>NC_072480.1:32608750-33260937 GCF_027574615.1 Eptesicus fuscus
GGCAAGTAAAAACAGTGGAGGTAGAACCTGGGGAGTTTGCTGATCCAGCCCTGGGCCCCATGCTGCTAACAAACTTGTTTTCGAGGACGGCTTGGCCCCTCCATCTTCAGCCATTACGGAAAACAATATGAAGTTTCCTCCAGAAATTATGCCTAGAGCCACCATATGATCCAACAACCCCATTTCCAGGATATACCCAAAGAAAATTAAAGGATTGCAAAGATTATTTGCACCCTCCATGTTCACTGCAGCATCGTTCCCAGTAACCACAATATGGAAACAACCTAAGTGTCTGCCAATCGAATGAATGGATTAAAAATTGTAGTTAGCACACACACACACACACACACACACACACACACACAGTGGGATATTTTTCATCCATATGATGAAAAAAATCATGCCAATTGGGGCAACATGCAGGACATAAGCTAGGTAAAAATAAACCAGACTGTATTATCTGGTTTATTTAAATACTGTATTAATATTTAAATTAATACTGTATTATCTCACTTAGATGTGAAATATGAAAAAATCAAATTCACAGAAACAGAGAATAGAATGCTCATTGCCAGGGGTTCCAAAATGGAGAAAATGAGATGTTGGTTAAATGGTAGAAACTTTGAGTTATTAGATGAGTGAATTTTGGGGATCTAATGCACAGCATGGGGATCTAATGCACTTAATGATACTGAATAATATACTTGAAATTTGCTAAGATAGTAAACCTTAAGTGTCTTTACCACAGAAAATGGTAACTAAGTAACTAGTGATGGATTTGTTAATTAATTTGAATGTGCAAATAGTATCACAAATATGAATATTAAATCATCTTATAGTACACCTTAACTATATATAATTTTATTTGTCAATTATACCTCAATAAAGCTGAAATATAAGGAATATATAGCTGTCTTATTATCTGGTTCTCTATCACAAAAACTCCTTAAAAGAAGTTTGAAGAATTATATTAGGTTTCTTAAATCTCTCATTCTCCATTATATTCATGTCACTATATATCTGAGGTTGGAAAACATTTTACTTAAAATGCCAAATACTGAATAGTTTAAATCTTTAGGCTATCCAGGTTTTTGCCACGCTACATAACTCTGTCCTTATTTTTTTAAATATATACTCGAGGCCTGATGCACGAAATTTGTTCAAGGGTCTCAGCCCTCGCAGCCCTGGCTGCCTCATGGCCCACGGCCCCGCCCACTGGTCGTTCCGGAAGGTTGTTCTGCCATCTGGTCTAATTAGCATATTAGCTCTTTATTATATAGGATATATATATATTTCAGAGAGGGAGAGAGAAAAATAGAAACATCAATAATGAGAGAGAATCATTGATCAGCTGCTTCCTGCATGCCCCCTACGGGGAATCAAGCCCACAACCAAGGCATGTGCCTGACCAGGACTCAAACCATGACCTCTTAGTTCATAGGTTGATGCTCTGTCCTTTTTTTTTTTTTGCCATAGAGAGTAAGTACACAGAAGGGCATGATAGTTTCATTAGAACTGGATGGGGCATGGGGAAGGGATTGTATTTATAAAAACCGTCAACCAGTCTATGCTCCATAGTTTGCCAATTTTTAATATATCGATGTGTCTGGATTCTACAATGATTCTGTTAAATGTGAAGATTGTTGCTTGTGGTTCTTGGTATTAAAATAAGGTCTCCATATTTCTACACAAGTTATATTATTTTTCTTTTCCTAGAACTAATTGCCTAACACCAATGAATTAGATTCATTTTGTTACTATGTTGTAACTTTCCTTAGCTCATCTCTTTGTTGGGAGAGGCAAATTGCTGGGATCCCTGAGTGTTCTTGCACATTCTTGCTGGGAAAGCTGAAAATACAACTTCCTATCTTGAGAAATGAGGCTATGTCTGGGCCCAGATAAAGAGCCGGCTTCCTTCAACTTACAATGATATTTGTGATTCCACCAGCTCTGTAATCTCTAATACAGTCTACTGTGTGTGCAGGTGTTCACAATGGGCTTTTGGCATTGCACGTTTATGCCTCTGGGGAACTGACACTAATCAACATGAACGCTGCCTACTGCTTTTGTCATGAATAATAAAGTGTTTGTCTCTAAGACAGGAGTCTTGTGTCTTCTCTCAGCATCCTTGAAATGGAATAGGTTCACTAGCGATTTTAAGAGAGATAAAAATCTCAGACCCTGCATGGTTCTCGACAGTTTTGATGACTGGGATGGGCCACTGACAGAGACATAACTTCATAGAAGAGAAGGGATGGAGATGATAGATAGGATACGACTTCCCAGAATCAGGGAGCAAATGTCAAGTGTGGGAACGAGTGAGGGTCTTCCACTGTCCTAGCTGTCAATGAATGTGTAGATGCTACATTGAATGGAAACCTGCCTCCTGATTGGTTGTTATTCACTCTCATAACTTTGGAAGGAGGGAAGGAAGGCTGCTATCATGACCACAAAGAAAGACAACATGGCTGTGGCGGCTGAGTTAAAGTTCTCCAAAGTTAAAATCAGTTTGTTAGCAATAATGATGTAGAGCTTTGAATGAATCAAAAAACATGTTCACGTGTTGAGCTCCAGTGTGCAGCCCCTTACACCTGAAAATGCATCCACATTTTTGTCCACTGTAGCTGAGCCTCTCAAAATGTAAATATAAGATAATAAATGTGTCCAGTGTAATAGTCTGCTAGGGCTGCCATAACAAAACACCACAGACTCGGTGGCTTAAACAGCAGAAATTAACTTTCTCCCAGGTCTGAAGGCCAGAGGTCCGAGATCAAAGTGCGGCCAGGGTTGTTTTAGGTGAGGCCTCTTTAGCTTCTAGGCAACTGCCTTCTCTCTGTGTCCTCTCATGGCCTTTCTTTTGTGGGGAGAATGAGCTCGCTGGTGTCCCTTACTCTTCTTAGATGTAAACCAGTCCTATCAGAATAGGGTCCCACCATTTTCACCTTATTTTACCTTCATTTCTCCTTAAAGGCCTTAACTCCAAATACAGACATATTGAGGTTTGGGGTTTCCACATATGAATTCAGGGTTGGAGGGAATGAAATGTAATTCATAGTAACCGGATACAAAATTAATTTACAGAAAAACATATTATTTGTAATTCTATTCATTAGATAAAACACAACCCTGGTTAACTTCAGCTCTCTGCCAATCCAATGCCTGGCCTAACACAGGTGTACATGGCTAGCAAAAACAAAACAAAGCATCGCCCCCCAGACACACACTTCATTTAGACAGTTTTCACTTCAAATGTATGATCAATAATCTTCGGTGGAGCTTTACTAACTCCCAACATGCTTACTCTATATTTTTAGTCCATTGACTCTCATTGTTTAAATATTGTCCCTTCTTCCTTCCAACTCTGACATCCTTTCTCCCACTTTCAATTCCATTTGACAACGATGCTTCTTAATTTACAAAAACATTACTTTATTAGAGGCATCTATCTGCATCTGTGGTTATAAACTTGCCAGCTCTTTTGTTTTGCTGTGATAGATAACAGATCTGAGATCCTAGACAGGACCAACCTCTGCTGCTCTTTACTAGATTCCATCACCTTTTGCTTTCTTACCCCAGAAGTTCTCCCAGGCAGGAATATATATATATGTTTTTATTTGCTTTTACACAGAATTATCTCCATTAGTACACAAAGATAAAAAATCCTTTTTGTTTTTGTCTTTTCTCCTAACTACCCACTTATTTCTGTCATTTTGACTTCAAAGATTTATCTGAGCTAGTCTTCAATTCATTAAAATATATTTTACCCTCAACATTCAATTCAAACGGCTCTGAACAAGGTCAGCAATTACCTCCACTTTGCCAAAAGGAATGGTAATTGCTTTGCTGTGCCGTTATCCTTTTAAAACTATCTATAAGCATTTGGAATAGCCAATTATTTTTCCTTTGTGAATAATGTATTTCCTTGACTTCCTGGGCAGCTCAATTTATGCCTACATTTATGACTTCATTTTAGTGACCTTTCTGTTTCCTCTTTATTTCTCCCCACTGTAAATGTTTGCATCACGCTGGTGACCAGTCCTTTGATTATTTCGTTGTATCTGCACTACCTTTTAGTTTATCTTACATAGTCTCTCAATTTTAAATGCCATTGAAGTGCCCATGACTCCAACCCCCTGAACTCCTCTGTACTTCAGATCAGTGTGTCTAACTACCTCCCTGGCATTTCTCTTTGGATGCCCAGTAGGAATCTCAAACATAGTAGGCCAAATCTGAGCTTCCGTGATGTCTGTCCAACCCAGTTCCTGCTGTAGTCTTCAATCATCACAGCTAGTGGTGACATCATTTTTCTGTTTGTAAGCACTTACACCTGAGGTTACCCTTGATTTTTCTCTTTTCTTCACTCCACACATCTGGTCTGTCAGCAACTCCAGTAGTTGTCATTTTTTAAATGTAATTAGGATTTGACTACATCTAACCTATCCCACTGCTACCAATCTGACTTAAATCACCAGTTTCTCCCACAAACACTATTTTAATCACCTTACCACTATTCTCCCTGTTCCTATTCTTGCTGCCTTAATATTTTCTCAATATAACAGACATGGTGACCTTCTTAAAACATCAATTAGATCTTTTCTGTTCTAAGCACTCTACTTGCTTCCCGTTTCTTTCAGATGTGACATGATTCCCATCTTCAATTACTTCTTAGAACACAACATTATACTTTGTCTCACTCTGTTCTAGCCACATGGGTTTTCTTAATATTCTTTAAACTTTCCAGTAATGATCTGGCCAAAACTTGCTCTTTATTCTTCCTAGAATAGCTTTCCCTTGATAACTAGCTGGCTACTTTTCACATTTAATCTATTCTCTTTGCAAACTCAACTTTTCAGTTAAGCATTTTCAGGCTTTCCTATATTAAACTAAAACTGCCAAACATACTTTTTTGTTTATTTTCTGTTGGCCTGATGGAGTAACTATTGTCTGAATGAAGAAATGTATTATGCTTTGTTTCCTGGTTTATTCCCAGTGCCTGGAATAGTGCCAGAAACATAATAGATGCCTAAAATTTATTTATTTATTTAATATGCAACGTATCAGAAAATATATAATTGGTGATTCTACTTTTAAAGTCAAAAATAAAATTATTTATCCACATTGTTACAAAAGTAGTAGCCATATAATTAAATTCTTAAAAGTCATATTGATATGTATGAATAATCCATATAAAGAAATCTTAAAATAGTCATATTGTCATAGAAGGGAACACATTAAGTACTTGTCTGAACTTTCATGTAAAAATATCAATTTCTCTAAGGTAATAAAAAATATGCTTGAATCCAGACTGATAATACAATTTATTTCAATATTTGGGATAGTTATGGTAATGGAATATGAAGGGAAAGAAAATGAATATAACTACAGAATCAGATAGATGGAAAATAGATATATACATACATACATCTGTGCCTGTTTGATGTTGGTCTTTAACAAGATATGTAGCCTGTAATGAACCTGAATGCTTAATTCTGTTTCTGTATGTTTTTCATAGAAAAACTTTCTTACTGAAGGCAACAGGACATTGATCTAGATTCACACTCTTTAATTTGCTATAAACTTACAGCAAAGTTCTTACTTTGTTACGTGGACCTGTTGCTTTGAATAACAGTGCTGTAGAGAACTTATTGCATTCTGCTTTGTGCTGTAGTATATTTTTAATCTATTCTAACAGCTTTTTTGAAGTATACTTGCCTTATAAAATGCATGAATGTATTGTATACAATTTATAAGGTTTGACATATATTCACACTTGTGAAACTTCCATCACAATCAAGCTTATGGACATATCCATCACCCCTCAAAATTGTGCATGCCCCTTTGTTATACTTCCCTGCTGCTCCTGCACCCCTAATCAATCATTAATCTGCTCTCTCAATAATTTGCATTTTACTGTCTTTTGACCCAGTGATCTCACTTATGGGAAAATATCCTAAGAATCCCAAAACACCATCAGAAATAATACATATTCATAGCAGCATTATTTATAATAGCCAAGATGTGGAAACAGCCCAAGTGCCTATGAGTAGATATACAGATCAAAAAAAAAAAAAAAAAAAAAAAAAAGATGTGAAAGGGTTTCTGGCCAAAATGGTGTTTTAGGTAAATGCAGTACTCACCTCTTCCCACAACCACATCAAAACTACAACTAAACCACAGAACCATCTAAAATCTGGCTGAATTGAAGTCCGACAACAAGGAAATTAAAGAAAAAAACACATTGAGACTGGTAGAAGGGGTGGAGATATGGGACGGAGTCTCAGGGAACCTGTTGGTCCCTCATACACATGTGGCAGTTTTTAATGATGAGGGATATCTTGGCTGTGAAGGTTTCCCCTGAGAAATTAGGGATTTTTTACCTATATCAGGACCCCCAACCCAATGTTCCAGTGCCAGGAAGAGAAGTCCCTGTAACTTCAGGCTATAAAATCCGTGGGGACTGTGGCTGACCCAGCAGATGCTAGAGCTCCAGGCAGTACCTCTTAAAGGGCCAGTACATGGAATTACTTGGACCCACTCCATGTGAGCTCTAGCATTAGGGAAATAGCTTGAAAGAAACTAGGGACATTTGGGGAGGAGTTAACTTGTCTAGAATCAGGGCGAGAGCTGGAGGGGCAGCTTTCTCCCACATAGAAGTGCTGGCAAAAGTCATTGCTCCTTTGCTGAACCCTACACAAAATAGAGCCAACAGGAAGGCACCATATCTGAATCTCCATCAATCTGGCTCACACTTTTTGCCAAGCCATGGTGATTCCCTGAGCCTCTACCTCTCCCTACTTGCAGGCTCATCCAAGCCATTTCCAGTGGCTTTTCTATATAACTGGCTTCTCTTGCCTCATGCTTTGGACTTTCCTAAAATCTCTCAAACAAGCAGCAACTGACCTCAGCATGCAGTATACCTCTCAATAAGTAGTCCCAGGCTCAGCACCAGTGGCAGCCTGCCTTGGTTCACAGCTTGGCCTCTCCTGGGCACCTCTAAGCCAAACAAAAGTAGCAGCCATCTGCAGATTGCTCTGTAGCTTGTGCCAGATGGCACCAGTCAGGGCACAGGCAGTAGCTAACTTTGCACCTTCTTGGAGGCCCCAGAGCCAGTATATCTGGTGGTCAGTATCAAACCATGCCAGATCACAGCCCTACTTGCTCCACCAGCAGCACAATCAAGAAGTTGACTTGGTGAGCACCAAAGCCCCACTGAAGCAAGTCCTCCTCCAGAGGGCTGGTTCCTACACAGTAGCCCTTCTGCTGTAGTTGCAGCCGAACTTTGCAACTGATTGCCCTTTGAGTCAATCCTTCCCAGTGATGCCAACATCAGTCAAGGCTCAATTATAATAGAACAGTGCACACAACCCACACAGTGATGCACCTAGAGTGCCCAGCTCAGATGACTGGGAAGGCTGAGCCACTGGGACCTACAGAACACCTACTACACAAGGCCACTATACCAATTCCAGAAGACATAGCAGCTCTACCTATACATAGAAACAAACACAGCGAAGCAGCCAACATGTGGAGACAAAGAAACATGTCACAAATAAAAGAATAGGAGAAATGTCCAGAAAAAGAACTAAATGAAATAGAAACAAGAAAACTATTAGATCCAGAGTTCAAAACAATGGTTATAAGGATGCTTAAGGAACTTAGTGAGAACATCAACAGCATAAAAAAGGACCAGTCAGAAATGAAGCATACACTAACTGAAATGTACAATAATTGACAGGAAATGAGCAGTAGAGAAGACACAGAATCAAATCAAAGATTTGGAATATAAGGAAGCAAAAAACACCCAATCAGAAGAGAAAAAAGAAAAAAAGAATCCAAAAATATGAAGATAGTATAAATAGTCTCTGGGTTAACATCAAGCATACCAATATTCTCATAACAGGGGTGCCAGAAGGGGAAGAGAAAGAGAGCAATAAATTGAAAAGCTATTTGAAAAAATAATGTCAGAAAACTTCCCTTACCTGATGAAAGTAATAGACATACAAGCCCAGGAAGCATGGAGAGTCCCAAACAAAAGGAATCCAAAGAGGCCCAGATATCATAATCAAAATGCCAAAGATTAAAGACAGAGAAAGAATCTTAAAAGCAGCAACAGATAAGCAGTCACCTATGAGGGGCGCCCATAATACTATCAGCTGATTTTTCAACAGAAACTTTGCAGGTCAGAAGGGAGTGGCAAGAAATATTCAAAGTGTTGAAAAGCAAGGACCTACAACGAAGATTACTCTACCCAGCAAAGCTATCATTTAGAATTAGGTCAGATAAATAAGCTTCACAGACAAGAAAAATCTAAAGGAGTTCATCACCACCAAACAGGTATTACATGTTAAATTGTCTTCTTTAAAAAAAGACTAAAAACATGAACAATAAAATAGCAATAAATACATATCTATCAACAATCTATACTAATAAAAGGGTAATATGCTAATTAGACCAGGAGACCTTACAGACATCCTTCCGGACAAAGCCATGGTGGTAGGGCCAAGGCAGAGGAGGTTAGGGGTGATCAGGACAGGAAGGGAGGGCAGTTGGGGGTGATCAGGCTGGCAGGGGGGACAGTTGGGGGTAAGCAGGCTGGTGGGGGGGAAGTTGGGGGCAATCAGCCAGTGGGGGGTCAGTTGGAGGCGAACAGGCTGGCAGGCAGAGTGGTTAGGGGCAATCAGGCAGGCAGGCAGGTAAGTGGTTAGGAGCAGATGTCTGACTGCCGGTTTAGGCCAGGTCCCAGAGGGATCAGGCCTAAGCTGGCAGTTGGACATCCCCCGAGGGGTCCCAAATTGGAGAGGGTGCAGGCCGGGCTGAGGGACACCCTCTCCAGTGCATGAATTTGGTGTACCAGGCCACTAGTCCCATATAATAAAGAGGTAATATGCAAATTGACCGTCACACCCTCTCGCAAGATGGCCGCCCCATGTGGTCACAAGATGGCCGGCAGGGGAGGGCAGTGTGGGCGATCAGGCCAGCAGTGGAGGGCAGTTAAGGACTAGCAGTTCTGCAGGGGTGGGCAGTTAGGATTGACCAGTCCTGCAGGGGAGGGCACTTGGGGGGAAACAGGCCGGCAGGGGAGGGCAGTTGGGGGTGACTAGACCTGCAGGGGAGGGCAGTTGGAGGGGGACAAAGCCTGCAGGGGAGAGCAGTAGGGGGCGACCAGACCAGCAGGGGAGGGCATTAAGGGGTGACTGGACTGACAGGGGAGGGCAGTTTGGGGCAATCCAGCTGGCAGAGGAACAGTTAGGCATCGATCAGGCTGCCAGTGCAGTGGTTAGGGGGTGATCAGGCTAGCTGGTCTAAGCGGTTAGGGGCAACCAGGCAGGCAGGCAGGTGAGCAGTTCAGAGCCAGCAGTCCCGGATTGTGAGATTGATGTGCCAGATTGGAGAGGTTGTAGGCTGGGCTGAGGAACACCGCACACCCCCCCGCCCCCCAGTGCACATATTTCATTCACCGTGCCTTTAGTCTTTAGTAACATATAAAAGTGCTATCAATGCTATGTGTAAGTCTTTATATACACATCTGGAGATGCATAATGATACAAACACTTTGAAATAATGTTGGCGATTTTTACAAAAATTAAGTGTATACCTACATTTGACCCAAATATTTCACCCCCAGGTATTCACCCATAGAAAAACAATGGAAGCATATGTGTATGTACATTATTTTTGATCCAATTATACCAATTCCAATATTTTATTGCTATAGATGCACTCATAAATGTAAAAAATTATGTATGTACAAGTAAGTTAATTGCAGCACTCCAATTAGCAGAAGATTAGAAACTACCTATGTACCTATAGATAGGCTATAAATTAATTTGGGGTGCATTGATATAAAGAAATGCCATGCATCAAATTGAAAAGTTAGAAATATTTTATTTCTGTTTATTTTATTTGTAATAATGTATTTTATTTTTAATACTTTAGTTTAATGTTTACTTAAGGTGATTTTCAAAATCTGAGACAGATTCAGCACACTGTGTGAATAAAACAATGAAATAATATTGTTGGGATACAGATTATTATTCAATAGTAAAATTATTTTTCATTGCTTTGATAAAGACTTACCTAGAGTGCTAAGTTTTATGGACTTACTATATAACTTCTTTAAGCATATTTCATTTTTAAAGGAATTAGTGCTTCAACAGATAAACTATAAGAAAAGATACAATAAAAATGTTTCTATGTGTGTGTGTGTGTGTGTGTGTGTGTGTGTGTGTGTGTGTAAGTTTTAGATGGAATAAGAGTAAGATATTTCCTCATTTGCTCACCACAATATTAAAATATCCTTCCAGTAGAAAATTAGCAATAGATGCCCACTAGTGTTTCTATTTATTTTATAGTTAAAAGAAACATTAACCAAGATTCATCAGAACTTAATCATTCCAGGAACAATCTGAGAAAAATGTTTATCATCCTTATGATTTCAGGGAAGAAAAATTTAAAAAATTGTAGACATTTAAAACATATTTTAAGTAAAAATGCTTGTGAATTTTTTTAGAACCATTTTTTTTAACTTCAAAATATTGTAACAAACCTCTGTGGCATTTTCTAGGTTTGATTTTAAAGCAATTTTAGAATAAAATTCATTGCATGCAATATATTAACATTATAAGATTTGGAGTATAATTTTAAATCTATTTTACTTTGTATTAGAAATAATATACAGAAGAAATTGCCAATCTTGCCAATTCTAAGGAAACTTTGTTGTATATGTTACATTCGCAATTAAACTTGAAAGCAGTGTACCATATTATTTGTAAGAGATTGGAAATAGTATTTCTCCAGATAGTTTGAGGGGAAATGGGGTAGCCTTTACACCAAGGCTTAGTGTGAAATTATAGCTTTATAATGGACTCTAAAAATCAGAAATTCAATGTCATACTGATATATGAGATGGAACAGGAATTTGCTGAATTACAGCACCGTTAACCATAGCACCTGCTTTACTTCCTACAAAATTTCTTTTTAACAAATAACCCTCCACATTTCCCCCAACATTTAGAATGCTGAAATAAATAACTAGCGGAATTTTAGGACTCTAATGGGGCAATTTGATGTTAATTTATAACATTTTATATATTAAGAAACATCTATAGATTAGCTATTTCTTCCTAGGCTAATATGTAGCAAATCCCAGTGTCATTAGTTCCAATTTATTAATATTGTACTTTGGATCTAAAATAGTAAAATGAGTTGGCTAAATATATGAGTGAATTATCCAAGCTCTGAGGTTTAGGACTCAGATAACCAGTTCACAGCCTTAGCTTAGCTAAGTCCATTAAACACCCTCACTTGCTAGGTCAAGCAAATAACACTTTCACATCAGCAGAAATTAGTTCTAATAGTAGGAAAAATAATCTCTGAAAATAGATTTGCTAGACTCATCCATTTTTACACATTATAGACTTGCCAACTCAGACAAAACATAACGTTTGAAAATGCATGCACATGGGAACATAAACCACCATCCATCCCTAATATCGATTAGATTCTGATATTGACTATGGTTTACTAATAATTTAATGTGCCAAACGTGGAGACTTAAAATTATATTTAATATCAAGTGTAACCTACCTTTAATAGTCAATAAAGATTTAAAATGTGAACATGCTGAAATAGTATTTGGCTGATTTCTGACGGTCTTTAAATAAAGGCTGTTTAAAGCTGGGTGTAGGAGGCTAAAGTGAAAAAATAGAAAGCACTGCATAGATAACTAATTTTTCCCCCACGGGAAACTGGTATTCCTAGTAGCATGCAATCTGAAATAATACATTCTTTTTAAATCTCTATATCTATTAGAAAAACTTACTACATGCCAATAAATCTTCCATTTGAAATGTAAAGAGAAAACAAGATTTAACATAACAAGGTAGTTATGATTTATAAAAACCCAGCAATATAGAATGCAAAATACATTGTCCTCAAAATAAAAAATGGAAATAAAGCAATTATCACAGACATTATATGTAAGTGAGTAGGAATGCATCAGAAAGAACTAGAGAAGAGAAATGCAGCTCAAAATATCTTAGAGAAAGTGAAACACAGGCCTAGAGATAATTACTGAAAACAGAGTTACTTGCAAAAACATTACAATATTCTTATAAAATGAATTTTCAAACGTTACAATAATATGACAGACAAAAATGGGATTAGCTTTGTCTCTCATGGCTGCTCTGTGTTTGCAAACTATGAGAAGTAACTATAGGAAGACTGGATGTTTAAAAGTAGTAGCCTGTAGTAGACTATTTATTATAATATAGACTATAATGAATTGAATAATGTCTATTTTAAGGTTTTTCGAAGTTGCTTACAATTTTATTTACAAATTTATATAAATATATAATGAGGGAAATACCAACTCTAGAAACAAAGCATTGATTATATCAAAATGCCTGAAATTTGGTAAACTAGCATACACTTGTTTACTGTGTGTGTCAGTGAGGAGGTAGGGCTATTATAAAATAAACAAATTACATAATATCAAAACTCAAACCATGGCCGTAATTAATAATAAACTGTAAAAGAACATATAGAAAATTAAGAAAATATAAATATAAACTGGGTATTATTTGAGACTAAAGACTAATATTAATAATAACAGGTCTGAATATGGCATTGATGTTTATGAAGATGTCTTAATAAAATTGAGCTCTATACTGAAATATTAGCAAAGTGAAATAAACTTTGAAATCTGCTGTATAATAAATATTCTGGGAGTAACAAAGGACAGTTTGTGGGGGAAGGTAGTATAAAAAGATTGTTTTGACAATTTTTATAATAAAATTTTTCTTTAAAAATGTTTTATTTTAACTAGTCTCTATATTTGGATAGATATATTATGTGTATTGTGATTTTTAGTTTCCATTTAATTGAGAACATAACATTAGTTCACTTTCAGTAATAGTAATGCATTTCTTAACTTATTTGGGAAAATTCTATGTAAAGCTATAAAGTGTGTTAGCTTATATTTGAGAATTACAAAATATTTTTAATATATTCTCCTTTAGTTATTACGTGGGAGAATTAAATTCTTCTCTATATAAAAATAATATCAACATTTATTTATTATCATTTAAAAGTTAATGTATTTATAAATTAAATATTGTATATTTAGAAGTTGTTTTATTAATCTGTAGGGATTTTTGAAATAAAATGTGTTTGTAAGAATATATGCAAATTATTACTTGCCAGACAACCTATACTTTTTCATTTGCCCACTGTGGTCTATTTATTTTATCTTTTGGGCCTTTGTTAACAATGGGGCTTTGAAAAAAAAACAAACTACCAACTCTTCATAAACCATCAATATTTGGGAAGATTTATCTCATATTTTGAAGCTTAAAATATATGACTATGTTCTCCATTTATTCCCAATGAAATACTTCTTAATCTACTACTTTAGAGCACTAATTCTATGAAAGATCTGAACATGAGAGGAAGATAAACAATTGTACTAATAATGTAGCGACAGTGAAAAGTATACCTGGAGTAAACCATACCACTAAGACAGAATATAGTAAAATATGTACAGATATAAAAAGCAAGGTTGGAAATCAAGATATATTTCTGCAATTTAAATTAGTAATGAACTATCAAATAGGGTAATATGTACAAAATACTGGTTATTAATATCTAAAACACTAGTTTTCCTGTTCAACATACATTCCCACTATCCCGTTTTGCTAGTAGGATCACCTGAATTGCTCAATGTGACTCAAAAGAAGGTGACTTCTTTCTCCAGGGTTAAACTTGTTGACTATATTTGTCCTTTGATCCCCATGAACCTGGCTGGGCTCCTTAAGAGGATTTCCTTATCCAAAGATCTCCATGGCCATATTATTTGGCTATGGGGCTGTATATCTTTAGGATCCCACTTTCTTTTTGTGAATCTCTAGAGGCTTAGCGATAACCTTAGAGTTGAAAAGTCATGTGCTACTTCAGGACACACTGGGTGTTTTTTGGGAGGTGGGGCAATGTAGGAATTTTAAAGAGTTGTTATATTTATAATTTACCTGTTATATAAGTGGAATTTCTTCATTATTATAAAAGACTTTGAGTAAGTTTTATCTTACTTGGAATGAAATACATCATAAGCACTATATAATACATATCTGTGTGTATACTCAGGTGTCACATAATGTTCCATATATAGTTCCATGCATTTTGTTAAGAAACTTACATATATTAGCAGATATAATCCTCAAAATAACTATATGATGAATTATAAGATCAATAGTCACTTTTTACAGATTAACAAATTGAAATATGCAGAGATTTAGTAATTGCAATGGTCAAACAAAATAATTGTGGTAGATATTTTCTCAGGTTCTCTTAATCTGAAATTTATAACTTTCTGTCCTAAAATAAAGCACTATGAATTTCTTTTAATTTCATAGTTCACATACTGAAGCACATTTAATCTAAATTGTCTTTTTGAAACTCATGAAAGAATGCACCTCAGTCAAGAAATCTTAATATAGAAGGAAAATCTAATAAATTAACTTTAAAAAAATAGGAACATAAAACATTTGGTTAATTGTGTAAAGTATTCCTAAATGTAATGAGTCATTTCCAGACTTGCAGGTTTTAACATGATGAAAAAACAAAACAAAACATGACATAGGCATTGCCATTTATTCTTTTTCTTTATTAAACATTTCACCAGTGATTTTGAATATTTATGATTCCACCCAAACTTTTCAATGAATAATAAAGAAATAATGCATTATTAATCTTACTAATCCATTGAAGCAGATTTTGAGGTATCTTTGTAATCAGAATTCTACTCACTTAAAACTGAAACATGTCACAAACAGCTTCATGATAGGTGACAGTCAATCAAAATAAGTGATACAACAATAATAACACTTAAGAAGCAGGGAACCATGGGGATGTAATTTATTTAACACATTTACAGAATTCAGTACATTAGCTCTCCTAAGGAAGAAAAAAAATACTCTTACTTAACATAAACATCAACATTTTATCATGCCTTTGGAATTATAGGTATCTGCCTTTTTTTTCCCCAAATTCTAATCACAATTACAATTTTTAAAATAATTTTTATTTGGGTTAATGTATTTATAGAATTAAAGAAGTTTACATGTAATTAGCCTTTCAAACCTTTGCTTATAGATTTTTTAAAAAATTTATATGTTATATAAGGAATAGCTATGATGGGGTAAGGGAAATTAGAATAATGTAAAATGAGTTTTAGAATTAGGATAAAGCTGAGCCAAATTGATTAATATGAAGGAAATAATGATTAGAAAATAGAGAACAGAACTCAACTTGAAACAGCATAATCAAACAATATATGAAATAGTTATGGCAAGAACAGTAGAAAAATCAGAAAGTTGACTGTAACAATGGTGATAATTATCTAATATGATCAAGGAAGCAAGAACTCAGAATCAGGATTCCAGTTGCAACAATAACATTTTAGAGGCCAGACTTTAATCCTGGAAGAAAGAGTGTAATGGATTACATGAGATAGGGATATTTGACATTATGTCAAGGAAAAGGATGTGACATGACAGAGAATGATAGAATCCATGTAAGTTCTGTTGATTTGTTTTGTTTTCAGAAATAAGTAGAAACCTTCTTAATAGCAGTGACTCATTAAGTCAGAGCTGTGTCAAAAGCAGGATTATTAATTTTCAGCTGAATCACTTCAGTACAGATTTTAAGAATTCTAAAGAAAATCAGTTTTGATTTCAGAGACAGAGATGGGGCTAGATCATCTGTGTGATGGTAATGAAAATTTTCTAGCACTTGAAAAATATTCATTTTGCCTTAGATTTTTATCTGGCAATTCTTTTTGCAGTATAGATTCATGCCTATTGTATTACATAAGTTGACTCTCACAGAAAAATAGAGCTTTTTCTAACAATGACTACAAAGTAACAGTTGGGACATGGACAAGGAAAGTACTGTTAAAAATTTCTACTGAGGGAGTAACTTTTGTATTTCAAGGTGTATGCATTTATTTCTGTGGTGATTGTAGTGGCATCCATGTCATAAGTGAGTTCTTTCATTGTCCAAATGTATTTATACAATCCATTTGTTTTGGTCTTATGATTTCCTTAAAGAAATATTAGATTCATTTTGGATGTCTGTCCGTATCCTTTGCTAATTGGAGTTCTTGCAATGGGCTCCGCTGGTAATGTTGACTGCAGTCATAGCTTCAAGTTCCTGACTTTCAGAGCAGAGAATATTTTTGTTCTGTACTTGTTTACTTTCTACTAAGGCTTTCAAAAAATGTTCAATTGCATACAAAAGATTTCTAAATTGGTCTAAATCTATTTTAATTTCTTTTTAGAAATTCTCTATTTCAGATATGAATCCAATTTTTAAAATTGAAAATAAAAGGCAAGACTTTCATTGATTTTGCTGCTGAATATACCCTATATTGTTTGAAAATTTCCTGAAGGATATTTTTAGAATCTTGTATTGGTTCCCTCTTATTTTATTTAAAAATTTAAAATCATTGTTTTTACAATCAGAGAAAGAGCTTCTAAAATGCACTCAATCCCATTTTTAAATCATGTATAATTAGGTTATTTATATTTCTTCCTGATTGTTTCCATCCTTTCACTTTTACCATATTCCCTTTCCAAGAAGCTAACCCCTTCGTAAACCAGTCATTACAAGAGAGGACCACAGTTAGTCATAAGTGTGTATGTACAAACAGGGAATAAGAAAACCTCTAGTCATTGACCTCAGAAACTAAAATTAAACAGTTACTTTCTTTCAGATATTGATAAGACATGCTTCTCTGAACAATCTCTGCTTTGTCTTTAGGAGCTATAACCTTACTCCTCAAGGCTAGATTGCATCAGTGGCCTATTCTTTATAGCTTCTATTATAACATCCAATGAATAAAGAAATGTAAGTGCTGTTTCCAGAAAAGTATTATATACATGTCAATTAGATCAAGTTGGTTGATGAGAGTTTATGCCTACTTATTATATTAATTACTAAGAGATTACTTATGGATTTATGTATTTCTCCTTTCTAAGTCCTTAGCAGATTTTGCTTCATGTACTTTGAAACTCTCTTGTTAGTTGCATACATGTTTAAAATTGTTATATATTCTTGGTAAATTGAACACTTTAATAATATTTAATAACCTTTTTATCCATGATAATTTTCTGTGTTCTAATGACTACACTGGTAACATTATTTGAGCAATTCTAGCTTTTTTAGATTATATTTGTATAGCCTATCACTTTTACTTTTTATTTTATCAATTTAATTCTTAAAACATTTATCTTATTTGTCATGTGATTAAGTTGTAATATTTTTTAATAACCCTGAAAATCTAAATCTTTTAACTTGCATGTTCAGTTCATTTTCACTAATATGCTTATTAATGGTAGTGGGATTAGGTAGACCATTTTTTTGTTTGTTTTATATTTGTCTTCTCAGTTTTTCATTTTCTGTTTCTTGTTTTCTGCCTTTTTTTAGAATTCTTTGAATATTTAATTTTCCACTTCAATTTAGATGTTGCTTTATGTCTTTGTATTCTTTTTTAGTAGCTTTCTAGGGAAAGATATATATATATATACAGTTGACCCTTGAACAACGCAGGGGTTAGGGGCACCACTACCCCACCCCACAGTTGAAAATCTGCATATAACTTTTTAAAAAAATATTTTTATTAATTTTAGGGAAAGAGAGAGATAGAAACATCAATGACAAGAGAGAATCACTGATTGGCTGACTCCTGCATGCCCCACATTGGGGATTGAGCCCGCAACCCTGGCATATGCCCTGACCAGGAATCTAATTTGACCTTCTGGTTCAAAGGTCAATACTCAACCATTGAGCCACTGAGCCATGCTGGCCGGTCTGCATATAACTTTTGACTCCCCCAAAACTTAACTACAATCATTCCTTGGTGTCTGGAAGGGGAATGGTTCTAAGACCCCTTCACACAATCATTCCCACATTCAGATACTATTAATTTTTTTTTTTTTTTTAGTTTAATGAAAATACTTTGATATTTCACTAATAATTTAGGTGTTTCATTTGGTTTTCTGATAAAGGTAGTTTACTTTTTTTAAATCCTCACCTGAAGATACGGTTTAAAATTATTTTAATTGATTTTACAGAGAGAGGAAGGGATAGGGGGAGAGATAGAGAGAAACATCCATGTGAGAAGGAAATAGTTGGTTGGTTAACTCCCATACACACCCCTATGGGGAATAGAACCCATGAGCTGGGTATGTGCCCTGACCGGGAATCAAATCCGCAACCCATGGCTGCGCAGGAAGACGCTCCAAACAGCTGAGCCATACCAGTCAGAGCAGTAGTTGACTTTTTATTCCTGCTTTCCTTAAAGATGGTATTTTGTTTTTCAAATTATCAATATCAACTACATTTTCGATTTAGTCCATTATTATACTTCATGTTATTTTCTGAGCTTGTTTTGTTCTGAGGATGGAAATATTGAAGGGAGAAAAGGACACCTTTATCTGATCAGTATTCTTGGTTTTTCTTCCCTTGGCTTTAGGCTCTGCCATCTTTCTTTTCATTGGCACTTATCGCTTTAGTAGAGGCCCGGTGCATGAAATTCATGTACCCATGGAGGAGCCCTCAGCCCAGCCTGCACCCTCTCCAATTCGGGACCTCTTGGGGGATGTCCGACTGCCTCTCGCAATCCAGGACCACTGGCTCCTAACCACTCACCTGCCTGCTTGCCTGGCCACCCCTAACCCCTCTGCCTGCCTGCCTGATTGCCCCTAACTGCACCCCTACCAACCTGCTCTCCCCTAACTGCTCACCTGCTGGCCTGATCACCCCTAACTGCCTCTGCCTCACCCCGCACCCAGGACCCAGGATTCCTTTCTCTGGCAGGTCACAGGCATCCGGAACCCGGGCTTCCCTCCCTCTGACCAGCCGCAGGCACCCAGGACCCGACTGGCTTTGCCCAGGCTGCTGGCACCCAGGACCACGGAGAGGGCAGCTTGTCCCTCTCCCAGGCCACAGCCCCAGCCACTGGCACTCAGGACTGTGGGTGGGTGGCTTGTCCCTCTCCCTATCTGCGGCCTGGCTGGTCCCCATTCCTCTCTTCCCAGTGTTGAGTGTCTGAGCCTTGATGGCTTGAGACCATTTGCATATTAGCTCTTTATTATATAGGATATTCATCACAATGCAATTGTGGATTTTTTCCTGTTTTGTTTAGGATTTATTGAATCACATTAAGAGACTTTAACCAAATGGCACTTATATTAAAGAAATAATATAAGTTGTACTCTTTCAGTATGCCAAACACTCTTCTAGGCATTTGATTTTTTAAAATGTATATCTTGTACTTACTATCTGAGATATGTTCACTCCATTGATTAGGTGATACATTTGAAAAAAAAATATCACAGCTAATGGCATGGCTAGGTTTTACTTACTAATATTACTGATATCATCAACTAAACTATATAAAACACACAAATGTGTTGAAGAAAATATGTCAAAGATTAAAAATCTATTTACCAGTATCTTTATGTCTCTCTTCTTCACTTTTCTCTCTCTTTCTTTTCTGTAGGTAGTAGTGAGGACTAATGTAAGGTTGGGAGTGGGGTATAATTTGCATTTTAGCAAATGAAGTTAAATCTTATTATTCATAGTAATGCAGATCAGCAAATACCACTTCAACATAATGTTTTCAGGGCACTTAGTAGGGCAAATAGTACAGATCAATCTACTAAGAGTTAGTGCATAGAGGGGTGTATTATATTGTTAATATGTATGGCACAGTGAATAGTTTTCATTTGTTATTGCTAAGTGTTTTAATAGATCATACAGTTATTTTAGTTTATTGTTTTATTACAAATCATATACCTTTTTGAGATGAAGAAAATAACTCCTAATTAAAAGTTTTGAGAAACCACTTTGGAAAAATTATACAAAATTAATATTCTGTGATCTGTTTATTTACATATTGTTTCTCCTATTCTATAATAGGAACCACTTAATCAAAATGAAATTGAATAGAAAATACACATGAACAGTTTAGCATAATTCAACAATATTTTCATATTATTGATAGAAATAAATTTTAATAGATGCTTAATGTTTTCTGAAGTTTCATAAATAAATTAACAAAGAAGTGGCATAAAACAAAATAAGTGGCATGCTCCTATGTGACGTATAAAGAAACTTTTTCTAAATGACAATGTTTAGTTTTAGGCAATTTTCCCTTCTCTTTTGAACCTTTAACATCCTATCTAATAAAAGAGTAATATGCAAATTGACCATCACTCCAAGACACAAGATGGCCGCCCCCATGTGGTCAAAGATGGCTGTCCCCATGTGGACACAAGATGGCCACCACAAGATGGCCTGCAGGGGAGGGCAGTTGTGGGAAGTTAGGAGTGATCAGGCCAGCAGAGGAGGGCAGTTGGGAGTGACCAGGCTGGCAGAGGAGGGCAGTTGGGGGAGACCAAGTCAGCAAGAGAGGACAGTTGGGGGGGGACCCAGGCCTGCACGGGAGGACAGTTGGGGGGATCAGGACTGCAGGGGAGGGCAGTTGGGGGGGCCAGGCCTGCAGGAGAGAGCAGTTGGGGGGTACCAGGACTGCAGTGGGGGACAGTTGGGGGGGACCAGGCCTACAGTGGAGGACAGTTGTGGGGACCCAGGCCTGCAGGAAAGGGCAGTTGGGGAAGACCAGGCCTGCAGGGGAGGGTAGTTAGGGGCGACCAGGCTGGCAAGGGAGGGTATTTAGGGATGACCAGGCCCACAGGGGAGGGCAGTTAGGGGTGATGGGGCCAGCAGAGGAGGGCAGTTGGGGGCAACCAGGCCTGCAGGGGAGGACAGTTAGGGCATTCGGGCCAGCCGGGGAGCAGTTAGGTGTCGATCAGGCTGGCAGGGACTGGTTAGGGGGTAATCAGGCCAGCAGGCAGAAGCGGTTAGGGGCAATTAGGCAGAGGCAGGCGAGCGGTTTGGAGCCAGCAGTCCTGGATTGTGAGAGGGATGTCTGACTGCCTGTTTAGGCCCGATCCCACAAGGCCTAAACCGGCAGTCGGACATCCCCCAAGAGGTCCTGGATTGCAGAGGGTGCAGGCCGGGCTGAGGGACACCCCCCCAACCCCCCACCCCGTGCACGAATTTCGTGCACCGGGCCTCTAGTTGTACTAATAAAAAGCCTAGTATAGTGTTGAGCATGAAACTTATGAAGTGATAACATCTATCCACTAAGTGTGCTATACTGTTCTAATTGAAAACAATATTCAGCAGTACCATTAAGGTAATTAGAAGCTCTATTGTAAATTAACAGCTCTAAGAAAGCCAATTTCCCAGATAGGACTGCATGGACAATTCAGGCAAATATGTACCTAATAATTGGAATTTTAAAAGTATACTTACTCTCTAAAGGAACATTTTAAGACTTACCATTTTCTAATTGTTACTTTCATATAACTTTCAATAGGTAAGCTTTATCTCTCTTAAAATCTCATTGACTTTAGACCACATAGTTTATGGTGCATCAATTGGTTATTTTCTTCTACTATGAAATTGCATTGTAGTACTTTTGGATTATATATACCACTGTTATTTGAATTAGTGAAATTTTAAAACAGGCAAGAAAGCCCGGTTATGTGGCTCAGTGGTTGAGCATTGACTCAGGAACTAAAAGATCGCGATTCGATTCCCCATCATGGCATATGCCCAGGTTATGGGCTCTATCCCTGGAAGGAGAGCATGCAGGGGGCAGCAGATTGATGTTCTGTCTCATCAAAGTTTTTATCTCTCTATCTCTCTCCCTTCCTCTCTCTAAAAATCAATAATAAATAAAAAAATAACAGGCAAGAAAAAAATACCTAAAAAATAAAATGACTAACTTTGATAGAACGTTATCCATCCTATATAATAAAAGCATAATATGCAAATCAACCAAACTGCAGAACGACCAGTCACTATGATGCGCACTGAGCACCAGGGGGCAGACGCTCAATGCAGGAGCTGTCCCCAGCCCGTGGGCCCTGATCAGAGGCGGCGGGGAGGAGGGGGGGTTGGGGCCGGTGAGTGGGCGGTGCCAGGCCAGCCAAGGTGGTGCCAGTGGGGGCCCCCTGATTGCCCTGCTGGTTGCCCCACAGATCAGCCCTGATCACCAGCCATGCCTAGGGACCCTACCAGTGCACAATTTTATGCACTGAGCCTCTAGAATAGAAATAAAGTCTAAAAGCAGCAGTTAACATATATTATCAGTCACAAAACAGAAAGAAAATATATAGAAAAAATAAAAATGTTTTATTTATAATACTAGTATGTCCAACTTTTTGGTAAATTTGATTAATCATCAATAATAATGTTTTGAATAATAATGTTCACTGCTATTCTAAAATTCAAATGTAGCAAAGATAACACCACAGGGAAGCTTAGTCACATTCAACTATAGTGCTACATATAAATTTATCCATAGAATCAATGCTGTGTCACTGTCTTCTGTACGAATCCCAATTCTGGCTCTTGATGTCAAATAGTAGAAGTCTTACTGAAGTAGAGATATAGAAGGAGCAATATGGAAAAAAAATTGGCATTGTTTCAATCCTTTATCTGGGAGCTCTTTTATGAATTTCCAAACTAAAGTAGGTATCTTCAATTTCTCCTCCATTGTACCAAGTAATTCCCCAAATCTAACTCTCAGTAGACATCATAATTAATTTACCACTTTCTGTTCTGGTCTATGCTCTTTAAATTATAGATATAATTTCTGTCATATCTACCATCACGTATGCAATATTGAATAACACATACTTGGTTCAAAGTATATACAAAAAAATGCTAGATAAAATGCACAAGCAAATGGATGGATTTAACCAATTATTCTTTCCATTCACCAAATTTGTTTAGGCCTTAAATATTTTAAACAGATAGTTAAGTTGTGCTTATCAAAAAATCTTCTAAATACAATGTTGTTATAATTTAGTGCAAGTGTTTGCTTACATCTTCTCCTTCTCTGACCTAGGGACCTACCTTTATATCTCCAAACCCTATATGAGTATTTATTAAATGGTAAATCTAGATAAACTTTAAAAAAATTGATTTCAGAGAGAGGATGGGAGAGAGGGATAGAAACATCAATGATGAGAAATAATCATTGATAGGCTGCCTCCTTCATGATTCCTGCTGGGGATCAAGACTGCAACCCAGGCATGTGCCCTGAGAATTGAACCATGACCTCCTGGTTTATGGGTCAATGTTCAACCACTGAGCAACACAGGCTGGGATACAGACTTCTTATTCACTATGTATGAACAAAAATCCAGAGGCAGAGTAGGAAGAACTAATAAAAAATCTTTTATTTACTTTATTACAATATGACCTTTTTATCTTTGAAAAGCTGAGGAGTTTAAGGCTTTATTCTATCTATCTATTCTATTAATGGTACTAATTATTATATTTAATTATTTTAAACATTTTTGTAATACTTAATCATAATTATAATTATTCACTATTATTTTATTTATGTCCATAAATTAATTTAAGGAAAATATAAATTTTCTGCTAACTCGTGAGTTATAAGAAACTGTAGGTTGTTTTTATAATTGTGTAAAACTGCATTGCATAAACCAAAAACAGAGAGCATCACCTGTTTCAACCTAATGATTAATTTCTGTCATTGTCCTTCTTGCAAACTATTATAAAGAATGAGAATGTTTGTTTTTTGTTACAAATATGAGACGTCACCTTGATTTGAATTGTCACCTGACACAGGTGACTATTTTATTAATTTAAATAGCAGTTGATGTGTTATCTAGTCAGCAAACAACTTTCAAAAACTTTTTTGAGTGGCAAAAGAAAGGCCCAATGATTTTATCAAGCAACAATGGGGGAGATACCTCAGTCAAAATTCCTTTTAGCAATAACTGTAATCTCAGTTGTAATTTGTTTATGGCCTAGAAAGTTTTTTAATTGTGTTTCTGCAAAAATTCAGGGAAAATAAATATATAAATGATAGTATAACCTGAACTGTGGGTAATATACATATTTTAAAATTCTAGCCTAGAGTGGGAGGGTAGGGGTGGACTAGAGGGGGTCAATGGGATAAAAAGGGACATATGTAATACTTTCAATAATAAAGATTAAAAAAATAAATAGGAGCCGAAACCAGTTTGGCTCAGTGGATAGAGTGTCGGCCTGTGGACTCAAGGGTCCCAGGTTCGATTCCGGTCAAGGGCATGTACCTTGGTTGCGGGTACATCCCCAGTAGGGGGTGTGCAAGAGGCAGCTGATCGATGTTTCTCTCTCATCGATGTTTCTAACTCTCTATCCTTCTCTCTTCCTCTCTGTAAAAAATCAATAAAATATATTTAAAAAAATAAATAAATAGGAGAGGTGGCACTAGAGAGTCTATAGATATTAGAAGGTAATACAAGAATAATACAGACAAAAATAATTATGAGATGAATGATTAAAAAATTAAATTAGATTTGAATAACTGAAAGAAAGAATCAGTGCCAATAACTTTATTCCTTGCTGTCCATTGGTTAAAACATACATGTGCTTTATTTATTTTTTATTTTTAAATTTCTTTATTGATTAAGGTGTTGCATATGTATCCTTATTCCCCCATTACCCCTTTAGATTAGTATAAATCACATTCATTGTGATCAGTGGTCCATCACTAACTATTGGGATTAGGAATACAGCTGCGCCCTCTGTTGTTCTACTTATATCTTTGACAGTTTTTCTCAATCTATGATAATTTAGAAAACTATAGGCAAAATGTTGGCTGTTTATCAGTCACACTGGATTAATTAATATAAGAAACCCAATTAAGAAAACAGAATTAGAAACAAGAAAAGATATATGTGTATATATATATATATATATATATATATATATATATTCAGAAGGACTCTGAGATCTGAGGGCTCCTTCTTATGGCTGCTTCACTCATCCTCTGCCAAAATTTGCTCTAGACTTTCATTCTAAGACATATACATAAATCTCTTGTATTTTCTGAAACAGGACCACATATATCTTTTCATATATATATATATATATATATATATATATATATATATATATATATATACTAGAAAGCATAATCTCTACATACAATAACTCTGAGGACCCTTAAAAGAAAAAAAAAAAACACACCACAAAACACCCCCACATACCCTCCACCCCCACACACATATCTTAACTAGAACAGTTTCTTAAACTGGTTTAAGGCCATACCTCTCTAAAATAATCAATGTCCTATATGCTTTTCCCAACACTTTTTAGTTCAGATCCTCTGAGAAGAAAATGCCAAGAAGTGACTAGATGCACAATAAATACATTTATTAAGGGCTGCCTTTGACAGAAAGTAGAGAGGTAGCCTGGAGTGGCCGGGAGAGCTATCAGCATAAAGATCTGACTCTGGAAGGAAGGTGAGAAGCAAGGAAGGCCTGTAGCGTGAAAGCATGGTTGACTGCTGTGGAAAACTCCAGCAAAACCAGTGAGAAATCCTTGAGCCAATGTCCCATTACAAGAGCCAGACATACACAGGGAACAGGATTGCTTTCCTTTCCCTGTGAGACTGGGCCATGGGTGGGAGCAACCTGTAAGAAATAAAGCATCAGCAGAAATATAGCGATGGACTTTCAGAACATATCAGCTGGGATTGGCAATTACTCTCAAGGCCATTCTCAGGACTCTGAGATCTGAGGGCTCCTTCTTATGGCTGCTTCACTCATCCTCTGCCAAAATTTGCTCTAGACTTTCATTCTAAGACATATACATAAATCCCTTGTATTTTCTGAAACAGGACCACAAAAATCTACCTTCAACTGGTATGTCATGACAGGATGTGAAATATAGTTGTTGCCGCAAACATAGACATACAAGTAAATGCAAATCTTATTAAGTGTAAGCCTTTAGAGCCAAGAGTCAGGATACTCTCAGAGAAGTCATTATGAACACTTAGGGGTATGTTCATTTTTTTTGCAACAGATTACATGACCTGGCACACACATATAAAACTCCATGTCTATAATTTTACTCATATTTCCAATAATACTAAGAATTTTCCACAGAAATTATAAGCGATTATGACTGGCTGTTAATCTCATTGACCAGATTACATTAAATTCTTGCAAATTATTTTCTCAGCAGACAAATTTTGCAAAGTATATATCAAAGTAGAATGATCAATAAACTAATCCTATGGGTGTATAAGAATTTCTAGAAGCAGATAAAGATAAATTGGTAAAAACATAATTTTATTTACATTCTAGTCATAAAATATTAATTATTTAAAAAATAAAAAAGGTAAGTCTTTTTAAGTCTGATTAAGTCTTCACACACATTTTTAATTTTGTTCTGAAAAGCCTCTTTGGGTTTAGGTGTCCTATTTTTCCACAGCCATTTATTCAAATTTGAAGAGCAATTTAAAATCATTTCAACAGCCTAAGAAGCTGACTAGCAAATTTCATGGGCAAATCAAGAAAATTTGCACATCATTGTGAACGATCTGACCAAATTGAAAGAGATAGAGAAGCTAAGTTAATGGCATGTGAAATCGTTGAGGAAGATGACGTGGGACATTCTAGAATAAGGAATATTTATGTAAAGAAGAGAAGAAAATCAAGTAGTTAATATATTTTCAATTCCTCTTGGATCATGTCATTCCACTGAGCAAGAAAAACAGCAAACTCAAGTGTGCTGATAATCCTATTTAAGAACTTCTTCAAAATATGCTGAAAAGAACTGGCAAGCATGCCATGATCATTACATATGTCTAAGTACAGATTAAAGAAATCAGACTTCAAGTCAGTACCTCATATTTCCAGAAAGGAAAGCCCCATTTTCCATTGTGAAATTGCAGTTCATCAAATTCATTTTCTCAAGGACAATGAAGCTACCAATATTATATTGCATAAAGGAAAAATGCTGCAATTCCCTTCTATTCTAAAATTGCCCATACTGATGTTTTCTAACCATACAGTTAATTTCTATCTGAAAATTTCTCTATGCCTTTAAATCTATTTCATCATGCATTTCTTCTTATTTACAGATTAATCAAATTATTGTGACCACTAAACTCATTTGAAATGTGTTATCTTTAGGTTATCAGATGATATCTATCTAAACATCTTCCTCTCTTCTGAAGAGTTAGTTTATATATTATTCACTTTACAATGGGAACTCCAGACATATTCTGTTTTTTCAGAAACAAAAAAAATCCATCAAGTGTATCATCAAGTTTTAATCATTCTAATTTAAGTTACATAATTGTTTTTAATAGAATAAGTTCCATAGCATCCCTCTACCTTGTCATCCTCAATATCCCTATCTGAGGAAAGTTTCTAATTAAAACTGGGAGGTAAGTGTACACATTTTTCAAGGGTCTCTTAGGTATAATTCAAGTAGTATTTTCATCTATTCCTGAAGTTACTAAACAAACCTCTAAACTTACTCACACTTCGTTAAAAAATTGGCGTGTGTGTGTGTGTGTGTGTGTGTGTGTGTGTGTGTGTGTGACTCTTTTACATTGACAGCTCATTGCTTTTAGCCAAGGGACACAATTTTGTGGACCATATTAGAATAGGGTTCTGTGAATCCTCATCCTCTTTTTTTTTGTTTTTCTCTCTCTGTGTTCATGAAATAAATTCAACTTGATGTTTATTCCCAGGTTCAGGTGAATTCTGTACATTGATAATCTCATATTTCATTTTGTTTTCACTGAATATTCCAGAGATGATTCTCTAACTATGACTCCTTTATTAGGCAAGTACACTAATCAAACCATCAATTTGAACTTTTTTTAACTGGGCACAATATCTATGATATGATCTCATTGTCACTTTCTTCCATGTGGCTGATAACAACCAGCCATAACTGGGCCACAGACTTGCCACCATACCACATTATTTCTTCCTTTAGTATATCTTGGCTATGTTTTACTTGTCAAGCCCTTACAAAATGCAGCCAAATTAGCTTCTCGTGGTTCTCTCCTCCAAGGATGAGATGAGGTAATATCACTTGTTTTACCTGAAATTTAATTCAAGATATCTTAAAATTCTTCCAGATCAAATATGGTTTTCAATATCTTTCTTATTCCCAGAGTACTAGGAGAAGCAGAAAAAGAAATGGAAATCTTAGGGAGGAAAAAAAATGTAAGATAAAAATTTGGAGTCACATGAAACTATAACAGACATGAGAACAAAAAACTGCTCTGAGACTTGGTGAACTATTTAAGGGGAAACCCACATATCTCTCAATAAGCATCAATGACATTCTAAGAATTCTCAAAACCACACCAGGCACAAATAATTTAGAGAGATCTTATTTTTCACAGATTTGCAAAGCATCTCAAGAGTCCTCCAAAAATCTCTGACATCATTCACTTCCTGATGACTCAACCCAGATAAAAAAAACCATCCAAGAAGTCTTTTCTGGATTCATGTTGTAAATAAACTTAGCAAGTTCTTCTAATCATCTCTACCCTTATATAGTGTCAGGATCTAAGGTCTAGTATCTCACTTCAAGAAGATGTCTGCACCAGACAATGATGCCACACATCATTTCCTCTGCACACTGGATTCTTCAATTTTATTCTTTTGCTTGGAACAAATGTTCCTATAATCATTGCTGGTCATTTTACTTATTCTAAGAGAGATTATGCTACTACTATACTCTGGATTAGTTTCAGACTTTCTATTCAGGTAGAAACTTCTGTTTTTCAATTTTTTGTTCCATAAAAGTTTTTGTTTACCTATCCATAAATCAATGCCAATTTTCTAGTCCAATACATTACCAAGTTTATCTCTACCATCATCAAGAAAATGCAATTGTTTTTCTCATTTTTTCCTTTTTATTGAATGTATTGGGGTGACCTAGGTTAATAAAATTATATAAGTTTTAGGTGTACAATTCTATCATAGATCATGTGTATAGTACATTGTATTGTGTGTTTACCACCCCAAGTCAAGTTTCCTTCCATCACGACTAATGGCTTCCAAGTGTATAAAAAGGTCATTGATTGACACAGATTGAGTTTGCATGCCCATGTGTTCCATATATCCCTTTTTAAGAGCTGATTAATACTCAGAATGTTGACCTGCTCATTATGTCACTAGAAATTGTATTTTCCTTTAAGAGATACCATCTGAATTGACATCCCAGATCCTCATTTAATGGCTCTTTTAAAAAATAAAGTTGTCATATAGCCTCAGTAATTTTTCCTTGAGAGTAGAACCAGTGTACATGATTTAGTTAACTGTACTTAAATACAATTAACTGAATTAAATACAGTTAACTAAATACTCCATTAAGATTTGTGCACCTTACAAAGCATGCTGATCACTGAATGGATTTAGAAAATAACCTTTTGCATTGTAGGAAGTTGATCTAGGTGCTAAATATGTGTACGTGGGCTCATGAATAAGCATTAAGGCATAGTTTGCATCAGTATTCCCATAAGGCAGACTATCATCTAGTAAACATAAAACTAGTATAAGACAAAAAAGATATTAAAGATATTAAGTGAACAAGAAAGGGAGAAAAACATCTAAACAAAATATGACCATAAAAAAATGGAAAATTAGGGCTATAGTTGAAAACCACTATGGGTATGAAATAATTATACCCATAACGAGGTTTCTGGAAAGATCATCTCACTAACATAATCACATCTTAGATTTCCCAGGTCTCAAATACTGAGACATTTTCACTGGGAGAAAATTTTTTTCTAAATCCCCTTCTTAAAATTTGAGATGAATTTATACCTTATCTAAGAATAGATTTTTACTATATTCCCTGTACACAGCTACATACTGACATCTGTTCAGTGTCAATAAAATTTCATTCAGGACACTTTTCTCTTTAAATACTGTATCCCTGCTTTTGCATTTAGTTTTTTTATTGAATTTACTGCATTGAGATTGGTTAATAAAATATATAGGTTTCAAGGGTACAACTCAGCCCCATGTCATCAGGCTTTGTATTGGCTATAACAACTGGGCTCATAAAATCTTACCTTTGAATTGAGAACTAAAATTATAATGAGATATTGCATTATATAAGTCATTGATAACAATCATATATGTTAGATCATTCCAAAGATCCAGAAGAAATAACAAAAACTCAAGCTTTCATCAGGCTATGCGATTTATGCTAATCAGTATTAGAGTTAAAGAAATTAGAAAAAAAATCTATATATTTTATCCAAGTTATTTTTTGAACAATTAGCAATTTTACCCAGAGTTTATATTAGGAAATTTTAAATAGAACTTTGAAGCATGGCAGCACACAAAACTAAGTGGCCATTTACTCAATATTGAAGCCAATATAAAAACATTTTAGTTGGTCAATAAATCTTTGAATGTTACCCTTGTCATTTCTATAACTGGAATTCATATGATATTTTAGGGAGAGATGTTTTTAAAGGAAATACAAGTGGTTATTCTTCTGATTTTACATTTATTATCCCCTATTGTTTTATAATAAATTTTACCTTAAAGCTCCTATAGAAAAGATTTCAGAGGAGCCTCAAATACATTCACAAATTAAAGAAAGTAAACAAGATAGGTATATTGTATGCAAATCAGGCTATTAATATGAAGATCAGAGTGAAATAAAAAAGTCTTTTTAAGAAGGAAATCACTATTTTTATAAACATTCAGTGAATTTATCTGCTCCACTTTAAAAGATATTCCAAACATGTCAACTGAATTGGTATCAAAAGCAAACTCTTTTGTCATATCTCCCCCGCCCCCCACCCATTACCTTTAGGAAATGAATCATTTTCTATTCTTTATTTAACCAGCCTATTAATAATAACACTAACATTTATGTAATAATTGGTATTTGAAATCTAAATCTTTTTGTGGTTTTGTTCCTTTTGGTAGTATAAAACTATGTGATACAAATAGCTAAGGCAGGGCCTGAACTTAGGTTTCATTTGATATTTGAGGCTTCTACCACATGATTGTGATAGAAGTCATGCTTTCCTACTGCTCTATGGGCTATAATACATTCTTATTTTGTATACTAGCTCATGGTGTGAAATTCTCCTGTGTGTTAGGCCTGTTAGCTTTCTAAGAATGAGTTTATTTCCTCCTGTATTCTGTATTTATGGGAGTAAATTCATCTTCAGAAGTATATTGTAAGAGTAACACATGCTCTGCTCTGGTTTATGGCAGTGTTTCTTGGGAATTTTTTTTGGCCAGTTTTCAACATATACCATCAGTTCAAAAGCAAGTTTTACAATAATATCTCAGTTAGGGGTTTTCAACTTGATTTGGTAGTGGTATTTAAACTCTGTCCTGCAGCGAACATAATTCACATTTAGTTTTTTTATTGAATTTATTTCATTGAGATTGGTTAATAAAATATATAGGTTTCAAGGGTACAATTCTATAATATATCATCTGTATATTGTATTGTGTGTCCACCAAATTTCATTTTCAAGTGGATGGCTCCATTATTCACTCATAAACCAGGTTATATAACTAACTCCTACACTGAGCTTCTATGCAGTTGTGCAGAGTGTGCTTATTTCTATTTTGATAAATGGAAGAAGGCTTCCACTTACCTTTAGGTAACAAGCTAATTTCTTGCTCCTTGATGCCCTGGGAGCTTATAGTCCTGAGAAAATTAACACCTGGGAATAGATGCAGTCCCCAAAGCCCCACTGGCCATGTTTGGCTTTAACTCCTGATTACTGCTCTGGCTCTAAGACTCTTTTAATTTCCATACGCATTTTTTAAAACTATGCTTATTTTAAATGTTAAGTATACGCATTCCCAAATAATTTAAAACTGTGGATATAATAAGCAATACTGGTAATTTTCAACATACATGTGATTCTATTTAGAACAAGTGTTTGTTTTTAGCATTCTCTCTCTATATCTATATCTATATCTATATCTATATCTATATCTATCTATATCTATATCTATATCTATATCGATATCGATACCGATATCGATATAGATATAGATATAGATATAGATATAGATATATATAAGATATATATAGATATCTAGAGAGAGAGAGAGAGAAATTATAGAGAGAAATTATATATATATATTATTATTGATTTCAGAGAGGTAGGGAGAGGGAGAGAGAAATAGAAACATCAACGATTAGAGAGAATCATTGATTGGCTGCTTCTTGCACGCCCCCTATTGGGGATAGAGCCTGCAACCTGGGCATGTGCCCTTGACCAGAATCCAACCTGGGACCCTTCAGTCTGCAGGCGGACACTCTATCCATTGAACCAAACTGGCTAGGGCTCGGTTTTGTTTTTAATGGTAGTATGAATATAACAGTATGAACACTATTTTTTTAATATATTGTAGGATTGAGTAAATAGATTTATTCAATTATAATTGAATGCCAATCCTTGTCTTTGTATTATAAGTATCAAATCATAATTACATTTTCAGTAATGGACAAATTAATATCATGTTCTGCCTCTTGATGTGAAGTCATATGTCATTTATATGGTACTTCTGCCCCAAATGAACAATATAAACATAACCCTGAGAAGATAATATGCAAACCTAAACTAAAAGGGCAATTTATAAAACAAGTGGCTTTCAACTTTATGAAATGCATATTTTAAAATATAATATTTTATGAAAGATAAAGAAAGGTTGAAGAACTAAGCTTTATTAAAGAAAACTTTTAAAAAAGGAACTAAAGGCAATAGTTGATTCTAGATCAAATCTTCAGTTAGATGATTTAAATAAACATATTCATACTAATTACATTGCCCTGAAACTATGGGACTTCAAAGATAGTTAATGTAAGCAATGAAGACTTTGGAAAAATGATAGCCTCATATCTTACCTTACATTTTGTATACAGTCATCCAGGTAATCTGCCATCATTTAATAATGTAATGAATTTCTGAATATTGCATATCAGGTATATTTTTTGCCACCCCTTCTGAAGTTATTTAACAAGAAGGCAATTAATCATGAAAGAAAAGAGGATAATAAAATAAACATTAGAGAGAAAGATATAAGTACACTTTATTGGATTTCATATTAACCATAAAATAAAAGATAACTAATTTGGCAGTGGGAGGATAAAAAATAAGTTGGAAATAAAATGCAATTTAACAATTAGGAAATATATAGATGAAACCCAAATAAGAAAAATCATTGAAATTAGAACAAATACATTAAAAATCATCTGGCAACATTACAGATTAAATAGCTTGTTTTTAAAAGCTTATTAAGATTCAGAGAATTCCTCTCCTATTCTGGATTAATTTTTAAGGCCAATGACTTAGTAACTGCAATTAGCAATTCATTATCTCTCATATTTCTGGGTATTTAAGATGGGTTTTTCTTGCTGAGGTTTTCTGATATGGTTGCAGCATGCGGCAAGTGAGACTTAAATCTCCTATAGGCTTTTAAGCTAAGATGTTTCACTTGATGTTGTTTTTTGAAGGTAGATTGAGGTCTCTCATGGTATAGTGGCCATAGTATCACAGTGTCACTTCTGCCATGTTCTACTTGTCAAAGCACTTACATAACACATTTAATCAAAGGGCACAGGGAATCAACCCTCTTCACAGGGAAAGAAGTGCCAAAGAGTTTGTGGCCATCATTAATCTAGCAAAGACATATTTGAATGTTATATTACTTGATTTCTCAGAAGCTTTTGACATTTTTCTTTGTTGGATTCTTTGATACCATATCTTTCCAATGTTCTTCATATTCCTTCATATTCCATAGCTGCTTTTTCTCACTTCAGTTAATCCATCAGCTTTACCAAACATTCACCTTTTCAACGGTTCCAGAGTTTATCCTGAATCATCTTTTATTTGTTTTACTTTCCACACTGTATAACTGAACCTTATACAGTGTTATGCTTTAAAATAACACTTTTATATTATACTAGAGGCCCAGCGTGTGAAATCGTGCAAGACCCAGACCTGCTGCGCCGCGAGACCCATCAATGCACCTCCTGGTGACCGGTCATTTGGTTGTTCCGGTGTTATGGCGTTACAGCCACCGGCCTTTTATAATATAGATTCATTCCTCTTAAATAACAAACTTTAGTCTGAACCTCTCTATTCAACTTGAGCCTCATATAGTTGCACTTGTATCTCCCATTGATATCCCAAATGCACCATGTCCAAAAGGAAATTTTTGAAATGTTCCTTCCCTCTTTCCTCATTCCCAGCCAACTCCTCAGTTAACCCTTCAATAAGAAAAAAAGAAATGAATATCAATACCTATACCACATATTACTTTTTCAATAAGAAAAGTAAGTACAGTAAAACCTGGATATAGCATACTAATTCAGGTGAGAGGGTGTCCATTAAAGCTGAAAGCCTGTTATATAATAAGGTAGGTTTTCTGAATACATATGTTAAAAAATTTACAAGTTAGTTAGTTTACCTGTTTTTACTTATATAGATACATTTGTGTAATTAAAATTAAGTATGTATGAACAGTTTAATTTTACAGAAAAGCTTTCTATATGTATTACTATAATTTTCAATGTATACTGAATAGGTCTAGTAAATGCATGTATTCACCAGTCACCACAAATAAACAAATGTGCACAGCTGGGTCATGGCTTAGGGTACCAGGGAACATAGGTTGTATGGATTAAAACTGCTGCAGAAAGTCATGTCACCTGACAGTAGAACCAATTACTACTGCTGATGCAGGGTAGTCACATGCTAATCATTCACAGAACATAGCTTACAAATGGTGACTTTTAGATTTAAAGTTGGACTACCGAAGGGCTTGTACACATGCATATAAGCATAACCAACGCACACAAAACACTGGGGGGTGAGGGCATGTATGGGAGTAGGGTGGGGGGACAATGGGAAGATATGGACACATATAATACCTTAATCAATAAAAAAAATTGGAAAAAAAATAAAGCTGTAGACTACAGTTGTAGACATGTCATATTTATTTATGTCAGTGAACTTAGTACAGTATTTTTCCCAATATGTGGCCAATTGGCTAAATTTGTTAAAAATAGTAAATAAAAAAGTATCCTGTTAATTTAATCATAAGCAAATCTTGGTTAAAATCATTTTAAAATTAGCAGGGTGTTAATTTTGACATATGACATATAAACCAGAAATTTTGTCTGTTAAATCTAAGTCCGTTAAATCGAGGTCCACACAATTGAGGGTTTACTGTGTGTTTCACTATATACTAGTTTTCAAACTATAATCTCAAATTTATTCTTCATCCCACCCTGTTCCTTGATCCCACAAAGAATCTCTATGTAATCTCTGTTAATTCCAACAAACACTGTATCTGGCTGCTCTGCTACCCTTGTGTGGAGGCATAATGGTTCCTGCCCTGACATACTGTAATAACTTCCTAATTTTCATGATTACATTTTTGTCTCTAGCTACACCTTTTGTATATACTTTAAAAAAATTCACTACACAGGATACAATGGTATTTCAAAACATAATTAATATTTACCTTGAACTTTCCTAACATTCCTATTTTGGATGTATTTAAAAAAAATTGGTACTTTGACAGAAATCTTCACCACTTTTTAAATTAAAAAAACAAAACAAAACAGCCGAGACCGGTTTGGCTCAGTGGATAGAGCGTCGGCCTGCGGACTCAAGGGTCCCGGGTTCGATTCCGGTCAAGGGCATGTACCTTGGTTGCGGGCACATCCCCAGTAGGGGGTGTGCAGGAGGCAGCTGATCGATGTTTCTCTCTCATCGATGTTTCTGACTCTCTATCCCTCTCTCTTCCTCTCTGTAAAAAATCAATAAAATATATTTAAAAAAAACAAAAAACAAAAAACAAAAATACTTCTACCACTTTCTTGTAATTTATGCCATTATATTTTTTAGAGGTAATTTACCATGGAGAATTTTAGTCATACACAGTTGCATTTGCATATGATTACTTTTCATTGCTGTCAACCCCCCACCTTCTGACTCCAGCAAAGCTTTGTATTCTGTCCCTGTACTTTTGCTTTTACAAAATGTCAAATAAATGTAATCAAGTAATCTATAAAATTTGTCCATTTTTTTCCACTCAGCATAATTAATTTAATATTTTTCTGTATTATTACATCTCCATTCCTTGCATTGCTGAATAGAATCTAATTTTATGGAATAACTACAGAATATTTCATTATTGATCAGTTGGTGGGCATTTATAGTTTGGGACAATCCTATATAATAAAAGGCTAATATGCAAACTGTCCCCTTGGGAGTTCAACCGACCCGGAGTTTGAATGCTCGCTATGATGTGTGCTGTAGATCATAGCAGGGGGCAACGCGGAACGGAGGAAGGCACCAACAGGCAACTGGCAGCTGGGGGAAGGAAGGCTCCAATTGGCCCTGATTGCTGGCCAGGCCTAGGGATGCTACCCATGCACAAATTTCTTGCACCAGGCCTCTAGTTAAGCATAAAAGTGATACAAATATTCATGCACAGTTTTTGTGTGAATGTTTATTTTATTTCTCTTGAGTAAATATCTATGAGTAGATATGATCAATTGTACATTAGGTGCATTTTTAAATTTTTAAGAAACTGCCACAAAGTTTTGCACAGTGGATGTACCACTATATAATCTGACCAAGTTCCAGGTAACTCTATATTCTTGCCAACAATTAATATTGTTACCTTTCTTTTTTTTTTGGAAATTTTATTGATGGTTGTATACTGGTATTTCTCTGTGGTTTTACATTATATCTTTCTCATGTCTAATGACGTTGCACAATATTTCATGTCTTTTTGTTATGCTTAAACCTTCTTTAAGTGTTCACATATTTTCCCATTTAAAAATTGGATTGTTTTTATGTTATTATTTAGTTATGAGAGAAATTTAAACATTTTGAACACCAGTCATATCAAATATGTATTTTAAAATATATTTTTTCTAATCTGTGGCTTGTCTTTTGGTTTATAAAAAAAAAGTCTTTTGAACAGCAATAGTGTTAATTTTGTTGAAACTTAATTTATCAATTTTTAAATGTTTCATGCTTTTTGAATCCTATATAAAATATTGTTGACAAATCCAGGATAGCAAAAGAGAAAATGTTTTATTTTGTTTCCTAGAAGTTTCTTGCTTTCCGGAATTACATTTAAGTCTATGATTTATTTCTATACAAATTTTTGTATATAGTAACAAATATGGTTCAAGTTTCTTTTTCTGTTCTTTACCTTTTTTTTTTTTTTTTTTTTTTTTTTGGCATATGGAGAGTTAATTGTTCCAGAAACATTTGTTAACAAAACTACCCTTTCTCCAGTATGTTGTCTTTATAACTTTGTGGAAAAGCAATTGACCATATACAAGTGGTTCTATTTTTGGGTCCTATCTTTTTTTCATTGATTTATGTGCCTACTTTTCATCTGCACCACACTACTTTTAGTAGTAGCTTTATAGTGACTCTTGGAGTAAGGTAGTGTGAGCCTTGAAACTTTGTTCTATGTTTCTCAAAATTACTCTGGCTATTTATGTACCTTTTTTTTCATATACATTTTGTAGTCAGCTTGTCAACTTCTACTAAGTATTCTACTGGGATTTCTTATTGGAACTGTGTTAAATGTATAGATAAATTTGGAAGAATCAATGTCTTAGTATTGAGCTTCCAATCCATTAACATTGTTTTCTCCTATTTATTTAAGTTCCCTCTAATTTCTCTCCTCAATGGTTTGTGGTTTTCTGTATACAAATATTGCATTTATTATTATATCCATATGTGTGTATTTTAAGATTCTTGGAGCAAATATATGATTCTGTTTCTTCTAATTTCAATTTTCAACTGTCCTCTGCTAATATATTTAAATATAATTTTTAAAATAAATGACTTTATATACTGCAATCTTTTTAGTTCTAGTATCATTTTTATTCCCAGTGCTTTGAGATTTTTGTATGAAGGCAATATTGTAATCTACAAATAGAGGTTTTTTGCTTTTACTCCAATATCTATATTAATATTTTCTTGCATTATTAGACTGGGTAGGGTCTTTTGCATCATGTTAATTGAAATAATACAAACTGATAACTTGCTTTGAGCTACAATTATTTCATTGATTTCTTTTATTATATATAGGAAAGTCACACTCATTTCTAGCTTTCTGAGTGTTTTTAACATGAATACATGACAAATTTGTCAAATGTTTTTTCTGCATCTTGTGACATTGTCATATGGTTTTCCTTCTGATGACTCCAGCCATAAAAGGGATATTTATATGAGATCATCCTTTAGCAAGGAAAAGGAATGCCTGTTCTCTCTGGTTACCTATGATTGTTGGTTCCCTGAAATGTCTGTGTGAAAACAACAAAGTAATTTTATTATCGGGTGCCTTTTATTTATGTACCATAACTGAGATATAAAAATTTGAATACAAGTCAACTTCACCTATACCTAGGATATCCCCTTATTAATCACATCATCTACAATGTTCTACTCTAAAATTGCTGTGTCTGACTTGCTCCTGAAGAGGTTTACTTTTGTTCTTTATCATTTGAAGATACTTCAGTCTAAATAAGTCCCCATTATTCCTTCAATGCTCCAAGAGTATGCTTCACTTCTTCCTTAGGAACATCTGGGGGCATTTCTTCAATAAATTAAAACTTTTTCATGTGAGTTTATAGGACTTTGTAGGCCTATGAACATTTTCATTTGTAAGGACCCTTTAATAAAATATATACTAAGAATTCATGATAAATACTCTCTGCAAACTAAGAATAGAAAAGAACTTTCTCAACTTTATGTGGACATGGACAGGTATTATAAATATTTTTGTGAAAGGCAAAAATGTCAGTTCTCAGCACATACATGTAACCTTTCCTAGCCAATGCAGTGATACATGAAAAAAGATTAATTAAAATAGTTAAACATGATTATTTCTGTAGAAAATGTTAATAGCCCTGACCAGTGTGGTTCAGTTGGTTGGAACACTGTCTCATATACCAATAGGTCATGGGTTTGATTCCCAATCAAAGTACATACCCAGATTGGGGATTTGATCTGTGGTCAAAGTTCAGAGGGGTGCAACTTATTGATGTTTCTCTCTTACATTGATGTTTCTCTCCCTTTCTCCCTCTCCCTTCCTCTTTCTCTCAAATTAGTAAAATCATATAATTGGGTGAGGAGTAAAAAAAAGAGTGTGTTACTAAAACCGTGGAAAAGCTACAATACATAACAAATATCAGATGTAATCCTATATAATAACTAGAGGCCTGGTGCACAAAAATTTGAGCACTTGAGGGGTCCCTCAGCCCGGCCTGTGCCCTCTTTGCAGTCCGGGACCCCTCTGGGAATGTCCACCTGCCAGCTTAGGCCCGCTCTCTGGGGGATCAGGCCTACGCTGGCAGTCAGACATCCCTCCACCAGCCCAGGAGCCCTCAGGGGATGTCCCCCAGGGAGCGGGCCTAAGCTGCAGTCAGACATCCTTAGCACTGCTGAGGAGGTAGGAGAGGCTCCCGCCACGCCGCTGCGCTCATAGCCATCAGCCAGGCTTGTGGCTGAGCAGAGCTCCCCCTGTGGGAGTGCACTGACCAACAGGTGGCAGCTCCTGCATTAAGCGTCTGCCCCCTGGTGGTCAGTGCACGTCATAGCGACTGGTCGTTCTGTTGTTAGGGTCAATTTGCATATTACACTTTTATTATATAGGATATGCAAATTGACCAAATGGCGGAATGACTGACAGAACAACCAATCGCTATGACGCACACTGACCACAAGGGGGAAGACGCTCAATGCAGGAGCTGCCCCTGGTGGTCAGTATGCTCCCACAGGGGGAGAGCCACTCAGCCAGAAGCCTGACTCATGGCTGGCGAGCACAGCGGTGGTAACAGGAGCCTCTCCCGCCTCCATGGCAGCACTAAGGAGCAGTGAGCTGATTAGTAAGGAGCAGTGAGCAGGTGTGCGGTAAGGAGTAAGGGCTCCCGGACTACGAGAGGAATGTCCGCAGGGAGTGGGCCTAAGCTGGCAAGCGGATATCCCCCAAGGGGTCCTGGACTGCGAGAAGGTGCAGGCCGGGCTGAGGGTTGCCCCTCAGTGCACAAATTTTGTGCACTGGGTCTTTAGTAAATAAATAATATCGTGGAAAATTCCAGGATAAAAAGACTATATATAAATTGGTTTCTATATACTAGGAGAAAGAATTGAAAAACTAAATTAATTTATTATTTTCAAAGCCTCAGTAAAAGAGAAATCTCTCCATAAATAAGGAATGGATTTATTAAAAATTGCACAAGGCTAACTGCACTGAAAACTACAAAATATTTTTAATAAATTCAGAAGGACATCTATAATAATAAAAGTGCAGTATGCTAATTAGACCAGACAGCCGAATGACCTTCTGGACATCCTTCCAGAGGACCTTCCAGATAAAGCTGGGCTGCGAGGGCCAAGCCCCTGGCCTGAATTTCATGCATTGGGTCTCTAGTAAATAAATAAGAAGGCAAACAATGTTCTTGGATTGAAAGACTCATTATTGTTAAAATGTCAGTTTTCTCTGAAATCATCCATAGATTAACCACAGTCCCAATCAGAATTCCAGCAGCCTTTCTTATAGAAGAATTGACAAGCTGATTCTAAAATTACATGGAAATGCAAAGAAGCTAGAATAAAGTAATTTTGAAAGGAAATTGAATAACTTAAATTTCTTGATCTCAGAACACTTTAAAACTAATACAGCATAAGCAATGTGAAATTGGTATGAAGATAAAAAGAGATTAATAAAACAAAGCAAAGAATACATACATAGATTTACACATATATGGTCAATTGATTTAGACAAACATGCCAAGTCAATTCATGGGGAAATAATAGTTTTTCAAGCAAATTATGCTGAAACAACTGGATATCCATATGGAAAATGATGAACCTCAAACCTTTTCTCAAACAAATCATTAAAATGATCTGAAAATGGATTATAGACCTTGTAGTAAAATTTAAACATAAGCTATTTCTAATAAGAAATAAAAAATATTGTTGTTATCAGGTTAGATAAATACGGATTAGAAAAGTCACAAAAACTGCATGATAAAGGAAAAATTGATAAGTTGAATTTTATAAATAATAAAATCTTCTATTTCAACATCACCATTCTATTAAAATAACACTAACATGGTGTGGGACAAAATATATACACTATATATGTATCAAAGTACTTGAATCAAAAATGTGTAAAAAATATAACTCTATAAAAAACATATAAAGCTATTATACATTATTAAGAATATCAGTAAAGTCATAGTCTCCCTAAAATGTTATTAGCTAATTACTTATTATTAGCTATATTTTAACTATTATCATTTTAATACCTGCTAGTTCATAAAGGATAAAAGTTACAATGCCATTTTTATATACATTTCTTTAATTAAGAATTAAGTAGATATTTTCTTTTTGTTGTTATGTAACTATTTCTTCCTTATTGTTTATACCGTTTGGAGCAAATTACTTTTAATGCATATGCCTGGGGTCTGCATCTTCAAAAGAATGTTTGCTTTAATAAATCTAACAAAATTCAAAAACATGCCTTACTGAAAAGTAACTAACTGAAATAAGTAATACAATGAAAGTGAAATTTGTTACTTGAAAGTGAAATGTGTGATAGCCATTTACACAGGGTTTTCACTTAAATGCTCAATAGAATAAATAAAACATTCCATGCTATTAATTTTTTATCTTATCATATGGATATAATGACATAATTTATAAATTTTTAAGAAACTTAGGCCCAAGGCATTGGGTTTTAACCTGAAGTTCAGCTGTAGCAATAAGATAGTTGTGTGTTAAGATAGGTCATGTGTTAGAAAGTTCAGTTATGTTCTGGATCAGAATAGTTTGCTATCTGGTAAATCAAATTCAGGTATGCCAGATTCAAAAGGTAAGGTGCCATTTTATATGGCTTATATATAAAAATTTTAACTGTCAAATCAGCGAGTACATTAGGAATAAGTTATCTTATTCTTTGGATGGAGTAACAAGAAGAATATTATTTTCAATTATTTTCTCTCTTATTTCAAGCCATTGAGATATAAGCTTTATAATTAAAATAGTTAAGTATATGCCTTGGGCTCGATGGAGATGGGGCGGGGAGGGAGAAGAATTTGGAATAAAAAACCTTGCCTGTTTTGGACTTTATATGGATTCTTCACCTTTCTATCCAATGTGCCAAATTTGAGTGTTGACAGAATAATACTCTTCTTCACTTAATGTTTTGAGTCTCTTATCACATCTTATCTTAACCCAGATATTTATGTTACGGTCCCTGGAGATGATGATGGGAACAAATATTTTACCTAGAAATTTTCTATGTGGCCCTGTAATAGACAGAAAAGTATATTTTAAATTTTTATGCATATTATATATTTATTTTATTGAGACATGAGTACACATAAATATATTAGGATATAGCTTTGTACTAATGAGTGAATATTTTATTCCAGGAAAATAATCCTGGATTTTCAGTACAATGTACTACGGAAATAAAGGTAACAAAATGAAAAACAAGAATGAGCTGGTCTCCTAGCAACTTCTTTTGTTTTTATTTTTGTTTTTTAATATGTTTTTATTTATTTCAGAGAGGAAGGCAGAGGGAGAGAATGAGAGAGATAGAAACATCAATGATGAGAATAATTGATTGGCTGCATTTCTGCATGCCCCCTACTGGGGATCAGCCTGAAACCTGGGTATGTGTTCTTGACTGGAACTGAAGCCGGGACCCTTTCATCAGCAGGCCGAGGCTCTGTCCACTGAGCCAGACTGGCTAGGGCACAACTTGTTTTTTGAATAATATATAAATGTAATGATTCCTAATCCCTAAAAAGCCATTAAAAGTTGCAGTGATTGCAGCTGCTTCAGAAAAATTCTTTTTTTTTTTTTGCAATAAATGCAGTCAATAACTGGTTTTACCATATACCTTTAGCTTATTAACAGTTGAAAGTGTTACATTTCCATTTAATTTTGTGACTAATTGGATAGAAGTTATATTAAGTTGTTGCATTCTAAATTGGCATAAAATGTGTAATTTACAAAATGATCACAGATTAGGGGGCAAAGCTATAGAGATATATGCCATTTCCAGTACAGAATATCACCATTGTAGTTTCTCCCGGGCATCCTCTCAATTTGGTTACTTTATCAATAAGATTACTGTACACTATAAAAAAGAGGATGGTCAGTGAGGCTGCAAATATATTTATGGTTTCTCCTATTGGCACACATCATTAGTGCCCTTACTGTGACAATTGTTTTTTGATGTATGTAAACCTCTTATTAAATGGTGTGTTTATTACTGCTGTGTTTAAACTGGTAAAGTCTGCCACATGGATGAGAAGAAGGGAAATAATGTTGAATGCTCAGAAGCTTTCATTTCCCAGTAGTTGAACAGAAAATAGGAGACAACCCCCGTTTATCAATAGGGCGTACACTTTGTGCCTGAAATGTTTACAGACTCCCAGCATTTCCAGCTTCTGCACTATCAGCAGCCTTCTAAAAATTCAAATGTTCTACAGTCTCAAAGTATCTTCATTGATAGAGACTGGAGATGGCAACATGTCTGAGGGTGTATAGTTTAGGCAACATTAGCAAGTCAAAAGATGAAGATAATAGGATTCTGTAAGTTCATTTATTTTTAAGCCATGAATATATCACATGAACATGGGAGTTACTGTGTTGATATCAGTGGAAGAAAGGGACTGTTGACATATGGATATAAAATATCGACATTAGAATTTTCTCAGAAAATTCAAATTTCTAAACAATATTAACCTCTATTAATCTACCATATAAATACTTATCAATATTTAGCCAAGATATGGATTTCACTTTCGGGCAAATTCTACTAATGTAGAAAATAGAAGCAAGTTAACTGGGTCAGGTCTTCTTCAGGTTTCTTACTCTTTCAAGAGTGAATCCACCAAATTCCAAAATATACTGTATTTAAAAAAAAAAAATAGTAGATGAACCAGATAGATTTCTTCCACAGTATAAAATAAATTCACCATTAAAATTAAACTATTATTATCAAAATGTTATTATTGTCTTCTAATATATTAAAACATATATGAGCAATATCATGATAACTCAGAAGCTTCCCAAATTTAAAAAAAGTTTTATATATATATATATATATATATATATATATATACACACACACACACACACATATATGTGTGTATATATATATGTGTATATATATATATATGTATATATATATCCATTTTGTGTGCAACTGAGTTGCAAAATAATATATATATATATTTTTAAATTGATCATTTGGAGCCCTAATTCAAGCCAGAATCAGAAATTATTCCACTAGTAATTGACAAAGCAGGAAACTGAACCCAGATCTAATTGATTCTAATACACTTGTATACTGTCTCCTACACATCAGCAAAATATGGTAACTAAAGTTTTTTATGTTTTAAGAAGTCCATTATGATTTAATAGCAATAATTTAAAACAAGACTATATTATTAATTGATTTCTTTCTTATTTGATTTTAGACAAAACTCTTCAACAAAAATTGTGATGCTGACAATATAGTTTAAATTTAAATAGAATATGTTGAAGTAGACTAACTTAATACTCACACCTGGCATTTTATCAACTTTTACATATTTATTTTCTGATTTTGTACACAGAGCCACAGAGTGAAGTGCCTTCTGTAAGAATGAATCATCTGAAATTATTGTTCTTATAGCTCAAAAACGGTCAAATAGAGACAATTTTATATAATTCAACCTAATATAATCCAAGTTTTATATAAAAAGCAAAGGAGACTCACAAATCATCAGTGAGTTGGTCGAGTTCATACAAGTAGGGAGAAGCAGATCTGTAAGCCAGGTCTTTTGAATGTCAAGTCCAATGCAGTTTTCACTGCATTATGGCTGTCTTTAGTGATGATAGGTCGTTCTGATGATGAAACAATATTTTTCAGTGAACTCTGTGCCTAGTGTTTTATATTTGATCTACTGTAAAATTGCCCTTCTCACTGATTTACTACCCACTTGTTTTGAGTTGTGGCAAACAGATAGGAATATGGAAATAACAGTTTCTTTTGGGAACTGAAGCAGGGAAAATTGAAACAGATAGGTAACTGACAAAACAGAATCTGTGGTAATAGTTCAGATATAGATTTTTTTTTCATTAAAATGATTTATAGTGTCCATAAATAATGTACATGTCATGTTTTACCATAAATATTTGACACGTGGAATCTATACCTTTGAAACAAAATCTTAAACTTACCAAGCCATACAAAAATATTTAAAGTTGTATTTGATTTCTCTCATGGATTATAAGAACCTTCTTCCAAGCTAGAACGTTAGTACTTATATAGCTCCATATATTCCTTAGAGATAAATGTTTAATGACATTTAAGAAGGAACAAAGCATAAATATCTGTCTATAGTGTATTTTTATATGCTCTAAATCAAGCATGTCAAACTCAAGGGCTAACATGGGCCAAATAAACAAGGTTTAAGTTTATGTGGCACAAAAACACAAAACCTTAAATTTTCATAGAAACATAGGTTTATTTCGATAGAGACATGCTGAATACAGAGGGCTGAAACAAATGAGTAATTGTTAACATAAAATAATAGAACATTTTAATAAAAATTAATATTTTTTTCTTGAACATTAACTTAGCAGACACTGAATAACTGCACAAATTAATAAGCGTAACGCAAATATACATATTTTTCTTGTTCTCCGAAAGTGAAACATTTCCTGTTGCGCACACCAAACAAGTCAGTCCAAGACTAAGGACATAGCAATCAGCTGCTAAAATATTCGCTGCTAGTGTTAGTGGAGAGAAAGGGTGCGCCTGCACATAAGGTGTATAAGGGAAATGAATGCAACACGATTATAGTATTCAGTTATTATCAAACTTTGTAGTTTTTATTAATAATTATGTATAACAGGATATTGTGAAAATTAAGTTATGAAATTTTTATTAAAATGTTTCTCACATACCGTTATATTGGCTGGGCCACAAAAATATTCGTTGTGGGCCACATGCAGCCTGCAGCCTGTGAGTTTGACATGCTTGCTCTAAATTGTAAGAATAATTTGTTCTTACATAGCTTCTGTGTGAATATTCTCAAATATTGATTTGGATGAGTATATTTAAAAATAAATTATATATATTTGTTACAAGTGCTTATAACGCAATAATCGTGAATATTAAATAAAATAGGAATAAAATATTTTAATCAAGTTCAAACTATTTTTGTAAAATGTTGAAATAAAGGGAGTGTGCAATATGTTATCTCTCTCCATCCACTATATTGATAATGTCATATTTTCTATTACATTTTTATAAATCTAAATATATCTTTGAATATCTCTCTCCTTTAGAAAAAAAACAACACACAAAAACAGAATACAAATATGCAAATGTACACATAGAATATTACAATCTTCCTTGAACCCAAGTGTCCTTATTACTCCATTTATGAATAGTTTCGAACTAAAACTAGTTACTAGTAACAATCAATTGCATTCGGAATTTTAAAGTAATTTATTTATTTCCCTCATATTGCAACTACTAACACCATTCTGTATCAATGTCTTTCAACAAAATTCATTATTTCCCTATCTTCCTTTTTCACTCAGAAAGCTTTTGAGATTGTTTATTTCTTGGTCTCTAAAAAATACACACTAATGATTATCAGTGTATAGTTTGACATATTTATTGGGCTGCTCATTCAGAGGACATTTACTTGTAGATTTACATCCATCACTACCAGTGATTTTTGTGTATTCTGTTTTGAGTTATTTATTACTCATGCTTTTATGTGTTGTCATTTTTTTTTACAAACATTAGTCAAATGTGGAACTCCTGCATTGATGTATTTTTCCTATAATTGCTCTCCTATTTCTTTATTTTTTCTATTATTGTAAAAATTAAGTTATGAAATTTTTATTAAAAAATTTCTTACATACTGTTATATTGGTATATATAAATGTATGTGGGCCACAAAAAAACAAAACCTCATACTATAGGCCCGGTGCATGAAATGTGTGCATGGGGGGGGGGGGTGCGCGGACCCGCAGCCCTGCCTGCACCCTCTTCAATCCAGAACCCCTGGCTCCTAACCATTTGCCTGCCTACTGGCTTGATCACCTCCTAACCGCTCCCCTGATGGCCCTCAACTGCCCTCCCCTGCAGGCCTCATGGCCCCCAACTGCCTTCCCCTGCCAGCCTCATGGCCCCAACTACCCTCCCCAGCTGGCCTCATGGCCCCCAACTGCCTCCCTGTCGGCCTGCCTGGTCATCCCCCCAACTGACCCCCTGCCGGCCTGGTTGCACCAACTGCTGCCCTGCTGACCCGGTTGCCCCCCAACTGCCCCCTGCCCGCCTGGTCACCCCCAAGTGCCCCCATGCCCACCTGCTCACCCCCAACTCCCCCACCCTGCCAGCCTGCTTGCCCCTAACCACCTGTGCCTTGGCCCTGCCACCAAGGCTTTGTCCAGAAGGACGTTTGGTCTCCCAGTCTCCTGGTCTAATTAGCATATTACCCTTTTATTAGTATAGATTATTCTATTTACTGTACTTTTTTGTCATAGTATACTATTCTTGCATCATAGCCTTAGTATATTTAATAAGATATCTGAAGATAATAGAATATTTTCTGAAGTTCATTTTTAATTTATTTTCACATTTTTCTTCATGCTCTCTGTTTTATTTGATATATGGTGTTTTGTTTTTCCTATTAGTCTGTTAATTTTGCTTTCTCATATGCTAAACACTTGAAAATGTGGTTTCATTGGCGCCTCAGTGTGCATGGCTTAAAACTAATTCGTAAGAAATCTTTACAGGAGAAGCCAAGATGGCGGCATAGGTAAACACCTAAACTGCTGCCTCACACAACAATTTCAAAACTACAACTAAAAGACAAAATGGACTTCATCCAGAACCACAGGAAGGCTGGCGGAGTGGAAATTCTACAACGAGAAGGAAAGAGAAAAGCATACTGAGACTCAGAGGTGCTGCAGGAGGCAGAGGTACTGAGATGCATGTGCGGAGAGGGCGGGCAACTGAGTACGCGGCTGGTTTTCTCAAGCAGGAGGGAGACAAAAGCTCCTGACTGCACTTAACTCCAGTTCTGGGCTAGACTCTGGGGACCCAGACTCATTCGGGGATAAACTGGCCTGTCTGGCAGCGGGCGGAACTCGAGGGTGGCTTTCTCTCAGAGGTGCTTGCAGTGATTACCACGGGACACTGAGACACATGGGGCCTATTAGGGCAGGGCTGACAGGAAACCAATGCTATCTGCTCTGCCCTGAGACTCCGCCCCATCCAAGGTGAGCACAGAGGCTTTTGCAAGTCTTATCTCATAAGGGTATCTCCAGTAGAGAAGTTCTCCCAGCGTAGACACAGCTGATCCTCACAGTCAATTGGCCTGGAGGTCAATTCCTCACAGTGATACCAACAACAGTCAAGGCTTAACTACAATAAGGCTGTGCACACAGCCCACAAAGGGGTGCAACAAGAATGTCCACCTCAGGTAACTGGGGATGCTGAGCCACTGGGCCCTAGAGGACACCTAGCACACAAAGCCACTCTATCAACTCAGGGAAGCAGCAAAAATGCAGAGACAAAGAAACAGGTCACAAATGAAAGAAATGGAGGAAAGCAAACGACTGGATATAGAGTTCAAAATCACGGTTATAAGGTTTTTCAAGAATTTCATAGAAAAGGATGATAAATTTAGTGAGACCCTCTAGGATATGAAATAGGACCAACTAGAAATTAAGCATACACTGACTGAAATAAAAAAATATTATACAGAGATCCAACAGCAGACTAGAGGATCGCAAGAATCAAGTCAAAGATTTGAAATACAAAGAAGCAAAAAAACACTCAACTAGAAAAGAAAAAAGAATCCAAAAATATGAAGATAGTGTAAGGAGCCTCTGGGACAACTTCAAGCGTACCAACATCAGAATTATGGGGGTGCCAGAAGAAGAGAGAGAGCAAGATACTGAAAACCTATTTGAAGAAATAATGACTGAAAACTTCCCCCACCTGGTGAAAGAAATAGACTTACAAGTCCAGGAAGCACACAGAACTCAAAACAAAAGGAATTCAAAGAGGACCACACCAAGACACATCATAATTAAAATGCCAAGAACAAAAGACAAAGAAAGAATATTAAAAGCAGCAAGAGAAAAACAGTTAGTTACCTACAAGGGATCACCCATACGACTGTCAGCAGATTTCTCAATAGAAACAATGCAGGCCAGACAGGAGTGGCAAGAAATATTCAGAGTGATGAATAGCAAGAACCTACAACCAAGATTACTCTACCCAGCAAAGCTATCATTCAGAATTGAAGGTCAGATAAAGAGCTTCACAGATAAGAAAAAGCTAAAGGAGTTCATCACCACCAAACCAGTATTATAAGAAATGCTGAAAGGCATTCTTTAAGAAGAGGAGGAAGAAGAAAAAGGTAAAGATAAAAATTATGAACAACAAATACATATCTATCAACAAGTGAATCTAAAAATCAAGTGAACAAAAAAATCTGATGAACAGAATAAACTGGTGAATATAATAGAATCAGGGGCATAGAAAGGGAGTGGACTGACAATTCTCGGGGGTAAAGGGGTGTGGGGGGTGTGGGAAGAGACTGGACAAAAATCTTTCACCTAATGGATGAGGAAATGTGGGGGGCGGGGGTAAAGGCAGAGGGTGGAGTGGGAACTGGGTGGAGGGGAGCCATGGGGGAAAAAAGGGGAACAATTGTAATAATCTGAACAATAAAGATTTATTAAATTAAAAAATAAATATTTACAGGGAAATTAGATGATTAGCCATGTTTTTAATTTTTTTATTGATCTCAGAGAGCAAGGGAGAGGGAGAGAGATAGGAACATCAATTATGAGAGAGAATCATTGATTGGCTGGCTCTTGCACACACCCTACTGGGGATCAAGCCTGCAATTGAAGCATGTGCCCTTGACAGGAATCGAACCTAGTACCCTTCAGTCTGCAAGCTGTCACTCTATCCACTGAGCCAAACCAGCTAGGGTGGTTAGCCATCTTTTGTAAAAATGGATCACCAAGTATTTTTCAGTAGGTCATATTTTTAGGTTGGTTTACTTTCTTAAGAGTAATACCTTGCTGACTGGTCTCAGGGTATTTTAGAAAGTTACCTGCATTGTGAGGTGAGTAAGAGATCTATTTTAAATTCTATTGAACATTAATCCACAGTGCCAGTCAAAATAATTATTACCCTGAGATGAGTATGGGAAGGAAATATTGATTGGAAAGGGGAATGTAGAAATTATCTGAGGTTATGGAAATATTCAATATCTTGATATAAGTGGAAGTTTGGAGTCTGTATAGCTATGTAAAAATTTTTGAGTTGCGTATTTAAGTTTTGTGCAAAGTACTATAGGAAAATTAAATTTTTAGAAAAGTAAAATAAATATTATTAAGAACTTTCAGGATTTATTTTATTGAGGATATTCAGAGCAATCCAGATGATGTAATTTCAGTCCTCAGTATAGAAATTCCTCATGGCAGAATGACAAGGCTCAGTGTAGAAGACTTCACCTCACAAAATATTATCATTATCAAAAATATATATCTTTGGCCTCTGGAATTCCAAGGCAGGAGCTGACCTATGCTATTTCAGTCATACCATCATGAACACGTAGCAAATATCATCTTCAAACAAAAGGGATTAAAGTATTTTGAAATAGTATTAATGAAAATATTTACTTTCAACTTAATTAAATTAATGGCATAAATGTTTATGCTTGATGAATAATATATAATTTTTTAATTTTCTTAAGGCTTAAAAGCTCAACAATAGCTTCATGTCTTTCTAAGCTTTCATATTGCTCCCTGCTGGGTGTGTGAAGTTAAGAATGAAAATTAGAATATTAAAACAGATAAATAATTAAATGCTTTCTGTGATTTTAAAAATGCTTTGGTGATCTCAGCCTGCGTGGTTCAGTGATTAAGCATCGACCTATGAACTAGGAAGTCATGGTTCAGTTTGATTCCTGGTCAGGTCATATGCCTGGGTTGCGGGCTCGATCCCCAGTGTGGGGTGTGCAGGAGGCAGCTGATCAATGATTCTCTCTCATCATTGATGTTTCTATTGTTCTCTCTCTCTTCCTTGCTCTCTGAAATCAATAAAAAATATATTTTAAAAATGTTTTAAATACTTTGGTGATGTTTCTTTTTTTTTAAATATATTTTATTGATTTTTTACAGAGAGGAAGGGAGAGGGATAGAGAGTTAGAAACGTCGATGAGAGAGAAACATCAACCAGCTGCCTCTTGCACATCCCCCACTGGGGACGTGCCCGCAACCAATGTACATGCCCTTGACCGGAATCGAACCTGGGACCTTTCAGTCCGCAGACCGACGCTCTATCCACTGAGCCAAACCGGTTTCGGCCTTTGGTGATGTTTCAATGATTGTTATTATACGAAATAACTTACAAATGCATTGTGAAAATATTACTGCAATTCCATATTTGTTCAATGACAATCATTTTTTGGTATCAATGCTTAAAACATCTGTAGACTAACTCAAAATAAAACATAGATTCAAATGTGTTCATAGAACAAGCATCAATCAAATTCACGAGATTTTAAGTTTTAGTTTTTATATTAACATTATCCTGAATAAATACACAAGGTTTCTAGAGCAGAACAGATTGTTACTATTTACTTAGAGCAAAGACTACCTGTGTGGTTGCCCTGTGTTCTGATTCTTACTTCTAACATGACGTGATGGAATACAGATACTGCCCTACACAGACAGGTTCTGCACTGAAAGTAAGGAGCCACCTCAAAGTGATTTTGCTCTGCATATATAAAGAAGCAACTGTTCCTCCCCCCACCTAAGAAGGTTTCCTTTGAAACATAATTGAAAGCATTGTCCTTTCCTTATTCTGTGTCTTTACTATAAAAATAACTCTACTGAAGGGAAAAATAGGATCAGAGTTACCAACTTTGCAACTCAAGAATATTACCAAACTGTTTCATCACTTGTTGGAATGTAAATATAGATTTCTGTGGAGGTAATGTCTTTGGATTTGTCCCACTAAGTGTTAGAAATGCTTTCAATGATGTTGCAGGAATGAGGCAGCAAGACAAATTTACTCCTGCGCAGAAGGGTGCTGTTGCCAGCTGGAAATCATGGGCAAAGCACACGGAACGGGAAGTCCTTAGGGTTTTAGTTCCATGCCGGTCTGCCCCTCACTCTGAACTCTGACTTGATTGGTCAGGGCTCAGAGCTTGGGTTCCAATTATTGCATGATTGGCTAATTCAGAGGTAGGGGAGGGGCAAGACAGAACCTAAGATGGCAGCTCCCTGAGAATCTAAAGGTCATGTCAAAATGGCGGGACCTACCATGGCAGCAAGCTCCTTTCTTTGACAGAAAAGATTGCTGGTTCACTTTCACGTAAAAAATCAGTTATAAATTATCTCCAAAGGCTTATTTTTAGCACAAGTAAAAGGTTTCAGAATGAATTGCTCAGAAAGTCCTAATAGTGAGGAAACATAAAAATAAATTTTCTATAGCTGTACAGATTTTTAAAGGAAACTTATATTGCCACCAGTAGCCCATCTCATGATATCCTGTGCAGTGGGCTGCCGGTTGCTTCCGCAGGAGCTGGCGGGAACCGCAGCGCACCGCTGGGAGCTCTGCTGCTTCCATGGGAGCCATGCTGCTTCCAAGCTGCCGGTGCCCACAGGAGCTGGAAGGGAGCTGCTCCGACTCTGTGGGAGGCAGGCCCACCGTCTGCTCTCTGGGCTTGCACTCGGCCGAAGAGGCTGCGGGCGGCCCCCTTGTCCCCCAGAGGCCCTCCATGGCCAGGGCTGGACGCTTGCCTCATCACCGCGGTGACAAAGCAAGCATTCTGCCAGGCCGCTCACGCTGCCCGCTCTTAGTGGCCACCTCTGCAGGACTGGGGGACTCCAGCGGGGCTGAGGGGACTGGGTGCCTCCATCTTGTGGCTATGGGCGCTGCCATCTTTGTGACGAAATGATGGTTAATTTCCATATTACCCTTTTATTAGATAGGATGAGTAAAGAATAGATTTTTATGAAGAAAAACAAAGTTAATTTTATGAGTTCAGTCTTAGTCATAGCATTAGATAATTTTAGGATGAACAGGTAGTAGAAAGAATAGTGCTAATACTATCATAATTAAACATTTTTAGATTCCAGTTTATAATTATCCATTTGCCCTTGAAAACAATGTTGGTATTTAGTGATGCATGCATTAATATATCATTGAAATGTGATTCATAGACAAGTTACGTTAGGCCAATGCAAACAGTTTGAGTGGGGGACATGAAGCTAGACTTCTCATGTATCATTCAATGTCCTTTTCACTACATCATGTTTCTCTGAAGAAATTAACTTTAAATTGCTCCCTGCTGGGTGTGTGAAGTTAAGAATGAAAATTAGAATATTAAAACAGATAAATTATTGAATGCTTTCTGTGATTTTAAAAATGCTTTGATGATCCTAGCCGGTGTTGCTCAGTGGTTAAGCATTGACCTAATTGGTCCCATATGTTTAAAAGCTAGACAACAGATAGATATATGGATGATGATAATGATGAGGGTGATATAGATTATGATAGATAGATAGATGGTAGATAGATAGATTATAGATAGATACAGAGAAACAGAGATATATAGAAAAAGATTATTAAAAACAAAATCTCCTTATCCAGAAATCCTTTTCACAAAGTAATAGAGGGGGAAAACAACACGTTATTATTATTGAATGAACATTAAAGCAGATTCTGATGTGCATCCCAGGCAATAGACTAAGAGGTTGTAAAGACAAAAAGAAACCCAACCCTTTTATATAACCAAGCAGATACAACCTATTACATACTTGTTCCTTCAGATAAACAATGACTAGTTTCTCCTTGGGTGCAGGGACTTGACAGCATCTGTTGTCAAATGTAGTTTATCCCAATTGGTATGATAATTGTCATTACACAAAAGAAACAGAAATCCTATCTTAATGAGAGCAGTTTGCAAATTGGAACAAGATGTGCACTCACACTAGAATCTGGGAGGTGGGGTGCTATCTTCCATGATGTTTCCATTTCAAATAAATGGAGACCATGTTCTTGAGAAAGAACTTCCTGAGTCATAAAGCTGGCAAAAGTCTTATTTAGTTTCTTCATTTCCTCTTTAAAAATAAAAAAACACTGTATTTTTCCTTTTTTATTGAATTTCTTGAGGAGACACTGATTAACAAAAGTCAAAATTATACAGGTTTCAGGTGCACAGTTCTACAACACATCATCTGTACACTGTGTTGTGTGTTCACTACCCCAAGTCAAGTCTCCTTTCATCACCATTTATTCCCCCTGTATCCTCCTTCCTCCCTCCCTCCCAGCTTCTCCCTGGCAATCAGTGAAAATTCATCCTCATGCTAAAAAGACATTTTGAGGTAGCCAATTTCGCTCTTCTATACTTATGAGAGCAGATTAATTCTTTGGGATTCAATTATTTGATACTGTTTTTATTAAATAAGATTTAAATTTAATTTTTAAATTTTAGTTAACTTTAAACATTAATTTCCATAAAGATGAACTTCAATAACATTGCTGACAGTCTCTTATGTTTATAAAAACGTAAACATGAAGAAACAATAACTTAAGTGTAGGTAAGATATGAGACTGAGTGTTTTTATAGAAAAAAAATTTAAATGTTGCTTATTAGTTTGGCTTTATGGACCCAAATCCTGGTAAATATTTTAATTTTTAAAATATTTTTCTCATGCTATTTAAGAATATTAATACATGTTCATATTCAACAACTCTACAAACTTCTTTTCATGTGTCTTCCACCCTCCTCTGCCTTTTCCCCTTCAAATCCAAAGAAGTTAAATAACCAAAATATAGTTTAGACATACAGTACTTTAATCATTAAAATGCACAATATATACAGTATATATCAAGAACCAGCAGAAAGAACAGAAGTCCAAACTATAATTATGAGAACTAAATTTATATATTATCCACATACAGTCAGTGTTTTCTGATAATCAAGGATAAAATAATAATTCAAGATGCCATTTTGATATAGTTATGTGTGAAAAGTTGCCTTTTTGCATCTCCATGTAATCATAGTAATAAATTGAGAAAAAATGTCACCCAGAGATATATCATCCATTTATGCACAAGTCAGAAATCTGTGTTAATTTTAAGCATTCTTACTGACTTGAGCTACTAATGTTAAGATAATTTAATGTATTTTTCACTACTCTGAAAATTATCAGGCATTGCCATAAAAAAGGCCATTCTAAATAATTTATAATTAATAAATAACTATATTTATAATTTGTGAATGGTACTAAAAATGCCACTCAACAAACTTCCAGAGAGCAGACATTTGTGCAAGACTGAAGAAGCTTTTCTCTTCTCCTGCACTTATTCCTTGATTTTAACTTTCACACCAGGAAAAGAGACTATTAATGGACAATACAGCACCAGCGCTTTTCTTGACCAGAATATGGGGATTATTATTTTTTAATTCATTTATTGATTAAGGTGTTACATATGTGTCCTCATTCCCCCATTACCCCCCAACCTCCCACCCCACTCATGCCCTCACCCCCCTGGTGTCTGTGTCCATTGCCTAGGCTTACATGCATGCGTACAAGTCCTTTGGCTGATCTCTTCCCCTTACCCCCACCCTCCCCTACCTTCCCTCTGAGTCTAAAGCATCAATCAGACTGTCAAACCTCAGGGGGATAATTATTTTTAAGTAAATGTTTGGTCTAGAGGTAGTTCTGTCTAAAGAATCTCATGGAGGGCTGTCAATATGTGCATTAATAGATGTCATGATGTAATCTTATTTCATGCTTTCCTTGTATTCTTTAATGATGGACCTAGAATCCCAGAGGAAAAAGAGAATCCAAGATCAGATGAAGTGGAATTTGGAGGGAGGCAAAATAAGTAAAAGACTTTCCCAAATCCAGTTGACATTATTTAAAATGGACTGAAAACTTGACCATGAAAAAGAAGGAAATCTTACGTTTTGCGACAGCATGGATGGACCTGGAGATTATTGTGCTAAATTAAATATCCAGTCAGAGAAAGACAAATACCATATTATCTCACTTATATGTGGACTCTAATAAACAAAATAAACAGGTGAGAAAAATAGAACCAGAGGCATGAATATGGGTCAGAAGGGGTGGGGATAAGAGGGACTGGAAGAAAGAAGCTGAAGAAATTATCCAAAGAACATTCAAGCATAGCTCATGGATAGGGACAACAGTGTGGTGATGGCCAGACAGAGGTGATGATGGCCAGACCAAGGGGGTGAGAACTGGGTGGAGGGGGTCAGTGAGGGGAAAATGGGGGAAATCTATAATAGTGTCAACAATAAAAAGAAAATAAAAATTAAATTAAATATTGGTAGAGAACAACTAACTATAGATTCCATGATTCTATCTCTTGATTTAGACAGGTTAGGATTCATGATCCCTTAGAAAGTAATGCCCAGAATACAAGCTTTTGTTATTAAGATAATGGTGGATAACAACCTGTTACCCTTTGGTAATAAGTGGGATGGGAGAGGCTCACCCAGTACAAGAAAAATACTATAAAAAAATCATGAATCAGTTATGTAGGCTGCAAGTACTTAGAGCTGGTTCAGAAATAAACCTCAAACATCCCATCTGTGATGGCATATCATGGAAAAGAGGAGGGTGAGATTTCCCAAAACTCCTTCTACAAAAGTAGAATCTCCCTGAAATAAGAGAGAGGATGTGTCAAATGTTGAAGGTCAGTGCACAATGACTCTCACCAATGAGGGAATGGGAAGATGTATTCTTTGTTTATAGTCTAGAAAGTATAATCATAGGAGACAGTGAAAGGAAAGCAAGTAGAGAGGGAAACTAAAGTAAAAATGGATTCCTACAAATTAACCACTTCTACACTGTGTTTGTTAAAACAATAATTTTCACCTTTATTTATTTATTTATTTTTTTGCATTTTTAAAGACTCTAATTTTTTGGAGCTGTTTTAGGTTCACATATAAGTTGAGAGGAAGGTACAGAGATTTCCCACATACCCCAGTCCCCCCACACATGCACAGCTCCCTCCATTATGAGTACTACTCACCTGAGTAGTTCATTTGTTACAACTCATGAACCCACACTGACACATCATCATCACCCAAAGTCCATGTTTACCTTAGGGTTTACTCTTTGTGGTATACATTCTATGGGTTTGGACAAATGCATAATGATATGCATCCACCATTATAGTATCATACAGAATATTTTCACTTCCCTAAAAATCCTCTATGCTCCACTTATTCATCCTGCCCATCATCTTCACCCTTGGCAACCACAAATCTTTCTTTCCTTTCCATAATTTTGCCTGTTTTAGAATGTCATATAGTTGGAATCACATAGTATGTAGCCTTTTCAGTTTGGCTTATTTCACTTGATAATATGCCCTGAAGTTTCCTCTAAAGCCTTTTCTTTGCTTCATAGCTCTATTTTTAGTGCTGATTGATATTTCATTATCTGAATTTACCACAGGTTACTTATTTATTTATGTACTTCCTGAAGGACACCTTGCTTGCTTCTAAATTTTGGCAATTATGACTAAAGTGGCTACAAACATCCATGTGCAGGTTTTCCTGTAGACATACATTTTTAATTTCTTTGGGTAAGTATCAAGGAGTGAGAATGCTGAATTATACGGTAAACTTATGTACAGTTTTGTAAGAAACCAACAGACGATCTTCCAGAGTGGCTGTACCATTGACATTCTCATCAACAATGAATGAGGTCCTGTTGCTGTACATTCTCACCAACATTAGGTGTTGTCAGTGTCCCAGATTTTGGCCATTATAATAAGTGTGTAATTGTTGCTTTAATTTGCATTTCCCTGATGACATATACTAATAATGTGGAACATCATCTGTCTTTACATTAATCTATTATCAATATTGTGTTCTCATTAGTAATAAACTGTACCCACAAGCCCTGTCACATATGATAGGACATAACAAATATATGTTAAACAAAACAAAATAAAAACTTTCACTGCTGAAAGTTTTTCTGAAATAAAGGGTTTATTGAGCCAAATTCTAGCCAGAAGGACTAGGGCCTGGGGCATGAAGTCTAAACCACCAGTAGCAGGGCTAGGTGAAGAAGACAACATGTCCATCATCACAATCCTGGAATTGATGGGCTTTTATACATTACTAGTGGGCCGGTGCATGAAATTCATGCATGGGGGGTGTCCCTCAGCCTGGCCTGCACCCTCTTCAATCTGGGACCCCTCGGGGGATGTCCGACTGCCAGTTTAGGGCCGATCCCTGTGGGCCCTAAACCGGCAGTCAGACATCCCTCTCGCAATCCGGGACCGCTGGCTCCTAACCACTCACTTGCCTGCCTGCCTGATCGCCCCTAACCACTCTGCCTGCCAGCCTGCTAGCCCCCCACTGCCCCCTCCGCCAGCCTTCTCGCTCCCAACTTCTCCCCCTTGCTGGTCTGATCACCCCCAACAGCCTCACCCCTGCTAGCCTGCTTGCCCCCAACTGCCCCCCTTGCCAGCCTGCTCACCCCCAACTGCCCTCCCCTCCTGGCCTGATTGCCCCTAACCACCTCTGCCTCAGCCCCGCCACCATGGCTTTGTCTGGAAGGTCTCCCAGTTTTATTAGCATATTACCCTTTTATTAATATATATGTTTTGGGGAAGAAGGATATAAGTTGTTTTGAAAGAATTTACATTAGCTATAGATAAGGGCAGGAGTGGTGTGCAGCAACAGCATGTCTAAGGATAGGTGCTATCTGCATGGAAGAACTATTTACTATTTTAGACTAGTGGTGGCAACAATCCTAAAAGTTGATGCATAAACAGCATGCTGTGTTCTCCAGTGGTTGATACAGAAGTTGATTCAAAGCTCCAACCTACATTCAAGGATGAGAGTAGTCTTTTGTTTTTTGGGCCACAGCTGTTAAATGGTTAATTACTCATCTCTCTTTCCCTCTCTGGCCTGCTGTAACTTAATTTAGCACATCTTAGAATTGTTATCTTATCAGGCATTATATGTAACTCCACTTACTATGTGTTACTTATTCTACTAAATGCTATATATATGGATATGAATTCATTAAATTCTCATAGTATTATTTTCAATCCACTGTTTTACAAAGGAGGGAATGAAAGTGTTAACTTCCCCAAAATTATACAGCTAGTAAATGGCGGAGCCAATCTTCAAACTCCGGCTCTAAATTTATAATGAACTTATAAAAACTTTTGGGTTTTTCTCATTAGCACTCTCAACCTCAGTACAAGAATACTTAACATCAATGACCAGAGTTCATATAAATGAAATAGAGTTCTCCTGATTCTGTCCTAAGGGGAACAGAAGGTAACCTTACTAGGTGTGTAGAGTCTCTGAGTGTATTTAAAAGTCACAGTGTTGTAGGGCGTTCATTCCTAAGGGGTTTTGTGTAACTTTAAGCTTCAGAGCCAGCTCCTTAGGTTAGTGCTAAAAATAATCCTGCCAATATCATGGGCCAAACAGGGAGAAGTAGATTGGAAAATTTTTCAAAGTATGGGTCAATGATTTTATTCCATTTTTAAAGGTACAAATAAATTCTTACATAAAATCAGATTGTCTTTGAGGTATGCACTAGTGATTATGTTTTTCCAAATTCACTGAGAAGAAATGCCCTTCCCATTAGTGTCCTGTATCTATCTTGATGAATTTAACATTTGGCTGTTCTCTGATACATGTACAGAAATGGGGTTAGTATTGACTCACAGGAAAAAGTTGTACGATCCCACGAATAACATCAGTTACTAACATGTGATCACATTGAGGTAATTATAATAGTGCAGTATTATCTAGTTTAATGTAATTTTGTAATGGAAACCAAGTATGCTGCTTCAAGTGTAGACTGTGTATTTTGAGATAAAATTGAACTTGTTCTACTAAGAACATCAATATATTTCAAAAATTGTTTTCTATTAATAATAGCAAATTATTATCTTGACATCTGTAAATAGTTCAAACACTCACTTAGACATCTCTCAAAGGTATTGTGTGCTAAAATAATTCCAAATTAACATACATTCATTTTCTCTATTAAAATTGAGGAAAATAGAATAAATATAGAAATATGTTTCTATAATTGATTTCCAAATTTTATAATGGTGTCCTCTTTAAATGAAATACGTTTTTTCTTTATGTGACTAAAGGTCAAAAAGCAATTTTCCAGAAGTCTAAGATTTTTAAGGCAAAATATTTAATTTTTCTATATGAAATTTACAAGTGGATTGTCTTCTCTCCAAAGAACAGGTAGCTATAAAACAATATATATTTCATTAATATAAAATAGATAATGGTGGCATATGTTGATTATGACATTTATTTATTTCTAGACATTTTTTATGAATTTTCTATTAATAAAACATAAATGTTTTTAATTTTTGCAAATTTTAAAACACTTTTTTAGGGTGACTATAATAAAATATTACATACTAGATGGCTATAATAAGTGAAACTGATAACAAATAATACTGAAGTTAAGGAAAAATAACTCTTACATTGTTGATGGGATTGTATAATTGCATAGGTCCTTTGGAAAAGAGTCTGACAATAACTTAAAATATTAAACAAATTTAGCTAAGATCTAAGAGTGCTAAAAATATTTTAATTAGAATTTACAATGATGGCTATAGAGCATGGCAAATTCATTCAAAACAATCTTAGAGTTGTGCACTCTGTTTCTATGTGCTATCAAAATAATATTGAAAATTTATTATTATACTCAATTTTCTTTCAGTTTATCTCCTCCTTGACCGGGAATCAAACCAGCAACCTCCTGGTTTATAGGTTGACACTCAACCACTGAGCCATTCTGGGAGGGCTGTATTTAGTATTTCTTGATCAATACCAATCCATACATTCATTTCTCAAAATATTTAAAATAAATAACTTAAGTAACCATTCCTTGCACATATACAATTTAAAAAAATAGAAAGTATATATAAATTTATTGTAATAATTAGTACATATTCACAATGAATATAATTAATTTAATTGAAAGCTCCTGTAAGTCTAAAATTTCATTTTGGAATATATTTAACAATGATACAGGAGTGAGTTTTAACTTATTTAAAAACTTAAAATGTTTCACATAATTATAAAACTAACCTGCATCTCTGTATTAGTGCAGAAGTTCTGTATTATTTGTATGCACCACATTAAACAAATATTTCCACGTGACATAATTATACTGGCATTGTTCTTATGATCTATTTGACTCAAGAACTGGGAATTTTAGAAAGCCTACAACAAATCCCACTGACACAGGGCATCAGAGAATTTTCATTAATTTCTTCATTATTTGACACATTTTAGTCTATGAAGACATTATTTAACACTCTAACTAGATTGTTAAGAACACTAACAATATTGTTGCTTGCAGGAAAGTAGAACTAGTAGGGATCATAGAAGCTAGAAGGTCAAAGTACTCTGGATGTTGCTATCATGCCTTTATCAATTTAGAAGTATAAATTTGTAAACTAATATAACCTGAACCTAAGCATGGGTGCACATTCAAAAAAAAAAAAAAAATGACGTTCAGTAGTTAGATTTTAAATTTGGATCTAATAAAATTTTAAGATCAGAAATCAATGAACCTAATGTTAGCTTGTGAAAAAAAAATACATTGAAACTTGTGACATATTGCTCAGTGGTTTTATTGAATTACATTTTTGTTGTTTCTTTGCTGTTGTTAATCCTCACCCAAGGATATTTTTCCACTGATTTTTAGGGAGAATGAAAGAGAGAAGAAAGACAGAGATAAACATCGATGTGAGAGAGATACATTGATTTGTTGCCTCCTCCAGGAACCCTGACCAGGACCCTGGTCCAGGGAGAAGCCTGCAATCAATGTACGTGCTTGACTGGAATCAAACCTGTGACCCTTTGGTCTGCAGGCTGATGCTCTATCCACTGAGCCAAACTTGCTTTTTGTGTTGTTTTTAAGTTAGCTTTACAAATGTACACTGGTAATACAAAAGTAAACTTAATATAATATAATAAAGCACCTGATCTTTATTATAGATTAAAAGTATTAGGAATGTATATTCATAAAATTGTGGCTAGTATAAGAGAAATTTAAAATTTTCAGTGTGTGACTAATTGCAATCAATTTATTCTTGCCATATTTGCTTACTGAGAACTAGGCACAAGGAGTATTATAGGCATTAACAGTGTGGCATGGGAGAGCTGTGAACAAGATAACCTTGATTCCTGTCTTCATGGATGTTATAAACTAATGGGAAATCTAGACATTAAATATTTATCTGGAAGAGAAATGTAGGTTATGAAAATATGCAGACTGCTTTGGACCACATGGTAACTTTCTTTGAGGAAACATGGCTTACACTGAAATCTAAATGTTGAACAGATTTAGCCGAACAAAGGTTGTGGCACAAGGGAAATATCTAATTTGGACAAAAGGAACTACATGTGGAAGTGCTTGTGAGGCTGAAATGAAGGAAGAAAGATCTAGTGTAGCTAGAATGTGCCAAGTCATTGCTCCAAGAGGTCGTTCCAAAGGTCAAAATAAATCCACAAAAGATTTTTCTTAGACCTTTTTCAGAAAGAGTAGCCATTGATGCATTTTAAAACAAGGAAATAATGTAATTATACTTTTAATTTACAAATATCTGAGTTCAGTGGGGAGAATGAGATTTAAGGGGGCAAGAGTGGATGTAGAAAGTCAAATTTTTTAAGCTATTGCACTGTGCAAATGAGACATAACATTAACTTGGACTATAAATCCTCCCTGGCTGGCCAATCTCCTGTGTCCCTCTCCGGCCCTGATCGTGCACTGGTGAGGTCCCTTGGCCTAGCCTGCACCCTCTCGCAATCCAGGACTCCTCAGGGGATGTGGGAGAGCCAGTTTGGGCCTGATCCCGCACGCCAGGCCAAGGGACCCTACTGGTGCATGAATTCGTGCACCGGGCCTCTAGTTTAATATAACGAGTTTAATATAACGAGTTTAGTGTTCAATTATTATTTTTTATTTTTTTTAGTGTTCAATTATTTACTTGCAGATTCAATTAATATTTTTTATATTCCAAAACTAAAATTTTCTCACTATTTTGTTACCTCTCATTGCATGTCACCAAGTCTCTGCTGTGACATTCTTCCTTTATTCATTCATGAATGTTCACATGCATTTAACTATTCATATGCCTGGTCTATGCCAGTTGTTTTATAAAACATTAAAAACACAAGATTCATACATTTATTGCATAAATATGTATTGAATACCTACTTTGAATGCATAATTATTTTAGGTTTTTGGAATGATTTAGTAAACCAAACCCTGGTAGAGTTCAACTTACATTTTATTTTAGGGAAGTTGAGGCAATTTACAAACAATAATTTTAAGAGTCTAAATGCTATGAAAATAGAGCAGTGAAAGGGAGGGTGAGGATACAGAGCTGGTGGGGTTAGCTGCAATTTAAAGAGAATCCAAGGTAGCACTTATTAATTCTTAAATTGAGCAAAGTCTTGAAAGAAAGTCAGGGTTTTTAGTCAGAAATTTTATAAAGAAAGATTATTCCAGACAAAAATTCTAAAGAGAAACAATAAGGATACAAGAGCGACTAGAATAGGAGAGAGGTAATGAGGAGTCAAGTGAGAAAGGGCCTTGTAAAATAAATATTTAGGGCATTTAGCATGAGTGAGTGAATGGGGAGTGGGTATCATATATTTTGAGTGGAGAAGGGATCAGCAATTCTTTTTTTTTTTTTTTTTTGTAAATGGTCCAATAGTAAATATTTTTGGTACTTACAGGCTATACAGTCTCTTTCATAACTGCTTATCTTTACAGTCATGCTATAAAAGCAATGATAGAAAATACATAAATTAACAGGCATGATTGTGTTTCAATAAAGCTTTATTTATAAAAGAAACATTAAAGTTTGGCCTCCGGGGTGTAGTTAGCCAATCCTATCTCTGGAGTAGAGAAACAACATAATCAAATGTTTATTTTTAAAGAACCACTCTCAATGCAATATTGAAAAGAGAATTCAGAGGATCTGAGTGGAAGGACAACCTTCCACTATAAAGTTAGAACACTGTCTTTATAACCAAGTTGAGATGGTATGGTAGCAGTACTGATGGTAGAGAGTGACTAGATTCTACATATAATTGGAAGATAAAGTACACAGGAATTTCTGACTGGTTGGATGTGGGTTGGGAGGAAGAAAGGTTAGTGCTTGGTTCATATAACTGGAAATTTAGAAATAGCATCAAATGAGGTAGGAAGAAACTAGGGTTAGAGTAGATTGAGAGGCAAAAACAAAAGTTCCCTTTTGGACATTATCAGTTTAAGGTGTTAAGAGACGTCAATAATGATGTCAAGTAGCCAATTAGACTTCAGGACAAAATCTGTTCCAAAAACAGAGCAATAAGTCTTCAGCTTATGGGTTGTTTTTAAAGTCGTAGAGCTGAATGTGATCACTTAGATATGAAAGTACATAGAGGGAAAATAAAAAGGATCAAGGAGTAATGAATATGACACGCCAAGGTAAACATAAAGGGAAGGAGCTGAACTAACACAAAAAATTTGGTAGAAAAGGCTGTTTTTATAAAAAGGCAACTAAGAGGATGAAGTTTTAACAATGTCCAGCAAAAAAAGAACCAAATGCTGACGGTATATCGAATAAAAGAAAATCTGATATTTCACCACCAGATTAATAATGTTGGAAGCCATTGCTGACGTTGTTAAGAACAATTCCCTTAGATTGATGGTTGCAAGTGTGTGTTTGGATGAATTTAAAGAAATTAAGGGATGAATGAAATTGGGGAAAGAATACAGAAAACGTTCTTCAGGAATTTGATGGTCAAGGGAAAATATAAAGTAGATCTTTAAATATCAGGGAAAGTAGGGTCAAATGAGAGTTGCTCTTATTTAAATGGAAAAAAATAAAAGCATGTTTCTGTGTCAATCAAAATTGTCAAGAAAATATAATAAAAATCGTCTCTCATATGTTCTGAGAGAAGAAAGACTTGTTTGAACAATATCCTTCAGAAGACATAGGGGGAGATAAAATCCAGTCCAAACAGGAAGGATTGGCTTTTCCCAAGAGCAAGGATTGTTTGCTTATGACAGTGATTTTCAACTGGTGTGCAGGTGCATCACAAGAATTTTTAAAACATGCAATACCTGACTGTTTAGGAAAGGGCACTGACCTCTTTTCCCTTAGATTGCAAAATTAAAAAAATGACAACAGCCAACACAACAATAGCCATCTGGCGTGGGTTAATCAAAATTATAACTATTTTTTTGTCAGATCAGCAAAATATATGTATTTTTGTTTGTGCTGCAGAATTTTAGTAATTTGTTTGTGTGTGCCATAAAATGAAAGGTGTTGAAAATCACTTACTTATAGAAATAGGCAGCAAGGAAGAATAAACAATGAGAAATAGGACAAAAGTTATATCAAGAAATGAGTCTTGAAAGTAGGAAGAACAAATATGTTTTTCATAGCAGTATTTCTGAAAAGCTTTATGCACTCAAGGTGATGTTTTCTATTTCCACCATCAACAAAACAATGTGCCACAAACGGGTTTCAAAAGCATGTAAAACAGATGTCAAGAAGCCTTTCATCATCCAGAGACCAATAACATCAGGCCTGACCCACCAAGGAAACTGTGGATTTGGAATCATCTGAACCCTCTAGGAAGTAATTTAAATATATCTTTAGTGATCAAAAGTTTTATGAAGAAAGGAATTTGATGAATTGTATGGCATTTAGGTTTCTTAATGACATTTTCTGTGTTTTATGCTATTTCCCCATGGTTTTGTAGAAAGATGCATTTCTTCCATCTGTTATTTACCAGTAAACTGAAGAACACAAACAGAAAATTCAAGGAACATATTCACTGACTAACACTGGAGACAGTTTAAATGTATTGTTTGCAAGCATGCAAATCTATAGTCTTCAAACAATTTCAAAATAGTAAGAAATTAAATGATGTATAATATGTTTCTAGTTCAAATGTTATAAATTACTCCTTATCTCTAAACTACTTTTGATAATTTTAGTAGATATATATGGATGATCTTATATAAATTGAAATTAAAATATAAAAAATACATAACAAAATTGAAAAGCATAAACTTAATACTATTTAAAAAATACTGATAATGAGAAAGTTAAAAATCTCAGGAAATTGTTTTACGCATATTAAAATGCACACATATGTATCCCATATATTAATTAGGTACATAATTATAATTATTTTATAATATTACTAGAGGCCCGGTGCACAAAAATTTGTGCACGGGAGGCAGGGGGACCCTCAGCCCAGCCTGTCCCCTCTCACAATCCAGGAGTGCTCAGGGGATATCCTACTGATAGCTTAGGCCTGATCCCTGCTTCCTCTGCATGAGGCTACTGGGCCATCAGGGGAAGGCACTGCCCCCATTACCCTGCTGCTGCTGCCACTGCCGGCCCTCAGCCCGTGCTTCTTAGCACTGGCCCTGTCCCCCTCCCCCCCCCGCCTATTGGTGGGTGGGGGGCGATCTGGGGCCAGGCTGGCTGGGGGAGGGACTGTGGGAGGTTGAGACACAGCAGGTCGCACCCTGTCCAGCTTCTGCAGAGGCAAGGCACCAGGATCGGCCCAAGCCGCGACTCTGTGGCTGCCTCTGTGGATGAGGCAGCACTGGAACCAGGATCGCGCAGCCCCCTCTCTCACTGCCTCTGTGGAAGGGGCCACGGCGCTGGACCAGCCTGCTCGGAAGACCCTCCCACACCAACTCTGCAAATGGCTTTGTCCAGAACAGGCGTTCTCAAACTATGGCCTGCGGGCCACATGCGGGTGTTTTTGCAGTTTTGTTTTTTTACTTCAAAATAAGATATGTGCAGTGTGCATAGGAATTTGTTCATAGTTCTTTTTAAACTATAGTCTGGCCCTCCAATGGTCTGAGGGACAGTGAACTGGCCCCCTTTTAAAAAAGTTTGATGACCCCTGGTCCAGAAGGATGTCCAGAAGATGTCTGGTCTAACTAGCATATTACCCTTTTATTAGTATAGATGTTTTTTCAAATTTATCTTATCAATGTAGTATACCAGTGAAGAGCATAGATGACATCTGATTTTGTGAATTTTATCTATATTGTGAACTAAATAAATTGCTTAAATCACCAAATTATTAGTGTTTTTTTTTTTCCTTTGGAAAATGATACTTATAATAGACATTTTGTCATAAGGTTCTTTCTATAATTGAAATGAATTCATCTCTATACCACCCCTGCATATTGCTTGTAATATGGTGATTACCCAGTGTAATTTTATTTTTGCTAGTAGTCACAAAGTTGCAGCAGTGTCAGTAGAAGAGGTTTTGTGCTAGTGTAGCTACATTACTACAAGTTATTTATAACATTCATATAGACTAGTAAATTTCTCTGAAACTAATGTGTGTGTATACTAGGTTAATAATGCAGATTTTTTTCAATAGATGGAGTTACACATATATTGCTATATATGCAATTTGATATGTATGCTATTTTGTTGTATTGGCAACAAGCTTCAAAACTTCATATATCAAATTTTCTGAAGGTGTTAAAATCATAGATATTTTTACACTTAAAAATGTCGAATTTCATGCCAAAAAAAAAGAGCATTTGCGGGAAGTTTTAATTCATTACTTTATTTTGAAGAAAAGTTCTGCTGAATACTTCGGGAAGCTTATGGTGAACATGCTCCATCTCATGATACTTGTGAACGCTGGTTTAATTGCTTTAAAAGTGATGATTTCTATGTGAAAGACAAAGAACTTCCAGGTCAACCGAAAAAGTTTGAAGACCAACAATTACAAGCATTATTGGATGAAGATGCATGTAAAACTCAAAAACAACTTGCAGAAAGATTAAACGTTGCTCAGCAAACAATTTCTGATCGTTCACAAGCAATGGGAAAGATTTTAAAGGAAGGAAAATGGGTGCCACATCAACTGAACAGAAAACAAATGGAAAACTGAAAAATCATCGGTAAAACGTTGCTTCAACGGCATGAAAGAAAGTCTTTTTTTTTTTTTTTTTTTACATTGAATTGTGACTGGCAATGAAAAGTGGATTTATTTTGAGAATCTCAAATGCACAAAATCATGGGTTGATCCAGGTCAACCATCAACATGGACTGCAAGGCCAAATCACTTCGGAAAGAAGACAATGCTCTGCATTTGGTGGGATCAGGAAGGTGTGGTGTATTATGAGCTTCTAAAACCAGGTGAAACAGTTAATACTGATTGCTACCGAAAACAGATAATCAATTTGCAGCATGCTTTAATTGTGAAATGACCAGAATGTTCCAGAAGACATGTCAAAGTAATTTTGCTTCATGATGACGCACCATCACACACTTCAAAGCCAGTTAAAGTCACAGTTTAGATTACCACTTGTTCTGATCAATGGCACACGCACTTTCTGAGCAGCACTTCAAAACATATGAAGAAGTAGAAAATTGGGTCTCTGAATGGGTTGCCTCAAAACAAGAAAAGTACTATTGAGATGGTATCCACAAATTACCTGAAAGATGGAGGAAATGTGTAGCTAGTGATGGACATTACTTTGAATAAAGCACTTTTGATGTTTCTCTTGAAATTATTGTGTTTTCTTTGATTATAAAATCCCGATACACCTAGTATGTGTATTAGAGCCATTTTTTTATTACTACAATTTTCACTTGTTTTAGCCTTCTCTTGAATTTCTTCTTTTATTCGCTCTTCTATATTTAAATATTTATTGATTCCTCCATGATGCGCCAGAACATATATTACATACCAGAAAGATAAAGATGAAAATATCAGCATAATTTCTATCATCATGGAATTTAGATTATTAGAGAAGGAAGTGAAAAGAGATAGATGCATACATTCATACTGTAAGGTTGCCATATGTGCTACAAAAGGAAACAAAGGATGATGTAGTATTTTAAAACAATTGGGGATAGAGCAGGAACTAATTTGGAAATGTTGTTTAATCTGGGACCTGCAAGCAGAGAATGGACACTGGGGATGTTTTAAGCGTAGAGGCTGAGCAGTGGTCCAATACAGAAAAAGTAGTTATTGGCCTAATGGAATAATAATGCTGTTGGAGAGATAAAATTCATCTTATATACTTTGGAGGTAGAGATTAAAATTGGCATCTAATACATTGGAAGGCATACTGTAATTAAATGATATTTGAAACATTTGAAATAGATTTTGGGGGAAAATATATTTGAGCAGCCTAGGATAAAGCACTGACAAATTCCCACTTTTTTATATCTGAAATAAAAATAACAGACTGAAAAAAAAATCTGGTTAAGATAAGGCTGTGAAAATGCAGAACAAAGTCTAAATAGCTACTGTTTTGTGGAATGAAAGGTAGTTAAGACATATAAAAGGAGAGCATATTACTGTCTGAGAAATCCGAATTACAATCTTTAATTTCCTGATGTATTTATGTATACTTAACAAAATGCTTCATGTATACATATATCTAAGGTTTAAAAATAAGTAATTTACCTTTTACTATTTCTTTGGTATCACTTATTAAAATTATTTTCCACAAGTTTCTTATTTTCTCTGCCTTTTCCTTATAATTCTTATTCCTAACTTCAATAGTCACCCCCATTTAGATGGCTCCTTATTTCCTCTTTTCCTAGCTTTTTCCTAACTGACAAATTGGAATTTCCAACTGCCTGCCAGGTGTCTCTGACACATAAACACATACGAAAATAAAATGGTGAAAGTAATAGACTACATCAGGCAGAGCTTGTAACATAAGAACATATTAACACGTTAGAAGTTTATCTAGCCCTGGCCAGGTTGCTTAGTTGGTAGGAGTGTTGTCCCGTACACCAAAATATTATGGATTTGCTCCCAGGTCAGCACCATACTGGAAGCAATCAATGGATGCTTCTCTCTCATATCAAGGTACCTAGGTCTCTCTCTCCCCCCTTTCCTCCCTCTCCCCCCTCCTTCACCCTCCTTTTCTTTCTCTCTCTCTAAAATAAAAAAAATAAAATAAAAAAAACATATCCTCAGGTGAGCATTAAAAAAAAGTTTATAATTTATTAAATTAAATTATATTTAATTTAATTTTAAAGCACTCTTGGAAAATTATTTTGAGTTCTCATGAATTACTATGTTGAAGTGTTTAGATAGATATTTTAACTGGTTAGCTTAGAGCCATGGTCAGCAAACTGCGGCTCGCAAGCCATATGTGAGTCTTTGGCCCCTTGAGTGTGGCTCTTCCACAAAATACCATGGCCTGGGTGAGTCTATTTTGAAGAAGTGGCGTTAGATGAAGTTTAAGTTTAAAAAATTTGACTCTCAAAAGAAATTTCAATCGTTGTACTGTTGATATTTGGCTCTGTTGACTAATGAGTTTGCCGACCACTGGCCTAAAGTAATCAATTTAAATTTGGGTCTTCATTTTGGGTAATATTTATGAATATATTTAACATAAAGTATTTCTAAAAATCCTCTGTCTCCAGGCTCCTTAGCTTATGCCTTTGGTTGGTGTTAGATGACATATCTGCTCACTATTCCCTCTCAATTTTCACTGCTAGCTGGTGTGCTTTTGACCTTAGTTATTCCTCATACACTACTATCTCCCTGACTACAACATTGCATCTAGTTGTTTCCATAACTTCCTCATTATCAAAAATCACCTCTCAGCAACCATTCTTTCATTTTATGTTTATTGTTAAAAGTACTACAGATGTCCCCTTTTTTGCCCATTGAACCATTCTAGCCCTCACCTATCCCCCACCCCAGGCCTTCACCACACTATTATATGTGTCCATGGGTTATTCATATATACATACAAGTTCTTGGTTAATCTCTTCCAACCCACCCCACTTTTTCTCTGAGATTCAACAGTCTGTTCCATGCTTCTATATATTTGGTTCTATTTTGTTCTTTGGTTTATTTTGTTCCTTAGATTCCACATATGAGTGAGATCATGTGATACTTGTCTTTCTCTGACAGGCTCATTTCACTTAGCATAATATTCTCCAGGTCCCTCCATGTTGTCTCAAAGGTTAACTCAGCAAGAAGGGTAAGATTTCCTTCTTTTTTACTGCAGCATGGTATTCCATGGTGTAAATGTACCACTGCTTTTTTATCCTCTCATTTGTTGATGGGCACTTGGGCTATATCCAGATCTAAGCTATTATAAATTGTGCTGCTATGAACATAGGGGTGCATATATTCTTTCTGATTGGTGTTTCAGGTTTTTTAGGGTACATTCCCAGAAGTGGGATCACTGGGTCAAATAGCAGTTCCATTTTTAATTTTTTGAGGAAACTCCACACTATTTTTTCATAATGGCTGCACCAGTCTGCATTCCACAAGCAGTGCACTAAAAAAGGTTCTCCTTTTCCCCACATTCTCACCAGCAACTGTCATTTGTTCTAGACTTGTTGATGGTAGCCATTCTGACAAGTGTAAGGTGATACCTAATTGTCATTTAAATTTGCATCTCTTGGATTATTAGTGACTTTGAGCATTTTTTTTCATATGTGTTTGGCCATCTGTATGTCCACTTTGGAGAAACACCTATTTAGGTTATTAGCCCATTTTTTAATTAGATTGCTTGTCTTCCTTTTGCTCAGTTTTATGAGTTCCTTATATATTTAGATATTAACCCTTTATCAGATGTATCATTATGAACTATGGTCTCCCATACGGTAGGATCCCTTTTAATTTTGTTTGTGGTTTCTTTTGCTGTGCAGAAGCTTTTTATTTTGATGTAGTCCCATTTGTTTATTTTCTCCTTAGGTCCACTTGCCCTAGGAGACATATCTGCAAACATATTGCTATGAGACACGACAGATTTTGCTGCCTATGGGTTCTTCTAGGATTTTCAGATTCTACAACTTACATTTAAAACTTTTATTCATTTTGAGTTTATTATTGTGCATGGCATAAGTTGGTGGTCTAGTTTCATTTTTTTGCATGTATCTGTCCAACTTTCTCAATACCATGTATTGAAGAGACAGTCTTGACTCCATTGTATGCTCTTGCCTCCTTTGTCAAATATTAATTGAACCTAATGGCTTGGGTTGATTTCATGGTTCTCTGTTCTTTTCCACTGATCAATATGCCTGTTTTGGTGCAAGTACCAGGCTGTTTTGCATACAGTGGCTTTGTAGTATAACTTGATATCTGGTATTGTGATCTTTCCAACTTTGTTCTTCTTTCTCAAGACTGTTGTGGCTATTTGGGGTCTTTTTTTAGTTCCATGTAAATTTTTGGAGTATTTGTTCTAGATCTGTGAAATATCCCATTGGTATTTTAATAGAGACTCCATTGAATCTGTAAATTGCTTAGGGTGTTATGGACATTCTAATGACATTAATTCTACCAATCCATGAACACAGTATATTCTTCTATTGTTTTATATCTTCCTTTATCTCTTTTTACAATGTTCTGTAGTTTTTCTAGTACAAGACATTTACCTCCTTGGTTAAGTTTATTCTTAAGTATCTTAATTTTTTGTTATAATGATAAATAAGATTGTTTGTTTAGTTTCTCTTTCTGACAATTTATTATTAGTGTATAAAAATGCCATTGGTTTCTGGGTGATAATTTTGTATGCTGCTACATTGCCAAATTCATTTATTGAATTTTGTAGTTTTTTGGTGGAATCCTTAGGGTTTTCAATGTACAATATCATGTCATCTGTGAATAATGACAGTTTTACTTCCTCCTTTACAGTTTGGATGCTTTTTATGTTTTCTTCTTGTCTGATCACTGTGGCTAAGACTCCCAGAACTATGTTAAATAAAAGTGTTGTTAGGGGAAATTGTTTTAGTTTTTGCTATTGGGTATGATGTTGGCTGTAGGTTTGTCATATATGGCCTTTATTATGATGAGTTATGATCCTTCTATTCCCACTTTGCTGAGAGTTTTTATCAAAAATGAGTGTTGGATTTTAACGAATGTTTTTTCTGCATCAGCAACCCCTCTTATTGGACAAACTGTCTTACAAAGAAGCACTTTATTTTATTTTTATTGAGTTTATTGGAGTGACCTTTGATTAATAAAATTATATAGGTATATATTCTATAATACGTAATCTGTATATTGTATTGTGTGTTCACCACCTCAAGTCAAGTCTCCTTCCATCACAATTTATTTCCCCTTTTCGCTCTTCTACTTACCCCATCCCCCTTTCACTCTTATAATCACTATACTGTTGTCTGTGTCAATGAAGTTTGTTTGTTGGTTTTCTTAATCTCTTCACCTTTTTCACCCAGACCCCTACACCCTTCTCCTCTGACAGCAATCAGTCTGTTTTTTCTACTTATGAGTCTGTTTCTATTTTCTTCGTTAGTTTATTTTGTTCCTTGCATTCCTTATATAAGTGAAATCATATGGTACTTATCTTTCTCTGACTGGCTTATTTCACGTAGCATACTAATGCTCTCTCTTCAGGTCCATCCATGCTGTCACAAAGGCTAACATTTCCTTCTTTATTTACAGCCGAGTAGTATTCCATTTTGTAAAAGTCCTGGGCATTAGTAAATGTGTTCCCAGGTATTTATTGTGCAGACTGTTTGATATTTTTCACTTCTCTATTTCTCCATGTACCCATTCAGATATAAATTTCTATAAAGTGAGTGTATTGCCATTTAATTGAAAAATTCTTTTTTAAAAATTTATATTTATTGTTGAAAGTATTACAGATGTCCTTCTTTCTTCCCCCACTTACTCCCTGTACTCCACTTCGACCCCCCTCCCCAGGCAGTTTTATCAACAAATTTGGTGCCTCAAATTTTGATACTGCTCATTTAATATTAAATCACGTTTAGTTAATATGATAGGAGGGTCAAAGTGATGAGTTCTGTTGTGGGCAAGTGAACTGTGCTTATGAAAATATGTGGGCTACCATTGGAAATTCTGATTTAAAATAAATAAAAAAGACAGCAGCTGATGACCCAAATTTGGGCAAAATTCATAAGAGGAAGACATTTTAAGTTTGGGCAGTTTGTGATAATATAGAGACAATATAAAGAAAGAAAAGAAAATGATTGAAAATCAACACATTCAGATAATTTAAACCTATTGGACTTGGAATCATAAGCCCTGCAAGTATTTTAATAATCCAGTAGGAAATTGAGCAAAATATTCATTCTCTCTGAAGCAAAATTTTCTCACTTGTTAAATAGGATTACTAATATTTGTTAGAAATTACATGAGAAACATACATATAGTAAAATATATTAAAAAGTAACAGTCTAAATGTAGAACATTTTTATTTTGTAATTCTTGAATTTTTATTTTGTAATTCTTGAGAGGAGATAGGGGAACAATCTAAAAAATGCACAGATATTATATTTTTCCTATGTTACTCTCTACATTATTATTATGCAGGGTGGAATGCAGAGATAGGTAAGAAACAAAATATTTTCTAAGAAAAAAATTTAGGGATTGATGCTGTTTGAAAGCCTTTCCCCAAGAAATATGTGAAGAAGTAAATATGAAAGCAATCTTTGTAGAATATTGTTAGAATGTTGGTGTGAGAAAGATGATATGCTACATTAAGACAATTTTTTTAAGTAATGGAGGTTTTAGAGTCATAGTCAGATGAACAGGCAAAATAAAGTAAACTATTAGGGATGGCAAAATAAAATACTTTTTTCAATTGTCAAATTGGACAAGACTTCAAATGATAATGAATGCAATGCTATGGTGAAACCCATACATACTATTGTTTTTTTTCAAAACTAATATGTCTTTTGTTAAAATTATCTCATTATTTTTTATATTCATTACATTTGATGTGATAATAATTTAGACATATTAGTTTAAGTAAAATATATATGAAATTAATTTCACCTTTTTTTACCTTTTAAAATATGGCTACTAGAAAAACTTATAATCACCTATGTGTCTGATTTTGTTTTGGACAGAGAATGAAATATCCTCTACTTATCAATTTATGTTTCTACAAATAAATATTGAAAGTAATGATTTGTGCATAATGAATGACGTTTCTTTTAAGATTTAAGTATCTCCCACCTCCCTATTACCTGATTAAGTAATACCTCAAAGAGTGACAACCACCATGGTTTGCAACTTCCATGAAGAATTGTCTGTCCCTTTTATTTACTTATCTGAACTAAGACATAGTTCAGATGAGAATGCTTGTGTTTGCTCCTTTTCTCAGAGTACGTTTACTCTCAAAAGAGTCTTTATTTAGTCAGCCAAGGAAAATAACAGATGCCACTACACCAGTTCTTTATTTCAGCGCAAGTAAGAATTTCTTGTTACTTGATTATCTATATTTTTCATTTTCCACATGCATTTATGCATATGTGAGTTTTATGGTAAGAACTTATAAATATGAATTTAAATTATTGAAAACACCAAACTGCTTTTTTGTTTTTCATAATGTGTTTTTAAATATTTTTACATATCCTATCTAATAATAGACAAATATGCAAATTGACCATACCTCAGACACACCCACAAGTCATGCCCAAAAGCCACGCCCACCATCCAATCAGAGAGAGTATGCAAATTAACCCAAACCAAGATGGCTACAGCCACAGAGAGCAAGGTTTCCTAGGTAACAGAGGAAGCCAAACTTTCCGCCTGCCCTTGCCAGGCCTAAGCCTCCACTCAAGCTACAAAGTTTCAATTATAGAAGGTAAACAAATTCAAACAAATGGTGGCAGAATGAAGCTTGAGAGAGCAGGCCAGGGTTGCCACTGGCAACAGGGGAAGCAAAGCTTTCCACACACACAGGCCGGGTCCACCCACTTAAGGCAACAAAGTTTCATTATAACCCCAACACAAATGGCTGCCGGCCTCGGAGGGAGCCCCAGGCTTGGCTCTGCTCCAGGCTACTGAGTTTTAATTGTAGAAGGAAAATAAATTCCAGATACCAGGGCCTCTGCTTGCATTGCCAGGGGGTGTGGCCGGCCTGCAAACCACCACAGGCCCCTCGCTCAGGCCAACCCACACCCCAAGGGAACCCCCACCTGATTCGGGACGCCCTTCAGGGCAAACCAGCTGGCCCCCACCCCTGTACCAGGCCTCTATCCTATCTAATAAAAGAGTACTATGCAGATTGACCATCATTGCAACACACAATATAGCTGCCCCCATGTGGTCAAAGATCCTGCCCCCATGTGGACACAAGATGGCCACCACAAGATGGCCAGCAGGAGAGGGCAGTTGGGAGGCACCCGGCCTGCAAGGTAGGGAGGGCAGTTGGAGGTGATCAACCCTGCAGGAGAGGGCAGTTAGGGGTGACCAGGCTGGCAGAGGAGGGAAGTAGGGGGCAAACAGGCTGGCAACAGAGTGGTTAGGGAGTGATCAGGCTGCCAGGCAGAAGCGGTTAGGGGCAATCAGGAAGGCAGGCAGGCAAGCAGTTGGGAGTCAGCAGTCCTGGTTTGTGAGAGGGATCCCAGATTGGAGAGGATACAGGCTGGGCTGAGGGACAACCCCCTCCGTGCACAAATTTCATACACCAGGCCTCTAGTATATAATATTTCTCATAAGACAGTGCATATTACTGGGGTATTTTATAGTATGTTTCAGTAGAATAACAACAATGTTGAACTATTCTAGTAGTCAAGTTTTTAACTAAATACTATGCAAAGGGTTCATTAGATTCCAAAAATAAGAATAAGATGCTGGAGTTGAAACAAAGAAACTGGATTCTTGCCTGGTTTACACCCCCCATTCATTCAGCACTGAGATATATCTACAGAATGATAAATCACAGGGCATCTATTCTTACTTTATGGGGAAAAAAATTACAAATAAGTTGTAGAGTCAATGCAAATGCCCTTTTTAAAAAAATTAAAATGTATTTTATTATTTTTCAAATGTAAGTTTACTGTGTTGGTCAATTAAATGTAATTATGTTGTATCATTTTAAAAATAATTATTTATATTACTTTCTCCAACTCCACTAAACAAAAATGTATTATCCTGTATTATTACTGCTCTCAAATTTTAAATTATTTTTATTCTAACAGCTAACACTACTGCTTCCTATATTACACTGCTACTACTACTGCTACTATAATATTAACGTTAATTTAGTCAAACACAGATTTATTTTTCTTTTCTCTGATGCAAACGTTTATACTCTGAATTCAACTGTTGGTATTATTATTGGGATTTTTAAATAATATCTTTATCTATTTCTTCCCAAACCAGAAACATATAGGAATATAAACACAATTACATTGATGAAAAGATTCTGGATTTAAAAGAAGATAGTTGAATTATTCTACATTCAGCCTCAAAGAATAAATAAAAAACTTAGAAACATACAGATTCAAAAGTATGATAGGCATTTAGTAGCTTCATCTTTCAGTCTACAAACAAACCAAAAACTAAAACTCTATCACTAAAACTAAAACATAATTAGAACTTTTATCATCTCATTTCTTCAGGATAACATTAAAAGTTCTGATTGGGAATGTCACCAGAATAAACAAATAATAATGCTATGGCATAAGTTTTCTAGAGAGTGAATTAACATTATTAATTAGGGACATTAGGATACTGTGAAGTAGCATTAGTTTAAGAGCTGTTTTGTTGTTGCTTTTTCTCCCTTTGCAAAGATATTAGTTACTTATTTCTTGGTCTTCTTACAATAATTCAGGGCAACAGATATTTATATGTTTTTTTTAATTTTTCATTTTATTTTTGGAATCTATGCTTTCATCTTTTCTTATTTTATCACCAAGTATGACTATGTTTAATTTTAGTATTGAATTTATTCTGAGACACAATCCATTACATGAAATAGTTTTACACTGAATATGATTATTCCAGAGATCAATGTATAATCTTCAATTCTATCTTTATTTCCCTGGAAGTTAAAATTGCAATGGAGAATTATGTTTTATAATAAGCAGGAAGACACATGGCATTCTTGTTATTAGGTTTGTCACCAAAGAGGCCTTTGTATTGAATGAGCCATCTAACTCAGCTTTTCCATCAATTCTGAAGATATTTGTAGTCAAAAGTAATGAGTGTCTCATCTGCAATTTCTTACAGATCAAAGTAATATATTAGAAAATCAAAGTAAAAGTGCAATGAATAAAATCTGCCTTGGACTTCAGATAGCAGTATTGCTAAGGCAATTACATCAAATTACAATGACCATTTTGATGTTATTAGCAATTATTGATTTAATTTTCTTAAAGGTGGAGCCATGTTTTCAAAAATATATATTAATATATAGGTCAAAGATTAACATTTAATATAGATTTATTTCTTGGAAGATATAAAATGGAGATGACAAAAACTTGTAATAGTAGTTCAAAAGAGTCTGTTTAATGAAGTAGATCAAAATGTGTTCTAGTTATTTATTTCAGCTTAATAAAAAAAAAACACAGAGTAACTTGTTCAGAAATAAGAAACCGATTATCAACTTTCAGTATGAATCATGAGTCTCCTAGTTAAAGACACACTTTCTACCAAAGATAGGAAGACAGATGTAAGGTATTACATAGATACAAAAATTGGCTCCATTAAGAAGTGACATGATCTCTTACCCTTTGAGACAACATGGAGGAACCTGGAGAGTATTATGCTAAGCGAAATAAGCTAGTCAGAGAAAGACAGGTATCCCTTGATCTTACTCATATGTGGAATCTAATGAATAAAATAAACTGTTGAACAAAATAGATTCAGAGACATAGAAGCATGGAACAGACTGTTGAATCTCAGAGAGAAGTTTGGGATGGATAGGTGGGTGGGAAGAAATCAACCAAAGAACTTGTATGCATATATACATAACCCATGGACACAGACAATAAGGTGGTGGAGGCCTGGGATGGAAGAAAAAAGGGGACATGTGTAATACTTTCAACAATAAAGATTAAAAAAAAAAAATAAGTGACATGAAATAGCATTTCAGAAAGTTCTCTATAAATTGTTATATTTATGAAGTTTGAGATTGCTTTTTCACATATCCAACCCCAAAATATATTTGTGACAGATTATTTAAATACATATTTACTTATTAATAAAGACACTAAATGGTGTGAAGAAAATCTGATATTGACAATAGAATTTTGTCATATTATTATCTGGTTTAGTCTCAATGGAAACATGCATATCAAGACTTTGTCACGCTTATTTAAATTGTATTCAGCACATTTTCAAAGCAAGAATGTAATTAGGGTAAATATGAAATTGTCATATTACAAAGATTAATAAATCAAAGACTAAGATTTTCTTATTTTAGTAATTACCCCAGACTGAGGTTAAATATGTTGCTTTTACTTACTCATGCTTACTTTGCAAATATTTTATTTTTGTTATCTGGAGTTACAATAGAGACTACTTAAAAAATTCCACTAAAAGGGTGACTGAGGCTGATTACCATGGATACTCAAAATAAAAAAGTATGTTTATAAAAGAAAATTTTAATGTTATATTCCTTTGAAAGATATTTGTAATATCTAAAAATGCAAAGTAAACATGATCTATCATTCTACCAAAAAACAGCATGCATTTTGAAATAGATACAAATTTTCAAAATGTTCTTCAAACATATATAAATCATATCAATACTTAAACTACAATTTTGACTAATATAGCTGTAGAACTCTTTACATAAATAAATACTAAAATATTAAATATATGAGTTTTATGTAATAGTAGAGGTCCAGTACACAAAATTCATACACTCGGAGGGTGGGGTCCCTCAGCCTGGACTGCACCCTCACGCAGTCTGGGAGCCCTCAAGGGATGTCAGTCGGACATCCCTAACATTGCCACGGAGGCGGGAGAGGCTCCCACCACCGCTGCGCTAGCCAGCCATGAGCCCGGCTTCTGACTGAGAGGTGCTCCCCCTGTGGGAGCACACTGATCACCAGGGGACAGCTCCTGCATTGAGTATCTGCCCCCTGGTGGGCAGTGAGTGTCATAGCAACTGGTCATTCTGCTGTTTGGTCAATTTGCATATTAGCCTTTTATTATATAGGATAATGTCTTATTATGGGCAAGGCCTCTAATTCAAATTTTTTTTTTTTTAGGTAGTTAAAGAGAGGGGCAGAATTTTCACTTGAGCCTGAAGCTAAAATTGCCCTTATCTCAAAAATCTGCATACCACTGAGACATATCTTGGTGAGGCTCATTCTGAACCCCCACACTGCTCTATTATGTGTATAAGTATTGGGAACCATATTATCTCTTTAGTGAAAGTAACCTTTTGCTATGTTACAATGACTAACTTTATCTCATGAGTTGTGTTTTGGCTTCAAGCCTATATCCACTATCCATGCAGCAACTTCAGCTCTTCTGTTCAATATTTACCTGGCATATCTTTTATTTTATTTTCTCTAAATCTTTCTAGAATTTTATGTGTTAGATAGGAATAGCCCATGGACACAGACAATAGTCTGATGAAGGCCTGGAAGGGGCAGGTGCAGGGTAGAGGAGATCAATGGGGAAATAAAAAAAATAAAAAATAAACTAAAACAAAGGGACATCTGTAATACTTTCAACAATAAAGATACATTTTAAATAAAGGAAAATATCTTAGTTGAAAAGAGTTTTATGTGAAATAATATAAGTAATTGCTCTACACTGTACTTTATATTCTCAACTCCTCTCAAAGAGATATTAATTGACCCTATGTTCACTTAATGTTAATTGACCCTATGTTCATTGCCTGCAGGACTGACTTCCGCCATACTGACCCAGCACTGACTGCCATGGGGGCTGTAATCAGACCCTGTTTTTCTCTCTGGGCCTGATGGCAGCCCCCTCAGCAGTCAGTGCTGGGTCGCCATGGCAACCCAGCAATAACTGCAGGACTGATTTCCAGTGTTTAGTCAAGCCTTTGGTCATTTTGGACATTATGGATCCCTGGCTTTTTATATATATATAGATTTGATTTCTTATTTGATGTTGAATTAAAATATTACAAAAGTAGCTGTTAAGATCAATTCAGATATAATAGTGTGGTATAATTAGTGGTACAACAAAAGTAATTATAATATATGATAATAAAATTTGAAGTTATATGATTAATTAAATGTACATATAATTTGAATTTTAAATATTAATCTAAATATTAAGGTTTTATATATATATACCATAATTATTTACAAGAATTCATATCTTAAGATACCTTTAAGTTTTGTTGTTGTTTTTTGTTTTTTAATCCTCACTCAAGGATATTTTTTCCATTGATTTCTAGAGAGAGAACCCTTGATCCTTCAGTCTACAAGATAATGCTCTAACTACTAAGCAAATTAGGCCAGGGCTAGGATAGCTTTAAGTTTTAATAAAAATTATAAACATTAGTAAACATTGAACTAATTGATCCAATGGTTTCACTTAACTTAATTAATGCAAGTAAGTGAATAGGAAAGGCATCAAGAGATAGTCCTTGTACCATGTTTGATAAAATACAAGAAAATATAAAGAGAACATTTGAACCAAAAAGTGTCAACAATCTATGGGTTTCATCATTCTAAAGATGCAAATTAGGTCAAATTTATATTACTATTTTTAAAATATAATAACTCTCCATTTTATATATTTGCACAAAATCTATTAGGCTTTGACAGAGGATGATCCAGAGAATTTCCAGGACCCAAAGGTATTTCTGGAATTTTCTCTGGTTACCATTGCTACTTGAGTATTTTCAAACTACCTCTTAAGACACTCAAACCATTACCTCAGTTATGTGAAACTTAGAAAGTGTGCACTTAAGTATGAGTCTCTCTAGACTTTCTGTTTCTACTCCAACATATAAAAAGTTTGCAAGTCATAAATTCTGTCTCCCAATAAAAAGGCTGAACAATTAACAGACAATGATTTCCCTTAGTTCATAAGAGGATTGAGGTTACAGACCTCAAAGCAAAAATTCAACTGGACAAAGTTAAACAGGCAAAGAAAGCTTTCTTCAAGATTATAGATTATTGAAATGAGGAAGAAAGACTAAATTCAACTCCACTGAAACAAACGTGGCAGGGAACTTTTTAAGTGCCAAGGTGAGCTACTGAAAAAGTATTGGAGCTTGTTGGGGTGGGGGGGGGTGGTTAATGGGAAATGAGGAGCACAATGAGTTATACTGAGTTTGCAATCATTTTTTCTCTGTAATTATCCCATCTGAGTTTGCTAATTGGCATTCATAGAAGTTAGGCCACTATCCTCTATTTAAGACTAGGAGATAGGGGTACAATCTCTATCATAACACCAGCAATGAACAATGAAATTAGAATTTAAAAACATACTAGCATTTATATTTGCACCATTAGAAAATAAACATTTAGTTATAAATTTAACAAAATATGTACAGATCTAAATGAGGCACTAACAAAGCTATGATGAATGAGATAGTTCCTTGTCATGGATAGAAAGGCTCAATGTTGTTAAGATGTCAATTCTTCCAATTTTACCTATACATTTTAATGAAATACCAAGCAAAGTATCTGGAAGTAATTTTATGAATATTGATTAGTTCTGAATTTTATATTCCAAGAAGCATCAACACAATATTGATATAACTAAGAAGAGAAAAATCCTCCCTGTATAAAACCGGACTGCAAAGTATGTGAGAGTTGGCTCATTCTTCAACTGTTGAAATCCACAAAACTTACAATAACAAAACATACGAAGAAACAGAAACACATTTAAAAGAAAAAATTAAATGTACATATACTGACACTAAAGAAATGAAGATATATGAATTATCATACATGAATTTAAAATTACCATCATAAGGATATTCGATGAGTTAAAAGAGTGCATATAGATAACTAAATAAATCATGGAAACAATGCATTAACAAAATGGAATAACAACCAATAGATAAACTATGAAGAAGAAACAAACAAATTATGAAACTGGATATTACAATAACTGAATTGAAAAATTTACTAGAGTAACTCAACAACAGGCTTAACCAAGTAGAAGAAAGGATCAGTGAACTAAAGATAAGACTTTTAAAATTACCAAAACATTGGGAAAAAAGAAGGAAGAAAATTAGGTAGTTTAAAGAACTTATAGGACATCATCAAGAAGCACACCATGCACATTATGAGCATCCCCAAAATGGGGAAAAAAGCAAAGTAGCAGAGAACTTATGCTACAAAGCAACAGTAATTAAGATCATGTTGTAGCAGTGCAAAGGCAACTATATTGGGCAAATAAAGAGAAAACAGAGCCCAGAAATAAACTATTGCATATAGGTCAAATTATTTTTGAAAAAGATGCTAAGACCAGTCAATAGGGAAAGGACCATCTCTTGAACAAATTGTGCTGGGAAAACTGGATATCCACATAAAAAACAATGACTTAGGACCCTTCACTGATATCATATAAAAACAATAATTCAAAATTGATCAAATATATAAATGTAAGATTTAAAGCTATAAAATTCCTAGAAGAAAATATAGTTAAAATTTGTAGGACATTGGACGTGCCAATAATTTGTTGGATATGACATCAAAAGCATAAGCAATACAATAAAAAATAAACAAGCGGAAGTACATCAAACTTAAAAATGTCTGTGTGTTAAAGGATGAAATTAACAAAGTGAAAAGGCACCCTACAGAATGGAATAAAATAGCTGCCAATTATATATCTGATCAGGAGGTTATGTCCAGACTATAAGAGGAAGTTCTACAACTCAACAACAAATTAACTCACTTATGAAAGGCCATAGGGCTGAATACACATTTCCACAAAGAAGACACAAATTAATTAAAGGCACATGAACAGATGTTCAAAAATCAATAATCATTAGGTAAAAGTATATCAAAACCACAATTAGATATCACTTAATACCCACCAAGATAGTCATCACCAAAAGGACAAAAAATAAGTATTGAGATGATGCAGAGAAGTTGAAACCCTTGTGTACTATGGCTAGGAATGAAAAATAGTGCAATCATTGTGGAAAACAGTATAAAGTTTTCTCAAAAAATTAAAAAATAGAATCACAATATGATCCAGCCATCTTACTTCTCAGTGTATACATATAATAATTCAAGGCAGGTTCTTGAAAATATATTTATCTGTGTATTAATGTTCATTGTAGCATTATTTACAATATCCAAGAGGTGGAAGCAACCCAAATGTTCACAGAGAGGTAAATAGATAAATAAAATATGGTATATACATAAAATGGAATAATACACATTCTTAAAAAGGATATTCTATCACATGACACAACATGGTTGATCCTCACGTATATTATGCTATGCGAAATAAGGGAGTCACTAAAGAACTGGTACTATATGATTCCCTTCATATAAAGTCTCTAAAGAAGTAAAAATCACAGAAACAAAAAGTAGAAAGGTGGTTGCCAAGGGCTGGGGGAAGAGGGAGGGTAGTTAGTGTTTTGGGGTATAGCTTTTCAGTATTATAAGATGAAAAAAATTCTAAAAATCTGTTGCACAATAATGTTAGTAAGAGTGGTTAAGATGATAAATATTTAGTGTTGTATGTTTTTAACCCTGATTTATAAAACATAGGCAAAGACTTTGAAAGGCATGTATCAAAAGATACGCAAATGATCAATAAACACATATTGATGCTCAACATCACTAATCATTAGGGAGTGGCAAATCAACCCAACAAGAAGATGCCACTTCATACATAGAATGGTTATCTCCAATAATTATAAAAGGCTAATATACAAGTCGACCGAGCAGCAGAACGACCAGTCGCTATGACACGCACTGACCACTAGGGGACAGATGTTCAATGTAGGAGCTGCACCCTGGTGGTCAGTGCGCTCCCACAGGGGGAGTGCTGCTCAGCCACAAGCCGGGCTCATGGCTGGCGAATGCAGTGGCTCTGGCCTGAGCCTCTTCCACCTCTGAGGCAGCACTAAGGATGTCCAACTGGCTTAGAGGAGTGGGCCTAAGCCATCAGTTGGACATCCCCCAAGGTCTTCCGGATTGCAAGAGGGTGCAGGCTGGGCTGAGGGACCCCTCTGAGTGCAAGAATTTTGTACACCGGGCCTCTAGTTATCAAAGAAAAGAATATCAAGTGTTGATGAGGACATTGACAATTGGAACCTTCGTGCACTTTTTAAAAATATATATTTTATTGATTTTTTACAGAGAGGAAGGGCGAGGGATAGAGAGTTAGAAACATCGATCAGCTGCCTCCTGCACACTCCCTACTGGGGATGTGCCAGCAACCAAGGTACATGCCCTTGACTGGAATCAAACCTGGGACCCTTGAGTCCACAGGCCGATGCTCTATCCACTGAGCCAAACCGGTTAGGGCACCTTTGTGCACTTTTAATAAGACTGTCAAATGGTTCAGCCATTATAGGAAAGAGTGTGATGCTTCCTTTAAAGTATAATTGCCGTATGATCCAGAATTTCCACCTCTGGGCATGTAACCCAAAATTTGAAAACATACATACATAATTGTGCACCTCTGTTCATAACAACATTATTCACAAAAGTCAAAAGGTAGAAGGGAAGCAACCCAAGTGTCTATTGACTGAAGAATGGATAAACAAAATGTGGGCTATACCTAAAATAGAATATGATTCAACCTTAAAAATTAAGAAAATTCTGACACATGCTACAATATGGGTAAACCTTAAGGACATTACAGTAAGTGAAATAAATCAGTTACAAGAGAAAAATATTGTATAACTAGTGGCCCGGTGCACATTGAAAGGGAATTAATTAGAGGAAATATTTTAATATTGCTATTTGCCCTTTCTCTATAATAAAAGTGTGAGAGATAAAAGGAAATGAGTACAATGTATATGAAAATAATACATAATTTTATTAATAAATAAACAATAGCAAAATGATATAACAACAATAACAAACTCATGATATAAAAACAACATTGATGCAAATAATGACTGACAAAGTGATTAAACTTATTCTAATAGCTCCCTGTATATCACATTAAGAGTGAAACCACTTTCAGAGTGCTTGACTAATTTCCCTTGGGATAAAATATTTACAATTTTAACTTTAACATCACATGCTCTTCAAACTCGAGAGAAAGCAACATATAACTGACCATGTGTGAAAACGGGTTCAGATAGGAATATTCTGACCTGTCTAGAGTTTGTCCTTGTGATTTATTAATAGACATTGCAAATGCTGGCATCACGGGAAACTGTCATAGAATTAATTTAAATGGGAGGCCAGTGTCAGATGGGGACAAATCAATTCTTGGAATCAGAATAACCTCTCCCTCTGCAGATCCTGTTAATACTTCAGCTTCAATAATGTTAGGTCATAATCTTTTGATAATAAATCTGGTACCATTACAAAGACTCCATTTACTATTAAGATTTCTCAATAGCATGATGATTGCACCCACTTTCAATTTTAATTTATGACACGGCATTCCTGAAGGAGTAAGACTATTAAGAAATTCGACGGAAAAATTTTCCTTTTCAGCATCATCTGTTGAGTCAATGGAATCATCACTCAAATATGTGTGAAAATCTCCATCAAGTATACCCAAAATTTCTTCATTTAATTTTTGAACATGCTCAATTTTTGGACAAGGAATCGCACGTTTAGATATATTTTTAATATTATCTATATATATATATCTATATATATATATCTATATATCTATATATATAGATATATATATATATATATAGATATATATATAGATAGATATATATATACTATTTCCAAAGGTGGCTTCAATAATAGATCCATTACAAATCATTTCATGGGTGATTTCAATAATACACATTCCTAAATGAAAACTGCTATCAAATTTGCCATCTCCAAGTTTTACTAACTATTCGCTATAAGCAGAATCCTCTGATCTCATATTTATTTTAAGAGACAACTTTCTGAAACATCCCCAAACATCACAGTACTTTAAACTCATTTGTACTATGGCCGATCGCATGGCATGCATTACAATACTGAGACATTGTTGAAAATCCCCTCCGAGAAGGAAAACTTTCCCACCAAATGCAACATTCAAATTCATAATTTCTCTTAGCAATCTTATAGCATGACTGGATGCCATGGTGCATCCTACCTTATAATAGAGAAACATGCAAATTGACCGCACCTCCGCTATGCCCATGATTGGGCCTGCGAGAGGCTGGGGGCGGGACTCCGGGTGGCCTATCCGGCCGTTGAGAAGACCAAGATAGCCACGCCCAATCCTCTTAGTTCCGGGGGTCCCAGGGCGATGCAACCCAGGGGGAGCGTGGCCGGGCCCAGCCAGGCGCTCCTGGGGGTCCCCGGGGAGATCGCCACCCTGTGGGGGGCGTGGCCGGGCCCAGCCAGCCTTTCCCTGGGGGTCCCCGGGGAGATCGCCACCCTGGGGGGGGGGGGCGTGGCAGGACTCGCCCAGCCCCTCCCAGGGTCCCTGGGAACATTGCAGGCATGTGGTTGCTGAGACCCAGACCAGGCCTCTGGCCACAGATTCATAGCTTTGCGGAGACCTAGGGCAGGGATCTGCCTCCTCTGCAGAGAGACAGAGGTTCTGCAGTGCCCCAAGACGTGGGTGGGCCAGCCAGGGATCAAGGGGCATGCAAGGACTCCTGGCAGAGGGGCAAGGACCCTCACCCCTGAGGCGGGGGTTGAGGGGTGGAGCCATCTCAGTGAAGGGGTGCTGCACTGCAGGGTACTGGACTGACTGACGTGATTCAGAGAAGCTCCCAGGGCTAATGGGCCTCGCTCAGGCGGCCTTCACACTTCAGAGGCAGTGACTCCTGCTCCTGCCTTGACCCAAAAGCAAGCTCGCTACACTCTGCCCCATAGCAGAGCATGCCGAGGCAGTGAGTGGGAAGCCTTCCACCTGCTTCGGAGAAGGGGGGGCAGTAAAGAATGGGGGGAGAGGAAAGAATGTGGAGCATCCGCAATGAAGAGGTGCTTGAGAAAGAGGCTCGGAAGCCTGACTGGAACGTTTGTTCTGTTTTCTGGGCCGCTGCCCCTTAGGAAGCGCAAAGAGCATGGCTCTGATGGCTTCCTGTGTGCTCTGAGGGCTTCCTGAGTCAAGTTCCACAGCCAACTGGAATTGGCCTCAGTTTCCTGGTCTGTAAAATGGATGAAGCGTGTCCCAGTGCCTTCACTGAGCTTTGATGGCCAATTGAGATACTATATAAAGAAAATGAGGGAAGAAGTGAGAAAGAAAAGGAAGGACAAAAAACACAAAAGAAAGATTGAAAGGAACCTGTAAACCCATTGTCACTTAAATAGGGAATATAGTCAGTAGTGTTGTAATGATGGTATGATGCCAGGTGGGTACTAGAAATATCGGGGAACACTTTGTAAAGTATATGATTGTCTAACCACTATTCAGTAACTAATATAAAACCTGAAACCAATACAAAATAATGTTGAATGTAAAGAAATGAAAATTGGAGTGAAATTTTTATAAATTTCAAAGTTTAAATAAAAGCTGTAAAGGAAGGAAGGGGAGAATAAAAAGTGTTTTTCATTTTGCCACTTCATTAAAAAGACAGTTGTCTTTATATGGTGCTTTGATACTTTTCTAAGTCATTATCTCATTTTAATTTCCGGGCAACTTAAAGACAAGATAAGTATTCCCTCCACTATTCAAAGAAAGGAAATCTTGGTGTCTGGTCCTAATGATTCAATCGTCAAGCCCTTATTGTAAAGCAGGGTTAGTAAAATTTTCTGTGCAGGGTCATATCTATACTAATAAAAGCCTTGGGGGTGATCAGGCCAGCAGGGGAGGGTATTTGGGGTCAATCAGGCCCGCAGAGGAGCAGTTAGGGGTCAATCAGGCCAGCAAGGAAGCAGTTAGGGGGCAATCAGGCAGGTAGGTGAGCGGTTAGGAGCCAGCAGTCCCGGATTGTGAGAGGGATGTCCAACTGTAGGATTAGGCCTGATTCCACAAGAATCGGGCCTAAACCTGCAGTTGGACATCCCCCAAGGGGTCCCATATTAGAGAGGGTGCAAGCTGGGCTGAGGGACACCCTCCCCAGTGCACGAATTTCGTGCACCGGGCCTCTAGTTTATCAATAATAAGAAGTTGGGCCTTTTTAATGGTTTTAGCAACTTCGCTCTTTATATCGAGTCTAGAAATTGAAGTTTCATTTAATGTAATTGGTAATTTATATTGGGAATGAAAGGTTCTTCCACCAAGAAGTAAATTTGCAGCAATTCCTGTACATGCTGTGGGTAAAACAGTACAACCACGACCTCTAATATAATGTATTAAAACTTTATAAAGATATGTTTTTCCACTACCACCTGGACCATCCAAGAAAAAGCATTTGGGGTGTACAGTTTGATCTTCGATGGCTGAAGTTATAGTCTGAAAGGCTGCCAACTGTTCATCATTCAGAGAATTGATCAAAACCTCTGCCTGTTGTTGCTCGTACAATTCATCACATGTATTTGTATTCATTAATAAAGGATAGTCCGGAAGTTTGAAATGTGAACATTTCATTCCATGCAATGAGAATACCTCCTGAATTTCGTTAAGGGCATGCATTTCACAGTTCACACAGGCACCTTCTCTTCGGTGCAATTTCCAACAGAAATCTTCAATACAATGAGATTTATTCTCATCCCATAATTTGTCTGCATCAGAAGGACATCCAAACACGCATATGTATGCAAAAAGTTGCCGTAGTTGTTTGGGCATATTAAGGATGATTGCATCGTCAATTGTATCTTTCCAGATAGTGTCGTCAAGTAATAATCCTCGGTGTTTAGCAGCTTCATGAAATGTATCATAAGTTACACCTCCTACAGTTCGCAGATCCTCAAAACTTATCACATCTAACAGTCATTCCACCACAACTATGTTCGAGAATTGCATCCTCATGTATTCCATTTTCGCTGAGAAGGCAGTTCTTACCAGTGTTGATAGTACATGGTGATGACTGTTCTCTAGACATATTCTGTCTTCGCCACCGCCTTCTTTCAACTTCAAAGGCACGTTGGTCTTTAGACAATTTCTGTCGATGATGCCAGTGTTTTTTGGCTTCAGAGCGACGTTTTTCCAATAGCTGCTCTTCAGATACATTCTGTCGCAGGCGTCGCCTTCTTTCAAGATCAGACGCATGTTGCTCTTCAGACATTTTCTGTCGATAACGTCGGCATCTTTCTGCTGCAGAGCTACATTGTATCAACAGTTATTCTTTGGACATAGTCCCACCTCTCTACTGCCGCGGTCTGAGGGTCTGAGATACAGGTGAATGAGAGTCCTGGCTGTCAGGCCTTTGAGCTGTGTGACCAACGGCTGATTCTGTGGGGGTGGGACTTCCTCCTCCCTGTGGTCAGTTTCCACAGCTGGGATGAGGAAACTGGGGCTCCTGAGGGAGCGATCTCTCTAAGCCACCAGCTTTCTCGCTCTGCTAGACCCCTCGGGTGGGCCTTGGCAGGGGCTTCCCGGGTCCCCGTGGCTTGGATCCAGATGCCACCGGCCTGGGTCCAAGCTGCTATCACCACCTGCCTGGGTCCAAGCTGTGATCGCCGCCTGCCTGGGTCTAAGCTGCGATCGTGGCTTGCACCTGGCCAGCGGCGTTGGGCACTGACCCGCTGCCTGCCCGGGTCCCCGATAGCTGCTTGGATCCGGCCAGCGGCATCAGGCGCTGCCTGTGCTGCCTGTGTATGCAAATTTACCTGCCTTGTTGGGTTAATTTGCATATCACTCCTGATTGGCTGTGGGCATAGCGGAGGTATGGTCAATTAGCATCTTTCTCTTTTATTAGTGTAGATTCTACTTGTATGAGGTACTTAGATTTGAAGTTTCTATGGGTTAAAAGGAGGGAAGAAAGGGGAGTTAACGATTAGGGAGTAGAGCTTTTTTTGGGGCAATATTTCTTGAAAAAGATAGCGATAATGGTCACACGACATTGTGAATATACTTTATGTTATTTAATGTTACACTTATAAATGGTAAAAATGGCAAATTTTATGTTATATATATCTTACCACAATTTTAAAAATGGATACAAATAAATATGAGTTTATTATGGAGTATATTTATAACAATGAGGAGCTAAAGAAGGTATTTGTATTTATGCTAGCCAGTGAATGAAAGAATTTCACAAGAAAGGAAGTAAATGAACAAAGAATCTTATGTTAGGAAGCAGATTATGTAACAAAGCTCTGATAAGTTCGATTTGAAAGTGTGAGGAATATCAGAATAAAGAGTTTGGATTCGTTTCTACAGATAATTGGAGGAAACTGAATTATATAGCTTCAATTGTTGGATAGAAAGTTTGTTTGATGTTGTCCTTTTAGATGTTGAATCACGTCTTCCAAACTCTATGTTTTAGTCTATGTGTTATTGACTATACCTTCAGTCAGTATTTATAAACAGTTTTTTTATTTGTTTCCGTTAGTGTTGACAACATTTCTCTGTACCCCTAAGATCAAAAGCAGCAATCAGGACAGAGATCTCTGACATTTGGAGGTAGGGTCCTTTTGGTTCATCCTGACTCGCACAAGCTGTGTGGGCAAGCTGTTCCTGGGACTCTTGCTCAGCTGCTACCATAAGAGGTGAAATTGACTGAAATTAACTGCAATTTATCATTCAAGCTCTCCCCTGAAAGATATAAACCTTCTGTAGACTCCAGATTTCCAAAACAATATCATTAGGCAGATTCTGCCAGGGCAATATTGTCCACATGGGAACAGAGAGTTCTGGTGCTACCCACACTGCCATCTACCCAGATGAGTACACACACACACACACACACACACACACACACACACACACACACACACACACACACACACACACGTATATGTGTATTCATATATATATACATACTTATGTGTGCATATTATTACATATATGTATTAGATGATATCTTTCAACTATTAAAGATAATATAGAAAGTCAAGGGAGATTTAGAAGAATGTAATATCGATGGTTCCCCCAAATTCTTAAAAAGTAACAAAACAGCAATAAGTGGATTTGAATTGTGTGAGGAGTGTCAGAATAAAGAGTTTGGTATCAATTCTACAGATAATTGGAGGAAGCTGAACCACATAGCTTTAATGGTTGGATAAAAGGTTTATTTGTTTGTTTGATGTTCTCCTTTTAGGTGTTGAATAATGTCTTTTGAACTATATGTTTTAGAATATTTGATGATGAGGTATATCTTTAGTCAGTATTTACAAACAGTGTTTTTGTTTGTTGAGGCAATCAAGAAGATTCTATATGTGGGATATATATTTTCTAACAGCGAGAAGAAATGAGATAATTTGGCAATTTATTGATGAGCTTAGATAATAGAAGCTTAGGATTTGTTATTTGAATTTGTGTCTGTATATTTGTGTAACCTCTGATTATGTACTGCTATAATCAAGTTCTTTAAAGAAGAGATAACTACAAATGGAGATCATTATATGGTGCATTTTTAGTTTTGTCCTTAGGGAGGGTGTGATGTGATTCCACATATTAAATTTCCAGATTCCATATAAAATTTATTATTGTTGTTGGCTAACTTTTGTTTGTTGCATTTCCTATTTTTTGAAATTCTATTTTATGCTAATATTTTCACTGTTCCTTGAATGACTATCAATACATAGTTCAGTTAAAAGCATCCATAGAGTAGAGAAAATTCTGCTAGAAAATGTTTTGGAGATGTGCCTACTCACTATTTACATTGGCATTTGCAGTCTGCAGTATAATCAAAATGAGTTAATGTAATGTTGTACTAAGTAAGCAAATGGCTTAATTTTGCAGGAATTAAGCAGTCACTAAAATAGGGAATTTGAATTTGGTCCATAAGTGCAGTAACTTGAAAAGGACAGCAAGGTTTTATGTGTGTGCGCATAAATGAAAAATAATAGATAGAAAATATTTCAATATTGGAAAGCAGATCAGATCTTGGTGATTGTAGGAGATGCTAGCACTATAGAATTATTTTTCTTCCAACAGCTGAAACAATTGACAATACAAATTTAAAAATGACTTAAGTATATTCATGTATTTATATATAATTTTATATCTAAAAGGATATATAGTGATGTCAATTTTAAGTTGATTTTACCATAAAAATTAAAAATATTAAAATCATGTTTTATATTTACTATGCATAATGCACTGTATATTTTATATGCCTCGGCTTATGTATTTTTTCAATGTCTTTATGAAATACTGATATGGGAAATTTGGACTGGAATGCGTGGTGTTCCCTGGGCAGGATGGCTTCCAGGCACTTGTTGGGTGGAGTCGAAGAATGAAACCATGGACAAGAGACGGTATAGCAAAAGGTGGGCATTTATGGAGAAACAAGCACAGGCTCCCATGTGGGGAGGAGGAAGAGTCCCTCTGAGTCCATTTTTCCACGGCTTATAGAGGCTGCAGATTTTTTGTGCCTCGATATCCCCTCTGATTGGTCACTATCCCCTTTTGTTTTGGTCACTATAGCAACTCCTGAGCTCAAGCTTCACGTGAAGTACCTGAGGTTCTTTCCTTCTCTTCCCTTATTGTCCTCCTATTCCCTCTGGGCTTTCTTCCCTTTATTCTGTAAATGTGTACCTTTTGCTACTCCCAGCTCCCTTATCGTATGAAAATGTAACTGCTGCTGCTCCCAGCTCCCTTGTCTTATGGAAATGTACCCTTTGCAGCTCTGTAGCCCTGCGTGTTTTTTCCATGGACCCCTTAATTCCTAAAATTTCCTAAACCTGACTATTTCACCCCTAAAATTTCCTTTTAATACTAAATTTTTAAACTTTATTTTTATCATGATACTATTAGAGATGTCCTCATTTCTCCCCTTTTCCCACCTCCAGTCATCCTCTATCCCCCTTCTCTCTGTCCATCACCACATTGTTATCTGTGTCTATGGGTTATACATATACTAGAGGCCCAGCTCACGAAAATTCATGCACTCGGGGCTGTCCCTCAGCCCAGCCTGCACCCTCTCACAGCCCGGGAGCCCTTGAGGTTTGTCTGACTGATAGCTTAGGCCCGCTCCCTGGGAGGAGTGGGCCCAAGCTGCAGTCTGGCCTCCCTCTGTGGGAGGCAACCAGCAGGCCAATCAGGGGATGGTGCCGTCCAGGGAGCGGCTGGCCCTGCCCGCCATTGCCCCTCTGCTCTCACCAGTTGCTGCAACCCCTGACCACCGTCCCCTCCCTCTGCCCACTGGCACCTGCCTTGACTGGCCTGGTGCTGCCCACTCGCCGACCCCGCCCCTTGCCAACCCGTTGTTCTGCCATTTGATCTATTTGCATATTAGGCTTTTATTATATAGAATAGTATGAGGAAAGTACAATGTATTTAATTGAAGCAGTGTGTCCAAAATCAAGCACCTGATAAGTTGCTGAGCCAGCATTTCAAGGCAGGCTTTTTAATGCTAAGGTTCTGTGCTTGAAAAATTTTTAGTGCTGCCCAGTGTGAGGCTTACTTAAGCAAAAAGCATCATGGGGGATGAGGGTTTCTGGAAGCAGTGGCTACTTTTTTCTTGACCTAGAAGAATTAGCAGAAGTAATATTTACACTTAGAAAAAAAAATGAATCTTATATTTTTAAGCTGAGATGGTCAGGGTGCAGTCGAGAATATTTTGCACAGAGGCATTATTATGAACAGAGATATACAGGTTCATAGTTTTGCAGGAGATATACACAGAGTTCAGACATATTTTGAATGGTAATTTAGAGTCAGATTGTTAAGCGTTTTCACTGAATTCATAGTATGAAAATTGAATTGTGTCATATAGGAAATAACAATGTATTTAGTAAAGAAAATAGACTATAAATCATAATTCATAATTTGGCAATCAGTTCCCTTAGATTCAAGCAGTTGACTAATTTGGATGCTGAGTTATCAAGGGGAATGTTAAGAGACATGCATCAATCTTGTCCATTCATATATATGTTTATTCTCTTCCACACATGTTTGACTATATAAGACACACCTATGCTATGGTTTAATAGCACTATGATCCAAATCATTCCATTTTAATTCTGCATCTCCATCATGTTTTATGACTTGTTGTTTCCCAGAAAGAACAAAAATGAGTATCCAGCCGAAACCGGTTTGGCTCAGTTGATAGAGCATCGGTCTGCGGACTGAAAGGTCCCAGGTTCGATTCCGGTCAAGGGCATGTACATTGGTTGTGGGCACATCCCCAGTAGGGGTTGTGCAGGAGGCAGCTGGTCGATGTTTCTCTCTCATCGATGTTTCTAGCTCTCTATCCCTCTCCCTTCCTCTCTGTAAAAAATTAATAAAATATATTTAAAAAAATAAAATGAATAAAATAAATTTTAAAAAATGAGTATCCAGCAAGTAAAAAAGATCAGCGTGTTTTTTGTTGAGTCAGATGGAACTTTTTCTGATTCCTATTTGAGCCCACACTTTGAACAAAATTGTTAACTTGTTAAAAAAAAATAAAAAAACATCCCTTTTTCAAAAATCATTATTGTTGAAAGTATTACATATGTCTCCTTATTCCCCATTGACCCCTTATATCCTTATCTATTAAATGGTATGAATTTATTTCTAATACATGTTGCTATGATAACAATGTAAGATAGGGAGCACATATTAGTGTCGTAAAGGATTATTAGTTTCTATCTTTTCACCACGCCTGCTCTTGTCATTACTTTGCAGTAGGATCAACAATCATTAAGTTTAGCTGAAACATTCTGTGCCATACTTAGCAGTTTAATTTGGGTTTGATCAAGATAGGCAAGGCCAGGCATGATGTTATGTTAGAGGAGGGTCATGAACAGGGCTTGAATCATTGACTCTTTTAAATCTTCTCCCATCATTAGTAAGTTAGTTATGGGATTTGAGAAGTCAGAGCGATCTTAAAGGTATAGATTAGTAGTGACATAAACATGTTTTTGTGTTGTTTTCAATTATTTTCAGTTAGCTCCAAAACTAATCTTTAAGGAGAAATAGAGCTTTAGTTTCCTACATGTTACCGAATAATGAAATCACGTAGTGAGCTCCTAGAACTCTGGATGACAAAGTCATACCCCTTATCAATTAAATCCATATTTCTGAAGGTAAGAGCCAAGAATCCTTGTCAGTGTTTTTAAAGACACCTCTCCACGCCCTCCTCCTGGTGATTCCATTGCCCAGCAAAGTTTTAGGACCACTGGCTTTGGAAAATGTTATTTTCCAATTTGGGGTTCAAACTAAGATTTTTATGTAGGGCTGAAAAACAAGCAAATTATTTTAAATTTAGTCAGTCAAAATATAAAATATGCAAAATGGTCTAAAGTTATTGACTTTTCATTATCAGCCATTGATAAGGATTTTTAAGTGTCTTCAAACATTTGCAAGTGATATTATTTTTGCTTAATATGCAAAGTAACATAAAGCTTACATTATTGCATTTCTAGAATTATAAACAAAAATCTTTCACTTCCAGTGTTTGAATTCAAATGGGCATGGGAGTGGCTGTAGATCTGTAGATTTAAATGTTGGGCAATCTCTCTAAATTCAGATATCTAAGAATTGTTTCTGTCTCTTTTCTAATTGAAAATGCAGTATTTTGTGTGTTTTTTATTCCATCAAATTCAACAGAAAGCATGATGACATATAAGCCTCTTTCAGCTTAAATGGCTCTAACTGCATTCAGCAGAACTTTCCTTTAGAAATTGTGCAATAAACTCCATTATCAAGTAGATATTACCAGAAATTGTTATTACACTTGAGTTGTATTATTCTGTGAATCCTTCTGTTACATCTCATTTTATGTTCTTGATTCCACTTTAATTATTTTCTTCTCTTGAAATATTGCTTCTATAACACTACCATCACTTTGTTTTCAGCTGCAATGGCCTTACTTAATACAAATATTATGGCAACTTGTCATTTAGGTAGAATTTACTAATGCTGAAGAAGTATGTTTTATTCTTACTATGTTTTATGTATATTTTATGTGTATATAAGCTCCTTTGGTATGTTAGAATTTGTCTTCACTAAATGAGCTATTGACATGATATTGACTTTGTCAGGAAATAGATCTATCAAATAAAATAACCCAATTGCTTAATGGTAAAAAATAACCCAATTGCTTAATGGTAAACAAGCTGAAAAGGAAATAGTGAAAGTGTAGCTCAAGTAATCATATCCAATCATGGTCATTATGTAGGACACATTTTTATAATAGTGCTAAGTGGAATTTTTTCTTCCCTTTTTTTTTTTTTTACAGTGTGAATTCAGAATGCATTTGTTGTTAGAAAAAAGTTACTCTAGCAATAGACTTTCACTAATTACTTGCTTAAGGACCAATAATTCATAGCATGCTGATATAATAAAGTAAACATACTCTATATTTTATTTTAGGTAACTTAGTTTGTATAAGGAGATTAGCCAATCTCAAACTCTACTGGTAAAATATAAGCAGCATAATACAGCTGGATAAATAATTAAAATTTACTATCAAGTTAATTTTTAAAAAGCACTTGCACAATCAGATCATGTTGATTTTATGAACTGTTTATGCAGCAATGTAGGAATTGAGGAAATCTATGTGTGTTCTAAATAAAAAGCATTAAGTATTTGTGAGCTTGTGTGGTGTATCTGAAAATACAAGCATATATTTATGTGCATATTTAAATTAGACTTAGTGTTTTAAATATAAAATGAACATTCCTTACTATCTGCAAAAAAAAAAAAAGTTGATACACATATTAGAAAATTTAAGTTTTTTAAAGTTACCAGATGTAGAAAAAAATTGATGGCACATACTATACATAATTGTGAGAAGTTACTAACTTCCCAAAATCTTTGCAAGAAAAACTCCTTCAATTTAATTTATGCCCAGCGTAATACAATAATTGTCTGAAACATATATGCATACAATTTTGAAATAATTGGTGCATAGTCAAAAATGTATATTAAATAAAACAAATTCTGACATTGTAAAACCATTTTCTAGACATTATACATAAACAAACACTTTTGGAAAATACATACTTCATCTTTTCTGCTTAAAGTTGATTCAAACATCTTTCTGAAATTTCAACTTAATTTATATTATACTTATTCTATGTACAGTAGCATTATTTTGATGATTCTCCAAATACTTCCTCATCATTTGTCACATCTTCCTAACTGAATGACAAATTTCAGACATTCACTCATTAACATTTTAAACTTATATTTGATACCACATCATTTACCAGTTTGTATAGTGCCTGTTGGGAAGGGATATGTATTCTATATAATTTTTTCAAATTAGTGCCCACCTCTAAATCCATTAATTTGTGTTAAATCTTTATGGAATTCCCTGTGGTTTATATGTATTTTGGCCTATTACTAATAATCCTAATATATAAAAACCCAGGGTCTGTAATGACTGTCCGACGGCTTGACTGAACACTGGAAGTCAGTCCTGCACTTAGTGCTGTGTTGCTGTGATGACCCAACACTGACTGCCGCCAGTGCAGGTGCAGCAACCCAGCACTGACTGCCGAGGGGGTGCGGTTCAGGCCCAGAGAGAGGCCCAGAGAGAGGCAGGGTCTGATCTGCAGCCTCCATGGCAGCTATTGATCAGCTGTTGCCTCTCTCTCTCCAGGCTTCACCAGCAACTGAACCTCTGTTTCTATCCAGGCCTCTGTGGGGGCTGCTGATCAGCCCCACCTGTTTGATAAGGCCCTGAGATAGTCCTGGAGACACTGGCATAGAAACCAACTAATCAGAACAAAATCTGGGTGAACTGTGAAGAGCCAATGGCTGCCTAGGAGGTGGAGCTTTTGACGCTGACTGGCATAGAAACCGACCAATCAGAACCAAATTGGCCTGCAAGGGAGGGCAGTTGGGGGCAACCAGGCCAGCAGGACCATTGGGGGGAAGATCAGGCTGGCAGGGGAGGGCAGTTAGGGGTGATCAGGCAGGCAGAGGCAGTTGGGGGCAAGATCAGGCTGGCAGGGGAGAGCAGTTGGGGTCCTGATTAGGCCTGCAAGGGAGGGCAGTTAGGGGTGATCAGGCAGGTAGGCAGAGGGGCTAGGAGAATCAGGCAGGCAGGCAGAGGCAGTTAGGGGCGATTAGGCAGGCAGTGAGTGGTTAGAAGGTGAGTGGTAGGCAGGTGAGTGGTTAGAAGCCAGCAGTCCCAGATTGCAAGATCAGGGATCAGGCCTAAACCGGCAGTCAGACATCCCCCAAGTGGTCCCTGATTGGAGAGGGTACAGGCTGGACTGAGGGAACCCCCCCTCCATGCACGAATTTCATGCACCGGGTCCCCAGAAGTACTATAAGGTTAATATTTACCATATTTTCTGGCATATAAGACAACTGCGCATATAAGATTTTCCTGGGTTAAAAAGTCGTTTTATACGCGGTGGTCAGCACACGTCATAGTGAGCGATCAAACTCCTGGTCGGTCGAACTCCTGAGAAGACACTTTGCATATTAGGCTTTTATATGTATATGTATATGTAATATATATATATATTACAGCACACTTAACTTAATCACTATTTTTTTTCAGTTGCATTGAATTTGTCCAGTTTCATTATTAGATCTATATTCAATTTTGAGGATTGGGTGATAAATACCTGTATTCTACATATACAGATCCTCTGTAAAAAAAAAAAACAAAAAAAAAAACATTTTAATTAAGCAATAAACTCAACTGAATTTCTGCTCATAAATTTAATTTCCTGCCTAAAAATTATATCCCTAGAGCATAACAGCTTAATAATAAATTTGGTCCAGCCAGTGTGCTAGACAGGCTTGCTGTCAGATTTGATATAAGGAACTTGCAGAAGAGAATATCTAATCTTCAAATGCAAAAGTGTAAATTATAAAAGTTATTTGAAAGGAATAAATTTAAATTAAGAATTTTACTGAGATGTGAACCCGATCTTTCTCCTTGTTTACAACCTTATTCTATTCTTAAATTTTGTCAAGCTATAGAGCTCTCACAATATTAAATTCTCCTCTCTGTCATATTTAGTGATTTAATGTTTTACCCTTGGATGTTTCATTTCTATAGCAGATGAGTAATGTGTGAGCCCAAGGCAAAGCTCTAACTGCCATCTTCCCAACCTATTTTGCCATTTCCCACATTCCAAATACACTGAAACACACATGATCTCTCTCACATACACACACATGAAAATTTATGACTATCTCCATTTGCCATTAAGAATTTCAGAAGATAACACAAAAGAAACTCTCATTGAATACTGAATAGATAATCATACTTAATAGAACTGGTCTATTATATGTTCCTTATGTCTAACATACAAAGCTTGCAATATTTCTCTAAGGTTACTGGAGACAACAAAACTCATTTTAAACCATTCTTTTGGTCTTATATTATTATATCATACATTCATTCTGCCTCAATGAGGAAAAAAAAAAAGATCACAACCTATGGTTTTCAGTACACAACATACATATTTTTCTGGTCCATTCTTACAAATTTGCAGTTTCAAATGTTCACTTCCACACACTAAAAGTCTTCTGCCAGATTATGAAACAGGAACTTTTGGGGCTGAAAAAGACAGGTTTTAGGAAATTTTAGAAATGAAGAGGACCATGGAAGAAGGACAGGGCCTAAGAGCAGCAGAAGGTACATTTCCATAGAATGAGGGAGCTGGGAACAGTAAAAGGTCTATATTTACAAAATAAAGGGAAGGAAGCCCTTTATCCAGAAGGAGAAGAAGAAAGCCCAAAGGGAATAGAAAAACAATAAGGAAGGAGGGGGAGAGAACTTCACATGTCCCATGTGAGGTTCGACCTTTGAGCTCAGGAGTTACTATGGTAACCAGTCTAAGGGAATAGTGACCAATCAGAGTGGATATCAAGGCACCAAGATCTGCAGCCTTTATAAGCCATAGGGAAAAGGAACTCAGTGGGAACCTTTCCCCCTCCCCACGTGGGAGTTGATACTTGTTCTTTAATAAATTCCCACCTTTGCTATATCATCTTCTGTCCATGGATTCATTCTTCAATTCAGGCAGACAAAGAATCTGGGTTCCAGTTTAGGGGAACATCACATGTTCCAGTCCCCAAATTCCATATCAATTACATTTTTCACATAGCACTGATTCACTTTACAGTTACCCCTACTCTCCAACTTAACTGATTTTTAATGTCAGAAGAAGTTTCAGTGTGGAATTATTTTATAATAGTGTCATTGTGATATTTATTGTGATACTAGTAGCCCTGCACATGAATCCATGTGCCAGTAGCTCACCAGTAGCTTGCTGCAACCCTCCAGAAGCTCTCTGCCCGCTGCTCTGACCTCCTGTATCTCCCTTCAACCCCCCGGCCTGCCCCTCATAGCTTGCTGCCCTGCCCCCTCCTATAGCTCTCCTCCCCCTGCTTGTAGCTCACTGCCCCACCCTCCTGTTGATCCATGATCTAGTCGTTACACGGCTGGTCGTTACGCTTCATGGCATAATGACCATTTGCATATTACATCTTTATTATATAGGACTAGAGGCCCAGTGCACAAATTTGTGCACCAATAGAGTCCCTCGGCCTGACCTGCAGGATTGGGCCAAAACCAGTTCTCCGACATCCCCCAAGGGGTCCTGGAATGTGAGAGGGTGCAGGCCAGGCCAAGGGACCCTACTGGTGCACAAAGAGGTCTGGGGAGGAATGCAAGAAGTTGGCCAGCCGAGGAGGGACTGCAGGAGGGCTCCAGGTCATGTCTGGCCAGTCTCGCTCAGTCCCGATTGGCCCAACCCCAGCAGCAAGCTAACCTACCAATCAGAGTGTCTACCCCCTGGTGGTCAGTGCACGTCATAGTGACTGGTTCACCAGTTGACTGTCTGATCCCCGGTGGTCAGTGCATATCATAGCAAGCAGTTGAGCAACCTTAGCATATCATTAGCATATTACACTTTGATTGGTTGAACAGATGACCAGATGACCGGACACTTAGCATATTAGGCTTTTATCATATACGATTATTTATATGCTAAACTATGCACTTTTTAAAAGTGTACAATTCAGTGGTTTTTAGTATATCCACAGAGTTGTGGGATCATCATTGCTATCTAACTTTAGAATATACCATCACTTTTCCCAAAAGCCCTATATACATTAGAGCTCATTTCCCCTTCTTCTCTTGCAAACAGGCCAAGAATACCACTAATCTACTTTTGGTCTCCACAGATATGTCTTTTCTGGACATTTCACATGAAAGGAATCATAGGCAGCTGTGAAATCAAAGAAAAGTAGACAAATGCACAATACAGTATATTAAAAACCAAGTTCATACCACAGTAATAAAAAAAAAATGTGTTCAATTTAACCAAAAAGTAGTGTTCCACTAATGGAAGACTTTATCTACATAGAGAGTTGATGCCATGTGTATTATCCATTCTGCAAACCTGAAGTCTTCAAAATAATAATTCTAGGCTATAGAAACACTCAAAGAAAATCATAGGTACTATATAAGCAGGCAAGGACAATGATATTACTAAAACCTTAAGTCTATAATAACAATTAACTTGTCAGTCATTGTGATAAGACTCTAATGCAGGGGTCCTCAAACGTTTTAAACAGGGGGCCGGTTCACTGTCCCTCAGAATATTGGGAGGGCCGGACTATAGTTTATAAAAAAAACTATGAACAAATTCCTATGCACACTGCACATATCTTATTTTGAAGTAAAAAAAAACAAAACGGCAAAAACACCCGCATGTGGCCTGCGGGCCATAGTTTGAGGACACCTGCTCTAATGAAACAACTATAGACCTAAATGCTTCTGTGGGACAGGTAGATAAGGAGTGATATTTCTTTAGGTAATCCCTACAACAACCCTTACATAATCTTCAAGTACTATATTGTGATTGGTTCTATGACAAATTATTGCTATTTAGACTTAACAAAATTATATTTTCTCTGTTCCAATTTATTCATAGGTATGAAATTAACAAGAGATAACTTTCTAAAAATGTTTAAAAAGAAATAAATAAAAATTTTAGCATAAAAATTCATTAATAATTTTAAAAGCTTAGAATTAAGTCTTTGGAAATCTAGCAACATAAAATCATTCTTGATATTGTTCTGCATAATACTACAATAAACAATAAGGATCATATGCAGGGTAAAATATTTCATTATTTGGTTTACTTTTCTAAGCTATCCATCATTAAATTTTAATTTTTTTTTCAAGAAAAAAAATACTTTCATAGAAGTCTTTTTAAAAGTTTTACACAAAATGGTGATAGAAAAATTATGCTTGTCTGACGATGTGAGTAATACAGATAATTTATTTGCCCTTGAAGTAACTTAACAAAACTAATTTTTGAGTACAATGAAATTAAAAGGTTTTAGCACACATGATCTGAACAATGTGAGATTAATTTTTAATATAATGAATTAATTAGGCAGGTAATGAGAATATATACTATTTCTAATTCAAATAAATAGAAAAATGGCCCAGAACTTAAAATAAATAAATACCATATATCATAGACACACCCTAACTTATGTTTATTGGAAAATATTAATGGCAACAGATATAACAGAATGTTAGATGAATTCTATTGCTGATTTTGTTTTACGAAATTACATTTCATTTCAACCCTCATCTATAACTTTCTGTGGAGTTAATCATAGGACATTACTCATTTTTGAAGGTGTTAATGTACCATAAAGGATTTGTATTATCATTAGACATTCTATCCATGCCAGGTGTTACTTGTTGTCTGCATCTGCCCTGAAGTTCATTTAATAGCTTATAAATCTTTATGACCATATGATGTGTTTCAATATGATCACTTGCATCCTTTAAAGGATTCTAAAATAAATATTATAAAATTAAATTGTTCTTTAAAACTTTTTATATAACTCAATACCTATTGATTAATTTAAAATACTTTGCTTTTCATAATATTTAGTTGCATTATTTGAGCAACCTTCAGTATATATGCATATACATTTATTGAGATTATAATATATTATCATGTAATATCATATGGTGATTTGCCATCTAATCCCTGGAAGATAAATCACTTTACATATCCTAGATTCAGTTGCCTATTCTGCAAATCATTGTATTTGAATTAGATAACTTACAAGCAGTTACATTTTTAAAAATGTTGGTTTTATGATCATTACTAAATTGTGAACTATTTCACAACAAAAATTATAAATAAATATTTCATACATTAAAGATATTCCTTTATCACAGGTAAACTATACAAAAGCATATTAATTTAATTTGTTTATTTTATATTCTATATTTTCAACAAATATATCTAAAATATACATTTCTGTACAAACTAAATAGAATTTACATTAACAAAAAAATAGATCCAAAAGAAATTTTTTATGTAATTTGATCACTCAACTATTTGATCAAGAGACTAAGGAAAGTTTTTCATTAAAACATGCAATGGGGGGATAAGGACACATATGTAATACTTTAATCAATGAAGAAAAAATAAAATAAAGTACAAAAATAAACTAAAATAAAAGGACTGTGTACACACACACTCACACACACACATAAAAAGATACTTAGGCTAAACTAGACATCTAAACATCTAAAGCTATTTAACAAATTCTGTTTTAAAATAAGAGGCAGCCTCTATCTGTCTCTCTTTTTCTTTCCTTCTCTCTCTCCTTTATTCTTTCTATGAAATATCCCTGGGGTTCAACAGCAACATTTAGAAAAACATCAGATTCATCATTGGGATTTTTAGAGCTCAGGCAATATCATTTAACTTTGTGCGATATATTTAATTAATAAAATATTTGTATGTATCATTAAGCCATAAGCTCATAAAATTGATAAAAAAAGTTAGAATGTATACATTGGGTTCTTCTTAGGTCAATCAAAAGCTTTCTGCCATTATTTTAAGTTGATGGTTACAATGGTCTTCTTTTGTGTCTATAATATACCTCGCCTTTTTTACAGTGTAGCAGAAATCCAGAAATATTTAAAAACTTGTATTATTCAGTAATAATTTTTCAAAATTACAAACAAAGAAGCAGATATTCAACATAGTAATTATTATTTTAGCAAATGTCTAAGCAAAGTTGTTAATGTAGTTTTGGTCCTTACAATGAGAGTTTTTTTATTTATTTGTTTGTTTGTTTGTTTGTTTTACATAATCGCAGAGAGAAAAGTAGTCATAATATCTGTTATATAACATTTATGTAAAGATACTTGTCAGTATACATTTAAACAATCATGGATGAGTATTCATGATTTGCATGTGTTTCCTCAATTCTGTCAGTAACTCTATAAGGTAGATAAAAGCTTGTGCATATTTTAAAGATGAGGGAACTGAGGCACAGGGACATTAAGAAACATTAAAGGCTATAGGTGAAAGCAGTGAAGTGACAGGATCTGCGTGCATAATCAGTACACTCTGTAGATTTTCAGTATTTTAATGATGACTACACACATACACTGAGTGGCTAGATTATTATGATCTCTGAACACATAATAATATGGCCACTCAGTGTATATCCTATATAATAAAAGGCTAATATGCAAATTGTCCCCTCAACCAGGAGTTCGACCAGCTGGCAGGCTGGCCAACGGCCCATGTCCCCTCCCCCTGGTTAGACTGGCTGGACTCCACCCATGCACGAATTCATGCACCAGGCCTCTAATCTTACCTTATAATAGAGAAACATGCAAATTGACCGCACCTCCGCTATGCCCATGATTGGGCCTGCCAGAGGCTGGGGGCGGGACTCCGGGTGGCCCATCCGGCCGTTGGGGAGACCAAGATGGCTACGCTCAATCCTGGCGCTCCCTGGGTGTCCGCATGGCGATCGCCACCCGGGGATGTGTGTCCGGGCCGAGCCCGGCGCTCCGCGGGTGTCCCGGGGGCGATCGCCACCCGGGGGGTGTGTCCGGGCCAAGCCTGGCGCTCCGCGGGAGTCCCGGGGGCAATCGCCACCCGGGGGTGTGTGTCCCCGGTGGGGGGTGTGCAGGAAGCAGCTGGTCGATGCTTCTCTCTCATCGATGTTTCTAGCTCTCTATCCCTCTCCCTTCCTCTCTGTGAAAAATCAATAAAATATATTAAAAAAAAAAAAAAGAATCACTGATCAGCTGCCGCCCACAGGCCCCCTACTGGGGATTGAGCCCGAAACCCAGGCATGTGTGCCCCTGATCAGAATCAAACCTGGACTCTTCAGTCCACAGGCCGATGCTCTCTCCATTAAGCCAAACTGACCAGGGCCAAGTGTTTTCTTCAAGTTCTGCGTGGTTGTAATGGTCCCCAAATCTATACTAATAAAAGGGTAATATGCTAATTAGAGTGGTTGTCTTCCGGACATCTTTCCAGACCAAGCCGCAGTGGCTACAAAGGCCAAGGCTCAGGCAGTCATAACCAGCTGCAGTGGCAGCAGCATTGGAGTTATGGGGGTGGTGCCTCCAGAGGAAGGCCAGACGGGGGGCCAAGGCACAGGCAGTTTGGGGTGATCAGGCTGATAGGGGAGGGCAAGGTAGGGGCAATCAGGCTGGCAGGAGATCAAGGTAGGGGTGAGCAGGCAGGCAGGCAGTGGGGTTAGGGACAATCAGGCAGGCAGGCAGGTGAGTGGTTAGGAGCCAGTGGTTCCGGATTGTGAGAGGGATGTCCGACTGCTGGAAGTTGGACATCCCCTGAGGGGTCCCAGATTGAAGAGGGTGCAGATTGGGCTGAGGGGCACACCCCCCCTACCCCCCCCTCCCACCAGTGCACGAATTTCGTGCACCGGGCCCCTAGTGTATATATATATATATATATATATATTTATTAGATATATATCCTATCTAATAAAAGGGTAATATGCAAATTAACCATCACTCTGCGACAAAAATGGCAGCGCCCATGGCCACAAGATGGCGGCGCCCAGTCCTCTTAGCCCCAAGCCCCGGGCAGAGTCCCCAAGTCTGCCCAGCAGTGGCAGTCCAGGGTGTCTAGCTGGGAGGCATCCGCCCCACACACAGCAATTCCTGCCAAGTGGCGGCAGACCGGGGTGTCCTGCTGGTTGCCCCTGAGCCACGCGCCATCTGGGGCAAAGTGGGCCACAGGGCCTGGGGCCAGGGTGTCAGGCCGGCAGCGACGCACCCCCCCCCCCCCAAGCCACGCGCGATCATGGGTGAAGCGGGGTGCGGGGCCTGGGGCCGGGGTGTCAGGCCGGCAGCGACCCACCCCTGAGCCGAGTGCGATCTGGGGCAAAGCAGGCCATGGGGTTTGGGGCTGGGGTGTCAGGCCAGCAGCACAGTGCACCCCCAATGCGAGATCTTCAGGCCAGGGAAGGCACCCACCGGGGCAAAGTAGGCCATGGGGCTTTTGGCCAGGGTGTCAGGCCAACAGCGACCTGCCCCCGAGCTGCACGTGATGGGCCGCGGGGCTTTTGGCCGGGGTGTCAGGCTGGCAACGACCCGCCCCTGAGCCACGCGCATTCCAGGCAAAGCAGGCCACGGGGCCTGGGGCTGGGGTGTCAGGCCAGCAGCGCAGTGCACCCCTAATGTGAGATCTTCAGGCCAGGAAGGCACCCACTGAGTTATCCGCAGCCAGGGTGAGATGGGGTGTCATCTGGCTGGGCTGAGGCGGCAGCCTTGGGCTGGGGTCTCAGCCTGGCCAGGGCCAGAACCCCTCCAGCGGTGGCAGCCTGAGGTCTCAACCATTGAGTCACACCAGCCAGGCAGATATGGAGAAATCTTAAATGTTTATTTTTTTATAATATATATTTTATTGATTTTTTACAGAGAGGAAGGGAAAGGGATAGAGAGCTAGAAACATCTATGAGAAAGAAACATTGATCAACTGCTTCCTGCAAACTTCCGACTGGGTATGTGCCCCCAATCAAGGTACATGCCCTTGACCAGAATTGAACCTAAGACCCTTGAATCTGCAGGCCAATGCTCCATCCACTGAGCCAAACCAGTTAGGACTGTCCAATATGCTAAAGAAAGAAACCCTATCTAATAAAGAGGGAATATGCAAGAGAGGGCATTTGGGGGTGACCGGGGTGTCAGGGGAGGGCAGTTAGGCATTGATCGGGCTGGCAGGGGAGTAGTTAGGGGGTGATCAGGCTGGCAGGCAGAGCGGTTAGGAGCAATCAGGAAGGCAGGCAGGCAAGTAGTTGGGAACCAGCAGTCCTAGATTGTGAAAGGGATGTCTGACTGCCTGTTTAGGCCCGATCCCAAAGATTGGGCCTAAACAGGCAGTCAGACATCCCCCAAGGGGTCCCAGATTGGAGAGGGTGCAGGTTGGGCTGAGAGATACCCCCCCCCCCCCCCGTGCACGAATTTCATGCACTGGGCCTCCAGTACACACACACACACACACACACACACACACACACACACACACATTGAGTGGCCAGATTATTATGAATTCAGAGATCGTAACAATCTGGCCACTCTGTATACTGTAGAGTAGTAGACAAATGTATAATCTTACATGTTCCTCAATTTAAATTTATTATCTTCCTTTTCTCCACTTATTCTTATAATTATTTCAAAACTTTCTTTTTCACTTTTAAGTATATATTATTAACACCTCTATATTTTTATGATATAAAAATAATTAAAATAAAATTACAGATGTAAAATGATTGTTAAATGCTCATTCCAAACTTTTGAACAAAAATTTGATATTGATCAGGAGCTTCACCTTCAATTGTTATGTGTCTGTGGACCATTTTCAGTCATGAGGATAGAGGTTTTGTTTTGTTGTTTCTTCCTGGAATCCCCAGTCTCTGATTTAGTTCTGTGTCTTATTGCTTTTCCATTTCTTAGAATTACTCTGTTCTGTTCTCTCTCATCTGATGTAATAAGAAGACCCACATTGGCAACTATATAGTTAATGCTATCTTAGGAAAAATGCAAAAATCAAATATGTGCCCTTTAGATACAGCAAGATTTTTCTGAGTACTTTTGACATGTCAGGGCATATATGTATTCATGTCTTTGCCTGGTAGATTTATTATTACAGTTAATAACAAATACATGTACTAAAAGGCTATCTATCTATATATATAAAGAGGTAATATGCAAATTAGCCAGGGTCACCATAACAGTCATCACTGCTCAGAAGGAGGCTACATGCGCAGGTGGGCAGGAGGGGACTGCTGCGTGGTGAAGCAAGCCACAGATGGTGCAGGCCGACAGAGAGAAAGGCCCGCCAGCCACTTCAGGGGCAAGCAGGCCCTCAGAGAGCAGAGAGCAGGGCCTGCCTGCCAGCCACGGCAGCAGTGAGCAGACAGGCCTGCAGAGAGCAGAGAACAGGGCCTGCCCAGAGAGAACATGTCCTGCCAGCTGGGGCATGCTGGCAGTCCCAACTCTGCACGTGAGCTACAGAGGAAACACTTTTTCTGACCGCTCATTGGCTAAGCTCCTGGAACGCCATTCATAGTGTTCTTGGTAACTTGCGTAATAAGAATCCAAGAAGGTGATTTAGGGTTTTTCCACCTCATTACTGGAGGAAAAAATGAAGGTCCTCTGCTGGAAGGGCTAAGAAATATCATATCCTGCCTTAGATGGTTTTGCTCAGTGGCTAGAGCCTCGGCCTGCAGACTGTAGGGTCCGGGTTCAATTCTGGTCAAAGGCATGTACCTAGGTTGCAGGCTCCTCCGTGGCCAGGATCCAGGTCAGGGCTCATGCAGAAGGCAACCTATTGAAGTGTCCCTCTCACATTGATGTTTTTCTCTGTCCTTCCCTTTCTCTTCCACGTCTCTAAAAATCAATGGAAAAATATCCTCAGGTGAGGATAAAAGGAAAGACAGGAAGTAAGGAAGAAAGGAAGGAAGGAAGGAAGATAGAAAGGAAGAAAGGTCATATCCTATGAAAGAGACATCTTGAAAATGCCTAAAGAAAGTTGTCATTTTTTCCTGGTGAAGGGACTGGAGTCCATGTTGATGAAAACACCTTAGAGGCTGCGGCAGCTGGCAGTGGCAGCAGCAGCGGGGTGATGGGGGCAGCACCTTCCCCTGATCAGCCTAGTCACCTCCTGAAGAGGGAGGCCAGACCGCGGGCCTAAGCCATCAGTATGACATCCCCTGAGGGCTCCCGGATTGGAGAGGGTGCAGGTTGGGCTGAGGGACCCCCCAGGGCACGAATTTCATGCACTGGGCCTCTAGTCTTATATAATGAAATCCTAGGTGTCATCACTCCCTTGTGTGATGCCCTCGCACAACATTGTCACAAGATGGCCACCATGACATTGTCACAAGATGGCTGCCACAAGATGGCCACCACAAGATGGCCACCACAAGAGGGCCGGCAGGGGAGGGCACTTGTGGGCGATTAGGCTGGCAGGGGAGGGCAGTTGAGGGTGATTGGGCAGGCAGGGGAGGGCAGTTGGAGGCAACCAGGCTGGCAGGGGAGGGCAGTTGAGAGCAACCATGCTGGTAGGGGAGGGCAGTTGTGGGCATCCATGCCTGCAAGGGAGGCAGTTGGGGGTGACCAGGCTGGCAGGGGAGGGCAGTTGGGGGCCATTAGTCTGGCAGGGGGGTGCAGTTGGGAGTGATGAGGCTCAAACTGGTAGTCAGATATCCCCTAAAGGGTCCCAGATTGGAGAGGATGCAGACCGGACTGAGGGACCCCCACACGCGCACAAATTTCATGCACCTGGCCTCTAGTCCTATCTAATAAAAGAGTAATATGCACATTGACCATACCTCCACTACACCCACAAGACATGCCCACCAGCCAATCAGGAGCGAGTATGCAAATTAACCCAACCAAGATAGCGGAGAGAACAGGAGGCTTCGGTTTCCCCGGCAATGGAGGAAGGCAAGCTTCCCGCACACGCTGGCCAGCCCAGGCCTGCATTCAAGGCTACAAAGTTTCAATTATAGAAGATAAATAAATCCCAACAAAAATGGCAGCAACCATGAAGCTGGATAGAGCAGGAGGCTTGAATTGCCCCCAGAGATGGAGGAAGCCAAGCTGCCACAGCCCTGGCCTCCGCTCAAGGCTACAAAGTTTCAATTATAGAAGATAAATAAATCCCAACAAAAATGGCTGCGGCTACAGAGCAAGCAGGAGGCTTGGTTCTGCTCAAGGCTACAAAGTTTCAATTATAGAAGATAAATAAATCCAAGATACCAGGGCCTCTTCTTGGGTCTACAAATTTATGTATCACTTTTACTCTTTTTTTTTTTTTTTTTCACAAGACAGACCTGGTCACATGGGTCTAACCCAACGGGGCAATTTAGAGAAGTGGCTGGGGATTCTACAGTCCACATCACTTGATCATTATTTTTCTTTTAACCTTTCCCTTTTTCTTTGCTTATAAACAGTAGGAAAGAGTAGGACTGAAGAGGGGATTAGCTCTTCACAAGAAAGAAAGACTCAATTCCCTGAGAAAAAAATTTTAAGTTGGGGTTGCTTACAGGAAGTTGTGCAGAAGGGACAGAATGTAAGCTCAGACTTGAAAGATGATTTTCTCAGGAGAGAAAGACTGGGTATAGGATGATTTCCAACACTGGCTCATCAAAATACTGAGTTTCTTTTGGTAAATATACACATCAGTTTTTGTCCTAGATTCATGAAATGAGACTTGCCAAATATAGTATCCTAATATTTTATGTTTACTGCAAATATGGTATGTTCTTTATATGCAGCTATCTAAATTATGAAAAGAATGTTTCACTTTGATTCACAAAACATTATAATATGGGAAACTACTTAAAACACATTCTCTAATCTATTCTAATATTAAAAATCACCAGTTTGATCACTACAATAGACTCTAGACTTTGCCAATGTAAGTCAGGAACTTCAATTGCTTTGTTTAAAATTGTAACATTTTTAGGGTTCCAAATAATTTGTCAGTACCAGGAAAAGTCTGCAAGGCTCATTACAGAAATCTGACTCAAATTTTGTGATTACTGAGATTAGTAATTTTCTCTAATAGAGAAAATTAGTTTAATTAAATGTTTTGTTATGCTTTAATTTGACTACATTAGCATGATATTACTAACATAACTTACATAAGTTTCTTTAAAATAAAAAGTATCCATTTTAAAGTTAGATCTTTGTTTCAGACAAGGTATCAGCATGAAACAGATCACACAGTCAATTTAGAATACCTCAGGGATTATTTAATAAATAGAACAGTTATAAAAGTGTGAGCAGAGTATAGCAAATCAGAAAAGATAATATGATTCTAGGGAGTGTATAACCACAAAGCTATTACCACTTCTAGGACCATAAGAAAGGAGGGAGGGAGCAGTTACTAAGAAAAGAATGGGTAGCTTGTAATAGGCAGTGACCTTCAATTGTGGAACTCAACCCAACTAGGGTAACTCTGCAGGGAAGGAACCTGAGGAATAACTAAATGCTCTCACTTCATGCTTTTACTTCTGGTTTATTTCCTGAGGAGGATCTTATTGACTGAAATAAACCACTAGCAAGAAAACAAGAAATCTAATGATGGAGTACATGTAAGTTGGGTGAAGAAGTGTAAGGAATGTATCAGGGGGAGCAGATTGAGATTTGGTGAAGGAAAAAAAAATTAAGTTGGCCATAAAAATAGTAAGAAGAATAGAATAACTACAAATATCTACCATCTAGTTTATTTTATAAATATTTTTGTGAAATTTCTTCTGGTTTATAACTTTCAATGATTATTGTTGAATAACAGAATGGAAAAACTTTTCTTATACTGCTCTGATCAAAGTTGACATAAATACTACAGTGTATTTGAGTTGCTATTGGTAGAATCACATTTCCAACAAAATATCAATATTTTATAAAGTTTATTTGCTATGTAGCTATAATGCAATAGAATTTATTTGATTTATAACAACAAAATATTCATTCAAGGAAATAATCAGATGTCAATTAAAATTACTAAATTAATGAAATAAACTAGCATCTTATGTTCAATGTTTAAAAAAATGTCAGCTCCTAAAATTCTCATATAAATTCCATGCAATAGAGTTAATTTCAATACATATAAATAAACCGATATGTGATTGTTCTGTAAATGTTCTTTTTCGTATATTATATGAAATTGAATCTAATATTGGCCCCTCGTGAACTTATATAACCTAAATTAACTTCTTAAGGCCCTACCTCCACAAACAGTCACATTGGGGATTAGTGCTTCAGCATATGAATTAGGGATAACACAATTTAGTCCATAACAAATGATATTTATTAAGATAAATGTGTTTTATTAGTAAAAAATCATAATCACTTTCATTTATAAAGCCAACCAATAATGGTAATTTGGTGTGGCTCAGAGGTAGAGCATCAGCCCTGGAGTTCTATTCCTGGTCAGGGCCTGTACCTGGTTTGCAGATTTGTTCCCATGACCCCAGGTTGAGGTGCTTGTGGGAGGCAACCAATTAATGTTTCTCTTGCACATCAGTGTTTTCTCTTTCTCCCCTTCCATTACGCTCTCTCTGAAAAAGCAAAAACAAAACAAAACAAACAAACAAAAAATTATTGGATGAGGATTAACAAAACAAACAAACAAAAACACTCTGAAATATGAGATAGGGAATAAGAGTGTTAAAGTTACAAATCAATCCTTTCATATACTGAATTTATTCATATATTTATTTATTTTAAAGTTTTATTTTTAAAGAATGACTTTTAGTTTAGGATAGTCATAACTTACATAGCTTATTCCAAAACACAATTATAATTTTTACTTCTCATTTGAAACCATAACAGTCTACTTTTCAGATTCCATAACTGGGAAATGATTACTTTTGAGGGAATCTATGGGAAGTTTATTTGTTTTCTAGTCCTTATTTTGACAAAAGTATTTTAATTGATCATCTAATTGTACATTCTTTTTAAAATGGCAGTTATTAAATGTCCATTTTTGTTGAGTATTTATGCAAAATATCCGAGAGCTACATTTCTTTGGTTTTTCAGCTGCCTGAGCCCAAGTCCTCACAGCCACTGGGGCTCACGGCTATAAATCAAAAATTTAAATTGTTATTTATCATTGACTAGTGGCCCGGTGCATGAAATTCATGCACATTAAAAGTGAATTAATTAGAGGAAATATTTTAATATTGCTATTTACCCTTTATAATAGAAGTCTCAGAGATGAAAGAAAATTAGTAAAATGTATATGAAAATCTTCCTCTTGTCAGAGTCTGGTGTGTGCCACGGGACCCAGAGTCAAGTCCCCGCCCAACCGCGTGTGCCTCAGACCCAGCTGTACCCACCCCCATTGGGCAAGATCCAAACCCGTCAAGCCCCATTGACAGGTGCGGGGTGTAGCCTCAGGTCCCCTGTCAAGCCCTGACAGGTGGGGGCGCAGCCTTAGATCCCCCAGCCCGGGTTGGGGTGAGCAGACTAAGGTCTCCTAGCCTGGGCCAGGGTGTGTGCCTTGAGGTCCCGTGGCCCAGACCAGGGGGCACAACCTGAGGTCCTCCATCAAGCCCCCCTGGGTATGGGGCATGACCTCAAGTCCCCCAGACTAGTGCTGGGGCGTGGGGCACAGCCTCAGGTCCCCTGTTCCAGTGCTGGATGAGGAGTATGGCCTGAGGTCCCCCTTTAAGCCCTGAGGTTCCCCAGCCTGGTGCCGGCCAGGGGACAGGGCCTGAGGTCCCACATCAAGCCCTGCTGGGTGGTGGATATAGCTTTAGGTCCCCTGGCCCGTCACCGGGTTGGGAGGCACGGCCTGAGGTTCCCTGTCAAGCCCTACCAGGCGGGGGTCCAGCACCATGCAGCCCCAGGTCCCTGCTGATTGCTCGTTAAGGCTCCCTATTGGAACTCGGCCTCCACTGTGGGCACAGCCATCTTGTGTTGCGGAATCCCTGCCTCCACTGTGGGAGCAGCCATTTTGATTGTTATAGTGTGGCGGTAAATTTGCATATTCCCTCTTTATTGATAAGATTTTTTTTCTGAAGACCATAATTCTATGAAAGTACATATTTTGACATTAGTAATTTTAATTATTAAATTACCACCAAGATTCTAGAGATATTCAGTAATGAAAAAGTATTATTTTGTTTTTTTTATTTTTATATATCCATATTTGTACATTTTATGTTTTAGATATGTCACCAAATAATGAGTGACAAAAAAAGAAATACATAATTGAGCTTTCTCAACATTAAAAACTTTTGTGCTTCAAAGGACACCACCAACTGAAAAGATAACTCACAGAATGAGAGCAAATCTTTGCAAGTTATGACTGACAAGAGGTTTGCATCCACAATGTATAAAAAATCTTACAACTATACAATAAAATTACAAATATCCCAATTTAAATGGAAAAAAGATTTGAAACACACACACACACACACACACACACACGTTCACACGTGCACACACATAAACAAAAGGAAGGAAGGAAAGAAGGAAGGAAGGAAGGAAGGAAGGAAGGAAGGAAGGAAGGAAGGAAGGAAGGAAGGAAGGAAGGAAGGAAAAGAAAGAAAAGAAAAATAGCCTGGCTCTTCATTGAAATGTCAAACATAAAATTTCCATACAACAAACAAATTCCACTTTTAATTATATAGACAATAGAAATAAAAATATATGTCAGACAAAAACTTGTAAATGAAAGTTTATAGAAGCATTATTCAAATTAGCCAAGATGTGTAAAAAGCCTAAATATCTATCAATTAATAATGCACAAACAAAGGTGGCATATCCACAGCATGGAATAGTATTCAGCAATGAAAAGGAATGATATATGCCACAATATGGATGAAGTTTGTAAACATTATGTTAAGTGAAAGAAATACATAACAAAATACTAAGTATGATGATTCCATTCATATATGTCTAAAATAAGCAAATCCAAAGTAATATAAAGTGGAATAGTAGTTGCAAGGGACTAGGAGTAGGGCTGATGAAAAACAACTGCTTATAGGTATGGGGATTCCTTAAGGGCAGTGGTTCTCAACCTTTTTAATGCCGCGACCCTTTAATACAGTTCCTCATGTTGTGGTGACCCCCAACCATAAAATTATTTTTGTTGCTACTTCATAACTGTAATAACATAAAAGTCTAGGGTATATATATTTTCTAAAATTAAGTAGTTGCGATGGCTGTGCAACTCTGGTGGATGTATTAAAAACAACTGAATTCTACACTATATATGGGTGAATTTTATCTCAATAAAGCTGTTATAAAATAATGATACTTTAAGTATTTAGACATCTCACTTGTTTTCAGCTGATGTTCCTATTAGACTATTTTGTTTTAGAGAGGGAAACAGCAATAGTATATACAATGATGAGAATAAGAGGTTACTCAAGAATATAATTTATCATATTTATTAATATCTTAAGTTGTCTTCTCATTTGCTTGATTATTTTGTATGCAGAGCAAAAGTTATAATTTACTAATTAATGTAGTCCTACTTACTTTTTTTGCTTTTTTGGTTTGTTTTTTTAGGTGTCATATCCAAATACATTATTACCAAGAGCAATGTCTAGTGTCTTTTTCCTTATGTTTTACTCTAGCAGTTTCATGATTTCAGGTGTTATGTGTAAGTCTTTAATCCATTTTGAGTTAATTTTTTATGAGTGGTGAAAGATGGGGGTCCAATTTTATTTTTCGGCCTATGATTACCAAATTATTTCAACACCATTTATTAAAGACACTATGCTTTCTCCATTGAGTTATTTTTTGCTCCCTTGTCTAATATCAGGTGACTGTATATATGTGAAAATTGAGTAGTTTAATAGCAACACGAGTAAGAACAAATCATATTACAACACTCTGAGGAATTACTGAGAATTTATATAACATTAGAGGTAAGGCAATCTATTCACTTTATTTGCTTCATGTTTGATTGTCTTATAAATAAAATTATAGTCTTCCTGTGTATTCCCTAGGTCTCTTTTTAAAAAAATTATAGACAATGAATATCTTTGTTATGAGTCAGAATTTATTTTTCATTGGAGAGGTCCTTTCATGCTTCTTTCAGATGGAATAAACACTGTGTTAGGTCCTAAGAAAGAGCTTTGAACTCATCTGATGGACAAAGAGAGATTATAGTTTTAAAATGTAAATTATAATGGAATTAACAATGTATTTAGTAATTGCAGAATAGGGCAATAGGATATTAATATATACCCAAATGTTTTGTGAAAGATTTCTAAATAATTTATTCATATTTAGCAATATGACAGCCTTGCTGTTGCTCTAATATATCTAACTGCACCCTGCCTTGCCTCGTGTCTTCTTAGTATAGAAATACATGTTTCTCTATTAATAGTTTAGTCTGAAAATTCTAGATATTCTTTTCTTATAAATAAATAAAATTAAGTTTTAATCTTGTATTTATATTGTCCCAAAATATTGATATTTACCAAGAATAAGAATCTATGTTTAGAATATAAGCAGTATATTTGTATTTATGCTGGTAACTTTAGAAAGAAAAACATAAGCTTTATTTTTAGTTTACCCTCCCTTCCCTCTTTCCTTTCTGCTTTCCTTTCTTCTTTCTTTCTCTCATTTATCACATAGATTGAATGAGTTAGCTATACTTTTAAATGATTTAAAAATTACATTATAAATTTTTCTCTTATAACGTGAAATTAGACATAATACATAAATCAATACTTGTTTATTTTTAAATCAGGAATGGCATTTTGCTGTTCATATTATACTAACTCTTAATAATGAATTTGATTTCCCCAAATTGATGAGGAAATTGCTGATTATATGAGGTTTCCATATTTAGTGAAAATGAATATTAATATTGTAAAATGATGAATTGCTAATATGGGACATTGAGCTTGCAATCAACTATAAAATATCCCTCTTATAAAAGACATGAATTTATAGCAATAATTTTAGAACTCAATTCCATTTCTAATGCCATGTATAAAAAAGGAGTAGGTAATTCTATAACCCTTCATGGGAGAAATAATGATTTTTCTTTTTAAAAATATTTATGTTATTATTTTGGGGAAATATTTTAACTGTGTAATTATTATCAGCATTTTATTTTAAAAAGTGTTTCAGAAAGAAAGAAAATAAAATGCTTGATTAGTTGTATAAGAAAAATATCTATTAAAAAAATGCTATTTAATTAGTTGAATTTATTCTGAATTTTAAAACTACAAGTGGTCTAGAAATGTTATGTTAAATTTAGCTCCATTTCAGAAGATGCATTGCTGAAGTGAATGTTTTTCTTTAATAGAAATAAACTATCACTATTTTGGATCTAATTCTAATTAAACATATTAGAAAAAAGAATCTTAACAGGTAAAAGAAGTAATTTTTTTTTGGTATTAAGAAAAAGTTCTAAGATTATGCTAACTAATCAATTATGATTTGTACAACTAGGTATGATATAATCAACCCAATAAAATATCTATAAATAGAGATATCAGACTATATACATTTAAATATTTCTATGCTGCAACTATAAAAATAAATCTGAGGAAAAGTTACAACATTGATAACAAAGGATTAGCATCTCTGATATTTGCATGAAGCACCTCTATGCAACAGTTCAGACCATTCCCTGTTTTCATGGTCTGACCATTTTCTAGCCAAGGAATTTCTGTAGCAACTGGCACTTTGTTGCCTGTCCCTGTTTTCATGTAGGTGGGCCCTTAGCAAGTACCAATCCATATTCTATTGTTTTTACCTCCAAAGTTGGAGTTTTCCATTTGACCTGCAGATATGAAACATCTCAGTTCATATACATGGGAAACTTAAATTTAGGGGGCAGTTAAAATCTAGGAGTGCAAATCTTTGACTAATGAGACTTAGGAACCAGCTCATAAGTTCTTACTCCTTCCCCTTGCAAATGGTCTTTGTTGAGATGCATTCATTTCACTGCTACTCAGAAAAATGTCATGAGCTCAACCAGTCAGTAAACTTTAATACCAAATGATAACCAACCTTTCATTGGCTCTCATTTTTCTCCTTGTCCCCTTGCACTACACTTTCTCAAAAAAAAAAAAAAGTATCACATGATTCTTTATCTCAGATTCTGATTTATGGGATTTCATACTAGAACATGTAAAAATGTGTTATAAATAAAAAAGACCAGAGGAATTTCTATAGTATAAAAAATAAGCAAATGACAAAAAATATAAATCACAAACCAAGGAAGACTGTAGAAAAATTAAAAAGACTAGCCTCATTACTTATAAAATGTAGGGTAAAATGTGATCTTCCCAAATGTAAATGCTTTTTTTTAATTTAAAAAAAATTAAGTGGTTAGGAGATTAGAGCTTTAAGTGTGTGTGTGTGTGTGTGTGTGTGTGTGTGTGTGTGTGTGTGTGTGTAATTGATTTCAGAGAGAAAAATGGAGAGGGAAAGACAGATAGAAACATCAATGATGAGAGAGAATCATTAGTCTGCTTCCTTCTTCCTGTGGTCTACTGGGGATTGAGCCCACAACCCAGGCATGTGCCTTGACTGGGAATGGAACCATGACTCCTGGGTCATGGGTTGATGCTCAAACACTAAGCAGCACTGGCCAGGCCAAATGTTTTTATTTAATAAGAGCATCAAATATTGCAAGTTTTCAGGGGGAAATCATACATTGTTGAATAAAATGGATATGTAAAACCATTCTCCAAATATTATAATAATAAATGTTCACTGAGTGATTGCAATAGGACAGATATTTCTCTCAGTGCTTTTGTTACACAGGATAGATAGCTGCTAGGGCAGGAGGAAGGGAAGGGGAAAGTAGGAGGAAGTTTATCTCACCCACTGAACAAAGAAGTCAGCAGTCTTGGAACTTGCCCAGATAAAATTGCCATATGTTCTCATAAATTCTGGGAAATGCTGCAACAATGTAAAAAGGAATCTTGATATCTAGTCTATTGCCCAAAATATCTGGCAGGAAACTTGAAACCTATAGGCAGGAAAAGTATAAGACCCTTGAACCCCCATCAGGCAGGGCACTCAAACTAGTAGAGTTGCATGCTTGTGCTTTATGCTAAGTGTATTCTTAATTCTTTTGCTTTTCTTTCTTAATAAATTTGCTTGTTTTGCTTCAACACTGTTATCTGTTACTTGTCTGAATTCTTTCTTGTGAGTGTGACAAGAGCTGAGGAGGGGAGAGCCCCCTTCAACTCAGAAAGCTCTCCTGTAACACTTTGCATGTTTTAAATAATGTAATCCTTAAGTCAACTCTACCGTGTTACCATGCTAATATATAAAAACCAAGGATCCGTAATGACCAACTGAAGGCTCCACCAAACAGCGGAAGTCAGATCCAGCACTGATTGCCACCAATGTGGGTGCGGTGATCTAGTACTGACTGCTGAGGGGGCTGCGGATCAGGCCCTGAGAGACGCCCAAAGAGAGAGGCAGGATCTGATCGAAGACTCTGTGGCAGCTGTTGATCAGCTATTGCCTCTTTCTCTCCAGGCTTCGCCAGCAGCCATGCCTCTGTTTCTCTCCTGGCCTCTATGGGGGCTGCTGATCAGCCCTGCCTCTCTGATCAGGCCTGGAGATAGGCCTGGAGATGCTGACTGGCATAGAAACTGACCAATCAGAACCAAATCTTGGTGAACTGTGAGGAGCTAGTGGCTGCCTAAGAGGTGGAGCTTTTGACGCTGACTGGCATAGAAACCAACCAATCAGAACCAAATCTGTGTGAACTGTGAGGATCCAATGGCTGCCTAGGAGGCAGAGCTTTTGACACTGACTGGCATAGAAACTGACCAATCAGAACCAAATTGGCCATCAAGGGAGGGCAGTTGGGGGCAGATCAGACCTGCAGGGGAGGGCCATTGGGGGCAAGATCTGGTTGGCAGGGGAGGCCAGATAGGGGGTGATCAGGAAGGCAGAGGCAGTTAGGAGCAATCAGACTGGCAGAGGAGAACAGTTAGGGGAAAGATCAAGCTGGCATGGGAGGACCATTGGGGGTGAGATCAGGTCAGCAGGGGAGGGCAGTTTGGGGCAACCAGGCTGGCAGGGGAGGGCAGTTTGGGGCAACCAGGCTGGCAGGGGAGGGAAGTTTGGGGCAAGATCAGGCCGGCAGGAGAGGGCAGTTAGAGGTGATCAGGCAGGCAGAGGCAGTTGGGGGAGAGATCAGGCCAGAAGGGGAGGGCAGTTAGGGGCCATCAGGCCGGCAGGGGAGGGCCTTTGGGGGCAAGATCAGGCTGGCAGGGGAGGGCCATTGGGGGTGAGATCAGGCCAGCAGTGGAGGGCAGTTTGGGGCAACCAGGCTGGCAGGGGAGGGCAGTTGGGGGCAAGATCAGGCCGACAGGAGAGGGCATTTAGAAGTGATCAGGTAGGCAGAGGCAGTTAGGAGCGATCAGGCCAGCAGAGGAGAGCAGTTAGGGGCGAGATCAGGCTGGCAGGGGAGGGCCATTGGGGGCAAGATCAGGCCAGCAGGGGAGGGCATTTGGGGCAACCAGGCTGGCAGGGGAGGGCAGTTGGGGGCAAGATCAGGCCAGCAGGGGAGGGAAGTTGGGGGTGAGATCAGGCCGACAGGAGAGGGCATTTAGAAGTGATCAGGTAGGCAGAGGCAGTTAGGAGCGATCAGGCCAGCAGAGGAGAGCAGTTAGGGGCGAGATCAGGCTGGCAGGGGAGGGCCATTGGGGGCAAGATCAGGCCAGCAGGGGAGGGCATTTGGGGGCAACCAGGCTGGCAGGGGAGGGCAGTTAGGGGTGATCAGGCAGGCAGGCAGAAGCAGTTAGGTGCAATCAGGCAGGCAGGCAGGTGATCGGTTAAGAGCCAGTGGTCCCAGATTGCGAGAGGGAAGTTGGATATCCTCCACAGGGTCCCTGATTGGAGATTGTGCATGGTGGGCTGAGAGAACCCACCCTCTGTGCATGAGTTTCATGCACCGGGCCAATAGTTTTTCAAATAAAAAAGTATAGAACCAGGGGCATTAGGATTCTAACTCAGCATTCTCAATCCAGAGATATTTACTGTCCTGCCTATTATATTTTGCAGATACAATGGTATGCTGTAGATATATGTACTTTAATATTAGATTTTGCTCCTGTTGCTCACCCTAGTGCTCAGGCTTCAGGTTACTGAGGCAACCACCACTAACTCAAAGATCCTAAACACCCACTCTACAAATAAATGTAATTAATAATTTTGTGTGCTTGACCCCTCAGTAGTCTACTAAAAACCTATGAACCTATTCTGGGAATAATAACTTAAAACAATAACATATATATCATATAGAATTATTTAAATATAGTTATATATGTAAATAAATACACTTAAACTTTGAATATAATCTATAAAATATTTTTAAAAAATAAATTTGTGATGTAGAAATGTATAGGCTTCTTTAACAAGATATTATCATAGTTAACTTTAATTTAAAAGTAAGGATGATTCAGAATGACTGTAAATGACATTACAAGATATATCTACAAGATTCATGAACCCTAAATTAGAACCTGTGACATAGGTTTCCTAAAGCCCAATTTTTAGGACAATGATTGGCTACAGTGTTCAGAAGTTGAGTATTTCCCTTCCCCAAGGCAGTAAGGCTCAGAAAATATCCCAGAAGTTTAACCTCTGGTTAACTAGTTCCCTCTGAAGGTAGGCCTTCTTAAGAAGAACAGAGTGCGCTGGCATATTTCAAAAATGGTCCCTTTCTCTCCGCCTGCTAAAATATGAGGGGATTTTTTTCTGTTACTTATTATTAGAACCTGGTCAAGCTTCTGGAGATATGTAATACACACACAAGTGTGGAGGCTTTCATATAATTGGGTCCTCTAGAATTTTTAAGTCTCACAATTGCCCTCAATGAGTCTCCAGCAATTCATCACAGTTCAGTTTTTCTAAGGCTGCAAGGTTCCTCCAGCAGTTACTATTCTGGAGTCTTTTCTCCAATTGTTATGATTCCTTGTATTCACTGACCTGTCTCTCCAATCTTCAAGACAGCTGATTTCTCTATGTTCTCCCTTCTGGATTCAAGAAGAGTTGAATTTTCAGTCTATTCAGCTTTTTACTTGCTAGGATGGAGTGGAAACTTACAAGTTTTTAAATGGGGATCCAGAAACTGGAAGTCCTATTTCTTGTTATTTGGGAAGAAAACTTAGTATATACCCGCAACCAAGGTACATGCCCTTGACCAGAATCGAACCTGGGACTCTTCATTCCCCAGGCCGACGCTCTACCCAGTGAGCCAAACCGGTTAGGGCAACTTTAGGTATTTTTCAATCATTGTTTCTACAAACTTCATATAGTTCTCAAAGATCAAGATGCAAGATACCTTAATATTTAAATTTCAAAATTGGGACCCTTGGAGAGAAAAGATGGCGGCGGAGGTGAAAGGCTGATCTGTTGCCTCGCATGGCAGTTTCGGAAATACAACTGAAACATGGACTGCTGAGGGTGGCGACGGCTGCTCGCGTCTCCCCAGACCGGGCAGCTGCTCCCCTCAGTCATTACCGCAGCCGGGGCCATGGGCTCGTGGGGGCCGCGGCTGCTGTGGCGGCGGCTGCTGTGGCGGCGGCCTCGGACTCCGCACAGCGGCTCTTGGTGAAGAAAGAGACCATCTTTCTGCAGGAGGGGCTCACCCGCACCACCGACCTGGCCGAGCTGCGCACTGAGATCCTCGGGGCCCCGGACGCCGCCAACGCCAATTAGGAGGATTCTTAAGAGTTCTCATCTTACATTCAAGTCCTCTAGCCATTTTGACGGAGGAGAATCAAGAGGACGGCTGGGCCGAGCGCAGCGGTTTCAGGGGCGCGACTGGAGGACGGAGCGTCTGCAGCCCAGAACTACAGGAGAGATTTACAGCTAAGAGGGAAGAGGAAACCAGCGAAATCGGAGGGGACAAGGTGCGGAGGCGCGTGGCTCGGGCTGGTGGCGGGGGAAAGGGGCTTTTGTTCCAAACCTAGGGGAGATTAGCTCTCCATCACCCTGAAATCCAGCTTCTGGGGACCCGCGGGAGACCCAGATGCCTGCGGGGAGAGGCGGGACTCTTGCGGAGGTGCGCCCAGCAATCAGTGTTTGCTGCGCTAGAGCGCGGAATGAGGGGACTTAGAAACTTGGAAGGCAGAAGGAGCAGACTCGCAGCCATTGTGGCACACCGCACCATGGCCTGTTGGCGCCCTGAGACCCCGCCCCACCCTGGGACCCGCCCCGCACGTTTTGAAGACCCGCCCCGCAAGTCTTGCAGGCGCACCTACGCTCCAAGCAACGGCTTATGCATGTGGGCGGCCTGCCCTCTGGCAGCGGACCAGATAAACTGCTGTTCTAGTCAGACTGCTCCAGGGCCACTCAGACAGAAGGAGGAAACTACAGTTCTTGCTGTAATCCCTGCTGAGTGCCTAAGGCAGTGGCTGATCTACGCCCCATTGGGGACCCAGAAACGAGGGCATCTGGTGGTCTGTGGGAAATGACACCAGACTTCAACCACGCACATAAGGGACAAATCCAACAGGCAGATTCAGTGAGCGCCAAAGCCTTGCTGCACCAAGACCCGGCCCATAGAAGAGTCTCTTGCACAGCAACTCTTCCTTTATAGACAAAGAGAGCCCTCCCGGTGGCACCAGCAACAATCAAGACTTAACTATACAAGGGAGGACCGGGATGGAGACATAGGGCGGAGGCCTGGATGTTGCCTGCCACAACAACTTTGAGGCTGCGACGTGAGAGTGGAGCAGACACCACCCAAAACCACCGTAGGGCTGGCTGAGTGGATGCTCTGCAGCTAGATTAAGAGGGGTATGTGGGATGATGCTGATACAGATGACCCAAGGACCACACTTTGGGAACTGCGGCTTGGGCGATGCAGGGGCGACCTAGAGCGTGCTCGGCGCAGTGCCCCCGGCGGTCTCTGGCTGAGGGGGCGGCTCCACTTGCTGCCGAGCACGGACTGACGGGCCCCTGTGAGACGTGGGGTGGGGGACTCCACGCTTGCTGGCCTCCGAGTCCTTCTGGAATCTCGGTGCCCCAGGGGCGGCCGGGTGCGCATGCTCGGCGACCGGCCGCCGCTGCGGACCCAGGAGCTGGCGCGGTGACGCCGGGCCGGCCCGCCGCCATGCACCGGGCGCACCGGAACTTCGCCGAGCAGCCGCCCGACGAGTTCTGCGGCAGCTGTCCTGGAACTCTGGCAGGATGGCCGGGAGGGTTGCTGGGGGTGGGTTGACCGGCGGGAATTGGGATCGGGAGGACGGGGCCCTGCTGGGACCCGGGTGCGGGCGGGGTTGCGCACCTCTGGGCTCGGGAGTGGTCGCGCGCCTCCGGGTATGGGTGGGGCCTCGCGTCCCTGGGTCTGGGTGGGGCCACGTGCCCCTGGCTCCAGGTGAGGCCGGATTCCGGGTCCGGGTGAGGCCAAGTGCCCCTGGATCCGGGGGAGGCCTCGTGCACCTAGGTCCAGGTGAGGCCACGTGTCCCTGGGCCTGGGAGAGGCCACGCACCCCTGGGTCCAGGTGAGACCATGTGTCCTTGGATCCGGGTGGGGCCTCGTGCACCTAGGCCCGGGTGGGGCCGCGTACCCCTGGGTCTGGGGGAGGCCAGGCGTCCCTGGGTCCGGGTGAGACCATGTGTCCCTGGATCCGGGTGAGGCCTCGTGCACCTAGGCCCGGGTGAGGCCACGTGCCCCTGGGTCTGGGAGAGGCCAGGCGTCCCTGGGTCCGGGTGAGACCATGTGTCCCTGGATCCGGGTGGGGCCTCGTGCACCTAGGCCCGGGTGAGGCCACGTGCCCCTGGGTCTGGGAGAGGCCAGGCGTCCCTGGGTCCGGGTGAGACCATGTGTCCCTGGATCCGGGTGAGGCCTCGTGCACCTAGGCCCGGGTGAGGCCACGTGCCCCTGGGGCTGGGAGAGGCCAAGCGTCCCTGGGTAGGGGTGGGGCCACGTGCCCCTGGCTCCAGGTGAGGCCGGATTCTGGGTCCGGGTGAGGCCAAGTACCCCTGGACCCGGATGACGCTGGGTCCCGTGCCCGGGTGAGGCCACGTGCCCCTGGGTCTGGGAGAGGCCAAGCGCCCCTGGGTCCGGGTGAGACTATGTGTCCCTGGATCCGGGGGAGGCCTCGTGCACCTAGGTCCAGGTGAGGCCACGTGTCCCTGGGCCTGGGAGAGGCCACGCACCCCTGGGTCCGGGTGAGACCATGTGTCCCTGGATCCGGGTGGGGCCTCATGTACCTAGGCCCGGGTGGGGCCGCGTACCCCTGGGTCTGGGGGAGGCCAGGCGTCCCTGGGTCCGGGTGAGACCATGTGTCCCTGGATCCGGGTGAGGCCTCGTGAACCTAGGTCCAGGTGAGGCCACGTGACCCTGGGTCTGAGAGAGGCCACGCACCACTGGGTCCGGGCGAGACCATGTGTCCCTGGATCCGTGTGAGGCCTCGTACACCTAGGCCCGGGTGAGGCCACGTGCCCCTGGGTCTGGGAGAGGCCAAGCGTCCCTGGGTCCGGGTGAGACCATGTGTCCCTGGATCCGGGTGAGGCCTCGTGCACCTAGGCCCGGGTGAGGCCACGTGCCCCTGGGGCTGGGAGAGGCCAAGCGTCCCTGGGTCTGGGTGGGGCCACGTGCCCCTGGCTCCAGGTGAGGCCGGATTCCGGGTCCGGGTGAGGCCAAGTACCCCTGGACCCGGATGACACTGGGTCCCGTGCCCGGGTGAGGCCACGTGCCCCTGGGTCTGGGAGAGGCCAAGCGCCCCTGGGTCCGGGTGAGACCATGTGTCCCTGGATCCGGGGGAGGCCTCGTGCACCTAGGTCCAGGTGAGGCCACGTGTCCCTGGGCCTGGGAGAGGCCACGCACCCCTGGGTCCGGGTGAGACCATGTGTCCCTGGATCCGGGTGGGGCCTCATGTACCTAGGCCCGGGTGGGGCCGCGTACCCCTGGGTCTGGGGGAGGCCAGGCGTCCCTGGGTCCGGGTGAGACCATGTGTCCCTGGATCCGGGTGAGGCCTCGTGAACCTAGGTCCAGGTGAGGCCACGTGACCCTGGGTCTGAGAGAGGCCACGCACCACTGGGTCCGTGCGAGACCATGTGTCCCTGGATCCGTGTGAGGCCTCGTGCACCTAGGCCCGGGTGAGGCCACGTGCCCCTGGGGCTGGGAGAGGCCAAGTGTCCCTGGGTCTGGGTGGGGCCACGTGCCCCTGGCTCCAGGTGAGGCCGGATTCCGGGTCCGGGTGAGGCCAAGTACCCCTGGACCCGGATGACGCTGGGTCCCGTGCCCGGGTGAGGCCACGTGCCCCTGGGTCTGGGAGAGGCCAAGCGCCCCTGGGTCCGGGTGAGACTATGTGTCCCTGGATCCGGGGGAGGCCTCGTGCACCTAGGTCCAGGTGAGGCCACGTGTCCCTGGGCCTGGGAGTGGCCACGCACCCCTGGGTCCGGGTGAGACCATGTGTCCCTGGATCCGGGTGGGGCCTCATGTACCTAGGCCCGGGTGGGGCCGCGTACCCCTGGGTCTGGGGGAGGCCAGGCGTCCCTGGGTCCGGGTGAGACCATGTGTCCCTGGATCCGGGTGAGGCCTCGTGAACCTAGGTCCAGGTGAGGCCACGTGACCCTGGGTCTGAGAGAGGCCACGCACCACTGGGTCCGTGCGAGACCATGTGTCCCTGGATCCGTGTGAGGCCTCGTACACCTAGGCCCGGGTGAGGCCACGTGCCCCTGGGTCTGGGAGAAGCCAAGCGTCCCTGGGTCCGGGTGAGACCATGTGTCCCTGGATCCGGGTGAGGCCTCGTGCACCTAGGCCCGGGTGAGGCCACGTGCCCCTGGGTCTGGGAGAGGCCAAGCGTCCCTAGGTCTGGGTGAGACCATGTGTCCCTGGATCCGGGTGAGGCCTCGTGCACCTATGCTCGGGTGAGGCCACGTGCCCCTGGGTCTGGGAGAGGCCAAGCGTCCCTGGGTCCGGGTGAGACCATGTGTCCCTGGATCTGGGTGAGGCCTCGTGCACCTATGCTCGGGTGAGGCCACGTGCCCCTGGGTCTGGGAGAGGCCAAGCGTCCCTGGGTCCGGGTGAGACCATGTGTCCCTGGATCCGGGTGAGGCCTCGTACACCTAGGCCCGGATGAGGCCATGTGCCCCTGGGTCTGGGAGAGCCCAAGCGTCCCTGGGCCCGGGTGACACCATGTGTCCCTAGATCCGGGTGAGGCCACGTGCCCCTTAGTCCGGGTGAAGCCGTGCCCCCGGGTTCGCCGAGACCAAACCAGAGGGAGTCGGACCTCCGTTACCACCATTTGTCCACCATCCAAAGCTGAGGGGTCAGTGCTGACATGTACACATAAGGAACTGGTGAACATTGAAATTGGGTCTCAAAAGAACTGTTGGTCCAGAAAGAAACTCACTACAGACTGATCCATCTGCCTGTCAGCATAACTATTATTGCTCGTCTCACATTCAGTTCTCATAAGTATATATCTAGTGACATATGCTCTCGCTCATCTAGGGGAAATGATGAACAACATAGACTGAGGAACAAGAACAGAACCAGAAGCAAGGAGGCATCGATCGGACTATTGGGCCTCAGAGGGAGGATAGGGGAGGGTGGGGGGAGGGGGAGAGTTCAACCAAAGGACTTGTGTGCATGCATAAGAGCCTATCCAACGGTTAAGTTCAACAGGGGGTTGGGGCATGTGTGCAGAGGGGGGGGGATGGGAATGGGGGAATGAGGACAAATATGTGACACCTTAATCAATAAAGAAATTAAAAAAATAAAAAAAATAAAAAAAAAAAAAAACAAAATTGGGACCCTTGATTAAAACTTTCAAGACAATATTTATATATCAAAATATACTTTTTATGTAACAAGAGTACAAATTGTTAACTCGAGAGCTCATAATTATAAAGGGTACAGAAACTATATTTAAATGGCAAAGAATATGTAATGAGTCATTCTTCAATTAAATCTTTAAATTACATTGAAATGCAAAAATGTAATTAATTGTATTAAATTAATACAGTTTCCTCTTTCACTAGAAATGTGTTTTATTTCACGTGCCATTCATTTAATTTAGCCACATTTAATACACCATATACAGTATAACCAATATTTTTCACAACCCTTATTTAGAAACCAAGACCAAATTCAAACAAATATTCAGCTCCATCCACAAAATTAAAGTTTGACCACACTTCCCTCATGCTTAAATCATTCAATAACTTCACATTATATATGAGATTGGTGACATTTTCTATAAAGGATCAGATAGTAAATATTTTAGGCTCTGTGGATCATACAGTCTCTGTCACAATGATGTAATCTGTTATAGCATGAATGTAGTTAATCCAACCTGTGGCTGTATTCCAATAAACTTTCTTTACAAAAAAGATTGCAGAGAAGGTTTTACAACACTTAATGCATGAGAAAAAAATCCTCTATTTTAAGAATGTTTTACAAAGCACTTCAATACCTGACCAACCTCCACATCCATTTACACTGATCACTAGTCTGTTCCTCGATTTATAACCTTGGCATTCGGAACACCTTACCTTTCCTTAAAAGTACTGTGATGTGGGATCACCAAGACAACCCTCAGGTTAATGATTCACCACAAGGAATCACAGAACTCAGCAAAGCTGTTATGCACTCAGTTATAGCTTATTACAGCAAAAGGGTACAGAGTAAAATCAGCAACAAAAATCGTTGCAAAAGTCAGAGTGTGGGAGGGACCAGGTGCAAGCTTTTAACTGTCCTTTCCCCGTGGCATAATGCAGACAGGGCTCAGTTTTCCCAGCCCCAATGTGTGTCAATGCAAATGAGTATTGACAAGCTTGGAAACCTTGTAGGTTGTCATCTTCCTTTGGTGACCAGGGTTTTTATTGGGAATGGGTCAAGGTAGACATGATTGACTGCCTGCAGATTTGACCTTAGTTATTCTGTCTCCAACTTCACTCAAAGTCAAACTAATACCATATGGTCCAAGGCCTTACCATGAGTCACATCATTAGCAGAAACTAACTGGCATGGCCCAGGTCTCAAATAAGGAAAGCCATTCTTAAAGGAACAAGGGCTTTGAGATTATCTCCCAGAATCTGAGCAAAGGCTAAAATTTTCTCTGGAATGTACAAGATTTGGACAAGAACTGCAGAAGTAATGCTATGCAGAGGTTCTCAATTGTTTTTGAACTTTTGTCTCTTGATTCAGACATAGGCTTTCTGCCTGTCTCATCTTCCAAAGAGAAATAAAGATGCCATTCACTGTAAACTCCTTTTAGCATGGTAATTCTTTTAATCACATTTGTAGTCCTAGTATATTTATAGAGTACAGTGCCCAAAATAGAATAATATATAATATTATTATAACATTAATTATAAAACATATCTGGACAAAGTAGACCAAAGTTTCTTCTTTTTTTAAATGAATATTGTCTGGAGAGGATACATATATTGGAATGCATTGTTAGATAACATAAAAATACCCTCTTATCATAGTTAGCAATTGTGCATCTTACTGAATGTAACATCCACATATAGCTTTCTCATCTTAGAAACAGATCAAAATACAACTTGAAAAGATGAAAATTAAAGCAGGAAGTATGAAATATCATTAAGAAGATATGAGATTAAATTTTACTTTAGGTATTTTTCTTATATATTTTATTGATTTTTTTACAGAGAGAAGGGAGAGGGTTAGAGAGTCAGAAACATCGATGAGTGAGAAACATCGATCAGCTGCCTCCTGCACATCCCCTATTGGGGATGTGCCCACAACCAAGGTACATGCCCTTGACCAGAATCGAACCTGGGACCCTTCAGTCCCCAGGCCGACGCTCTACCCAGTGAGCCAAACCGGTTAGGGCAACTTTAGGTATTTTTCAATCATTGTTTCTACAAACCTCATATAGTTCTCAAAGATCAAGTTTGGCAAACTATGATCTACCACCTAATTCTGGTCTGTTGCCTCTTTTTGTAAATTCAGCTTTCTTGAAGGCTATCCTACCAGTTCATTTATGTATTGTCTATAGCTGCTTCCACACTAAAATGTCAATATCAAGTACACTGAAGACCATGTTGCCCAAAAAGCCTAGTATGTTTTCTGTTGGACTCTCTACATAGAGAGTTTGGTGGTGACCCCTGCCTGACTAATAAAAAACTCACAACAATAAACTCAAAATATATAGTTTGAGTTATTTGATTAGTTGCACACCTGAAGCAACTATGTTTAATGTTTTGGGTGTCAGAATTAGAATCTTCATTTCATCTATTAAAAAATTATAAATGCACTCAGAAAGGGGGGATCCCTCAACCCAGCCTGCCCCCTTTCCCAGTTCAGCAGTCAGACAGCCTTAGCGCTGTCACGGAGGTGGGAGAGGCTCCCGCCACCACTTCTGTGCTCACCAGCCTTCAGCAGGGCTTCTGGCTGAGGGGTGCTCCCCTGTGGGAGCGCACTGACAACCAGGAGGCAGCTCCTTCATTGAGCATCTGCCCCCTGGTGGTCAGTGTGCATCAGAGCAACCAGTTGTTCCCCCGTTGGGTCGATTGGCATATCACGCTTTTATTATATAGGAGATATAGGAGATATGAATTTTCTCTATTATATCCTCTCTCTCCTTTCTTTAAAAATGGCATGGCTGGTGGCCCAGTTGGTTGGAGGCCCTCCCCCCCCACCCCCAATTAGGGCATATACCTAGGTTGCTGATTCATCCCCAGTTGGGGCATGTATAGGAGATAGCCAATCTATGTTTCTATCTCACAATAATGTTTCTTTCTCTATCTGTCTTTCTCTTTTCCTCTCTCTCTAAAATCAATATAAACATATTCTTGGGTGAAAAAAAAAGTTGTTAATTTATAAATATTTTGTTTTATACACTGGTTGTCATATGATACAGATACTAACTTTAATATACAAGATCTATGGTTGTGATAATTAATATTTTCTTAATAACATTTCAATTTTAATATTATTTCAATTAAAATAATATTATTATTATTATTATTATATCCCCTTTAATATATGCTTAGTGATTAAAGAATGGCTCCCCTTTTTTATACACCGTATATGGCTTTTTGCAACTATAGCCATTTCCCTGGGCAAGGAATGCTGAGTGTGTTGACAGTGTTTTAGATCTGGCACTAAAGAGGCTATTCTCCATGATATTTTTTATTTCCTTAAGTAGAGTTTGGCTGGTTGGGTCAAGGAGGTAATACTAAGATATATTTGAGAACCCCTATCAATGGAATCTTAAGCCCCAGACAGCAGGATGAAGTTCTTGTTGTTTAGCTGCTACTTTCAAAGAGGGATAGGAATAGATCCCTATAGACCCTTCAGATCACAGCTTCAGAAATATATCTAGCCACAAGTATGAGGGCCGGATGCAATTATAGAACACAGATATTTGACAAATAAAATAATCAGGTTGTATTTTATAACAGAATTTAATCACAATGTGGGAGAAATTGGGCAACTGGTCTTTGAATTAGGCAGATACTTGTAAACATGGATTGAGTTAGAAACCTAAATATGAAAAATGAGTGAAAGGTCAGGGCTTAATCACACATGATTTAGAACCTGTTCTTGGTGCTGTGTACAAGTCAGAATGGGAGTAATTGAAAGGAATTTAATGAGCAATTAACAGTATAGTTCTGTGTTTAACTCTTCTTTTTATCAGATTGGCCATTGAGTCTGGGGAAAGGTGGCACTGAATGCTCCAAAATTCAACATTAATATGACACAGATACATGGAGCCCAGAAAACCATTAGAAGTTATGATTTATCCTCATTCTTTTCTTTTTTCCCCATTATTGATTAAGGTATTACAAATGTGTCCTTATCCCCTCATTGTCCCTCATCCCCCGACTCATGCCCTCACTCCCTGGTGTCTATATCCATTGGTTATGCTTATATGCATGCATACATGTCCTTTGGTTGATCTCTCCTCTTTAGTGCTGCCCTCCCCTGCCTTCCCTCTGAGGTTTGAGCATCTGATCAATGCTTCTCTGTCTCTAGATCTATTTTTGTTCATCATTTTATGTTGTTCATCATTTTATGTTGTTCATTATATTCCACAAATGAGTGAGATCATTTGATATTTATCTTTCTCTGAATGACTTATTTCACTAGACTTTCAATTCCAATAATTACAGAATATTATTACTCATAAGAGTAATTGTTGTTGTTCCTTGTGATTAAGCCCCTAGCATAATGCTCTCCAGCTCCACCCATACTGTTGTAAATGGTAGGAGTTTCTTCCTTTTTACAGCAGCATAGTATTACATTGTGTTTAAAACTCTCTGAGTGGGAGTCAGAAAACACTCACAAAATGCTCTTTATTTTTATGCAGCATATGTAATATTGACAATATCTCTCTCTATTAGATTATAATTATTTTTTAAAATATATTCTTATATATTTCAGAGAGGAAAGGAGAGGAAGAGATAGAAATACCAATGATGAGAGAGAATCATTAACCAATTGACTGCCTCCTGCATGACCCCTACTGGGGACCGAGCCAGCAACCCTGGCATGTGTCCTGAATGGGAAGCAAACCTCCTATTTAGATGTTGATGCTCAACCACTGAGCAACACCGGCTGGGAGATTAGATTCTAATTATTGTTTTACTTTTTCTCTCTAGCATCTAAAGAATCTTATTTCCTCCTAGCTTTGATTTCTCTTCCTACCCAATATTTATGTTTATAGGATAATAGAAGTATAGTGTCATGACTTTATTAGAAAATAAAATTATAAATATGTTAACCAAAATTAATGAATTGAAAAGAGTGTGACAACAAAAAAAGAGACAAGATGGAAAAGACTATAGTAAACACTAAATGGTTTTATTGTTTCACACTGATCTGTTGTTATTCAGTAATGCAGAAATAAGTGCCAATTAAGATTATTAGAAAAATACAGATTGTACCAGAGATAGTGTGTTATCCACAGAATATTATTACTCATAAGAGTAACTGGTCAAACTTTATGGGATATGATTTTCATAAATGGACATATAGCCTGGCTCTGCTATTTAATAAACTAAATCATTCTTTTCTTTGGGGACACTCATATGAAAAGTGATGGGAGAATAAGAGTACTTCTTTACTGTATTGAGACATTTAATATTGCATAATTCAAATGTTTAAAGTTATATTAGAAGGCTATGATGCTGTGTACCTTAGGGACTTAGTTGCTAACTTAGAACTGAAATATGAATGGTTTTGCATCTTGAAGGCCAATGTGACTCTAAGGATTAAAATACTATTGTCGTCCAGGCAGCATGGCTCAGTGGTTGAGCATCAAGCTATGAACCAGGAGGTCACGGTTCAATTCCCAGGTCAGGGCACATGCCTGGGTTGCAGACTCTATCCCCAGTGTGGAGTGTGCAAGAGGCAGCTGATCAATAATTCTCTCTCATAATTGATATTTCTCTCTGTTCCTCTCCCTTCTTCCCTGATACCAATAAAAAACAATACATATAAAAATAAAAAAAATAAAATGTTGTTGTCTGCAAGTAACAGAATCTAATTAAAACTTAATAATTTAAATAGTAAATAAAATGGTATGTTATTCAACACATAAATAGATAGGAAAACAACCTAGTTTTTTGTTTTTTTTTTTCTTTCTCTCTGGTCTTTTAGTCAATGCAAGCTTTGCCCCAAGGGTGATTCCTCTCTTTGCCATAAGATGACAGACAGAGAAACTGAAGTTACACGCTGGACCCTAGGTCACAGCCAAAGAGATGTGAAAAGCCTTTCTACTAAACCATGGAGTTGGAGTCCTTCCCTTCAAACTGATTATTTCTTGTTCACCTTGTCCGTGCACCAATTCACTTAATTATTTGCATCTACTCCTAGAGGTCAGGAGCAGGGAATTGAGAAAGTTTCCAGATGTCTGCAATTCTGTGGCATCCAGCAGAAATTGAAGTAGAATGAGTGTACATTAAAACAAAGTAGGAAGGAGCAAGTGCTACCTGGACAAAAACTGTCCACTACAATAGGAGCACTGTAATATATCACACTGATTTTAATCCATGCGGGATATCATTTTAGCAGGAAAATTATGCACTGATATCATAACATGTTTACTAATATAAAGAAAATCCCACACACAAGTGTCTTTCCCACCTGTGTACATTTGCCTGGATTTTTTAAAAAAGAATGACAGGTTGATATATTTAACAGTGGCAATATGTGCATTTATGCATAAAAGATTCATAAGAATACAATTTCCTCTAAATATATTTTGATTAGGACATCTTTAGTGCTACTGCGGAGGCAGGAGAGGCTCCCGCCATCTCTTCTGCACTGGCCAGCCATGAGCCGGCTTCTGGCTGAGCAGCGCTCCCCCTGTGGAAGCTCACTGACCACCAGGGACAGCTCCTACATTGAGCATCTGCCCCTGGTGGTCAGTGCATGTCATAGAGACTGGTTGTTCCTGGTCATTCTGATGTTAGGGTCAATTTGCATATTACTCTTTTATTATATAGGACTAGGAGCCCAGCGCATGAAATTACATGGCCCCACCCACCCACCCACTGCCCTGCCTTGACACCCGAACCTCCACACAGAGCTCCAGCGCACCTGGCTCATCCCCCTACCCCTCTGGCCTTCTCTGGCCACTTCAAGCCCCGCCCTCAGTCCCTTGAGTCGCCTCGGGTTGGTCCCACCTTCTCCAGGCACCTCCCTGCTTCCGCCCCATCTCCAGAGCAACATGGCAGCTCCTCCCCATCATGGCACCAGAGGAGAGTGTGGAAACCTCCTGCCTGCTGCGCTGTGCTCCTTCCCCTGGCAGGCAGGCGGCAGGGCGCTCTGAGTGCAAGCTGTGGGTGGTGAAGGACTGGTGAAGGGGGCATTACTGTCTCTCACCCCTGCCCTCCCCGTCACGGGATGGTCCTGCCTTCTCTGTGCACCTCCCCGCTTCCACACCATCTCCAAAGCAATGCCCTGCCATGCACGCAGAGGCAGCCTCCTGCAATCGGTCATTACGTGTTATGACATCCCGACCATTAGCATATTAGCTCTTTATTATTATGATATTTTTCATATAAATACTATCATAAATTTATTTTCTATAAATGTTAAACTAATTTTTACTAGGCTATCACTATTTTCTTTTAAAATGGCTCATATTGCATTCAATTTAGGAAAAAAACCTAAATTTTTTCTCATTGCAAAGCTTAAAATGTTTTTTTTAATGACAAGTATTTGCTATATTTTAAAACCTAATTTCAAGAGTGGGTACTAAGAGGAAGAATAAAACATAAACTGCAGATTTTGCTAATGGGCCAAACTAGTCTGGAGAAACAGACAGGCTAAAAATAGAAAAGTCGATTGAGTAATCAATACACTCAAAGGAGGATGAAATAGAGGATACGCAAGTCCCATGATTAGTAAGCAGACAACAATTCATAGCAGAAAGCCTACGAAAAATGCAATTCAATTCTCTACTATTTAGAGAAGGAATGAATCTGCAAACAATATATATTCAGACTCTCAATCAAATAAGAATATTACTGAGAAAGTGGAATTAAATATATAATCATATGTAAGAATTGGATACAAGTAAGATATGCTATTTGAATTCTTTATTGTTATCTGTATAATTTTAAAATAGATGTCATTTTAAGAATAAATATTTCAAGTAATTTAGCACTTTGAAAATTTCCACTCCTTGTGTTTGATTAAGCTTTAAAATAAAAATCCCTATTAAAAATCTTTTCTATGTAGCATCACTGTGATTTTCCCCCTTTATAACATAGATTTTTAAATTTAACAAAGAACAAAAATGACTTCAAGCACAAAGCCAAAAATTGTTGGAGACAATTTCTAATAGGTTTAATATGTCCTGATTAAAATCTAGATACATATTAAATCTGGTCCCAGGATGACCAGAATCATATAATTAAGTATCATTTTGTCCAGTAAAATATATTTGCATTGTGATCTAATATGTATGCACAGCAATGAAGGTGACATAATTCAATGAGCAGTTTTTTGTTTTTGTGTATGTGTTTTTTTCTTTGATGGCAATACATTAGTAATTATTGAAAAACCTAAAAGTTAGTTCTAAATTATCAAAACTTCTCCCATCCTATAGTTTTAGATTTTTACATATTGGACTGTATGTAATTCCTATCATAACTAAAAGCTGTGTATTAATTAAACCTATGAGTTACACCATGGCACTTCCATGCAATCTTATCAAAGAGGTAAAACTAAGGCCTGGTTCAAATAAATTATTTTGTAGAGAAAACATATAAAGCAAGGACTTTGAAGTAGATTTGCCTTCTTTAAGATTGCACAACAACATGTTTCAAAGTGGCAATAAGAACATTAGAAGTTAGCAGTAATGATTGCCCAGTGGCATAAGGGCCAACATTCTTTAATTCAGATTTTATTAAATTATAAGGTACATGTGGGTGGGATTTTATTTGTTTTAATCTTTGTTCAGTGCTATATTTCCAGTTTCTAAAACCAGCATTTGAATGTGATCTGTTCAAATCAGTGTGTGTTGTACTAAATAATTAAATAAATAAATATATTGTTGATTGTTCTCTGCTCCTCAATCCAGAGTTGCTTCTTCTTGAGGCACTGCAACAAAATTTAAACATTTTAAAGAGTTTTTAGTTGTTTTTCTTTGTGATGGCCCGTGAGCTATTAAACCCATTGGCTTGCCTCAAAGATTGGAAGAATATACTTAGAATAAAAAAGTCAGTAGACTTTCTCTATAGATTATTTTTGAAGCCCAATCAGGAGAAAGCAGTTTTAAAGTCAGAGTTTACCATTGCATAACACAAATATTTAGCTTATGTATGTATTAGAAAAAGAAGTTTCTATACAAAAAATAAAAAGAAAAAAGAAAAATAAATTGTTAAGAATATACACTTGAAAGACAGGATTAGGGTATAATAAAGACAAGTCCAAAAAATGTAGGTACACATACTAAATATTACAACTCTGAAGGATCAGGTGTACAGAGTTTATGCTGTAGACAAAAAGCAAGAGGATTATGTGAACTGATTTTAGAATTAATTCCTTCCCAAGTGTTAACAGCTGGCAGGAGGGTGATCTGAGAGTCTGTACTAGCTGGATTCTTGAGAAGGCTAAAACCCCAGGTTGTATGTAAAAGAGAAGAAATAAAAGAACAAATAGCTTTTAGGGGCTAGAGGTGCCACTCCCTAGAGAAGGCCTGCATTCAGCACATTGACAGAAGGAAGAGAAATGAGGATGGAATTGCTTGGGCAAATTTTGCCCCACCCCACCCAGGGCAGACTGCAGAGTCCAGCACACCCAGTGAGTGCAGTAAAGAAGGCTTCCCAAAATCTTTCCATATCCTCTGAAGGGAGGAAAATACGGTCAGATTAAACAGATATCTCTAAATCCTCTGGAATTAGGATAAGGTGGAGCCAGATTATGTGGAGATGGCTACCAAGGTATTAGTAATGAATAAGACTAAGTCCATCAATCATATTAATAAGTCATATATACAGAAAATAGTTATGAGATTACTTACTCCATTGCCCCTTGAGGTAAAGAAGATATGTAAACACACAGAAATACAATATACAGATGAAGGGAGAGAAACCCAAGGAAAACCCTGAGTTGAATAAGCAGTTAAAGCAAAAGGGACTCATTTCCAAATGGGAAAACATCATGCTAACCTTTCTTTAATTGGCAATAGTAACTATCCTGCCATCCAACAACAACAACAAGATCCCATGATTTATGCTTAAAGAGCTATAAAGATAGGTACTATTTTACACACTTGATTCCAGAAGTGTAAATTTCATATACATTAATTTGGTAATATGTTGTTAAAAAAGCTGTGGGTAGTTCCATAGTCCAGTCAAAACTATTCCTTTGCTGCATTGCAGTGTATCAGAATCACTTAGAGGGTTGGTGGGACAAAGACTGCTGGGGTGGAAACTGGGAATGTGTATTAACACTTTTCCAGGGGATGCTGATGCTGCTGGCCTACAATCAACTCGTTAGCAACCAATGCCGTGTTGTACATAAAGGCACTGTATGGCGTTTGCTTTAGTCAAACTCCCCAGAGTTTTTGCAGTTCCACAATTTTCTATACCCCAATTAATAATCAAGCATAAGAGCCCTAACTGATTTGGCTCAGTGGATAGAGAATCGGCCTGCGGACTAATGGGTCCCAGGTTCGATTCAGGTCAAGGGCATGAACCTTGGTTGTGGGCACATCCCCAGTAGGGGGTGTGCAGGAGGCAGCTGATTGATGTTTCTCTCTCATCAATGTTTCTCTCTCTCTCCCTCTCCTTTCCTCTCTGTAAAAAATCAATACAATATATTTTAAAAAATCAAGCATAGCCCTAACCGGTTTGGCTCAGTGGATAGAATGTCGGTGCGGGCTCAAGGGTCCCAGGTTCAATTCCAGTCAAGGGCATGTACCTTGGTTGTGGACACATCCCCAGTGGGGGGCATGCAGGAGGCAGCTGATCAATGTTTCTCTCTCATGGATGTTTCTGACTCTCTCTCCCTCTCCCTTCCTCTCTATAAAAAATCAATAAAATATATTTAAAAAAATCAAGCATAAGAGAAATGGATATGCTTCTAAAATAAACCAAAGTCATTTTTTTTTCTTTGCAATTGTACTCTGACGAGGCAGTTCAATTAAATCATAATGTGTGGGACATGCATAGGAAAATCTGGCCTTCCTTTATGGATCTGTTCTTTCCTAAATGTTATCTGGCCATTGCCACTTACCTTCCTAAGGTGAAATGGTTGATGCTTCACATTGTATTAAAGATCATAACAAAATTAGTGACAAAGATCATAACACTATTAATGACAAGTACAATCTGTGGGACTGTTCCAAATTTTCTACTAATTTAATTGTAGCAACAAATAAACTATAACTGTTGAATTAATGTAGAATATATTTGCCTCAGATAGAGAAGAGGGTATGGCACTGAGATAGCATAATTTACTTTCATGTTAGGTTACAAGGTATAATTGACACTAATAAAAGCAGATGTCTAAAAATTATTGGATAGATTTATAGAGGTGACATACTTTTTGAACTGTGCATGGACACCTAAAAAAGTCTTAATTACCCTCCTTTTCTTTAATATTATAGAAAAGTCTAGCAGATTTCCAATTGATTGTATTAAGTACATTGTGATATATACTTGATGATTCCATATCAGAGTTGGGGACTGAAGATATCTTGATGTATTATTGTGGCAGAGCACATAAAATCCTTTTTGACCCTCATGAATTAAAAATCTTAAAAATCTTGTATCGTACATCTAAACTCCTACTCTCACAATCTGGGGTCAAATAATGAATACACTAACTAAACAGAAAATCTTTTAAAATATTGATTTTTTACAGAGAGGAAAGGAGAGGTTCAGAGAGAGAGAAACATCGACCACCTGCCTCTTGCACACCCCCTACCGGGGATGTGCCCGCAACCAATTACATGCCCTTGACCAGATTGGAACCTGGGACCTTTCAGTCCGCAGACTGACGCTCTATCCACTGAGCCAAACCGGTTTCGGCAGTATTCTTTCCAATGAGGTTTAGCTGGGGCACGATTTTTAATTTAAGAAAAAAGAAAACACAGAGGTTGGCAAAAGTAAATTTATAGTTATTTGTATGGAAAATATAGTTATGGTTATTTGTATGAAAAATAATACAATCATAAATAAATAATACAAAAATAAACTCTTTAATGTACTCACAATTGTAAAACTACTTTTGACCACCCCTATATATTAATTGAACAAAAACTATATATATGATTTCCCAGCATTGTTCTAAGCATATATGAACTAAACTATGTTAATCCTCATAATAAGACAACGAGGTAAGCACACAATGTTTAGACATTTAAGTATTTTGCCCAAGTAGAGTAACTGGAATTAGCATCTGGCATTTGGGAAGGGACTCTTAATGTTGTCAATAAAATTCCCCTCCCTCATGAATCTGTTACCAGATCGGCTATGAGGCTATTACCAGATAGTGGGTCCCCTTAATTAAACAATCATGATAGTCTTCTTTTTCTAGATACCTGTGCACAATTGTTTATTCTCATTGGCTTTTTTCATTTTCCATTTCATTGAATTTCCTAATTTTCCTCCTAACTTACTCATTGTTACTATGACACCTGGGTTCCCTTTCTCCTGCCATTTGATAAATCCAAGCATTCTCAAAATTAAGAAATCAGCTTTCTATTTTCCCTAGTTTACTTTGTCAATTTCACCCATTTCCAGGTTAACAGATTATATTTTCAAGAGATTCTAACAACATTCTCATCCCAGTTTTTTTTCTTTAAAATTGTTTTTTTTTCTATTCTGTACCTTTAGTGAATGATTAATTTTATTGATTCTATTACTAAAATAAAATTACCCTTTCTATTTCTAACCATAAAATAATGGCTCTAATGCAGACACTTTCACCAGTTAATTAGTTAATTAGTTAATATAGTTTATAATGCCATGCAACAGGATTTTTGAAGAAAGACAGTTAAAAAGTACTCAAGCAATTTAAATATTTAATAGATGCACAAGACAAACCAGAAAAATAAATCAATAACTTACTTTTCCAAAGGTTATGTAATTATTGAGTACCATACTCCAGATCTGTGTCTACAGCTCTAGAATTCAGGAATATATCATTTTAAAACAAAGAATACATACATTTTATATTGTCTCTTCATGCTCCAATTCACTACATGTTGATACAAGGAGAGCCACATGTTTATCTGAACATATATCAGACTTTGTACCATAAGAGAAAACAAGAACACAACTTTGAGACTCAGAGCTTAAATATAGTGGCAGCCATATCTGCTTCTTATTCCCTTTGGAGAAAATCGTGTTGAAGGAAGATAAGGAAATGTTTCTAAATTAGTACAACTTGTATATGAGCAAATGTTTCTAGGGTAAGGAAGAAAAACATTTATAGGGTTTTTACCCTTACAGTGTAAGAAAATTGCTCACCCCCACCCATAGGTGAATATTGGCCCATAAAGTCTAAAGGGATGCCTGCTCCATAAAATATGTAGGCAGTAACACAAGGCTATCAGAAACAAAATAATCAAGGAAACATCATACCACAAAAGGAACACAAAATTATAAATTACAATGAAAGGATATCACCAAACAAAGAATTCTTTGTATTATGAGAGTCTCAGTAGGAGGAAGAGAGAAAGGGGCAGAAAGCTTCCTTAAATAAATAATGGCTGAACTTCCTAAATCTAAACAAAGTTATAGACTTGCAGGTACATGAAGTTTCTAGGTCCCCATACAGATTCAACCTAAAAATGTCTTCACCAAAGATGCCTTCACCAAAACACATTATAATAAAACTATCAAAAGTCAAAGGAAAGAAGTTTTAAAGCAAGAGAAAAGAAACGCATTTCCTACCAGGGAACCTCTTAAGGCTATTAATTTTCAGCAGAAACATTGCAGGCTTTAGAGTGGGACAATATATTGGAAATGCTGGTGGGAAAAAAAACCCAAAAACTCCCAACCAAGAATACTTTATCTGGTAAAATTGTCCAGAAATTAATGAAAGATAAAGATGTTCCCAGATAAAAGCTGAGGGAGTTCATTACCACCAGACCTGATTTATAAGAAATGCTAAATGAAGTTTCATTGAAATAGATTTAAGTGTCCTAATATTGATTTCCTGATTACCAGTTAAGCAATTTTTAAATTTATATTAGAGGCCTGGTGAACGAATTTGTGCACCTGTGGCGTCCCTTGGTCTGACCTGTGGGATGGGGCCAAAACCGATCTCCGACATCCCCCAAAGGGTCCTGGATTGCAAGAAGGTGCAGGACAGGCTGAGGGACCCCACCTGTGCACAATCGGGGCCAGGGAGGGATGCAGAAGGTTGGCCAGCCAGGGAGGGACCACGGGAAGGCTCCAGGGAGTGTTTGGCCCATCTTGCTCAGTCCTGATTGGCCAGACCCCAGCAGCAAGCTCACCTACCAGTCGGAACATCTTCTCCCTGGTGGTCAGTGCACATCATAGCTACCAGTTGACTGGTTGACTATCTGCCCCCTGGTGGTCAGTGCATGTCATAGTGAACAGTTGAGTGGCCTTAGCATATAATTAGCATATTACACTTTGATTGGTTGAATGGCCAACTGGACAACTGGGCACTTAGTATATTTGTATTATGCCTAGCCACTTGAAAGATAAAATGTTCAGCTCTATGATATAGCTATAATTCTGTCTTTAGTGATTCTATTTCAAAGTACACATATAATAAAGAGCACTATCATAGTAGCCAAAATATATTGCTATATTAATTACTAAACGTTAGCTGTGTTATATTTTCAAAGTCATCTGCTCCTATGATGTTTCTTTTTAACCATCATCCCCCATTTTTATACTTGGCATACGCTTATAGCATTAAGGTAATAATTGAGTGAAATAGAATCATTCAAACTGCATTTTATTATGATGGACATCCGGAAAGAGTTACTCTCAAAGGTTTTAAAACAATTTTCACAAAATTATGTCAATCATTGTCAAAATGGGGATATGTTGAGATAACAAGTGAGCAGCTTGCTATAAGTGTGCTGAAAAAGTAAATTTCAATAATGTTTTTCTTTGCTTTCAAATATTATATTCCATAGTTTATCTTAAAGTATTTGAAAAATTTGTTTTCCTAAAAAATTGATATTGTTTAAACTGTATGTATACAATTGAAGTAGGTAGATAATAACACAAAAAATATTATTTTTTATTATCAAACAAACTCACTCTTTCATAATCAAAGACAGATACTCCAGGGCATGGATTGCACTGTGTTAATTCACACTTAGGTGCATTGATAGTTCAGAGCCCACAGCCTCATGCATAGCAACACACTAGGTGTGAAATATTACAACATAATTCACAACCTGTCATGTCTTATGGCTTAATTAGGAATGTTTATGATCTTGTTGTTCATGCTCTATCAGTAACAGACGACTAAAAAAGAGACAAGGGACTATTATTTGCAGAATAGTGTCATCATCATCGCATAAACTGAAAGCTCAAACTGTGGCTTAATTCAGTCTGGAATCATAACAAGAAGTAATGAAAATATAATAGAAAGGTGGCCCGGCACAAATACTGTGCCCAGGAAAAGAACTGTGAAGCAACATATGTATATATTCTTTGATCTGTTTATGGATCCATGGATATTTGGAGGTAGTTACTAAGGTTAGAAAAAGATTCAGTCCAATCATGCAAGAAAACTATATAGATATTGGAAAAGAGGAAACTGAATTAACCCATCAAAATAACAGGGCATTTTTTACTTTTAATACATAAACTTAAAAATTATTTTGTTTTTTTCTATGATAATAAAATTAATATCTTCAATATTTCTTATAACTAAATGACTGCATGGTAATCCATAATTGTTGGAAACTATGTTTTAATTTTTACATTTATGTAGTAGTAAATAAATATTTAATACTTTACAACAGTTAAGAATTATGTTGTACAGTATGGTCATTGCCAGAGGGACGGGAGTTTGAAGGTAGATTGAAGAGGCAAGAGGGTGAGACTTGACATTGGGTGGTGAACCCACAGTGCAGTATGCAGATGATGGTATAACTTGGGGTTTGGCAAGCAGACTGTCCTTGTGGGTTCTTGTCTCACAAAATTTGAAGAATAAAATTCACAGACTAAAAGGACTTGTTAGTAAAAGTATGGAAATTTATTGGCAGCAAACTCCCATGCAGGGAGGGATTCCCAAGGGGGTAACCAACCAAACCTCTTTGTCTAAGGTTTTTAAAGGTTTGGAGTTCTTTGTCTATCTATGCTCCCTTCTAATTGGACCGCTTCCCCATTTTATGACCCCTCGCTATCCTAATAGGTCAATCTTTTGCAGGGTATCAGTTTCAAAGTTCAAAGCCCATCTGGTGCCCCCCTCTTCCTCTTTCCTTTGTCTTATGACATTCCTCTGTCCTCTGTGAATATATGTTTACCTCTTCCTCTTATCTTGTAACATTTCTCTATCTTCTGTGAATGTATGTCTTCTTCTCCCATGGGTTGCCCCCTTTATTCCCTAATTGCTTATCCTGTCTCTGAACTCCTTTCAATGCGTTATGGGACTGTGCACTTGAAACCTGTATGGTTTTATTGATCAACTAGAAGCCCAGCACACGAAATCATGCAGCCCCTCCCACCTGCCTGCTGCCCTGCTCACCCACTGGCCACCAGCTTTGCTGTGATCACAGCCTGTGGGCCATGCTGCATGAGCCACAAGTCCCACCCCACAGCCCCCCGCCATGCGCGGTTCTCGGGGCTGCTTCGCTCTGGCCACCATTGCCACCCACCCGGTACCCCGCGGTTCACCATCCGGTAGTTGGTCATTACGGAGTTATGGCCACAGGCCTTTTATAATATAAATGTCACCCCAATAAATTCAATAAAAAACAATTATGTTGTATTAGAGAAAAGTTTATTTTAAGAGTGTTAGTGTAAAGATCACCTACAGAATGATCTGAGAATTATAATAAAAACTAGAGGCCTGGTGTATGAAATTCGTGCACGGGGGAGGGGTGTCCCTCAGCCCATGCCGCACCCTCTCTAATCTTGGATCCCTCTCACAATCTAGGACTGTTGTCTCCTATTCACTTGCCTGCCTGCCTGATTGCCCCTAACTGCTTTTGCCTGCCAGCCTGATCACCCCCTAACCACTCCCCTGCCAGCCTCATCAATGCTTAACTGCCCTCCCTTGCCATCCTGGTCACCCCTAACTGCCCTCCCCTGCTGGCCTGGTCTACCCCAACTGCCCTTCCCTGATGGTCCGGTCACCTCTAACTTCCCTCCCTTGCCAGCCTGTTTGCCTCTAACTGCCCTCTCCTGCAGGCCTGATAGCCCCCAATTGCCTTCCCTTGCAGGCCTGGTCACCCCAAACTGCCCTCCCTTGCTGGCCTGATCACCCACAACTGACCTCCTCTGCCAGCCATCTTGTGGCGGCCATCTTGTATCCACATGAGGGCGGCCATCTTTGACTACATGGGGGCAGCCACCTTGTGTGTTGGAGTGACGGTCAATTTGCATATTACCTCTTTATTATATAGGATGATCTTGGGCCCTAGCTGGTTTGGCTCAGTGGATATACTGCTGGCCTACAGACTGAAGGGTCCCCAGTTCAATTCCAGTCAAGGGAACATGCCTGGGTTGTGGGCTTGATCCCCAGTGCAGAATGCAGCCGATCAATAATTCTCTTTTATTATCATTGATGTTTCTATCTTTCTCTCCCTCTCCCTTTCTCTCTGAAATCAATAAAAATATATTTTCAAAAAAGCAGTTGAAAAAAATGATCTTGGGCATGATGTTTATTAAAATATGATTTAAATATATATATATGAAGAAATCAGAATCAATGAAATAAGACATTTTATTTTTACTTATGTCTACTGTAGATTTAGCGAATTATTTTTCATGTACTCAAGGAAAGTAGATCTTTATATTTATATATTTTCACTGGTCAAAATGTATCTACTAGAACCTGCAAGTGGGTGGTAGTTAAAATCACTGCTAAGGCTATATCTATAGTTTTGTGTGCACGTTCATTTCATCCAGTAGCTCAAGAGTTTAGTTTGCTTTTGTTTGTTATTCCTGGTCCAGAAGGGTCAAATATTTATCATGTCAGTTGGATATGGTTTAAAACCAGATAATTCTAAAGTGTTTTGTGAAAGTAGGAAAGGCACCATTGCTTGGCATTTTCTACTCAATTTGCATTTAATTTCCTTAAAACATTTGAAAAATAATTGCATAATTTTTAACAGCAACAAAAAGAAGCAGCTAGGGAGATACTAATCTTTTATTAAATATTTTAAAGTAAACTAGTATTCAATAAAACAATTACTAGTTCTAAGACTGACTGATTTAATTTAGCCATTTTAGCCATTACTCATCCATTCATTCAACAAGTAGTGGGCAACTTCTAGGAGGCAGCACTATGATATATTTTGTCTATTCATAGATTGTTTGTCTATTTATAAAATTAAGTTCATAAGTATAAAAGGTAAAATAGAGGATATAAGAAAAATTTTGCTAAAGTATTATTTCAACACAATGAATATACAGTTTATTGACAGCAACTCTTAACAAAGTTTTAATAACAAAATAAGTAATAAAACAATACAATTAAGTAATATGACATAATACTAGTACCTTTATCTTGCTCTTTACTTAGTAGAGAAAATAAATCTGTGTGTAAAGTTTTTAAAAAATCCAATGTTTATTTTAAGTGGGATTATAAACAGTACAGAGGGGTTAGAGTCAAGAAAGATGACTCCCACTGGTTTGTTCAGAGAATTCTCCTTAGAGCCTTGAACTCTAAAACTGAAAAGTAGTCAGATAACTGCAAAAAGTTCATACTATCCCACTTCTGATTTTATATTGAATTGGATTATAAAGATATTTTACCAATCAAAGAGATTAGTTGTTAAATGCAGTCAAATGAAAGAGAATTTGAATCAACTTGGTATTGTTCCTTTTTCAGCACTAATCTCATGACTATCTTTCAATGACTCAAGAGTATAGTTAAGATAAAAAATAATGTATTCTTGAACAATAGGGTGATTTCTACTTTGAATTGAAAACTTGGATCATTACCTTAAGATTATAGTTTACACCTGGTATCAATAGAGTGTTATGAGCCTCTGCCATCCTTGGGATTCAGAAGAAGCATTTGGTAACTGTGGTAGCAGCACAGAGACTATTTCAGCAGCTCAGTTTTACAAAGAATTAAAAAAAAATCACTAGCAGGTAAAGCTATTCATTGTAAATAGGACATTATTATCTACTGAATAACTGAATGCGCGATCATTTATCATTATCAGTCTCTGACATCTTTGCACAATGAAAGGGCATGTGATTACTGAATAATTTGGAATAATTTAAAAATACAATCCCACAAAGTGCATAAGAAAACCATTATATTTATGTTAATAATGCAATTCACTATTTTGATTTCTAACTGACTTTTGGCATGTTTTCTACAACTATTTTCCCACTTTTTAACAAGGTACAAACAACTGCAAGCTTTGAACTATGAGAGAATCTTTGTTTCCTGTAGCAACTTAGCTTATGCCTACATAGTAATGTAAGTGAAGTTTTCTTAAATTCTGTGATAGCAATTATTCTTTCACCAAAATACCAGTCTTTCACAATGAAAAACCGTTTTGTTCTCTGATATGGAGCAAATAAGATAGTTACATGATTTGATACAGTGCTACTTTTATAATTATATAATCCTATATAATAAAAACCCAGCAACTATAACAGCAGAATGACCAGAATGACCGCTTGACCAGTCACCATGAGGTGCACTGACCACCTCTTGGTACCTTTCCCCGGCTGGCAGGCTCTGATTGTTGATGGTGAATGGGGACCTGGGGTGGGTGGCGGGGGATATGAGCGGTGCCATGCCAAGGCCCCTGCACTGCCGTTCGCCCCACACACAGAGGTTGACCTGTGGAAGGGGTGGGGCCAGCTATGGGCAGGAACAGCTGACCTCTAGATCTCTCCCCGGCCATCAGGCTCCCATCACCGGATGGGGAATGGGAAACTGGGGTGGGTGACAGCGGGGCAGGACTAGTGAGCAGGCAGAATGGGCTGACCTCTTAGTTTCTCCCCGCAGCCCACAGGCTCTGATCGCCGCTGATGGTGAACAGGGACCTGGGGTGGGTGGTATGGGATGCAGGTGGTGCCAGGCCAAGGCCTCCACCCCACCGGTCGCCCACACACAGAGGGTGACCTGTGGTGGGGTGGGGCCAGTGAGCGAGTGGGATTGGCCGACCTCTCGGTCCCTACCCTGGCCATCAGGCTCCCATCACTGGATGGTAAACGGGGAACCAAGATGGGTCACAGCAGGGGGCAGGGCCGGCTGCTGGAGAAAATGGCCCTGATCACAGGCTAAGCCTAGGGACAGTACCCACACATGATTTCCTGCGCTGGGCCTCTAGTATGTAATATAATTTTATAAAATTTATTTCTATATTGATTCTTGTATATTAGTCCTTCATTATGGCAAATATGTTCCTCTGAGTAAATTTTTAATCATTTTACTCAATTTTAACAGTTCATCCTCCAAATCATAAACGAATTTTTTACCTTTGACTTGGTAAACTATCATGATGTCCCTAACATTCCCCTGTGCTTGACTAAGTGTTTCTTTGTGACTGTTGGTCCCTGACTTTTCTTTTCTTAGAGCATTTACTTTAGAAAATTTGCAATTATAAATTCTTTCTCTACCCATTTGAGAATCAAATCTTCTCCCAGCCTCTTGCTAGGTAATAAGCCTTGGAATATCTTTTTTGGGGACCTGGGTGCCATCCCCTTTTAAATATAATCAACAAGAAAGATAGAACTCCACCCCCCCACGTCTCCCTGTCGATTTGGGAGAGTAAGATGGTAACTTTTATAAGTGCCAATTAACAAAAGCAGATGGTCTACTCACATTGACCAACTTCCTCCCAACATCTAGTACTTTTCCACTAGCTCACCTCAGTGCTTAGAAACTCCCTTCCCTTTCGTTCTGATAGAATTGAGATCAAACTTTCTCCCTATTTCAGTGGATTTGAATAATGTCTTTCTTGCCTCTTTAACTTTTCCAGTTTATTTTTTCTTTGGCGTAGATACCAATACAATGATAACTTGGAAGTTATTTCTGTAGAGAATGACAACTTCTGTTTCATACTGCTTTGTTTAACGTGTTAAGAAATATACTTGAGGGTTATGAAATACAAAGTTTACTACTGAAAAAACACACATTAATTTGCAAATAAATTTAAAGTGTATTTCTGAGAAGAGAACAAGCACTACCATTTGAATTTTTATATGCTCTCATAAATGTGCCCTCCCCCATATTGAAATCCCATTCTATTAATGATCCTAAAGTCTTCCTAGCTACTTTGGCTTGAAACATTAGGCATGTTATTTCAGCATTTATCCTACATCTACTATGCCCCAGACAACTTAGCTGCATCATATGTTACCTCATTCTATTTCAGCTAAAGATCTGTGAAAAGATATTGCCCATTCATTAACCATTTACAGATAGAATATGTCTAAATAATTTTTGTATTCCCAATAGTGTCTATTATTGCACTTTGAATAGTAGGTATTCAAAACTTTTAAAGTGAGGTATAGAATTCATTTATTCACTTGGTATTCAAAGTTAATATATTTTATAAACCAGATACTTATATGATTTGATAATGTGCTACTTTTATAATTATATAATATAACTTTATAAAATTTATCTTTATATTGATTCTTGTATATTAGATATTTATTCAAAGAGACAAATAGATATGTCATGTACTTTTGAACACAAAAACAGATTTAGTATGAAAACATAACCAAAATTCTAAATCCTAATAAGTAAAATATCTGATTTTAAAAAAGTGTTTTAATGTGTTATTCTTTTAAGGTAGTCATAAATTTTAGGATGGGAATGATCATAATTTTAAAAACCATATTTTAGATAATCTGCTTAAAATACAAGAGGTTAAATTTAGGCAAGCCTAAAAATATGGAAATTAATTCTAAGAATCATCTAGATGGCAAGAAGGACCTAAACTTGGAAAGCAGCAGTAAGGATGAAATTGAAGGATATATAAGAAATAATTTATGAGCACTCATCACTCATGTATATTGAGTGTGGAAAAGGAAAGATTTAAGTACCATTCTAAGATTTTGTGACAAGGGCTAAGGGAACACTGTGAACAGAAACAGACAAGTGAGGAGAGGGACTGTGCAGAAATAAAGATGAGAAATCAGACATCAAGATGGCAATATGTTGGAAGGAATTAGACAAGAAACTCCAGGTTTTATAACTAGCCATAGTGTTAGAGAGATTTTTAGAATTGAGCAATGACACTTAATAGAACCTAAGATGAGAATAAATAGGGAAAAACATACATTAATCTATATTCTTATTCATCATTCACCCTCTTTATGCTGAATTGTACTATATGTACAATGCTCTGTACTTCACATTTTTGTTTGAATATATGTCTGAAGTATTTGTCATAGTAGTACATAGTGTCCTCGGTCATTACTGTTTAAAGATACATAGCAGTGCTCTGCATGGCTATACCATTATTTATTCAAACCTTCCCTTGTTGATGGGCAATAAAGAAGTCTCCTGTCTTTCCACTTACCAAACATCTCTTCTAATTAGCTTTGCTTTCTATATCTTACCTCTCTTATAATTTCTTTTTGAGTATAGAAGAAAAAGTATATGGAAGGAATACATAAACCACATGAAAAATTAGCCATTAGCAAATATAAAGATGTTACTATTTTTAACTTTTTAAAATATTACACTTTCTTATAAAATACTCATTGACATTCACTGGTAAATGATTACTTAATTTCATATGGGTGATTAATCAAATTTAAGTTCTAAAAGTAATCCATCTAATTATTTTGTTCATACCAATTACTATCTACTTTCATTGTAGATTATTTATGTGAAAGTTGTAGAAATTTCTAATACATCCCCCCTTTTTAGGGCCAAAGCAATAGGATGATACAAGTATCTGCCTTGGATGTTAAAAATGGTACACCCCCAAACACACAAAACACTCTGGCTATCTCCTGCAGTTTCACCTTTTAATCCAAACAAAAAGAAGAATACAATTACAAAACAAGTTTGCATCATTTTTGACTTAGTAAAAGTTTATGAATTTTTACTTTTACTAGTATGACAATATTTTGGAGATCTGCCTACATTTGCAGACTCCTATTGAGAATCTCAAATGAAAAGAACATGATGTAGATTGGATAGTTGTACACCAAATTTATGATGGACACTGTGATATAACTTGTCACAGAAGTGGCTGGCCATCCTGGAACTGCATTCCCTGTTCATGTTAACTCAGGGGTGCAGGTGATTAGCTCCCACCAGTCGGATGGGATTTGTTAGTAGTGTGCCACTTGTTTGTAATGACATTTATGGGACAGGTTGTTGACCTGCTCTTTCTCAGTCTCCAGCTAGGTATAGATGAAGGTCAGGCACTACAGGGTGACTGAGTTTCAAATTGAAGGAATCCTTTGTCTTTGATTTAGAATATAGAGGAACTTGGCTGCTTAATTGGAAAACCCCACCTGAGAGATGGTCATATGAGCAAAACATAAATTTATATTATAAATACACTGAGGTTTTCAGTACCTAGTATAACAACAATTAATACAGAATAGCACATGAGTTTATTTTAAATGCCTTCTGAACACCTTCCTTCCTTCCTTCCTTCCTTCCTTCCTTCCTTCCTTCCTTCCTTCCACCTTATCTATGTATTTCATTGAATCAGTTTATATAATCATTGAGTGAACTGTATGTAAGATATATTCCAAAAAATTTAGCCTTCTATAACTTATTCATGAAGACCTTAATGACATGCCCCAGTTAGGCTACAGTGGACTTCTGCAAAAATTCTGATAATAAGAACATCAAAAGAGAATGGTAGAGAAATAAGGATACTTGGTGGAGGTAAAGGCTCTTATTTTTCACTTCAGCTTTACTAAGCAGCTTCTCAATACTAGTTAGTTAGATTCTCCCCAAAGCATTCTGGCCTCGGTGCCAATAAATCAATAAAGAAATAACCTCTCTCCTACCTAGAGAGAGATATAGAATTCCCTGTTAATATAAAAACTAGAGGCCCGGTGCATGAAATTTTTACACTGGGAGGGTGGGGTCCCTCAGCCCAGTCTGCCCCTTCTCACAGTCCGGGAGCCCTCAGGGGATGTCCTACTGATGGCTTAGTCTCGCTTCCCATGGGGAGTGGGCCTAAGCCACAGTCTAGCCTCCTTCTGCCGAAAGCAACTGGCTGATCAGGGAAACGCACTACCCCCATCACCCCTCACTGCTGCTGCCTCTGCCAGCTGCAAGGCTGCCTGAACTTTGACCCTCGCAGCCACAGCAGCTTGCCTGAGCCTCTCCCAGCCCTCATTGCCTGAGCCCCGGGCCCGCCCTGGGCAAGTAGCAGTGGCCATCGGCAGCTTGCCTGAGCCCCAGGCCGGCCCTGGGCAAGTGGCAGCAGCCATCGCATTCCCAATGCTGCAAGTCCCCACCCCCGTCCATGACTCTGCAAGTCCCTGCCCACCCGCACCTGCTGTGCGCACAGTCTGCTGTTCGGTCTTTACTGTGATGACGTCCCAACTAATTTTCATATTACCCTATTATTAGATAGACTAGAGGCCTGGTGCATGAAATCATGCATGGGGTGGGGATGTCTCTCAGCCCAGCCTGCACCCTCTCCAATCTGGGACCCCTTGAGGGATGTCCCACTGCCCGTTTAGGCCTGATCCTAGGACATCCTAGTGGGACATCCCTCGCAAAAATCAGGACTGCTGGCTCCCAACTGCTCACCTGCCTGCCTTCCTGATTGCCCCTAACCGCTTCTGCCTGCCAGCCTGATCACCCCCTAACCACTCCCCTGCCAGCTTGATTAATGCCTAACTGCTCCCCTGCCAGCCTGTTTGCCCCTAACTGCCCTCCCCTGCAGGCCTGGTTCCTCCCAACTGCCCTCCCCTGCTGGCCATCTTGTGGTGGCCATCTTGTGTCCACATGGGGGCAGGATCTTTGACCACATGGGGAAAGCCATCTTGTGTGTTAGAGTGATGGTCAATCTGCATATTACTCTTTTATTAGATAGGATAGAGGCCTGGTGCATGGGTGGAGGCCGGCTGGTTTGCCCTGAAGGATGTCCCGGATCAGGGTGGGGTTTCCTTTGGGGTGTGGGGCAGCCTGGGGGAGGGGCCTGTGGTGGTTTGCAGGCCGGCCAAGCCCCCTGATGACCCAAACGGAGACTCTGGTATCTGGGGTTTATTTACCTTCTACAATTGAAATTTTGTAGCCTGGAGTGGAGCTAAGCCTTCTGCTTGCTCCGTGGTGTCAGCCATTTTTGTTGGGATTTATGCATCTTCTATAATTGAAACATTGTAGCCTTAAGCGGAGGCCTGGGTGTGCGGAAAGCTTGGCTTCCTCCATTGCCGGGGGCAACCCTAGCCTAAACCAAACATCAGCTCTTTCTAGCTCCGTGGCTGCCGCCATTTCTGTTTGGATTTATGTATCTTCTATCATTGAAACTTTGTAGCCTTGAGTGGAGGTCAAGGCAGGCCAGGGTAGGTGGAAAGCTTGACTTCCTCCATTGCTGGGGAAACCCAAGCCTCCCTCTTGATCTCTGTAGCCATAGCCATCTTGGTTGGGTTTATTTGCATATTCGCTCCTGATTGGCTGGTGGGCATGGCCTGTGGGTGTAGCGGAGTGATGGTTAATTTGCATATTACTCTTTTATTAGATAGGATCGTATTTTTGCAAAGAATTAAAAATGCATTACATAATGATATGTAGAGTTCTAAAAGGAAAAGAAAAATTAGGAAAATATAAGAACAGGATTAAATAAACAACAAAATCCACTCATATATATGATATATATTCCAAAAGCTATGTTCTTCCCTATCTTACTTATTCAATTTCTTTCCCTCCATTAATGACAGCAGCTAAAGGGAAATCTTATTCTCAGCCATTATTTAGTGTCTTCTGTAATTATTCACATCACATTTTGCTTAGCTTTTGAAACCAGGTTTCCTCAAATGATTATTTCAAAGTGCTTACTATAAGCTTTAAACTAGGTTCCCATGAACATGATATCTTTTTAATAAAAAACTATAATTTATTTCAATAAATCTATAGATTCCTATCAGTTATATCTCTCAAATATAAGGATTGTTTGGAGAGGGATCACCATTCTGAGGGTATAGAAAGAAATGTAAATTTAAATAATAAATTTCTCATCACAAATTTCAATATGCCATGAAACAGGCATGCCCTACAGTCATGATTATTACTTTATGAAGAAACTGAGACCTAGAGAGATATGGTAATCAAATAGCCCACAAATGCAATATTAAAAGTATATGTGAAATTGTATAATTGAGCTTCAAACTTATTAAAAGGAAGACTATTTATTTATATTCATAATCAGGGCATGAAAGATAGAACAGAAGAGAAGTTGTTTAGTATGTGTTACCATTCTGTACAGAAGCAAACTAGTAGTGCGGATTATTTCCAAGTCTAATTATTCTTAGTCAAAAGCCATGTATACCTGACTCATGTATCTGACTTTTAACCTTCCAGAAAGACGTTCTCTTTGGGAAGAATGTAGTTTCCTATTATAGTAAAAGCTTTCTTTCCTGTGTCTCCATTCAGGTTATGTGGAACAATTCAAATTTTTGAGAACATGAGATTTTTCTATGAAAAATTATATTTTATTTAAACAGTGAGGACTGCTTGCCTTTAAATGGGTTTTAAGTTCTATTATATATTTCACATGGACTTGAAATGTAACATTCATGGGTTATTCTATCACCAAACAATATAGGTTTCAGTTTACTTGTAATTTATACTCATGACTAGAATATTAACAAGATACATTAGAATTAGTCAATGGGAGGTTCACACTTCAATACTACCTGCCCCCCTCCATATTCCTCACAGTGGTGGTCTCTTTCCACATAATCATCTCCTTTAGCAGATGGTAACCATAGAAGTTTGCATATGTAAATTACATTAAAGTATTAACATTTTTGGGAATTTGGACTAATGTCCCTGACTTATCAATAAATATTTTTAATGATAAATTTCTTCAGAGGTCTAAAACTACCACAGTTTTACCCATCCATTTTTCTATCTGGACTGCCCTGGCCGCCACACCTAGCCTAGTTCTTTCCTGCTACAATGTCATGTTCTAAGAAAATTTTCTCAGCTCTCAAGACTCACTGAGATTCCTTTATTATGTTCTCTCATGAGAAGCTTATCTTTTTGTTCATATCACTTACTTATTTAGTGATTTTTATTTGTATCTTATTTTTCTTCTGTCTTTTCAAATTAATTGAAAAATTCTAAGAGCACTCAAGAAACTGATTGGGTCTGTTTTGAGTCTTGTTGAACTCCCTTGTAAAGGAGTACTTTCAGTGACTTTCTGGGAGCTCAATATATTAATACATTTTGTGTAATATAGAGACACAACATTATCCTTGATTGTATTCAAATATTAGAATATGTATACAGAATAAGAGCTGCCACTAAAAATTTTAAGATTTCATGCACTTCTAAGGACACACAACAAGAGAGACCACTTATATGTACTTATCACCAGAAAACTTTAGTTGTCATGTTTCTATTTTCTTCTTTCTTTCTGTGTTTCTCTGAGATTTTTAGATATCCCTGAAGTAAAAATTTCAATTTTAAAAACACAACTTCCAGCTAGAAAAAAGTACAGAAGGACATTGATATCAATATAACTTTGGGGATAGTCAGAAATAAGACCAGAGGTTAAGCTGATTTTTCTGTAAGTCAAAGGCCTTTTTCTGTAACTAGGATTTTTAGAGAGCCTTTTCATTCTACTCTAGGAGTATCCCTTATTACCCTCCATGAAGATAAAGCATGAGAAAAATCTTTCCAGCTCAATAAGTTTCATAACACATATTTCATTACAGGACATGATGTTCTACAGTGTGTCCCAGAATGGTGCTTTATACTCTTTTGGCTGCTTGTAAAAATCCCTGCCACATCACTTCCCTAAAATGTGTACACAGAAGAACTGTTTGAATACCATACAGTTATCATGGCTGTTCTAATGATGCATTCCAGGTTCACTGTTGTTTCTTTAAAGAAACAATGACCTGGGTCAACCATTTTTGTATGTTTACCAAATAATATACAAGACAAATATTTATTACATCACTGTAAAATAAGAACTGGACTATGTAAAGCTATACACATTACCTGTTTAAGGCTGAAGGATTACAGACAAAATATGTCCCAAAAGATTTACACCATTAGAAAGTAATCAGCAGTCTTTCTATCTTATCATATATGGCATCTCATGACAATGTAGATAATTCATTGGGCATCAAATGCTCGATTACATTTTAGACAAGTATGTATGTGATAAACACAAGTTTTAAACTTACTCTCTTCAGAGAGAATTGACATTTTGAAAGCAAAGTCTTTACTTATAATTAAATTATAGACTATATAAAAATAACGGGCTTTGTTTGTCTCTCACTAGAAGCAAAATTTTTACTATTTATTTTATAAAATCTCCTTTTTCTATTTTACATTCTCAAAATGGTTCTGACCAAAGCCTAATTTACATGGAAAGACACCTTCCAATTAATGCAGATAGTGAAAAACAATTTGAATCAAGATAAATGAAAGCCTTGCAAATTTATGGGATGAGTGCCATAAATCTGTCAAGATTTTACACAATAAGCATGTTAAAACAGTCTACTGAGTAGGAAAGTGGCCATCAACAAAGAAACACCTTAGGTAGGTAAGGGATTCTGAGATTTAAACACCTTTTTGATTTATACCTCTTGACTACTCATAAATAGATACATCACCTGTCTACCCATGTGAGGCAGAACTTATTTAAATACATTGATTTGAGCTTGAGCTAAACATTTTTTTTTACAATTATAATGCAGCAGTTTCTTGACTATCCATGCAAATGGAGGAGAGCTGGTGGAGATATGAGAAAACTATAGTTTAGTGAAACTACAAATTAAATTTTGTTTCAATCAGAGGAGTGAAAAATTATTTGCCACACCAGGGAAATTGCCTCAGTATAGTCTATTGGCTGTGCACCAGAAAACAAATAATCATCTTCATTTGGCTAGCAATTGTATATACTGTCTAAATACCTAAAATTTGACACTACTTTTATAGGTATGACATGTAAATTATTTCTTTTCTCATTCCAAGAGAGAATTATTAAGTAATTTTTGACTATGTACAAAGTGTGCCTAATTATGTCATTTTGACAATATGATAAAACATCCCAATCAGTAATAATATTTATAACTTATCTGAAATGCTAAAGCACCTTTCTGTTAGGTATAAAGGCTTAATTATTTTCAATTTATTTATAAACAATATGAGTGTAGTTATGAGCTTTTAGTTTTATATTATTAATACGTTATGTGTAATATATAATACTGTCCCTCAAATTGGTAATTTATGTAGGTAGAAGGATGCATACATAGAAAGGCATACAATAGGACTTCGGGTTATACCCAAAATAGTAATGTTCAAGGAAAAATAATCCAGACAGGCCAGAACTTGTGGGTGTTTATACCTCAAGGATCTATATATCAAAATGTTTTTAAAGGAAATAGAACCTGCGTGGAAGAGATAAGTAAACAGGCACTTGAACACTGGAGTCAACTTGACATCTCTTCTGTATAGAACAGCTCTGAGTTCCTGTGAGAAAGGGGTTAGAAGATCAAGCCCTAATTAATTCCTGTCATGAGAATAGGCCACAGGCACATTGGGAAGTATGAGGGACAGACCGACATTCCTAAATTTTTTGCACAGAAAGGAAAGAGGAGGCTATGCCATTTGGGCACCTCCAGGCTCAGGGACTCAGTCTTAACAAGAACAGTGACATCAGTGAAAGTGGCAATGCCAGGTTTCAAATGACTTTGTAAGTAGCCAACATCGCACAGGGGATCAAAATGGAAGGAAGATAGGAAAAATGAAAATAGTATTTGTGATTATACATGAGATTTCCCAAAGGACTACCAGAAATGACTAGGGAGAGAAGCCTTTTAAATGGGAATTAAATTCCTATGTTATATAGTTAGAAGTTAAGAAGCAATTAAATTGGACATATTTTTAATTTTATTTCATGCATAAATATAGTTTTTTCAGGTATACACAAACACAAATATGTAATATACTAGAGGCCCGGTGCATGAAATTTGTGCAGTGGTGGTGGGGGGTGTCCCTCAGCCCAGCCTGCACCCTCTCCAACCTGGGACCCCTAGGGGTATGTCTGACTGCTGTTTTCAGACATCCCTCTCGCAATCCAGGACTGTTGGCTCCCAACCGCTTGCCTGCCTGCCTACCTGATTGCCCCTAACTGCTTCTGCCTGCGAGCCTGATCACCCCCCCAACTGCCCTCCCCTGCTGGCTTGACTAATACCTAACTGCTCTCCTGCTGGTCCAGTTGCACCCAACTGCCCTCCCCTGTTGGCCTGGTTGCCCTGAACTGCCCTCTCCTGCAGTCCTGGTCCCTCTCAACTGCCCTCCCCTGTAGGCCCAATCGCTCCCAACTGCCCTCCCCTGCCAGCCAGGTCACCCCTAAATGCCCTCCCCTGCTGTCCTGATCTTCACAACTCCCCTCCCCTGCAGGCCATCTTGTGGTGGCCATCTTTGACCACATGGGGTCGGCCATCTTGTGTGCTGGAGTGATGGTCAATTTTCGTATTACCTCTTTATTATATAGGATATACACATGTATATGTATACCACATATGTATACCCACATATATATACCACCAAATAAACGGAACCATATTTCTAAATGTATATTTACTCTCACGCACTGCTAGTGTGCATGTGTTTGAAATATGCATTTATTTGCATAATTCCATTTATTTGCTAACTAGAAGCCTGGTGCATGTATTCGTGCACTGGTGGGGTCACTGGTGAGAGCCCACCCCAATGGGAGCCGATTGAGGGTGGGGCCAGCCAGAGTGAGGGGCTGCTGTTGTTCCAATTGTTCTGCCATTCGGTTGCTGGGCTTTTATTATATAGGATAATGATAATAGACAATGATGACAAATAGGAAAAACAACAAAAATTTATCTGCTATCTAGTTCTAGAGTAAATTTCTTTATAGTGATTGAATTCTTTTCCTAGGGCTATTGTAATAAAGTATCACAGATGGGGTGGCTTTAATAACAGAAACACAGTTTCTCATTGTTCTGGAAACTAAAAGTCTGAGATCAAGTGTTGACAAGTTTGGTTACTTCTGAGAGCCATGAGGAAAGGATCTATTTCAGGACTCTCATTTTAGCTTATAGATGGTGATCATTTCCTTATGTCTTCTTGACTTCCTCTCTCTGAACATGTCTATTTCAAATTTTGTCTTTTTATAAGGGCATATAAGGACCAATTGAATTAGAGCTATCTCCTAATGACCTCAGTGTTAAATTAATTACCTCTGTTAAGATTTTATCCCCAGAATACAGGCAAATTATGAGTTACTGAGGGTTAGGACTTCAATATAGTTTGGGGTATTTTTGTTTATTTTGAAGGGGTTGATGATACAATTCAGTTTAAAACAGTGGTTATTACCTTTATCTTTTTATAATGAGAAAACTGGGCCCATTTTACTCTCAGAATTCTGATGTTCTTTGTCAAATGTCGATCTTTTGTTTAGGAATGTATTGGCATTCTTTGTTTGGTAAGATTGGGGTGAGATAAAGTTAAGGGAAATTACTTGTCAGAATGTTCCTTACACACCTGTTTTTAAATAAAGGATCTATTTCCTTCCAGTTTGTCAAATTTAAATCTATATCTTGATTCATTCTTTTATAATATGCTGAACAGATGTGACCTTGTAAATGTTCTCTTAAGAACATCATCCACATTTTTACTTAATGTTTTTCCTGTTATGGTTAGAGGAGAATCGCCTTTCATAAACAGAATCTTAGAAAAAATGCCTTTCAAAACAGGTACTAGACTGATTTCTTTTGCTTGACTTGCTCAGAGTTCAATGCCATTCACAGCAATAATGCTGGCTTTTGATAAGCAGTTTAAATATGAATTCAAGGGGCTGTCAATGGCTCAGTGAGCATCAGGCCTGTTTTGAACCACAAATGAGATGTTCAGAAAAGGTCTATCGATGCACTCAGGCTACCAAGCATTGTGGTTGGTGCCTGACATTACTGCCAGAAGCACCGTATCTGAGAAATGGCTTCTAAGCACACTGAAGAGAATAGTATTGAAGAAAACTTGAAAATAGATTTTATGGGATGGGAGAGTAATTTGTTGTGATATTGTAAAGGTAAAACTTGAAAAGACAGTGGCTCTTGCCTGACAGGCTTGGTTCAGTGATTGAGCATAGACCTATGACCCAGGAGGGCACAGTCCAATTTCCAGTCAGGACACACGCCCGAGTTGTGGACTCGATCCCCAGTAGGGGGAGTGCAGGAGGCAGCAGACTGGTGATTCTCTCTCATCATTGATGTTTCTATCTCTCTCCCTCTCTGAAATCAATAAAATGTATTTATAAAAAGACAGTGGTTCTATAAAAGTATATTTTATATGTTTCATTATTTGTAAACTGGTTTTCTTACCTGATACTAATTTAAAATGAGTTAAATCTTTAAAAGCTATAGAGAAATTAGTTTAATTTGAGGTTAGGTAAAAAAGCTGAATGCCTTATACAAATTCAGGCTCTATCCTCATGTTGTAAGCTCGATGATTTACTTTTCCTCTGTTTCTAAGATTTATTTGACTACTTCTTTTTTGAAAAATTAAAGACATGGAGATACAAGATTGGAAGTTCTCTTATAGTTTAATTCAGTGATCTTATTCAATGTTTCTAATATCTCTTTAGGAATGATACATTAGACAGAGATGACAGAAGAAAATGTAAATAAACTGATTAGAGCTCATAAATTATTCAATGGATTCAATGACCCCAAGAGTTATCTCCTTTTTATGTGCAGAGTAGAAACAGAAGCCCAGCAACACACAGTTTGGTTGAAAATCTGTAGTCAATAAACATTTTTCAATGTGAGAATTGTAGCCATCATTAATATTCAAAAGGCTGCTGCAGGGGAAAAAAAGTCATTGTTGCTCTCACTCTGTAGAAAGGAAACCATTATCATGTTCTACATAAATGACTCAGCCAAAACCCATTGCTCCATTTCATCTAATCCCATCATCTGGGAACTTTGAGGTTTTTTTTTATTGTATTCAAAAAAGAAAACAGCAAATATTTGAATATGTTCTGGAGCTTAAGCTTTTGGGTGTCCTATTCTCCAGAAAAACCAAAAAAACAAACAGTTTAAATGATGTTAGTCTTCTTCTACAGATTATATATATATATATATACTAGAGGCCCAGTGCATGATTAAATCATGCATGTGTAGGGTCCCCTACACGCTTTCGCTTTTGATCACGGGGGAGCTGGGTGCTGTCCGCTGGTGCACCAGGCCGTTCAGAAGCCTCCGGCGTGGCAGAGGCTTCTGAAAGGCCTGGTGCCTGAGCGGACAGGCACCCAGCTCCCATGCTTTTGATGGTCCGCGCAGCGGGACATGAGTTCGCTGCCCCAGAGGCCCCTTCTGTGCCGCAGCACAGCCATGGCGCAGATGCTGAGCTCGCGCGGCTGCTGGCGACGCAGCTCAGCATTCCGCCGGCCCAATCGGCCACCCTGGCCACCCCGAGTCCCGTCCCCCCGTGCCTCCTGGCCAATCGTGGGCATAGTGAAGGTACGGTCAATTTGCATATTTGTCTATTATTAGGTAGGATATATATATATATATATATATATATATATATATATATATATATATCCATAATGGCAAAGGAAGAGTAAATTGTAAATTAATTCTTATTGGTTGAGTAAAAATAATTCCATACAGTGATCCTTGAAAACTGGTGATGTTTGAGATTGCTAACATCATAAGGTTGATGTGCTGAAGATAATTATTATTGCTTCTCAAAATATATTCTTCTTGCTGTCATTAGAGATAATGGACTGAATAAACAATTGTTCTGGTATGACATAACCATTATTGATATATCTTTTTAAGGAATGCTTTTTAAAAAATATATGTTTTTATTTATTTTATTTTTTTCATTTTTATTTTCTTTCAATTTATCTTTATTGTTGCAAGTATTACAGAAGTACTTTTTTTCCCCATTGAGCCCCTCCACCCCATACCCACAGGGAGAGGATGGAAGAGGGAGAGAGAAACATTTATGTGAGAGAAACATCAATTGGTTGCCTTCCACATGTATCTCAACCAGGGAACAAACCCACAACATGGGCATGTGCCCTGACCAGGAATCGAACCAGCAAACTTCAGTGCATAGCATAGGACAATGTTCAACCAATTAAGCCATACCAGTCAGGGCATTACTGAGATATTAAAAGCAAAATATAAAATATAAAAATGACCATATTCCCAAAATAGTACAATAAGCCATTAAAATTTTAGTCTCATGATACCAAACCCTGTTTTTCTTCATCTCTCACTCTTTCTCTCATGTCTCTCTCTCTCTGCTTCTGTCTCTATTTATGAACTATTACTATTTTTTAAAATATAGAATTAGAGACATAGTCATCTTTCTTAACTTTTACATTTATATTCAGAATGTTAGCATTTGAAAATAAATTCACCTTTCCAACTGTGTGACATTGGTAAGTTTTATAATTTTAAAATTGAGAAAATGCCAATACTCCTTAATAACATCTATCTATATATAAAAGCCTAAGCGACCATTACTACCTAACGACTGGAACAACCAGAACGACTGGTTGACCAGTCACTATGACATGCACTGACCACCAGGGGCAGACGCTCAATGCAGGAGCTGCCCCCTGGTGGTGAGTGCACTCCCACAGCAGGACTGCCACTCAGCCAGAAGCCAGGCTCATAGCTGATGAGCACAGCTGCGGTGGCGGGAGCCGCGCCCACTTCCACAGCAGTGCTACCGAGTGGCAGTGGCAACGACAGGCACAGTGGGGCCGGGGTGAGTGGAGCAATGTGGTGCCAGGCCCCCACTCAGGCTTGGGTTCCTCCCAGGCTGTCTGCCACTTAGCACACAGCTGCATCCCTCGTACCCCATAAGCCTGCAGTTACAATCTCCCGAGAACGGTTGAAGCACAGACACTCGGAGTATCCAAGATGAACCTGATATCGCCCCCAGGCTACTGGAACTCTGCCTTGAGCATTGAGATCAAATCTCATCCCTTACCGATTGCCCCGGAGCTACAGAGGAAGGGAGCAATATAACAGTGGCCACAAGGTGGCGACTGACAATCGGGGTAAAAGTCAAAGAGAGATGGATCTGTAAGGTGGGCCGTGGTCAACAGAGCACCCCAGCCCCTAAGATCCCCAACTTTGTATTGTTCACCTCAGAGCATCTCTTAGTTGGCTCCGAGAGGTGGAAAGTGTCCAGCATGGCCCAAGGCATCCACTGGGGACCTCCCAGCCAGCAAGGTACAATCCTGGCCACAGAAGGGATATTTGGAAATATTTTTTCAGGAAGCTGCAGGGAGGACAGACTGCCCACATGACTTCCCGGTGGCTCACGGGAACGTGGAAAGTCCCCGGGCATGGGGGCATGGGCTCCCGATTTCCTTTTAATGTGCAAGATTCTGTGCACTGGGCCACTAGTCCTATCTAATAAAAGAGCAATATGCAAATTAACCATCACTCTGCGACAAAAAATGTCAGTGCCCATAGACACAAGATGGCGGCGCCCAGTTTTCTCATGCCCACCAAAGTCCCCCAGTCCCAGGGAGGGGAGGGCTACTGCTGAGAGCAGGCAGCATGTGACCTGGACTGTTGGCCTGGGAGGGTCCAAAAACCCCTGGCTGATCTGCTCCCAGCCGGAGCCCTGGCCATTTGCCTGGAGGGCAGCTGCCACCCCTCCCCCCCCCATCGCTCCCAGCCACAACCCTGGCCATGGCCTGGGAGACAGCGAACACCCCCAGCATGATATGCTCCCAGCCGAGACCTGGGCAGTGGCCTGGGTGAAGGCACACACCCCGCGGCGTGATCTTCTCCCAGCCGCGACCAGGGCAGTGGCCTGGGAGAAGGCACACACCCCGCTGCATGATCTTCTCCCAGCCTCGACCCAGGCAGTGGCCTGGGAGATGGCGCACAACCCCTGCAGGATCTGCTCCCAGCTGAGACCCAGAAAATAATTTCTTCCTATACTGCTCTATAATTATCTTCCATCTGATGTTGTCCAGAATATCATAACACTGTGCCCAGATACTCAATTTGAAGGAAATGCTAACAAGGAAATTAGCAGCTCAACAATTAATAATGCAAAAGTTAGATATCATTAAATAATACTTATTAAGAGTAAATTGTATAAGGATTTTAGTAGAAGGAAAGTTGAAGAAGTGCTATTGAAAGCACTGGTCAGTAGTCCCACTTAGACATTTATTAAGGAAAGTTGCTAATTACTAAACACTAGTGACCCAGTGCACAGATTCATGCACATTGAAAGGAAATTAATTAGAAAGTGGCCAGTGGGGTGGCACTGGGTGAGAGGGGCCAGACATACCCTGGAGCCAACCACCTGCAGTCCCTCCCAAACCGGGCACACCTGGGGTGGCACCGTGGCTCCAAGGGCTTTTGTGGAGTGAGTGGGGTCCCTCAGGCAGGTGGGGTCCCTCGGCCTGGCCTGTGGGGATTGGGCCAAAACTGGCTCTCCGACATCCCCTGAGGGGTCCTGGAGTGCAAGAGGACACTTTGCCAAGTTGCTGTTGTACAGGGTGTGGAATGCAAATGCAAATGTGCAGTAAACCAGATTTAGGGCCAACAGTGCCCCAGCAAAAACATAACCCACTGCCAAAGATGGAATCAAGTGGCCTCATTGGGCACCCTCCTCTCTGGTTTCAGGGTGAGTCACCCAAGAACCACCACTGCCAAATCACTGCAGCTCGGCAGCTTCAGCAACTGGTTGGATGGTAGGAAGGACACTTAGCATATTAGCCTTTAATATATATACTAGAGGCCCAGTGCACAAAATTTGTGCATGGGGCAGGTGATGCCTCAGCCCAGCCTAAACCCTCTCCAATCCAGGACCCCTTGGGGGATCAGGCCTAAACTGGCAGTCGGACATCCCTCTTGCAATCCGGGACTGCTGGCTGCCTGATCACTTGCCTGCCTGCCTGATCGCTCCTAACCACTCTGCCTGCCTGCCTGATTGCCCCTAACCTCTCTGCCTTCCTGCCTGATCACCCCTAACTGCTCTCCCCTGCTGGCCTGATCGCCCCTAGCTGCTCTCCCCTGCCGGCCTGATCACCCCTAACCGCCTCTGCCTCAGCCCCGCCACCGTGGCTTTGTCTGGAAGACGTCTGGTCTAATTAGTATATACCCTTTTATTAGTATAGATAGATAATCGGTTCATGTCTTAATATGGGTTCCCCAGAAACAAGCCCTAAGGTGAGGATTTAAGTGAAAGTGATTTATTAAGAAGGTTAACTGGTAGCCAAATAGCAAAGTAAGACAAGAAAGGGTGCTGTGTCAAGCATAGCTCCACAGAGGATAAGTTGGGTATCTCCACAAGATATTCTAAAGATCTTTTAGGTGATATCACTGAGTTATTTCAATTAGGGATAAGATTACTGGAGTTTCATACTCCCAAACCCATTAGTGACTGCTTAAATTGTGCATAGAGGAACATAAATTCCCATTGTTTTCTGAAAAAAAGAGGATCTCTGGCCACTAAAGGTAGGCCTCCAGACAGACATGGGTGTTGCTATTGTGTAGGAAAATAGTAAAGAGATCCTAGGGGATATTGGAGGAGCACTAAGCATTTGCCACTCTGTTGTATGGACAAAGCCAAAATTCATGAGCCAGAATTTTTCTTAAAAGACGAAGTGTCTTATTGATAAATATTTAGCATATTATTTTATTAAAAATAAAATTGAGTATCAGACCAGAAATATATAGAAAATAAACATTTGAGCAATATTACTACTTTAATGAAATATTATATACTACATTTTAAATTAACACATTTGACTTATCACAGTATATAAGCATAGACAAAGCCTATTTAAATAATTATGTGAATGTTCAAATAATCATGCCCCATCAATCTTCTTCAAGGATCATTTAAAATTTTTCTAACAAAGGTGCCAAATAGGTGATGGATGAATGAAGTACACAAACTCTGTGTAAAGAGCCAAATAATTTAAGGTTGGCTTTTTTCCTAGAGTCCAGAGGTGACTAAAAGGATTTTTCCTTGACAAACACACAAAATAAAATTTAAATACAGAGTGTTTTGTTCATAGCTTAACTGTCTAATTTAATGTGACATCGATGCAAGAAGAAATGAGCCAAAATGACACTTAAGATGTTTTAAAATATATATCCTGAAGTTTAATTCAATATGAAAAATATTCCTTTGTGCATAGTACAATTATGGATTACCTTGGAATTGTAACAGTTTGATTATACTTGGGGAACAATATTACATTATATTTAAAAACGTTAATTTTGTTTTAACCAAATTCTATTTTTCTTTGTTTTTTTTTTAAATACACCATTGAAATAAAATCATTGTTTTTACCACCATTTACAATAGTAACTTTAACTGTAGCACTAATCCTCCAAATTTGATATTATAATTTCTCAATATGAATTGTAGTGAAATAATTGGAAGTTTAGGACTTGTTTTGAAAATCAATTCCATATAATGTGTTTTAAGAGAAATATATGAATCTTAAACAAGCTTAATATTATGAATTTAAAAATCACCTAAAGAAAACAGGATGGTCTCACCAGTTATCAATAGTGAGAAAAGCATTTATAATTATAGCCAACATATAGTTCACAACATACTAGTAGACATTTTCCTCTTTCTGAATTTATAGTGTGTGTGTGTGTGTGTTTGTGTGTGTGCACCTTCATGAGCATGTGCATGGACCTCTCTCAAACACACAAAAATAATATGGGATTTTTGGAAGACAGGCATTTTATTAATTTCTGTACTATATATAAAAACTGAATTAATGTATTGCCTTCAATGGCATTGAAGGAGATTTTGGAAATCACATATTTTCAGCGTAGTCTATGTTTTTCTAATTTAATTGTAGGATTATTGCATGAGCTCCCAACAGTTGACCTAGTCCTATTTTTGTTGGCCCTGTCACAGAAAAAAAGATAAAAAGCAATGAAATCAATGTCTGTAGAACCATAATTCATCTTTTCAGAGATTTAAATTGTAAGCATGAATCAATATGTGATATTTGTTAATGCAAATGGAAAGCAGGGAAGTGTTTTCTGAGCCATCCCACCCACCAGAATGTTTCTTGGCTCCCTATATGTCCTTCATAGCTCCTTCATCTCCATAGAACCTATTCACAGTTTGCATTATATATTTTACTAGAGGCCTGATGCATAAAATTCGTGCAAGAGTAGGCCTTCCTTCTCCCAGCTGCCGGCACCGGCTTCCCTTTGGCACCTGGGACCCAGGCTTCCCTCTGGGCACTGGCGGTCATCCTGGACCCGGGCTTCACTCCGGCTCTGTCTTTGTCCAGAAGGACATCTGGAATGATGTTTGGTCTAATTAGCATATTACCCTTTTATTATTATAGATGATTATTTGATTAATGCTAATCTACTGCTATGAAAATTAAATTCTTCAATATCAATGACATGGCTTTTTTATTCACCATATTTAAACTCAAATATATGGATTTTAAATAAATATTTTTTACAGATGATAAATAGTGGTGCCATTTTTGGCAATAAGAAAATTAAGAAATATTTTATTGGATAAATCCTTATTAATTTTTGTAATCTATCAGATTATAAAGTAAACTATTTACATATATATGTATTAAAGAGACACTTTTAAAGTCAGATTCAGAAAAATGAATATGTAAAATATGTTAAAATTTATTTCAAAGTTCAATTAAATATATGTATACTAGGCACCCAGTGCACGAATTTGTGCACTTTGAAAGGAACTGTGGGCCACGAGGCTGCAGTGGGCAGAGGGGTGGGTCTCAGCCCATCCTCCCCGTCCCTGACCAGCCCCTCCCACCACAGCCCTCCACCCCCTGTCTGCCTGCAGCCCTGCTCCTGCCACCACCACTCCCACATGCTGACAGCGCCAGCCCCCTCACACCCCGCACCCGCTGACAGCGCAGAACGATTGGGGCTGGCACCATCAGCAGGTGTGAGCAGCGGCTGCTGCCCCGATCATCCCTCAGGAGCAGGGGGAGGTGGAGAAGCCCTCAGGGGCAATTGAGGCCACAGCCGCCACTTGCACCCACTGACGGCGCTGAGCAATCGGGACTGATACCAGGTGCCAGCAGCGGGTGCAAGCGGGGGCTCCAATGCCGACAGCAGGTGTGAGTGGGGTTGGTGCCAGCAGCAGGTTTGAGCACCAGGTGGGACTGCGGAGAATGGGAGCAAAGACTTTTCAGTAACCACCAGAGGCTTGCCCGTATGACAGTGACCAACGCCCGCCTTGGTCTGAAGCCCCCTCTCAACTGCTCCACCATCCTGCCATGGCTGACGCCCACCATGTTTTGTGCTCTGCTGTCTGCTGCTGACGCCTGCCATGTTCTGCACATGCCCCCTGGTGGTCAGTGCACATCATAGTGACCAGTTGTTTGGTTGTTCAGTTGTTTGGTCTATTTGCATATTAGCCTTTTATTATATAGGATTAATAACAGACATTTTTAGTCTTACAGACATAAAAAATAACTGACTAATGTGCTGAAATACCTTTGTGGCTTTGTGCAGATTGAGAATCTGGAATGCTTTATATGAGTCCGTAATAATCTGTGACCTGCAAAGTGCAGCTACCAAAATTACTTTCTTTAAAGTCTTTAATATTCCTTTTAAAAAAATAATTTTCCCCTTCTAAGAGTTTAATGGAACACAAGTTGTAAAAAACAGAAAAACTCTTAATGGGTAAGAGTTAATAAAATTTAAATGACCACCATAACTCATATTTATTGCTGATATACAGGGGTGGGCAAAAGTAGGCTTGCAGTTTTTCAAATGGAAAAAAATAAAATAATTAATAAATAATATAAGAATATACTCTGTTTCGTGTACTCACAACTGCAGACCTACTTTTGCCAACTCCTGTTTTTATAAGAAGAAATATTGGTACAAAATAAATTGGACAAAGGAATCCTGGTAAAATATTTGTGACCTAATTTTCCATGGGATATAAAATCTCTAGATTTCACATTTTTCAATTTATAAGGGCCACTAATACACTTTAAAAATATATAGTCTTAATTGAAATGAAAAAAAAAATAGAACTGAAATGACAGTTTTTAAGTACAAAGATATACTTAGAGATTACAAAGCTGCAGGTTGGCTTGTTTTGTTGTCATGGTTAATTAAGGAAATACATTTCAGCCTGATTCCATGGGGATTTCTGGAGTATGAGTGGCACCACAGAGTTGTCTCAACTTAAAGCCACGGGGCCTGATTTTGTACTGCAGGATCAGGAAGTAATTGACAAGAAGTGTCTTTGTATTCCCAGATGAAAATATATTCTCCCAAGTGAGGTGATTACAATTATTGAAATATTTCACTGGAAACATTGTAAGCTGTTGGTAGCCCAAACTCACAGAACCTGGGGGATGAGTTTTTCTGGTTATCAAAGTGATTTGGACAGAGCAGCAAAAGGTAATAAGGTATCACATTACATGAATCAGAATTATATTTTACTATTTCTTGAGGAATATTTGATTGTTTCCATCTTTAGTATTGTCATCAATTTTTTGCAACAGTGATTTCCTACATTTTATAATGTCCATTTTTAACAGAAATTTCAGATAGTTTAAATGCTGTATCAAAGTTATATGCATTGTAAAGTTTGATAGGTACAGTCAAATTATCCTCTAAAGAAGTTAACCTTCTTTACATCTTCACTGAAAATATAAATTGAAGTTTTGGTTCTTAAATTTTCTGGGTATGAAAAGAATGGTCTCTCAGTTTGGTTTTATTTTGCATTTTTTAAATTATATATTTCCCTAGCTGGTTTGGTTCAGTGGATAGAGCGTCAGCCTGCAGACTCAAAAGTCCCAGGTTTGATTCTGGTCAAGGGCACATGTTCAGGTTGTGGGCTCAATCCCCAGTAGGGGGCGTGCAGGAGGCAGCCAATCAATGATTCCCTCTCATCATTGATGTTACTATCTCTCTCTCCCTTCCTATCTGAAATAAATAAAATTATATTTAAATAATATAGAATATTTAGCTTTCAGACATAAATGCAATTTGCATATTTTATGAATAAAGTATTCCTTTCCCTTTTACACATATGTTAGGTAGCTAATTTTTTCCTTCTCAGTTTTAAAGAACTATACATGATATTTCTTATATATGATAAGAAATTAATAAATTATAAAATATTTATTTATATATCATCTCAATTATTTCTTTTGACAAACTCATGGGATATATATATATATGCCTTGTCATGTATAAGTAAAGATACATTTTAGCAGGGTCATGAATTTGTCCTTGTGGGTTATAAATGAAAATTTGTATTAGTAATGAAAACTATTAAGAATAAAGTATTGTAAAAATTTTTTTGAAACATAAATTGTTTTAAAATGAAAATTTGATATTTCTGTTTTGAGTTAAAAAATGAAATACATTTTTTTTTAATTTAGAAAATTATTCTGTTTAATCCACAAGCTTTATATTGATTTAGATAAGAAGTAAAAACAGTGAAAACAAGACAGTATTGCAATTTCTGGACCCTTCCAGCCTTCCAAATACAAGAGCTCTAAAAGTTGTATATAGCAATTGGAAGAACAAAATTATGAATGGAGCCATGGCATTTCATAAAACAAAATTTATTATAACTGAACAATCCTGTCTGGAAATAGTTAATGGCTTTAAAAAAAAAAAAACAAAAAACAAAAACAACAACACAACAACAAAAAAAAAAACACCACAAAACAGAATAGAATGAAATTTTAGTGTTCAAAGTTCAAAATCAAATTTATTACATATCAACATAAATTCACTGTATCCTGGCAAACAACATGCTTTCCTTTTTCTTTCTTGTCCTATAGTTCATTTCAGCAGAGACTCCACAGCAACAGGAAACACTGTGGCATTAAAATATCCATTTACATTTTTTGTGGTAGCTCAATAGTGGTCTTATCTATAGGCAAGCTTGCAAATAATATGAGGTTGGAAGTATCATAACTAAAATGGGTGCTAAGACTCATGTGAGAAAAAATAAAGGAAAACTTGTGGGAAAAGCAAGGGGCATTTAAAAACAAACACACACACACACACACACACACACACACACACACAAAACACATAAGAATGCCAATAATATTTAAGCCCTCTTTTAAAAAGTGTTTTTTTGTGTGTGTGGTTTTTTTTTTTTTTTGGTCTTAAAATATTTCACTATAAATGAATTTATGTCAGATGTCAGTGAAAGAATGTCACTAATACACTGTGGACTCCAAAAAGGAGAAATACTTTTAATGATAGAATTATTTCACGTAAAAGATATGATTTAAAAATAAGAATAACTTTTAACTTATTAAATATTATTGAACAGAGTAAAATGCTTATGGCATGCCAAAACTATTTAAAACTATTCAGTCTGCTTCATTTTTCATAAATTGTTTACTTTTGTCTATGGGGTAATTTCTAATTCTGTTAAGAGGTAATAAGGTAATCTTAGGATAAATCATTTATTTATAATGATTTTGACTAGATAAATGTCAATAAGATTTCCTTGGTTATTTTTACATGTAGCAATTAGATTCAGTAACTACTTAGACCTTGAAATTTTAATTCTACATCAAAAGAAAGTGGAAAGACATCTGGTAGTAATAGAAGTTATTGTTTTTTTATTTTTTATCTTAGACATATTGAAATAAATTTAAGCATTTATAGTGACCATAAATATTCAATGAATTAAAAATCATCATAGTGTTAATGTAATGTGAATGATTTGAAAATAGAGACGATTATTTTCAAAATGGATATCAGGTTTAACATCTTAGCTTAGCATCTACAAATCACTGAAGACAATTCCTAAGTAATTTTAGAGTATAAATATCACAAATAAGGTTTAAGAATAATTATGGAATCTTACTATATTTGAGTGATATGGTTGGTATTTTTTATTGTTTCCAAATTCTTCCATACATATCTGAGAGGCTTAAAAAGAGAAAAAAATTTAAAAAAGAAGTTCTAATGGATTATATTTGTGAAGAACGTTAAATTTTGCTGTGTGTGTTCTTTTTTTTTTTTTTAATACATAAGAGGAATGTAAGTAATATCTAGGCTATTTTGAAAATGTCATTATTTTTCAAGATCTGGTCACAGACATAATTTCTTCCTAAACAGCTCCTCCTTGGCAAGAGTAAGCATTTCTGTTTATAATCTGTTTATTTCTCAGTAAATTTCCTCTGTGGAAACAGCTCTCAGGAGAGTTTATGGTCAGAAAAGGACAATGCTAATGTGCCCTGTGGCCAGGGCTGTGGAAGTGGCAGATATGTTTGCAAGAGTAGACAGACATTGCATCAGGTCAACTCAAGGTCACTGAAAGAATGAATAGTGCTGTTAGAACCCAATAGAGAGGCTCAGCATTTCCATTAAAATATTTGTTGCTGAATCAGATATACAGTTGAATTTAGAATGATGTAGAGAAGGTTTTATAAATGATAGGGTAGGGAAGAAAGAAGAAAGAAAGTTATGAGATGCTTCCAGGACTAAATCAGTAGGACTTCAGTGAAGAAATATGGAAAAATCAGACTTAAGGTGGGAAAATACAATAAGAGTCTGGATAATATGGGCATTTTATCCTTTTGAAAGGCAACAGGGCAACTGGATTTAGAACAATTAATAAAACATCAGAAACAGAATTAAGGTGTGATTTATCCTATATGTGTTGATGCCTCTCCTGAAGAAAGAAGTCATTATCCGTACTTGGCTTGTTTACCTATTGCAGATAGACAGAAAGGGAAACCTTTAGATAGTGAAAGGTTATCAATATCCTGAAAGGTTTCTCTGAAGTTACAAAGTTTAACTGTTGTTGCTGAATTTAACTTATAATTTGTGTATGAATGCTAATACTATTTTTAAATGGGATATATATTATCATTTTTCCAGTTTTGAAATCTATGCCAAACTTAAATCATGCTACTTATTCTGGTAAATAAAAGTGGTACCCTGTTTAAAGTGTTAATCTTTTATAGAAGTTTCTGAAGTTAATGTAATGGTTATTTCTTCCTAAAAATGGCCATTAAAATCCCCTTTCCATGTATTTTCTCATTAGTTAAACAAAATGGGTGTCTCTCAATTTCTCTTTATACAGCTTGGTACTATAGAGTGAAGAAATTTCATAGCAATTTTACTTGTGCCCTCATTATTGGTATGCAGTAGTCATTTTCCACTTTTCAATGACTTTGAAAATGATCTTGTACAGTAGCAGCTTCTTATTATCTAGAAAGGTACTAAGAATAGGTGTAATCTCATTATACCCACAACCACTCAATAGAAAAAAATGTAATATTCATGTGAATATCTGTGAGGTAGTAGGGTATAGTTGAATAGCTTCATTGTCTCTGCTATAAGGTGGTACAATTACATTTATTTTTTTAAATTACAAGCTCATAAAATTATGCAGTGACAATCAGCACAAATGCAGAGTTGCCATTTATGTAGGAAAAATGGGTTATAGAATAAACCTCTAATTTAGCTAATGGAATTTTGAAATAGAGCTTATAACCAAATCAAAATCAAACAGAATGGTCTTAGTGGACTCTATTTTATAATGACTTACATTTTTATTGCTAATTCACCTAATTGAAGTCAGGAGTAAATACACCATTAGCTCCTGATAACTTAGGATAGGGTTGAATTCCACTATTATAGAGTATGTAAATGTCCAAATGAAAGATGCACAAATATGCTGAATATTGTTAGTAACACAAGAAAAGAATGTTTTTAAACTATAAGTTTGGATTCCTGAGTCGAACTTTAGTAGTGTTTGGATCACTTATTAAATATTTTAAATAATTTAGTTTTTATTAAAGTAATTGACTTGTCTATACTAATAAATAGCTAATATGCAAATTGGTCAGGACACCCTCATAGTAACAACTGAACAGCAGGCTGCGTGGGGCGACCAGGCTGGCAGGGGGGGCAGTTGGGGGCGACCAGGCTGGCAGAGGGGGGCAGTTGGGGGTGACCTGGCTGGCAGGGACGCCAGTAAGGGGCAACCAGGCCGGCATGGGGGGCATTTAGGGGTGATTAAGCTGGCAGGCACAGGTGGTTAGGGGTGATCAGGCTGGCATGGGGGGCAGTTAGGGGCAATCAGGCAGACAGGCAGGTGAGCATTTAGGAGCCAGCCCTCCTGGATTGTGAGAGGGATGTCCGATCCCCGGGATCGGGCATAAACTGGCAGTCGGACATCCCTCAAGGGGTCCTGGATTGGAGAGGGTGCAGGCTGGGCTGAGGGGACCCTCCCCTCCCCCATGCATGAATTTTGTGCACTGGGCCTCTAGTTTAATATAAGAAAATAACATTTTAATAAATAGTATATCTTACTAATATTTTTTAAACCAAGCAAGTGTATGGAATTGTAGCATTTTAAGTATGGATTGTGATTTAAATTATTAAAATAGATGTTTTAGCATTAAAAAAGTATAAGATCATTATATTTTGGCAATATAATATTGATTTTAAACATTAATAAAGTAACAAAATACTAATAAATTATTTTAACCATTGAAAGGCTTTAATTCTGGGAATATTTAAATATATTTCAAAAATTGTAATTTATAGACTTTCCCCACTTTTCATAATAAATTAATAGAAGGATAAATTTGAGTCTCATTGTGTCTTTCTTCTTATAAATTTAGCTTGTGGCCCTCATTCCATACTTTAGTTCCTTCTTTAAGAATATTGAGGAGGCTCTCACCATTTGAGTGGCTAGCTGGACATCACACTTTGCTTTGCGGGCTGGTAAATCCTTAGAATATTCTGTGGTATCTTCAGTCTGCACTAGACTGTCTGTTTTAGGATTATGAGTGAACATATTCACCTATACATCTGATAAGTAGTTAATATCCACAATTTAAGACGATGCCTTGCCATACTAGCAGTCAGCAGATATGCGTCACTGCAGATTGCCCAGGACCAAACCAGAGAGGGTCAGACCTGCAATACCACCATTTGTCCACCATCCAGAAATGAAATATCATTGCTGTTATGAACACATTAACAACTGTTAGACATAGAAACCGGGACTCAAAAGAACTGTTGGCCCAGAAAGAAACTCACTACAGACTGATTCATTTGCCTCTCAGCATAACCATTATTGCTTGTCTCATTTTCAGTTCCTATAAGTGTATTCCTAGTATCACATGAGCTCACTCATCTAGGGGAAAAGATGAACAACATAGACTGAAGAACAAGAACAGCATCCATCAGACTGTCAGACCTCAGAGGGAAAGTAGGGGAGGGTGGGGACAAGGGAGATAGATCAACCAAAGGACTTGTGTGCTTGCATATGAGCCTAACCAGTGATCACGGACAACAGGGGGAGGGGGGCTTGCGTGTGGGGGGGATTGGGAAGGGAACGGGGGGGAGGGGGTTGAGGACAAATATGTGATACCTTACTCAATAAAGTAATTAAAAAAAAAAAAAAAAAAAAAGAACTTACAAAACTCAACACCACACACACAAAAAAAAAACAAATACTCCAATTAAAAAAAAAATGGGTAAAGGACCTGAATAGACACTTCTCCAAAGAGGACACACAGATGGCCACCAGACTATGAAAAGATGCTGAACATCACCAATCTGCAGAGAAATGCAAATTTAAACCACAAGGAGATATTACCTCACACCTGTCAGAATAGCTATCATCTATAAATCAACAAAGGGCAAGTGTTGTCCATGATGTGGAGAAAGGGGAACCCTCCTGCACAGTTGTTGAGAATGTAAATTGGTGCAGCCATTGTAGAAAGCAGCATGGCAGGACCTCAACTCATTAAAAATGTGACTATTTTATGACCCAGCAATTCCACTTTTGGGAATGTATCTGAGAAAACCTGAAACATTACTTTGAAAGACTACATGCACCTCCATGTTCATTATAGCATTATTAAAAATAGCCAAGATTTGGAAGCAACCCTAATGTTCATCAGTATATGAGTAGATAAAACAGCTATGGCACATTTACACAATGGGATACTACACAGCTGTAAAAAAAGAAAATTTTACCCTTTGTGACAGCTTGCATGGACATGAAAAATCTAAGGCTAACTGAAATTAGCCATTCAGAGAAAGACAAACACCATATGATTTCACTCATATGTGGAATCTAATGAACAAACTGAACTAGCATTTTCAGAACTAACATCTCATATCATTCAGTCTACAGACCATTGATGGACAGCAAAGACAATAACCCAAAAATTTTAAAGTTTTGTTTTTTTTTTTTTTCTCCCAATCATCACTTAAGGATATTTGTGTGTGTGTGTGTGTGTGTGTGTGTGTGTGTGTGTGTGTGTGTGTGTGAGTGGAAGAGAGAGGAAAGACAGGAGAAATATCGATGTGAGGGAAACACATCAATTGGTTGCCTCCTGGATGCATCCTGATCAGGGCCTGAGATGGGGAGGAGCCTGCATCCAAGCAAGGTACGTGCCCTTGAGTAGAATTTAACCCAGAACCCTTCAGTCCACAGGCCAATGCTTTATTCACTGAGCCAAACTGGCCAGGGCTGTCTTTTGACTTAGCTGCATATGAATATAGTTGAAAATTCCATCTTCTCAATTAATGTAACTCTTTTGGGGTCTTATTGTAGAGATTGTACTTGTCATGCGTAGGGATCAATACTTGGTATTATCAGTCTTTTAAAACTTTGTCTTTCTCATGGGAATGTAATGGTTATCATTTTGTTATTTTACACTTGCCAGATTACTAGTGAGATCCAACAGTTTATGATTATTGACTATCACTAATTGATCTTCAGTGAATTATGTGTCTTTATCTTTGTCCAATTAAAATTAAATTTTCTTTTTAATGAATTTATTTGGGTGACACTGGTTAATAAACTTATATAGGTTTCAAGTGTACGATTCTATAATACATCATCTGTATGTTGTATTGCCTTTCCAATCAGTGGGCTGTAGAATGAATAATATGAGATGGTAGTTCTGAAAATGCTAGTTCAGTTTGTTCATTAGATTCCGTATATGAGTGAAATAATACGGTACTAGTCTTTTGCTGACTGGCTTATTTCAGTTAGCATAGGATTCTCCAGGTCCATCCATGCTGTCACAAAGGGTAAAAATTCATTTTTTATTTCTGTGTAATATTCCATTATGTAAATGTGCCATAGATCTTTTATCCACCCCAAATCAAGTCTTCCATCACCATTTATCCCCTCTATACTTTCTTCTACCTCCCCCATCACCCTTTCCCTCTGGTAATCACCATGCTGTGTCTATGAGTGTTTTCCGTAATCCCTTCACTTGCAATTTCTAGTTAAACTAAACATCAACTAAAATAATGAAATTTCCCTATTATGACCAGAACTTGCAACCTATCTCAACCTCATGTTTACAAAACACGTGTTATATATATTGACAACCCCAACAACTGCATACTAACAACATATAAATACGTTCACAAATCTAATTCAAATAGCATATATTCTTTCATTAATTGTCAAATAACTTCAAGTAATTTCATTCAATAATAATAGCTAATATTTACTAAAATTATTCCTGAAGTATGTGAACACATTTTATAAATGATCTCATTTCTCACAAACTTAATGATGAAGCAACTACTAAAATATGCATTATGCCCGAAACCGGTTTGGCTCAGTGGATAGAGCGTCGGCCTGCGGACTCAAGGGTCCCAGGTTCGATTCCGGTCAAGGGCATGTACCTTGGTTGCGGGCACATCCCCAGTAGAGGGTGTGCAAGAGGCAGCTAATCGATGTTTCTCTCTCATCGATGTTTCTAACTCTCTATCCCTCTCTCTTCCTCTCTGTAAAAAATCAATTAAAAAAAATTATTTAAAATATGCATTATGCCAATGAGAAAACTGTTGCCTACAGAGATTGAATAGCCTGACAAATTAGAGGCGTTCTAAATGGTGGCAGAAGCACTTAAAAACGTAACTGACTTATGACCCAGTATTTGCACTGTGGTTCTGGAGTCCTCCTTGACCACTTTCTTCCCAAATATTAAAATGTACATGAGATCAGGTAAACCTGTTCCTCTTAAGCAAGAGAAAATACATTAGATCAGACCTTATATAATTTAAACACCTAATTTCTTTTTATTATGCCATTTTTAGATAGGATTACAGGCTCAATGTAAACAGATGTGTTTGTGTATTTTTTTCTTTTTTGTTAAACAATAAATATCTATTTCTCAGAGTTCTGTGGACTGGGAAGTTTAAGATCTAGGTGTGCTGGCAATGTTTTATAGATGATTAGTTCATAATTATTAAAAGGTGTATAATATACACACACATATATATGATTCATCTTTGAATGTGTTACATTTTATAATTTTAAAAGGTTTTAAGGAAAGTTTTCATGCTTTATAATGACAATATTTCTATATATTTTACATTTGTATGTCTACAATAAATATTTATTTTTTATTTCTTATTTGAATTTTCTTACATATAGGGCAGCTATTTAAGAATCCACCTGTTGAACTTCCTCAAATTACTTTGTATTATTTTCTCTGATGATGCTATGGATCTGTGACATGCCTAAAGCTTTAGCAATGTTTGGTAAGTTACTTGTGTGGGATCCCTTGTCACGTCCCGCGTGTTTCAGAGATCCCGTTCGGGTCCGGTTTCTGGAGAAGGCCGCAATCAAAATGAAGAAAAGCTAGAAAAGAATCAATTTGGGAAAATGTGGGGCCAGGCGGGAGCCCACCTCTAGTGGGAGGACTGCTCCGCTTTGACCTTTGCTATCCCTTTTATTAGAGATTTGAGATACACCTATTGCCCTTAGGCAGGTAATTCCAGTAACAGACAGATGATCTTATCAGTAAGGATTTACAGGATTATTTGGTGGGGAAGTTGCCTCAGTTACCATTGTCTCAATTAGATAGGGAGTGGTTGGCTCTGACCTTTAGCTTCAAGGTTGACCAGCCTTCCCGGGTTCCCTTTTCACATAACTACCAAGTGACAATGTTCGGTTTCCGGCAGTTACTCTCTTGAAATTGACTTTCTATGTACATATATGTTTTCAATCACATACAGGCCATTCTCTTTTTTCTCATTAATTGCTTTCTCTAAAACTGTGTAAACAGTATATTAATGAAAAATAAACATGGTTCCTAAGGGACATGCATCGGTAAGTTTTTAAGTTTTTGCAAGTCTCTGGTCACATTTTTAACCCTTTTTAAAAATATATATTGTTTACTCACTAACTTTTAACTTATGGCCAAGAGCACTATAACTCATATGTGAAGGAAACACACACATATGTTCTCTCTAAGGCACATCCCAGCATTCTAATGCTTAGGGACAGAGTAATTCAGCAGTACACTTAGGGATCATTTAACACAATAAAATCAGCAACAAAAAGCAAAAAAAATTCAAAGAGAGTACACTGATAAGCCACACATACACATACAAAACTTGTTTACATCTGAGAGCGAAATAGGAAGGCAGGACATTGCTTTCATCTCCTCTGGGAAGGTGTGTGTTATGGGATTCAAGCTTTTTTCCAATTCGCTTTTCTATACATACAAATAAATAAAATTACCCTAAAGTTTCAAAATGCTTATCTTCTATTCAAATAATTAGAATTGCCTTCCCTTTTTTGACTTTACAACTTGAATCAATCAGTTAACAAAACATAAAATTAGTGTTATGATCAGTACATTATAATATTACTAAAACAAAAGAATTATAGGGCTAGATGTTTTCCAGGATATAAATGAAAGAGGTTACCAGGGAGACACTTAGTGACTACTGACATTTTGTTATTTGATTCCAGCAACAGGATCACTGAAGGTTAAAGGAGCACATTTTGGAAATGAATAGGCTAATTTGAAAGCATTTACATTTTAGTTGCTCTGAAATATGCGATTGCCTCTTTCTGTTTTATAATACAACGTGATGCTCTATTCATCATTTCAAAATAAGTTTGACAAATAAATTGGAGATGTAACATTAATCTGTAAGTTAAGTAGTAACAGTGTCTTTTATTTTCTGTATTGCATTATTTGAAATAAGTCACAGGGTGATTAGGATAACTGGACAGGTCCAGGGTGGTGTAATTTGGTATGGCTCTGTAAATAGGTAGAATGAATAGTCACTTAGCACATGTGATTTAAGGGGTAATTGAGGTTCCTGAAAATATCCTCCAGAAGAGCCTTTCTCTACGTCCCTTTGATAGAGTCATTACTTTGATTTATCATAGTGTCAGTTAAAAATGTCCTCTGGTAAAATGACTAACTGGGGAGTTAATAGTTCAGCCTTCACTAGCTACCTTTAAAACTTCTTCAATATTATCTACCATATTAATTACTAGATACCTGAAGAAAAGACTTATAAAAAAAGTCCTTCTCAGACAGTGTGGCTCAGTGGTTGAGCATCGACCTATGAGCCAGGAGGTCACGGTTTGATTCCCTGTCAGGGTACATGCCTGTGTTGCAGGCTCGATCCCAGTAGGGGGCATGCAGAAGGCAGCAGATTAATGATTCTCTCTCCTATTGATGTTTCTATCTCTCTCTCCCTTTCACTTCTTCTCTGAAATAAAAAATATATATCTTAAACTTTTTTCAAGTTGTTTTTTTTTAAGTCCTATTGGGCTTTTGAAAGAGCAAAGATGTTGAAGACAGAGAGATCTTTATTATATCAAAATGCATTTTATAGAGAAAATTTTAAATTAATAAGTGAATTTAAAAAATTAGCTATAATGTAAATATAAAAGTTATATTATTTTATATGATAAACAAAAGTTAAAAATTTAAAATGTAGTTTCAAAGCTCATAATACATCAACTACCTAGGAAAAAACTAAGAAGAAATGTACAAGACTACACAGAAAACTATAAACTATTACTGAGAAAAAGCTTAACACAACTGAAAGAATGGAGGAGGCCTGCTGGCCGCGAGTTGGACATGCTTACACTACAGTCTTAAATGGGAAGAAACAATATTAAAATGTAAATTTCCCCCTAATTCATCTATTCCCTATCAGTTCAATCCATCCCCAATAACAATCTCTGCAAAGCAGTGTGCATGTGGTTGTGTGTGTGTGTGTGTACATGTGTGCAGTTTTAATCATGTGTGTAAATTTACAAGATTCTAAAACTGATATGGAAATATATCTGAAGAAGAAAGTTGGAGAACTCACACTATTATATATTGACACTTAATAAATCTGCACTAGTAAAGAGTTGTTGCTGGAAGGAGAAAAATAAAACATTGGAACATAATAGGAAATCCAGAGATAAACTCACACATAATCACCTATTTAAGACAGGACTGCCTGTGTCAGATTGGTACTAGACTTATTGGGTTAAAGACTTCATAAGGGATATAAATGTCTAATTACTATATATAAAACACTAATATGCAAATAGACTGAATGGCGGAACAACTGAACAACCAAATAACTGGTAGCTATGACGTGCACTGACCACCAGGAGGCAGAGCGCAGAACATGGCGGGTGTTGGCTGCAGCAGGATGCTGGAATAGGTGAGTGGGGGCGCCAGACCAAGGCGGGGTGCCGGTCGCTATCATTGGGGCGAGCCTCTGGTGGTTACTGAAAATTCTTTGCTTCTGCACACCACGGTCTCACCTGGTGCTCATACCTCCTGCTCGTGCCATCCCTGCTCACACCTGGTGCCCGCACCAGAGCTGCCACCATTCACACCTACTGCCAGTGCCCAGCGCCAGCCCCAATCGCTTGGTGTCATCAGTGGGTGTGAGCAGTGCCTGCCAGCCCTGATAGCCCCTGAGGGTTTCTCCACCTCCCCCTGCTCCTAAGGGTCAATTGGGGCAGCAGCCACCACTCACACCCACTGCTGGCGCTGACCCCAATCGCTCCGCACCATTAGCAGGTGCGAGTGGGGCCAGCACTGTCAGCGCGTAGGAGCAGCTGCAGTGGGAGCGGGGCTGCTGGCAGACAGGGGACCAGGGGCCACAGTGGGAGGGGCCGGGCGGGGGTGCGGAGGATGGACCGAGACCCGCCCCTGCGCCCACCACAGCCTTGCAGCCCACAGTTCCTTTCAAGGTGCACGGGTTCGTGCCCTAGTATTGTATAACATAGTATAATATTGTATGTCAACTATAACTGAAAAGTAAATTTTTTAAAAAAATAAGGATACATTGGAGTTTGGGAGAAAGAAGGAACATATCATTTTTAGTAGTGTTTCTCATCTATTAGATAAATCTATTGAGAATGATTGACACTTTTTGCATCCTATACCTAACTCCGAAAAGTTAAAAAATTAAGTTACTAGAAAATTACATAAAGGAATATCATTAGTATTTTAGGAGTTTACTTTCTTAAAGAAGATATAAAAGCACCAATAAAGGAAGTGAAATAAACTAAACTTGATTGAAATTATTAAAAACTTCAGTTCATTAAAAGACAGCTCTTAAGATAGAAAAAAAGGCAATCCATAAAATGGGAGAAAAATAATTGTCAAACATATATTTAATATAGGATTCATTTATAGAATAAATAGTATTTTTACATTTCAATAAAATAATGCAGACAGACCAACTTTTTTAAAACAACAGGTGAAAGATTTGGAAGTAACCCAAGTGTCCATCAGTAAATGAATGGATAAAAAAGCTGTGATACATTTACAAATGGAATACTTCTCAGCTGTGAAAAAAATAAATAAATAAAAAGGAAATCTTACCTTTTGCAGCAACATGGATTGACCTAGCGAATATAATACTAAGTGAAATAAGCCGGTCAGAGAAAGTCAAATACCATATAATTTCACTTATATGTGGAATGTAATGAACAAAATAACCAACCCAACAAAATAGAAACAGACTCATAGATACAGAGAACAGACTAATAGCTGTCAGAGGGGAGGGAGTTGGGTGCTAGGTGAAATGGGTGAAAAAAATTAAGCACAGAGCAAACAAACTCATAGACACATAAAACAGCATGGTGATTACCAGAGGGAAAGGGGCATAGGAACAAGGGGAAGAAGGAAAAAGGGGGTATTAACTAGACTGGATAGTTAATACACAATACAATATACAAATGAAATATTTTAGAATTGTACAGTTGAAACCTATATAATTTTATTAACCAATATAACCTCAACAACTTCATTAAAAATACTATATATCAAAAATAAATAATCAGGCAAAATGCTTGAATAGGTACTTTTGAAAAAATTATCTTTATTGTTGAAAGTATTACAGGAATCTCCCTTTTTCCTGCATTGACCCCTATACCTTGTTCCTGCCCCCTCAACACCCAGGCCTTCACCTCACTATTGTCTATCCATTGATTATACATATCCTATATAATAAAAGCCTAATATGCTAAGTGTCCAGTCTTCCGGCAGGCTGTTCAACCAATCAAAGCGTAATATGCTAATGATATGCTAAGACAGCTCAACTACTCGCTATGATGTGCAATGACCACCAGGGGGCAAACAGTCGAAAAATCAACCAGTTGCTATGATGTGCACTGACCACCAGGGATCAGATGCTCCAACAGGTAGGTTAGCTTGCTGCTGGGATCCAGCCCATCAGGACTAAGCGAGACAGGCTGGACACACCCTGGAGCCCTCTCATGGTCCTTTCCTGGCTGGCCAATCTCGTGTCCCTCCCCAGCCCCAATTGTGGACCAGTGGGGTCCCTCGGCCTGGCCTACACCTTCTCACTATCCAGGACCCTTCTGGAGATGTCTGAGAGCCTGTTTCAGCCTGACCTCAGAACGACCATCACTATGACATGCACTGACTACCAGGAGGCAGACACTCAACTCAGGAGCTGCCCCGTGGTGGTCAGTGCGCTCCCACAGGGGGAGCACCGCTCTGCCAGAAGCCGGGCTCATGGCTGGCAAGCGTAGCGGTGTGGTGGGAGCCTCTCCCGCCTCTGTAGCAGCGCTAATGATGTCTAACTGATGGACATCCCCCAAGGGCTCCAGGACTGCAAGAGGGTGCAGGCCATGCTGAGGGAACCTACTGAGTGCATAAATTTTGTGCGCTGGGCCTCTAGAATGCATGTAAGTTCCTTGGTTAATCTCTTTCAGCCACCCACATCCCCCCTCCCCCATTCCCTCTGAGATTGGAGAGTCTGTTGAATGTTTCAATGTCTCTGGATCTGTTTTGTTTGTCAGTTTGTTTTATTCATCAGATTCCACATATATATGAGATCATGTGATACTTGTCTTTCTCTGACTGGCTTATTTTGCTTGGTATAATACTCTCCAGGTCCATCCATGCTGTCTCAAAGGGTAACAGGTCCTTATTTTTTAATTAATTAATTAATTAATTAATTAGCAGGCAAAATGCATGAATAGGTACTTTTAAAAAGAAGATATGCTGATGTCAAATAAGCAGAAAATATATGAACAAAATAACTTATATGCATATATGCATAACCCATGAACATGGAATAGTGTGGTGAAGGTGTGAGGGTGGGGGGTGGATAGGTGAGGGGCAGAGAGATTCACTGAGGGAAAAAGGGGACATTTGTAATACTTTCAACAATAAAGATTTAAAAAAAAATAGACATATAGATCAATAGAAAATAATAGAGAGCCCAGAAATTGACCCAAGCCATTCAGTTCAATTAATATTTGACAAAGGAGAGAAGAGCATACAATGGCATAAAGATAGTATATTTAAAAAATGATGTTGGGGAAATTGAACAGATATGTGCAAAAAATGAAACTAGACCACTGTCTTACTCCATACACAAGAATGAACTCAAAATCGACTTAAATGTTAGACTTAAAACTATAAAAATTCTAGAAGAAAACATAGGCAGTAAAATCTCCCACATTTCTCATAGCAATGTTTTTCCCTGGTATATTGCCTTGGTCAAGGGAAACAAAATTTAAAAATAAGCAAATGGGACTTCATCAAACTAAAAAGTTTTGCACAGCAAAGAAAACCATCAACAAAATGAAAAGACAACCCATTGAATGGGAGTAAATATTTGTAGATTAAAAAAAAGAGGATATACTAATGTCAAGTAAGCAGAAAAAAATGTGTTCAGCATCACTTGTTGATAATGCAAATTAATACCAGAATGAGATCAATTTCTGTACTCAGCAGAATAACATTTTTTCTTAAATATTCATACTGCCAGGTCTTGGCAAAAATATGGCATATCTAGAAATCTCATATGCTACTGGTGTGGAAAAAATGTAGCCTCATTTATTTGGAAAATGTTTGGTAGTTCTCACTGAAGCTGAAAATACATATGCATCAGCCATGACAAATCAATTCAGTAATTAGACTCAACTGAAATGTAGGAATGTGCATCAAGAAACATTATGAGAATCTTTAGAGCAACATTTTTTATAATAGCCAAAAATGGAAACACTCCAGATGTCATTCAGAATTAGAATTGATTACTAATTATGGTGTAAATCTGTGTAATATGAGGTTACTCAGCAGTGAAAAATAAGTACTGCTACTCTCTAAAATATAGAATATCATGAACATAATATTGATCAAAAGTAGCCAGATAAAAAGGGTGTGTACGGTATAATTTCAGTTACATAAAGTTAAAAACAGATGTAACTAATGTATAATGTTTGTAACCAGATTAATTACCTTTCTTAATGATAATGGCTTCTTGGTCACTTGCTTATTTTATATTTTGAGTTGTGGGTATGTGTGTTTATTCACTTAAAATCATAAAAATATACATATGACATGCACTCTTCAATGTGTTTGCTTTATTTTTTTAAATTACTTAACTACAAGCCTAATAATTTTTATTTCATTGGGTATAGGAAGTGGGACATTGTTTCTTCATGGCAGATTGGTTTTGGGTTTAAAATTGAGAAACTTGAAAAAGAAGAGAGCAACTCAGCTTTTTACTTTCACATAACAGTATAAATTATATCTCTGGTACAAGACCTTTGGCCTGAGTTATTGTTAAATACCCTATATAATAAAAGCCCAGTGACTGAAACGGTGGAACGACCAGAATGACCAGAATGACCATGGCCCCTCACCCCAGCAGGCAGCCCCCCAGCAAGCAGTTAGGGCCAATAGGCAGGCAGGCAGAGTGATTAAGGGCAGTCAGGCAGGCAGAGGCAGTTAGGGGCGATCAGGTAGGCAGGCAGAGTGCTTAGGGGCAATCCAGCAGGCAGAGGTGGTTAGGGGTGATCAGGCAGGCAGGTGAGCAGTTAGGGGCCAGCGTCCTGGATTGTGAGAGGAATGTCTGAGGGATCCCAGATTTTGAGAAGGTGCAGGATGGGTAAAATTCCCCCTCCCATGCAAGAATTTTGTGCACCGGGCCTCTAGCAATAAATATAAATGAAAGATGACAGGGTCATCATCAGATGATTCTCTGAAAGAAAGTATTCTAAACTGTAGCATTCTTCTTTCTTTTATAATGTTTGTGTATGTGTTTATTTTTAAAAATCCACCAGCTATTTGATATGCTATGTAACTAAAATTAAATCAGTTATAGATGACTACATGGTCTGTGGCCTGACTTAGAACACAATCATTCTTGACCCTGATAAATGCTCTCAGAAAGCAGATTATTCAAGTAGAGCACTTTTTAAACTTCTTTACAACAGGCTTTTGATTCTGAACTGGACTCATTCTCCTGTGACAAAAGCCAGGGATTATTCTAAAACTGTTCTTATTACCCTTCTATAAATATTAAATACAATTATAATTTTACAAAATTACCTAGGGATGCTCATTAGAACAGAAATTAAAACAAAGCAAAATAATGATTAATCCTGATAAAAATAGGTTATCGTCCTGGTTCATGAGTTGATGCTCAACCACTGAACCACACCAGCTGGGTAAAATTAAGTTATTGTCTAAATGTGTGTATGGGGGGGAGAGAGAGAGAGAGAGAGAGAGAGAAAGAGACATATTGACTGTAGTTTCAAGTAAATAGCCTATTAAGTTTTTATTACTCTGTGTGGTTTGTGCTCAGCTAATTACAATATGCAACATAAATCCATTTTATCATATTTTTCCCCAAAAACATCTAATGTCTAACTGGCAATGTAGAGTAGATTCCATATTTCATGCATATATTGTTTCTGGACATCCATCTGTTGCATTTGGTTATTTTTGAAAAGGAGAAAGAAACGGAAATGTCTATGAAAATTCTGGCATTCATAGTTTTGGTATTTTCCAAAGCCACCTAAAAATATCACAATGACATTAGATCAGAGAGTTTAAATAGCTATGCAATCCCCGAAAAAGTCTTGAACATGGCTAATAATGTGGCCCAACCTACCTATGTTGTATGACTTCATCACCCTGTGCTACTTGGTTGGGAATCATGGCCCTAGAGTATATGGCATTTATCTAACAGTGAGCAAAAATAAACCATAAGCAAAGTAAACAATAAAATGTTTACTTGATCATTCCCACAGTTGGGGTAAATGTTACAAAAAGGTTATATTTTCATAATGTAAGTATTTGACAATTATTGATGTCCAGGTAACAAATGAAAACAACATGATTTCATATTCATAAGCAGTCAGCATATCTTATCTAATAAAAGAGTAATATGCAAATTAGCCATCACTCTGCTACAAAGATGGTGGCGCCCATAGTGCCAGGGTGGGACGCTGGCGTTGTCACCATGGACGCTAGCATCCCACTTTCAGGCCGCAGAGGGAGGAAGGGCTACAGACAGAACGCTGGGCTGCTGGGCCGGGGGCGTTCTCAGAGCCACACACCCCCGGCCTAGCTGACAGAAGCCCAGTGGGTGCTGGGCCAGGGGGAGCTCTGAGCCGCTTCCATGGGGCTTGGGACACACCAAGCAGATAGACACTGGGCCGGGGGCTGCTCAGAGCCACCGCTGCATGGCTTGGGACACGCCCCGGCCCAGCAGATAGAAGCCCAGCTGACAGAAAGTGGGCGCTCTACCGGGGGCTGCTCAGAGCCTCTGCCGGGCCACTTGGGACACGCCCCCGGCCCAGCAGACAGAAGCCCAGCTGACAGAAAGTGGGGCCGCTGGGCTGGGGGCATGCCCCCAGCAGCCCCCAGCAGTGTGGCTTGGGGCATGCCCCCAGCGCAGTGGACAGAAGCCCTGCAGACACAATGCAGGGGGTCCTCTGTGCATGAGCTTCAGAGGAAACACCTTTTCTGAAGGCTCATTGGCTAAGCTCCCAGTAAGCTGCCTCTCACAGTGTTCTTGGTAACTTGAGTAATAAGAATCCAAGAAGGTGATCTAGCGTTTTTCCACCACACTCCTGGAGGAAAAACTAAGGTCTGCTGCTGGAGGGGCTAAGAAATGTCATATCCTACCCTAGCCAGTTTGGCTCAGTGGATAGAGCCTCAGCCTGCCAACCACAGGGTCTGGGTTCGATTCTGATCAAAGGCATGCACCTAGGTTGCAGGCTCCTCCCTGGCCAGGGCCCAGGTCAGGGCTCATGCAGGAGGAAACCAATCGAAGTGTCCCTCTCATATTGAGGTTTCTCTCTGTCTTTCCCTCTCTCTTCCCAGCTCTCTAAAAATCAATGGAAACATATCCTCAGGTGAGGATAAAAAAGAAAGAAAGAAAAGAAATGTCATATCCTATGAAAGACACATCTTGAAAATGTCTAAAGAAAGTTGTCATTTTTTCATGATGAAGGGACTGGAGTCCGTGTTGATGAAAACACCTTGGTGGCTGTGACAGTGGCAGCAGCAGCGGAGTGATGGGGCAGGCACCTGCCCCTCATCAGCCCAGTCACCTCCCTCAGAGGAAGGCCAGACTGCTGCTTAGGCCCACTCCCTGTCAGTAGGACATCTCCTGAGGGCTCCTAGTCTGTGAGAGGGGGCAGGCTTGGATGAGGGACCTCCCCCGCCCCATGCACGAATTTCATGCACCGGGCCTCTAGTGTTAATATAAAATCATCCACATAGAAAGGGATGATTCCTATAGTCACTTTTTTAAGGACAGTGGGAAATTTCCCTTCCAAGGATAGGAAAGGATTGTTATTCATATGAGAAGACAGGCACTGTCTCAGGACATTACAGGGCTTATGAAAAGAAATAAATATAACTGAGGGACTGAGGAGGACAATATATAACTTGACTTGAATTTTTCAAAGAGAAAGCAGACCACTAAGGGTCTAAAATTGTTGGATTGTTGATGTTCATGGCTTCTGAATAACATTACTGTTTTACATTGCTTAGAAAGCTTTTTTCAAAACATTTGGCATTCTAATTTGATTCATGCTTCTATGCAAATTTGACGTAGGTTTTAAGATCTTCAGGCAACAACATGTTTCTTGCCATTTTATCACAAGACTGTTAAATTATCTTACATTTACCAGATATTAAATTACTGTTTATTAAAATAATGAAAATGTATCCAAGGATAATAGGCTTTCAAAAGTTATTGAAGGATCAATAAGATAAACACACTTGATCTCTGTGTATAAAAATTTTCCTGTAGAGATGCTGGTCACATCTTTTTCTAGTTCTTTAGTTTATACAAGAAGTGTTTGCAGGTTAACTTGAAAGATCAGCAAATCCACCAGATAATTATCCACTGGTGAAGGAGCTGTGACATGAGTTGGCAATTAAAAAATGGTAGGGATGAATGTTATAGATTGGACTGAAAATATATAAAAATTTTACAGGGAAAAATCAAGAGCTAGAGTTTTGTTAATAATATTAAGTATAGGGAAAATACACTAGTTATTGCCTTCCCCAAGTTTAAAAATATTATCTGTATACCTACTGTGTTCAAGTGGAATGTCTTCCCCTAGGAGTTATATATAGTTTTCACATTGGTAGATAAGGGCACAAATTTACAGTAACAAATAAGAGATGCCATATTAATAAGACCTCAGGTCTAAAAATGTGAGGCACAGCATGATATTTTAAGCATTCAAAGGAAACAGGGTAACACCAAACACCTATAAAAAAGTGCATGAAATATTTGCTCAAGGTATTTTATAGTTTCCATATTAAAAGTGCTACATTTTCCTAACTGGTTTGGCTCAATGGATAGAGCATTGGCCTGTGGACTGAAGGGTCCCGGATTTGATTCTGGTCAAGGGCACATGCCTGGGTTGCAGGCTCGCTCCCCAGTGGGGGGTGTGCAGGAGGCAGCCGATCAATGATTCTCTCTCATCATTGATGTTTCTATCTCTCTTTTCCTCTCCCTTCCTCTCTGAAAATCAATAAATATATATATATATTTTTAAAAAGTGCTACATTTTTTTTAATAACAGCACATATTTTTCAGCTGGGTTCCAGCAACTGTTGTGATAATAGTGAGTCCCATGTGAAGATTAATGTGGAAAGAGAAATGAGAGTTTAATGTCAAATCTGACTCCTAAATGGCAGCCCCAACAGCACACCACATTAGTAATTGTATTTAAGAATATTTTTATTTAAATTCAAGAATATTTTGTGAAAAACTGGTTAGGTGTTAAAACGCAATTATACAGTACATTTAGTAGACTAAATGTAGTTTCTTAACAAAAAGGACTGTTAGGTATTTCTTTTGGCCTTGGGGTATAGTGAAAAAGTTACTGTATAAATAAAGCTGTGGTGATCTGAGATAGTTTGGGAACCTCTACAATGAAAGTATTATCGTTACTATTAATGGTGATAGTATTATCATTAATATTAATGGTGATATGCTGTCTGTAATGCTCTTTTTCTTAGAATACAAAACAAAACTGACTTTAGATATCAGTATGCAGAATTATGGACTTCAATGACATTTTTTTTTTTTTTCGTGCTGAAACTGCTGTGTAACCGTATCCCTGATCTTAACTTAGCAAATAAGGGTACTTATATATCAACATAGTTCATACTTATTCACCATAAAGATAATATTTGGCTTCCACAGAAATTATTGTCTTAGCTGACATAAGATGAAGCTAAAACCATACCTCCTGTACTACTTTGATTATTATCTAAATGATAAGCTATTCTTTTGTTTGTACTTTTAACTTTTCCTCAAGTTTTAGCCACTTCATGTGGGAACTGGGTGAATTTCAGTTTAATTTCTGTCATTATATTGGAAACTATGACTTTGTCCATCTAGATCTTAATAGAGATGTCTGTAAAGTGGGGTGTCTGTCATTTATAAACCTTGGATAAGCTCTGAGAATTGGGTCATTCCAGTCCTGTGGTGCTTATGTCTACAACTGACTAATATCCAAGGTTCAGTACTCCTTGCCGTGGCAGGCAGGCTGTACAGCTGGAGTTCACTTGTGTAAGCGCAATGCCAACAGCAGTCATATGTATGCTCCTCCTGTGGATGTGGTATCCTTGGCCGGCACTGGCATCACTTGGTGACTAAGAATCCTTAGTCATTTGTCATATCAAGACCCAGGCAAGAGATGACAAATCTGAAAATAATCAAACTGCTTTTGTTTCAAATATTGAAAGTTTTGATCCTGATTGGTAATGAATTTCTTCCACTCAGGTACAAAAGGTAGATGATGTGATAATTAGACCACTAGTTCATGTTTGGTTAATCCAAATGCACTGAAAAGTATGGTGACCTTTTATTGTGTTGACTTGACTCTGCTACAATGCTCAGATATTCAAGTAAGCATTAGCCTAGGTGCTGCTGTGAATATTTTTTGCATATGTGATTAAAATTAATGATCACTTAGTTTGAAATTAGAGGCATGGCTGACAGCATGTCTTCTGTTAACCATGAACATCCTGATGAAGCCATGCTTTCTGCCTGTACTGCTCATAGTGTCCAACATCTTATTCAGTCTGTTCTGTTATTGAGAGCTCCAATGTAAATATCTTTTTTTTTTAAATCATATTCAAATTCATCTTGGAAATGGACCAGATATAAAGTTTGTAAATGAGACTCAATGTGAAGAGGCCAAATTAAAGAAGAAACTAAAGTTGCTTGATATTATCATAAACATGACCTATATGTGTAGGCAAAATCAAGATAATGTGAAAAAATGTTTTAAGCAAAGTTAAGAGGAGGCTATTATAAGGTAAAACAAGGACTAAGAACTGAGATAACACTCTTGTTTTTCTTATATTCAGACATATTTCTCTGATGGAAAAGGGGCAGGTGACTTAACTAACCAATTTGAGTAAGACAACTCAGTCCAAGGTAAACATCTCCTTCAGGAGACACTTCTGATAGTATGTAGTGATGGCGAGTAAGTTACAGGGGCCCTTAAGAAGTGAGTGATTTCACTCTGGTTTGTATCAGACCTTTCTGTTATGTTAAATTAAATTGCATATGTTTTGTGATGGCATGCAGAGCACATGAAAAACAGAGAAGCTTCACTAGTGATACTAATTAGCCCTCCCAATGACAAAAAGTCAAATGAGCTTTAGTAGTGTCCATGACAGAGTCGGTGAACAAGCAATCTAAATGGAGTAAAAGTAGTCAAGGAATGAAATATTTGAATTATTGAATTTGCAATGGAGCAATAACAAATACCGATATATGTACCATGGTTTCTCTAGAAAGGGAAGAGGTAGAGATGCAATAAAAGAGCAAATAATCACAAATAAGTTAGTCAAGCAACTGAGAGTTCATGATATTGAGTTATTCTTGATGATGGCAAGAATGGATGGAGAGGAAAACTGAATCAAATTCTAAATATTTAAATTCCTTCTGGTAGTCAGAAAATAAAAATTGACATAAGTTGATAATAATTATTGATATTGAATAAAAGTATACATGAATGACATGGATTCCATCTCAAAAACAGAGTTGCTAGTTTGTTTGCTGGATTTTTCAATGAGAAAATAAGTGGATAATTTTTCAAAAGAAGCAGTGGCCAACAGAGACAGTGACCCAATCTCTATCCAACAAAGTTTTGAGAAAAGAACCAACACTCAGGAGGATGGGGGGAAAGGTAGTGCCTTCTGAATAGGTTCAAATGTTAAGCTCAGTAAGAAGAGGCATGAGGAATGAGAAAACATTGAATTTGCTAAATTTGGAGTAACATTTGCAAAAGTTGATGAGGACAATAAGACATTTTTTTGGGGGGAGACCAGCAACCTGATTCTGTACCTAGTTAATTAGTATCCTTAATGCACATTCCTGTTAGCCTATAGTCTAGTCACTGCCCCTTCCTTAATTATCTGGTCTTGCAAGACCTATTTACCTAAATACTCACATTTTACAGAGGCCATAAACTATGAACTATACACTACCCCCAGAGGGGGTTATCAGCGCTGGTACCAGGCCAGGCCTTTAGGTGTGGTCTCATGGCCCCCATCCCAACACATGGGGCTTTTTGCAAAACCTGTGAAAGGTCCGGAAGTTTGATCCTTATTTGGGGGACAAAGAAACCAAAGGGTATAAACAGAAAGCTTCCTCCAGATTGGTGGACTCAGGATTTGGATAATTGACCCCCTGAGTCACTGTACTAGTACATGTGAAACATCTGAAAATAAATGGGTTTATCCTGGACCTCCAAGTATTCCTGTGTATTTTTTGGTCACCTTGTAAATTCTGTAACAAAGTTACATTAGGAAGATTTGTGAGATAAAGAAATTGTAATACTTTTATATATAATACCTTATTAAGTCTCTATTACTTATTCCCCATGAAGGAACTAAACTATTATATGATTTTGGGTCTACTTAACTGATGAGTATAGGAAGCAATATTTACTTTGGAATATATATTCTGTACCAAAAAAAGTCAGAGTACAAAATATTTTTATTTTAAAATATGTTTTTTTCACCAGCTGGTCTCCATTATGAGGAGTTTTAATCACATATTGTAATTCTCAAAGGAATACAAGTGCAGACATTCATGAGCTAGCAATATTTCAAGGAATTTGAGGAGGATATTAGTGTACTTCATTAAATCCAAATTGAGCAAACTTTTATCTCTGTTGACTCAAAAGAACCATGAAACCTCTAAGGGTCAAAATCTTTAACATTTCTCATCACTGAATTGACAAAGCATACACATCTCATCTGCTGGTATTTACCATCAATATTTTTGTATATTTAAAAATTCTAATTGATCCCATTACTCTGAGTAAGGAAACATTCCTTAAACAATATAGATAGTTAAAATACTGCCTGGAGAGAAGAATCTGCATTACATTTTAAAAATAATTTATGAAAATATAACAGGGTAATCATCCTAGCACAGATTCATTTTCTCATGGATGATGATTTGGGTCTTTTAAATACAAAGTAAGAAACATTACTGAATATTTGATTTAGTAAAATGGATTCATTATGCTTCACCAGAAATTGTGTTCTAATTTTATTTAAATTTTCTGGATATGGAAACACTGATGGTTCTTTGGGGTGATGAGGCCTTATTTGTTTAGAAATGAGCAATGGCACCCCCACAGGGTCACAGAGAAGCTTTTTCAGTAACAGCCTTTAGGCCACAGCTTGCAATCAGTGAATATTTATATTAGGAGCAATTGCACCAGACAGTAATTATCTTATCACAGAGAAAAAGGTTAGGAAGAAGCTTCTCCATTGGACACCTGCTGTGTGGATAATTGAGTATCTCCATGGCTTCTTTCATTACTGCATTCAATAATAGTTAAATACTAGGGAATCTAGCTATAATCAGACATGATTTGATGAGACATAGAGAAAGACAGGAACAAACAAGTTTTGTCTCTAGTTTAACTTGATAAATTCCTTAATTTGATAGACAATGGCAAACATTTTTATAATATCCTTCAGGTACCCACTGTTGTCCAATGAGCAAAGTTATTAAGTATAAACACTTAACTGCATCTAGTGACATTCTAGAAAATATATTAGAATACCTAAGCATTTTTTTTCCTTAAAAGTATGTTGAAAGTTTATTGTTGAATATAATTCTTAAAAGCAATTTATTTCTTACAGATTTAAGTGATATTTAGAATGCTGTTTTGTCAGATTGGGTTAATAGACTCCTCTGTATTAATTTATTCCTTGAAGCCAATACAAGTTGTTTAAAGTTACTTACATACACTTTCTCTTTATGGTTATTAAAATAAAAGTTCTTTAACAAAATACTAATATAGGCTATTAAATGTCACCTAAGTAGCATTGAAAATTCACAACTTGACTAGTCAAAATTAATTTCATTTTATTAATTTAGTAAAATTGAAAGAAATGCAATAGTATTTTTATATTATATGGACAAATAAAGTGCTTGATGCTTCAGATTCTTACCAAAGATATCCATCCCTTCAGTAGGAGATCATATCAGTCTATCCCTTCTCTCTTCCTAAACTCTCCCTTTAGAACTCAAGTTTCTGTATTCTGAGAATGTGAAAAAGACACAAAAAAATGCTTGCTCAGGCATGTATTTATTGATAACAAAATATTGAGCAATTGCTACATCCCAGGCACTCATTTAGGCACAAGATATGCATTGGAGATAAAATGCATAATATACTGAGGGAAATTAGGGCACCATGGTAGGTAAAGACTCAAGTATTTATTCCACTGCATAATTATGGCACTCTTAATCCTAGTCATCTTGTAAAGTATATAATTCTTCAAGTCACTACATTGCATTTTAGAAAATAATGCTTTCACAGATTAGGCTTCTATCCACATTCATAAAATATTTTATATAACTAATATTTATTGGTCTCCAGAATTTTGCCACTCACACTCATGTTAAGTGAACAATACAAACACAAATCTTGGCTTACATTTTAGTGTTTTCTGGTACTGTATAAAGAGAGGCCAAAGACAAATACTGAGAATTAGAGAACCAGTGTGATAATAGAAGATCTAGGAGTATGGATATCAGGGAAACTTTGACAGGAAAATGATTCAAATTCAGCATGGGGAACTAGGTAAAATGCTGTGGATAATTTGACTAAGACAAGGACAATAAAATGACAAGTGAGTTTGCCAAATTAAGCTTGTTGCTAACCTTGAAAAAAACAAATTTAGTAAAAAGTAAGAATTTGAATTCCCAATTGTAGTTGAGATGAAGAACCAGAGTACAATCTCTTTTAAGAAGTTTTGATGAAACAAGAAACTGAGAAATGGTGTAGTGACAGAAATAGAGATTTATTTTTAAGGTGGGAATACATTTGAACAGGCTTCTTAATATAAAGTCCATGAATATAATTAATAAGATTTATGGAACTGAATGTGTTTATTTTTGCTAACTTCTAATCACATTTAAAATCTCTTTCAATTATTAGTATAGAGGAAAAATTCAACTAATTAAATCATATCTGTAATTTCATCAATAGAAATAAGCTATTTAAAAATAATGTTATAGTTGTTCCAAATATAGATAAATATTATTTTCATTATGGTATTCTTATTCATATATTACTGTGTTTCTGATTCCTCATGCTACTTATTGTTTTCTTTTTAAATATGTTTTTATTTATTTTAAAGAGAGAAGGGAGATAGATAGAAACATCAATGTATCAGCATTGATTGGCTGCTTCCTGCATGCCCTCACTGGAGATTGAGCTCAAAACCTGGGCATTTGCCCTGACCTGGAATTAAACCTGTGATCTCTTGGTGTGTGGGTTGGCTCTCAACCACTGAGCTACACCAGCTAGGTGTGATGCTAATTCTTGTTATCAAAATTTTGTTTTTCTTACCATATTTAATATTTCAATTTTGGGGTAATTTTATAAAAAGTTTCAAACCATACACACACACACACACACACACACACACACACACACACACACACACACACACAAATACTAACATATATATATACTAGAGGCCCGGTGCACGAAATTCGTGCACTGGGGGGGTGAGGGGATGTGCCCCTCAGCCCAATCTGCACCCTCTTCAATCTGGGACCCCTCAGGGGATGTCCAACTTCCAGCAGTTGGACATCCCTCTCACAATCCGGAACCACTGGCTCCTAACCACTCACCTGCCTGCCTGCCTGATTGTCCCTAACCCCACTGCCTGCCTGCCTGCTCACCCCTACCTTGATCTCCTGCCAGCCTGATTGCCCCTACCTTGCACTCCCCTATCAGCCTGATCACCCCAAACTGCCTGTGCCTTGGCCCCCCGTCTGGCCTCCCTCTGGAGGCACCACCCCCATAACCCCAATGCTGCTGCCACTGCAGCTGGTTATGGCTGCCTGAGCCTTGGCCTTTGTAGCCACTGCGGCTTTGTCTGGAAAGATGTCCGGAAGACAACCACTCTAATTAGCATATTACCCTTTTATTAGTATAGATTTGGGGACCATTACAACCACGCAGAACTTGAAGAAAACACATGGCCCTGGTCAGTTTGGCTTAATGGAGAGAGCATCGGCCTGTGGACTGAAGAGTCCAGGTTTGATTCTGATCAGGGGCACACATGCCTGGGTTTCGGGCTCAATCCCCAGTAGGGGGCCTGGGGCGGCAGCTGATCAGTGATTCTTTTTTTTTTTTTTAATATATTTTATTGATTTTTCACAGAGAGGAAGGGAGAGGGATAGAGAGCTAGAAACATCGATGAGAGAGAAACATCGACCAGCTGCTTCCTGCACACCCCCCACCGGGATATGTGCCCTCAACCAATGTACATGCCCTTAACCGGAATCGAACCTGGGACATTCCAGTCCGCAGACCGACGCTCTATCCACTGAGCCAAACCGGTTTCGGTTGATCAGTGATTCTTATCATTGATGTTTCTATCTCTCTCTCCCTCTCCCTTTCTGAAATTTTAAAAATATATATTTTTTTAAAGAAAACACATCATCTTCACTTTGGGCTTTGTCATCTTACAATATCCTTTGTGCAGTGTTTTAACTTCCCTCAACTTTCCTTTACCCACCTTTAAAGTGCAATCTATTTTGGGGAAGATGATCAGGAAAGTGATTCCAATGGGTAGAAGTTTTTTTTGGAGGGGATGGGTCATGAAGATATTTAAAAATTGAGCATGGTGATGGTTGTACCACTCTGAATTTACTTTAAAAAACCAGTTCATTGAACACTTTAGGTGACATGTACAGTATATGGGTTATATCTCAACAAAGCTGTTCTTTTATTTCTTTTTAAATAAAGACCAGTCTTATAATCAGTTGCAGATGTTTTCAGAGGCCCCTCAAGATTTGCTCACCATGTCCCAAATCACGGCTGTGATTCCCAGTTGCCTCCACTCCTGGTGGATCTGGATGGTGTGGTTTGCAAAGGAGAAGGTGGCAAGATGCTTATGGAATTTCGGCAACCCCATTCCCCCGGTCTCCTCATAGGGCACCAGGGCCATTCCCACTGGGCCAGCTCTGCTCCCTTTAACCTGTTGGGCAAAAGAATCCTGCGTGCTCTGGCCAGAAAGTGCATTCTTTCTTAGGTGGCCTGGATGCTTTTTTTAAGGTCATTTTATGGATTCAAAAGAATAAACAAAGATGTGGAAAGCTTTTGTCAAAATCCTTTCACATGGTTCTTCCAGTCTCATGGGAAATGAGATGTGGCTCTGAATTCATCCCAAAGTGTGTCTTTGGGCAAAAGCACTCAGAACTGTACAACTCCTGCAGAATGCCCCACACACTTTGCTGTCAGGACTCAGGGGGGCTTGAGGGTGAGCGAGGCGGCAGTGCCAGCACAGGACCTGGGAGAAGGTAGCGCTTTCTACACTGCCCAGGCCACGTGGACTACAGCAGTACCTGCCCAGGTGGGCAGGGTGTTTCTGCTGTTTTGTTTTGGTCTGGCCTCCACCCCGTCAGCCACAGACCTGTGCCTGCACTGCGACTGAATGGTTTGATGGCCCTACTTTTTGGTGGACAGTGGATGCACTCCCAGAGACTGGCAGTTAGACTCTGGTGGCTTCTGAGTCCCTTGCGGGGAGAGCCCGGCCCTAGGTCAAGAACAGACTTAGGCGTCCTCGGCCAGGAGGCCTCCTTGGGCTAGGGGCCGCCACAGTTTGAAGGCTGGCCATGACCCCAATCCTGGCAGGGGTCTCCTCTGGGGTGCTGGCAGGCCTGGTCTAGGGCTGAGGGCGGTTTAGAGGCTGGTCATGCCCCCGATCCTGGTGGGGATCTCCTCTGGGGCGCTGGCAGGCCTGGGTTAGGGTCACTGGCGGTTTGGAGGCCGGTCACGCCCCCGATCCTGTTGGGGGTCTCCTCTGGGGTGCTGGCAGGCCTGGGCTAATGGCCACCCTGGTTTAGAGACCGGTCAAGCCCCCGATCCTGGTGGGGGTCTCCTCTGGGGCGCTGGCAGGCCTGGGCTCTGGCGCCGCAAAGGGAGAGGTTCCTGAACCTGCTTCCCACACACCTAGGCTAGGATACATCTTGTAGGAGGCGGCTTCAATGCCCGGGGTCGGTGACCAGGTCCTCCTGAGCCTCGCTTTCTGGGCTGCAGTCCCACGTCTCCCAGTGCCCCAGCCACGGATGCGCCCACGCAGTTGCCCCCACCACCAGCCACCTCAGCGCAGGCCACAGCAGCTGAAGCCAGCCTCTTGGAAGCCAGGCCACCACACCCACCACCCCTAGTAGCTCTCTGCTGCTTGCTCTGTGCCCTGTCCACTGGGGTCGGGGAGTGCTCCCAGCCCAGAGGCCCTCCCTCCCTCCGCAGCCTGGCTTGGGAAGCTGGCCTCATGCTGGGGCTACTATGCCAGCATGCCCACTAGGCTACAATGGGTGCGACACGGGCCCCATGGAGGCCAACCTGGAGAACGCGGACCCGAACTCTGCATCCAGCTGCTGCAGATGGCCTCCGTGGTCAACTACCACCTGCTCCTTCCACTGGCCCCATTGATCCCTCTCAGCACCAGCCATTTAGGCGAGGGTGGCGATCGCCGGGGACCCCGCCCCGGGAGGCTGCTGGCCGTGCCCGGCCACGACCCCCGGGTCTCGATGCAGCCCTGGACCCCTGGGAGGCTGCTGGCCGTGCCCGGCCACGCCCCCCCGGGTCTCGATGCAGCCCTGGACCCCTGGGAGGCTGCTGGCCGTGCCCGGCCACGCCCCCCCGGGTCGCGATGGGTCCCGGGACCCCCGGGAGGCTGCTGGCCGTGCCGGCCACGCCCCCCCGGGTCGCAATGGATTCCAGGACCCCAGGTAGGCTGCTGGCCGTGCCCGGCCACGCCCCCCCGGGTCGCGATGGGTCCCGGGACCCCCGGGAGGCTGCTGGCCGTGCCGGCCACGCCCCCCCGGGTCGCGATGGGTCCGGGGACCCCGGGGAGGCTGCTGGCCGTGCCCGGCCACGCCCCCCGTCACGATGCAGCCCTGGACCCCGGGGAGGCTGCTGGCCGTGCCCGGCCACGCCCCCCCGGGTCGCGATGGGTCCCGGGACCCCCGGGAGGCTGCTGGCCGTGCCCGGCCAAGCCCCCCCGGTCGCGATGCAGCCCTGGACCCCGGGGAGGCTGCTGGCCGTGCCCGGCCACGCCCCCCCGGGTCGCGATGGGTCCCGGGACCCCCGGGAGGCTGCTGGCCGTGCCCGGCCAAGCCCCCCCCCCGGTCGCGATGCAGCCCTGGACCCCGGGGAGGCTGCTGGCCGTGCCCGGCCACGCCCCCCCGGTCGTGATGGGTCCCGGGACCCGCGGGAGGCTGCTGGCCGTTCCCGGCCACGCCCCCCCGGGTCGCGATGCAGCCCTGGACCCCGGGGAGGCTGTTGGCGGTGCCCGGCCACACCCCCCCGGGTCGCGATGGGTCCCCGGACCCCCTGGAGGCTGCTGGCCGTGCCCGGCTACGCCCCCCCGGGTCGCGATGCAGCCCTGGACCCCGGGGAGGCTGCTGGCCGTGCGCGGCCACACACACACACACCCCCCCCCCCCCCCCCCCCCCCCCCCCCGTAGCGATGGGTCCCGGGACCCCCGGGAGGCTGCTGGCCGTGCCCGGCCACGCCCCCCCCGGGTCGCGATGGGTCCGGGGACCCCGGGGAGGCTGCTGGCCGTGCCCGGCCACGCCCCCCATCACGATGCAGCCCTGGACCCCGGGGAGGCTGCTGGCCGTGCCCGGCCACGCCCCCCATATCGATCCAGCCGGGGACCCAGGGAGGCTTCTGGCTTTTCCCTACCACGCCCCTCTAGGGTTGCCATCGCTCCCCAGGACCCCGGGAACTAAGAGGATTTGGCGGCCGCCATCTTGGTTTTCTCAACGGCCATATAGGCACCCGGAGTCCCGCCCCCTGCCTCTCGCAGGTCCAATCATGGGCATAGCGGAGGTGCGGTCAATTTGCATGTTACTCTATTATAAAGTAAGATATATATATATATATATATATATATATATATATATATATATATATAAATATATTTTATATGTCTTAGCTCATCCACCAAAACAGTCTAGAAGGTGTGATACCCTAATAGCAATGAGCACACAAAAAAACAGATATTGATTTCTAAGTAGCATTCTTAAATAAAAGAAATCAGGTATCTTGGAAAAATAGTGATATTAGTCTACAGCAGGAAAAATACAAGATGAATGTGAAGCACAGTGCAATGACAGTGACATCAGACAAATTTAAGGCTTTCAACTGCTTGAAAAAGGTTCACACACTGCAACCAGGGCGATCTCCTTTATTTAAAAACAATGCTGTAGAGATTAATTATATGTAGAAATTTCCTTTAGAGCAACACCTAGAATACTGTTTCACCAAAAAGCTTGGCACCACAGTTATCTTAGTCTGGTTAAGCTGCTATGACATATATCACGTTTGTAGCTCACAAACAATGGAAATGTATTTCTCAAAGCTCTGGTGGATGGGAAGTCCAATATTACGATGCTGGCAGATTAGGTGTCAGGTAAAATCTGCTTCCTGTCTCCTAGAGGGATGTCTGTTGGCCGTGTTCTCAAGTATCAGGAGGGAGAGGGATCTCTCTGAGGCCTCTTTTATGAGGGCTGTAATCCCATTTATGAGGGCTCCACCAATTCAGATTCCAAAGGTCCCACTTCGAAGTAACTCACGTTGGACATGATGTTTGAATAGATAAGCTTTGGGTGGTGGGGGACACAAACATGCAGTCCCTGGTAATAGCTTCGCCAAATTGGCATATAAATTTTACTTATATGAGTCGATGAGTTTCTTTTAAATTTAAAATTAATGTTTTTTTTAGCCTATCCAAAGTGCTTCATTTTATACCACTTGCATAACACTTTGAAGTTCTGTAACTAACTTATCTCATTGTACGCAGGTGCTACAAAAGCTATATTGACTACAACCATTTATGTCTTGAAAAAACAACATTCTGGGTAATAGATTTACTTAGTGATAATAATGCATACATTGTAATGAAAGATCAAAATAGCCTCACTTAGCAAGATATGAGAAGTTATGTCTGCATCATGTCAGTCCCCTCCTTTGCTTCCTAGCAGAGGACGTAAATACGTGGACTTTTTGTGGTTAAGAACTAATGATGTAAGACATTTATCACAAAATGGCCAAATGCATTGTCTTAAAGTATAATTTTTATTTTATTTTTACTTTTTAATAACTTGAACACTTAAAACCTTGACTACAGAATAAAATCCAAATTCTGTCTGACATTTAACTCATATTACATTCTCTCCCACATTATGTAAAATTATGTTTTTATATAAAACATAAAAATTATGTTTCTCCAAAATTATGTTTCTTCATTTCACAATACAAATTTCCACTAAAATCAGTCTCATGTGCATAGTCTTTCATCTACACGCCATTTAAAATTTTCAACTCCAAGTTCTTTCTCATATGTATGCACTTTCCAAAATTGATGTGATTTCCTTCTTTGAATATTTAAATTAAATCTATGCTTCAACACAGTTTAAAATGTGACTCTGTCTATAGCTTATTGGTACAGACACCTTCAGTGATATCTTTCATGACTCTTTATTACTTTTGTGATAAGCATATCATTTATTTCTAAATATAAGTACATCAAACATGAAAGTAGATGCATGAAATTTGATGTGAAAATATTTTAAAAACTGACAAACGATGTTGTTAATCTTGGACTATAAGACTGCTGGGTGTAAAACAATAAGCAAAAATAAATAGATAAATTAGATATAGATTGATAGATAATTATATATAGATAAAATTAAAGTGGATGAAAGGGTAGAAGGAAAAAAACAAATAAAATAATGAAACACAATTTGTCTTCTAATTCTTTTTAAAAGAACATGTCCACAAGGTTTCAGGAAGTTTCCAGAAACAGTGAATATAAATTATTTTTCAATGTTATAAATTCTTTATATTATAATTCTATAACTTTGTAAAAAGTACACATACAGTTGGTTCCATTCCTGAGAAAAATTCTTTTTAATAAAATCTAATAATTAGGAGAAGTTAACATGAAGCGCATATTGGACTACTGACTAATTCATTTACCTGACCATGTAAAATCTAAACTTACCTATAATAGAGTTAATGAGAAATTTCACTATTTATAAGCCTCAGCCATTCAATGGTAATTAGCATGTAGGTGTTATTCATTCTTGTCCTACTACAGGTTTCCTTTTAACCTTTCTAAGAGGTCCTGCTATTTTTTGCTTCATTGCTTTGCTTTATTGAACAACATACTCATACGACATGGCAAGCAATTAAGGATGATTGTGTAGGAAATTAAATAAGCAAAGGTGAATTAATGGTGAGGTTTAAATACATAAGAGCACCAAAAATTGAAGTAAAGATTGCAGTTCTATATTTAATTTATTGTGTCCAGGTATTGTACAATGTAAAATGTGTTACATCATTCATGCTTTGAGAAGCATAAAAACACATCTTCCCAGTGCATGTAGTTGATGACAGGATTCAAAGTCCTGTCATGAAAGGACCATAAAGATCTTTATTTAATAATATATCCAGGAGTTGTGTGTGTGTGTGTGTGTGTGTGTGTGTGTGTGTGTGTGTGTGTGTATGTATAATGGAAAACTAGTGAATCTTTTTCTTTTTATGTTGGAATGTATAAATATGGTTCAAAATGAGGCCAAACACACAAACCAATGCAGGAAAACTATAGACTAATTGCAAGAGATGTGTGGCATTTTACCTGGTAGATAAAGCTTTGGGCAAAGAATAACACAGTATAAAAATAAAGCACTTTATCCTTGGCCTATAGTCATTAGCCCAATCTATTTCGCACTCTCTTACATAATAATTACAGATTTTCTCTGCTCTTTGCAAACTTCCAACACGTTCTCACACTTGCACTCATAGCTGATGGCAATTATGCCTAATTTAGTGAGGAAATTGAAACAATTGAAATTGAATTTCCACAAACTCTCATTACTTCTTTCCCATCTTGATCTGTTCCTACAATCTCTATTGTGATATAGATGAATAGTCTTTGCTCCTCGCTAGGATAAGATCTCACTTTTTGCACAAATACCACTAAAGAACCTTGCCTCTGCAGTTTTTCCTTCTCTTTGTCATTATTTTGTTTTACTTCCAATTGAAACCAATCTTTGACATCCCATTTCACTAGAAAATAAAGTCTTTCTGTGTGGCCCCTGCCACTGATGGTTTTTCAGCCTGAACTGTTTTGCCCTCAAATACCTTCATCCCTGGAACTTTCCCATCTGAATTTTATACAATAGTGAGTTCTTGATAAACTAATATGTTTCAGTTTTACAGAATAATTATAATATAATCTGGAAATGTAGGATAAAATAGATTAAATTTTTTAAAAAGACATGGAATTTTGCCTAATACATATTGAAAGCTAGATCAATAGCTAGATTTTAAAAAAAAAATGAATATCTGCTTAGACCTATGCCTCAACATATCCATGAAGATAATCATCAAACTGATAAAAAAAAAAAGGTCCCCCATATGGACTTAGTACAATTTCCAGAGATAGTAAATTGGTATGTGTATGTGTATGTATTGGGGATATGGGTGTGTAGGTGTATATGTGTGAATATATAGAATTTTCACTATGGTTGCTGCACTAGAAAGGAATTCTGCAAGGCTGTCATGATACCATTCTAGAAGTGCTTCTTTTTACAAAGCAAACTTTTGATTTAAAATGCTGAAATGTAACAATGCACAATCCCACCATAAATATAGTATTAACACCCACCTATAACAAGCTTTATGCATTATCAATGATGTCATTCATTCACATTACAATGAATTTCTGTACTTTGCATGTGTTTAATCTCTGAGAGATAGTAATCTCTTCATATATGTATTTCTCATTCATATAACATGCAATGTATGAGATATCATTTTAAGTGTTTTCATATTTTATATTTAGCTTAACAATGTTTTCCTGGGCTATAAGTTTATATCTTTACTTTCTGTGAAACTCTTTCCAGTAATTTGCATGTATTCTATGTTTGTATAGAAACTAGACAGAAATTAGAAAAATACTTAATTGTATGTATTTATATATATCAAGATATTCTTTCATAAATTATTTTAAATTTTATGCTTGGAATAGTCTTCTTTAAGATACTGGGAACATATTCTTCATGATGGTTTTACTATCTATCATTTTGTTAATCTGGAGTTTGCATTGAATTTAACTTTTTTTTTATCGATCTGATGATTATCTTCATAGTCATATTGAGGCATGGATCTAAGCAGTTTCTATGTGGAGAAACAGGCAACAGTAAGATGAGAAATTAAATGAAAGATAAATTCTAGGACTAGACATACAGAAAATACTCGTAAGGTTAATGACTAAGAATAACAATTTCTTGAGGTTTTTCACAGCTTTAATACCACATGGAGAACATATTCACCAATAATTACAAAAAAAGTCCTGGCAATTAAAGCTACATATCAATGTATTTACATGGACTACTAATCAAGAAGCTCTGTTATAGAATTGTACACCTGAAATCTATATAATTATATTAACCAACGTCACCCCAATAAATTCAATAAAAGTGTCACAATTATTAGAGGAAGGGAAAAACAAAAGAAAGAATAGAAGAGGCTATATTACATTGTGTTATACATGGCAAACAGTTTAAAAGAGTAGCAAAGACTACAACAATTAAAAAGACACATAGCTAAAAATCACAACACTTTACAAATAAAAGTTTTGGTTTCATTATACAGGCATTAGACTTTCAAAAATAATAATAAAATAAAAGGGCCATTTAGTGAAAAGACTGAAAAATAAATATTTTAGGTACCAAATTTAATAGCCCAGAAAGAAAATCTCTAGTGAGAAAACAAAAAGCTAGGGAGAACCTCCTAATTCTAGCATTCTATAATAATAAAAGAGTAATATGCTAATTAGACTGAACGTCTCTATGGGTGTCATTCCAGACGTCCTTCCGGACAACATCAGGGCTGGAACAAAGCAGCCTGGGTCCCGGGCACCTGCTGGTGGTAGCCAGAGCAAAGCCTGGGTCCTGAGTGCCAGACATCCCCCGAGGTGTACTGGATTGGAGAGGGTGCAGGCTGGGCTTGGGGGACCCCCCCTCCCCTGTGCACAAATTTCGTGCATCAGGCCTCTAGTGTAAAATAATAGCCAATGAATGCTGATACAGATGCAAAATGAGAAATTGAAAAGTTTCCTCTCACAACAGTGGTATGCATCAATGTATTGATGACATGTAACCTGAGGTGGAAGAGGTTTCATGTAATAAACTGAAAACAGCATCATCTCAATCCATGATGAAAAATCAGCAAATTTCACCAATAGATGCCACGCTTTAACACTTGTCAGACTTGAAAAAGGTAGTGAAATTCAATACAACATAGTCTGCCACAAATAACTTTCTGAAAGAAGCAAATGCAAAAAATATATTTAATGGTTTGTCTTCCTATCTGAAAACAAAATGTCTGTCTTGGAATTACTGTGTTTGAATTTTGGAGAAGAAGAAAACTTCTCTTTTCTATCATAGTTCTTCTGGCTTGTCTAATAAGGAATTGACATGAGACAGATTAACAGGAGAAAATAAACATTAGAATATGGGTCCCAAGGACAAATGGAGTAGTTGTGAGGCTTATTTGCCATCTTGAGGTAAGGAGAACACTGAGTAGTAGTTTGGGCTTCAAAGGGAAGGTGAGCAATTCACAACTAGATGAGAAGGGGCCAATCTTTGTTGGAAAATTCTCCTGAACATCAGAGTCAGAAACAATGTGGCACAGAGGAGAATCTAACAAACAGACTTTGCTATGTTCCTCCCTGTCTACCACACTTAGCTCCTAATATCCTAAGCTATCCCCTTTCTGAAGCAGGTTTTTCTTTTTTTCTATCAAATTCTTTATTCACTAAGGGTAGATAAAAGGCTCTTCTTGAGTCTTTTGTTTCTTCAAAATATCCAGCTTAAAATGATAAATATTTCATAAAGGCATATTTTGGGGTAGCAAATGCTGTCTCCCCTAAGAGTTTGCAAGATGTTTGGTTTCATGAAATGTTTTGCCTCCCTTATAATTAAAGAAACTCCTGACTTTATTATAGTATACTGCTTACTTTCCAGTAAGATGTTGGTATCTAAAATTATTGTAGTTGAAAAGAAATAGTTCTAGATAATGATTCAGGTTGTTTTCTTGAGCAGGATGCAAGGGTGATTTCTCTCCCAGGTCATTGTCCACATGGATTGGAAGAATGAAGCCACAGACAAAAGGTGGTAGATAAAAAGGGTGGAAATTTATTGGGAATAAATACAAACTCCCACGTAAGGAGGGAGTCCCAAGGAGGTAACCCACAAAGCCCCTTTTTTTCTAAGGTTTATAAAGGCTGTAGTTCTTTGTCTTTTCATGCTCCCTTCTAATTGGATCCCTTCCAATTACGATCCTATGCTCTTCTAATGGGTCCCTCTTTTTGCAGATTATCAGCTTCAAAGCCCAGAACCCACGTGGTACCCCAACTCTCTCACCCCCTTATCTTGTAACAGTCCTTTATCTCCTGTAAAAACCTGTTTGTCTCTTTCTGCCATTTGTCGGCATTTCTCTATCCTCGTGAAAGTTTGCTTCCTTTCCCCCCATACCCTGTGACTATTCCTTATCTTCTGTGAATAGATGTCTTCCCCTCCCCTTGTCCTGTGGCACTCTTTGTATTCTCTGTGAATGTACGCCTTCTGGTGGCCCCAAGCCCTCACCATGCATTCCTCCTCCATGGACCCTTTTTATTCCTAAAACTCCCTAAACCTGCCCATTTTATCCATAAAACTTCTTTCAATAATACCAATAAAGAGTTAACTTTATTTTTAAAATATTTCACTGAAGAATGTTAAAAAAAAATTCAGAGTGAAAATCTGAAGAGAACCAAGGTTACCTGCTACATGTAGTGGCTCGTCAGAGGAAGAGACCTTAAGAAGTTCTTAAGGTGTTTGAGTTGAAAGATGAATTGTAAGAGTAATTTCACACACAAAAAAAAATGATAGGTCATATTTTCCGAAGTGCTTTGAAGATGAAGAATAGCTGGAGAAACTAGCCTAATTAGCAGATATTTTAAATCACTTGAGCTATGTGTATAGGTCTTTGTGACACTCCAGAGACATGTTTTTATTTCAAGCGTCAAGATTCTTAAATTTAAAAAGGAATGGGTATTTAAAAAAAAATTATCTTGTAGACTTAAGTCTTAATATGTTACTGTCAGGAGTGGTCAAGACACCATTCTGCCCCGCTAGTTCTTGTCTTCCTTGTAGGAATGAATTCAAACAAGAACTACAAATGGCAGCAAAAGCGGGCAATATTTATTTGTAGGAAAGCAATACGCTCAGACAGGACCTGAGCAGGCAGCTCCGCTGGCTGAGACCAAACCGGGTACCCCTATGTTTGGGAGTTTAGAGGATTTATGCTCCTGGGCTGGAATGCCACTAGGCAAGGAGCAAGTCACTCTTCCATCATGTCTCAAAAAAAATGTATCTTTAAGCTGTAAGACTCCATCTAGTAGGGGTTATGCCACCGGTTAGACCACTTCCTGGAGGGCTCTGAACCTCTCCTCCTCACAGAGGATCTGCCATCTCCATTGTCTATTTTCAGTTTGTCACTTCTCACTCCCACTTCCTCCAAGCACCAGCTGCTGCCTCTCCCAGCCTCTCCCAACTCCAACTCGTATCTTTCCATCTGCCTACTCTAATGTTACCACTGCTGCTAGGGCTTGAGAGTGCAAAAGGGTATCAGCAACTCTAAAATTGTCTTGAGAATTGCTTGGAAGAAGTGAAAAACAAGATATAATAGCACTTTTTCTCTCTTTTAACACAAGTGCATGACTAGATGAAAAACCCTTTTTCTGAATCTCCTGCTTGGTTTGAGAATATTCCTCTGGGAGAAGGGGGTATGTTTGTGAGGTATAAAATAATTGTATGCTAAAGATTATAAAATGATTTGTCCCCAGGTAAGCTAGGGATTTCTCTAAAGGAAAAGAATCATGCAATTTATTGGGGAGAAAAAAAAAAGTTACAGTTTCAGTGATGAACATTTGTGAACATTTATCTTTTTCATTAGGTACCAAGAGCAAGAATAAAAACCAACTTATTTAAGTTGAAAATGACTTTGCATTCATCTAAGTTAATGAAAGGGATTTTAGAGACAGGACAGGCAGTATCAGGGAGAGGGGGGCCGTGGGAGAGGAATGCATATGTGAAGGGCAGAAATAGCTCCCAAGATGCCAGAATGCTTTCTCAGAGGATGAAGAAAAGTCACAAGGTGGCAGGAAGAGGGGGACATATTTTTACAGAGGATAGGGGAATGTTGCAAATAAAGGGGAGTGATAGAGGGAGCACCACTTGGACTTTGAACTTTGGAACTGATAGTATGTAGCAGAGTGTCCAATGAAGAAAGTATGAGGGTCCTAAATTAAGAAAGGATCCAATTAGAAAAGGTCATGGTCGGATAAAGAACTGCAGCATATATAAACTAGAGACCGAGGGACATGAGACAGATTTTGGATTTTTTTCCAGAGAGAGAGAGAGAGAGAGATAGAGAGAGAAGGTGTTTCCTATGTGGGACCCATTCCCAGAGGCTTTCCCTTTGGGGACCTCTTCCCAGAAAGAGTTTTGTGTGCTTACAATAAACTTCCACATTTTTATTGAAGAAATATTTTAGTCTATCAATTTACTCTTCAACTTCGTAGGACAAGGACCCACAAAAGAAGAATCTATACCCTAAAGCTCACATTTCATTAAGACTCAGATTCAAGTATTATGCTTCAAAAACAAGCACATTTCCCATTGAAGAAATAAATATCATTATTTACTTTCATCACAAAACTTACACATCGTTAACATCTATAGGCTCCCAAAATATATAAAAAAACCCAATACATTTTTCAACTTTAGGTTATGTTGATTTGTAATTTTACTTTAAAGCAAACAATATGGATGATTGTATTTGGGCAGATCCAGTCAATGTGTATAGTGAGAATGTCAGAAATGTTTATTAATGTATCAGAGTAAGACTTTTAAAAAGTTATGTGTTGATTAGAAGATCCTTGAACAAAATTCACTTTCATAGCATTAATGGCAGGCACTTACAATACTTGAATTATTTCAAGAGTTTCAATGTGTTGATATATCCCATAATTCATTAAATTGGCTGGACTAACAATAACTTGGAAAAGATACATTGTAGACTTGTAACTGGACAACCAATGGGTCCATGCTGCAGGTCATTTCTTGGGCCAAGTAAGCAGAGTCTGTTGAATCATTATGAGCCTTTATTCCAATACTGCTGACAGTATGGGAGAGCAGCAGGTCATCCGCAAATATCTGCTCTGCACCCCACCATAAACTGGCTCCTTATACTGGTAGAAGTGCAAAGGATTACCAAAGTGTATGCCAAATGGGCAGTTAACAGGTAAGCAGGCTGGAGATTTACAAAGGCCTGCAGGTATGCGAAAGGCTGGGGATCTTAAAGACCTGGCGATTCTGGTTTCTGCAGCCAAGTTGTTAATATTTCCATGATATTGGACAGCTCCAAATGGGGAGGAGGAGCGGCATCTTCAGGAGAGCTCCCAGGTCAGGAGTGCAGCTGCCAACCAGGTTATGATGTGCCTTCTTGAATCAGAATAAAACAGTCATGGTTAACAGAGAATGATTAATAGGTCTTACAATTCTAGCTGGTTTCCCAACATTCTATTTCTGCCCCTATCAGACTTACAGTAATGAAAGTGTCCTCAGACCCAAGGACATTATTATTATGTAAGGGGAGCATAACTGGTAATGTCAAAAGTGTAAAATATAAACCAGAAAGATAAAAAATAAGACTAAATATTAATTGACAATGTGATAATTAGGGTTTTTAGGGACCTGGGAGAATCTTGCTGCCTTTTCTGATCTTAGGTCAGCAGATATCTAAGGATTGTACACTGGTGAAGATTTTTCTGAAGAACTGTGGTTTAATATCTTTTAATAGTTATAATTATGAAATGCTTGTCATTTGAGAATGGGTGATCTTTTTCCTGGAAAAAAAATGTAAAGATCAATTTATTTTCGCTTTAAATTTATACAGGAGCATCAAGCATACCTGATAAGTTCTCTTTCGGTGATGTTAAAAGGCTCAGAATTTTCCTGTTTTTTTTCTACAGCAGAAAATTGGCCAGTTTAGTTTATATAGGGGTTGATGAGGACAGGCAGTCTGTAGTTGATGATAAAATGGAAAGTTCTAAGTATTCTTATAGTGTTTAGCTAAATAATCATATACAACTTGTATGGGTGGAAATATTCCTGTGGCCTGTGGCCAATCACGTCCCAAGAACACAATCTATGACTTTCTAAAGAGGGGAGTACAGGTCCTTCAGAGATAAAGGTAGAAGAGTCAGCCATGAGCGTTTCAGGAAGCCTGTTAGTTCAATGACATTTAAATATATACAAGAATGTATAAACTTGTCAAAACCTATAGAATTTACACTAAAAATTGTAGATTTTATTGTATAAAAATTACATATCAATAAACTTTATTTTATAAAATGTTTTAAGAGTCAGCTAAAACATTTTTTTCTCTTTTTCCAATGATCAATAAAATATTGACATTGTGAGTCCTAAAATAGGTATATTCTAATTTAAGCTACATTTTCCCCAAGATAATTCTCTTACTCTTTAGAATCTTTTACCTTGGAACCTCATATAAAACATTAGGAAGAAAAAAATTGATGCCATTTTTTCGAGCCTAACTTTTGAGTATTGTAAAGTGACTTGAATTATGAAATGGTAAGTGTTACCAAAACATACTGGCACACAGATAATTTTAATATGCCATTTATAAACTGTTAGCTCTAAAAAACCATGCAAATTTTTGATATTTAGAAACCTTTTGGTTACATTAGAATCTATTCATTCTTTCATTTATATATTCAGCATATACTTTTTAAGTCCTTAGGCAGACACGGGGTCTTATATTTATGAAGCGGACACTCTAATAGAAGATAGATATTAAGTTAATAATACTATAATTAAAAGTCATGATAGCTGCTGATATAAAATAAAGTGGTAAGAGAACATATTACATGAAATGTTAATACAAGTTGAAAAGTTCTGCAGAAAAAGTGACTTTTAAGCTTAACCAAAAATAATATGCATGAATGCATAAACTGCTTTTTAGCACACAATATGAACTAAAAATTGTGTCCATTTGGCCAAAGGATGACTTCTTTTGAGAACAGTGCATGATGAATGTTTAAATAATTTGTATCTATTCTTACTCGAATAGACTGTTTAAAAAACATTTTACTGAATTTTAAAATGGCTCTCTTTTTTGGTCTGAATTACACTTACTTTTGTGAATTTATACCATAGCTAGTGAAATTTTATAGAAACAAAGACACCAAATTTCTATTTTGAAACCTCATTCTAAAAAACAGATGTTATAATGGCATTTTGAAAATTGATTATTTTATATTAATGGTAATACTTTTTGCATACTTTATATCCATTCCCTTCATAAAAGTAAAATATATTTTCATGGAAGCTTTTTGTAAAAAAATGCAAAACTGTTCGTGGTGTGACAGGAGTCCAGCTTGATTCAGTGTTGTTATCTTCGGGAAAATCTTGAGGGAGAGAAGCAGAAGATTTAGTATTAATTACTTTATCATATCACAAACATATGGTAGCCCCATTATATAATTATCTTCATGACCCACATTATGTGTAAGGGTGAAGTCTTGGTGAACAATCGGTTCAGCAGAGATTGGATTTATTATGAGATTTTATCAAAACGAAGCATTTCTTCTCATAATACTTTTTTTATATATATCAGCAAAACATACATATGCTAATAAGTAAATTACAAGCAAGTAAATTGTGAACCAAATGTCAATATTTCGTTGTTTGAAAAAGTAAACTCTCCACCTCTGAAAAACTAAATTAAAATAATAAAGTCTAAACTATTATATTTAACTATAATATTGCACTATAGTTAAAGTTTGTGTGGAGTGAGAATTTCAGAACTATAATAATATTTTTATTGATTGATTTACAAAGATAAAGTATATTAACATTAATCATAGTATACTATAATATTTAATTTTCTAGTCTTCGTCCAGAATTTGTGTTTTTAAGAAGTTCAGGATATTCTTGTATAGCATAGTGTCAACCACAAAGTAAGTGATCGATCGATAAATGTTTCTTCAATATTTTTCCTAGAAACTTCTTTGGCAAGTCATACTGATCAGCAAATATGCTTCTGAAGAATTACATTTAAATTTTAATAAGTAAACAATGTAAATCAATCTTTCACTTGTTAGTCATCAGAATAAATTCTTCTCTGACTACTCCCTGGAAAGAGAGTTGAAGATAAGAGAATTGGAATAGCAAGATACATAGAAATAAAAATGTTTTAGCATATCAGTATTCAATTTGCATTCACATCATATATCTCACTATTAGCCAAGCAATACCAATAGTAATACACTTTAAAACCTCCCATATTTCATGCTATCTCCCAATGGGTTTTCTTGAATCTCATCTAGATATTATTTTAAATGAATTTCATTGGAATGAAAATATAGGAGAGCTGAGGGAGAAACTGTGTTATAGGTTTGTCTTTGAAAACTAGTAGAAAAAAAATGGGAAAACACATATTTGAAGAATAGATTTGTAAATTATCATAAATTAAATAACTGTTTCCTAAATTCATCCTTTATAAATTTTTAAAATTCACAATATGATACTCAGAAAGTCAAAGTCTTACAAGAGAGAAATATATCTATATCATGCTTCAGTAAATGATGCAATATTTTCAGATCTCTTTTATAGATTTACCCAAATATTACATACTTTAGCTTAAGTCCTATCCCTTTTGTGTCTTTAGAGGATATGGAAATGGAAAGGGGTCAATCAGAGGCCTTTTTGAAGCACACATTGTGTAGGGACAGATCCAGTGCCTGAGAGAAAGTGTATGTTGGCTTTAATCCTTCTCTAAATGTAATGTACTAAGCTCCATAGTATATTTCACACAGGTTTTCTCCTAGGAGCTTTTCTCCCCATGTATATACCTAATACTTCCTTAGTCTCCTCTTCTATTCTACTTCTCATTCATGCATTCAGACATTTTTAAAAATTTTGGAACTTTTATCCCTGATTAAGATAGGGTTATATATCCAGAGAAACATAACAAACTAGTAAACATATAGAAGTTATATATTACAATCATACCTCAAACACAAAGAAACTAGAACATAATTGTATTAGAACATAAATTGAATATCATGTTATCTCCATTAGCTCTTAGGATCCATAAATTATACCTATTATACACACTCATCTTAAATATACCTTATTCAAAGTTCACACACCTATATTATTCCTAGTAAGAGCTCTAGAGAAAGTAAAATTAATTCATATTTCTTTGAACATTCAAGACTCTCATTATTTCAAGCATTTTTTTTTCTGTACTTAAAGAAGCCATGCCTGGCTGGCGTGGCTCAGTGGTTGAACATTGACCTATGAATCAGGAGGTTGCTGGTTCCATTCCCAGGCAGGGCACATGCCAGGGTTGTGGGCTAAATTCCCAGTAGGGAGCATACAGGGGCAGCTGAACAATGATTCTCATCAATGATGTTTCTATCTCTCTCTTTCCCTTCATCACTGAAATCAAATAAAAAATATATTTGAAAAAAATAAGCCATATTCCTATGTACTTTAACAATGGAAAGAAAAATACAATTGCTCCAAATACGACACTTTGTTTTGCTAAGGTGGATAATTATCAATTCCAATGTTTCCTCATTCTCTAGCTGTTTGTTTTTTTAATCCCACAAGAACATTACTTAAACTTAATATTTTTAACTTGTTTCTCTAATAATATGTCAAAATTGGATATTGATAAGAGTCATAATTTTACCTTGCAAAATAAACAATTTTGACCTACATAAAGCTGGTAGAAGATAATCAGGAATTACTAATTTTGTGCCTGGATTTTGTTGTATACTCTTTGCTCCGGGTATGTTATTTGTTCAGTGTAAAGGAGCACCTAGGGACAAGAATCAGACTCCATTGTCCTACTTTTTAAGTGTATAAATAATGAATCAAGGTGACAGGCATCTCATGGGGAAGTCTGTCTGCAGCACTTACTAATTATTCTTATACAAAACCTTTGCTGCTTAATTTACTCAATTCAGTGTCAAGTGGGAGGGTGGAGAGGGTCTTAATCTCCTTTTAATTGCCGTGTAACACATTAGAATAATACGTATTGTCCACTTTGTAAGAATCTAAAAAAATGTATACTGCATAAAGGAATATTTTTCTTTGCCCTCAGGGTAAATGTTCTTAAATTATACAGGGACACACACATGCACGCAGACTAACCAGTAACTGTGGAATAGTCTGACCTCTGAATTATATTTATCAAATATGACAACTGTTGTCTTCATAATTTGGAAAATTCTGAATAGCATCAGTTAGACAAAGATTCACATCTCTACTAAATCTTATCCATTATATTTGGCATGAAACCAGCTGCCATGTATGACTGATGCAACATAATTCTTAAAACTTTTAACTGCATGAGTGCAGTAACTGATATATAGTCTTCTCTTTTGTCAGTAAAGTTAGTAAGGAGTTTAACAGCTTTGAGTCTCTCAGAAATGCAGCTTTTTTCCCCATAAAACCTTGTCTCAATCAGTCAGTGCTTTTCAGGAAGTGTCCCAAATAAAATGGTAGATAGTGGGTATTAGTGTTTATGCATATTGGGATTTGGAGGAAGATGACTCATACATAACAGTGATGTGAACTAATGAAAGTTACTTATCCCAAATCTGACTTAGTTTCTGTTTCTGTAAATAGGAATTTTCAAAAATAGCTTTTTTTATTGCATTGTAGCTAGAGTTTATATGTGAGAGGCCAGTTAAAGGCGCCAAAAGCAGGGTTAGAAATACTGAATGCAGTTTTTCAATGACTATGATGTAGAGAAAAAGAGAACTATAAAACTGTCAATATAAGGAGATAGAAAAGAACAAATAAAAAGGAAAAATAATAGATCTCTACCAGAAGTTTCAAGAAATAAAAGGAGAATTCAAAAGTAGACTAGAAATACACAAAGGCCAACCGGGATCTGAATAGGGGAAAATAAAGGGAAGGTGATAACAGTATACTGAAAATCTATAGAGAGGAGACAAAAGGATGACAGATACCTTGGAAAAAATATCCCTATGAAGTAGAATTATAATTCTAGAAAATGAAGTGAAAGCTGCCCTAAAAGTATTGGGAAGAAATAAACCACTAGAGGTAGATGGGATACCAATAGAATTATCCCAAGTCACAGAGATTGAATCTGTCGAAATCCTAACAAAAATATGTCAGAAAATATGAAAAATAAAACAATGTTCTACAGACAGGCAACATTCAATATACACCCCAATCTTCAAGGAAGAAGAGAGCAAGGAGCGCAGTAACTATAGGACCTTTACTCTCTCTCTAATTCCCCACACAAGAAAAGTGGTGTTCAAAGTGAGGCAACAAAGGCTTCTACTTCTATCTTATATGGAGAAAGAAAAGCTGGATGTTCAAGCTGGATTCAGAAAAGGAAGAGGCACTCGAGATCTAATTGCCAACATGCACTGGGGACTAGAGAGTTCCAAAGAATTGCAGAAAGAGGGTTAGTCTATGTTTTATATAACTGAGTAAAGCCTTTTACCGTGTGGATCATGGAAAGCTGTGGTTGCTCGGAATGAAGTGGCTGTGCCTCAGCCCTTGATTGTCCCAATGTATAACCTGAACTGTGGACAGGAAGCCACTGTCAGGACAGAATAATGAGAAGCAATGATTTTCTATAAGCAGAACTATCAGAAAAGGGTTCATTTTATGTCCCTATTTGTGTAATCTGTATGCAGAACACATTATACTAAAACATGGGCTAGACTCAGAGGAAGGAGGAGTGAAAATTGGTGGAAGAAATAATGCGGATGATGCTACCATATTGTCAGAAAGTAGCGATGCGTTGAGACAATTTCTGATGAAAGTGAAAGAAGAAAGTGCAGGCTTGGTTCAGACATCAATCAAATAAAAAAGACTACAACCAAGAAATCCAGAGAAAGCTGAGATTCAGAAGGGCAGCAATAGAAGAATTAGGACAGATCATCAAGAGCAAGACTGTGTCATCAGACAGCAAGGCTAAAATCGTTCTCACCGTTGCATTCTCAATTACTATGTACTGATGTTGGCCGGTGGAGAAGGCTGATAGAAAAAAACAACAACACAAAAACATTGATTAATTTCAATATGGTATTGGGAGAGAAATCTACAGAGGCCCAGGACCCCCAAAAGATAAATGAGTGTTACCAGCAAATCAAGCATGAATCATTACTGAAGGCAAAAATTACAAAACTTCAGCTGTTCTATTTCGGGCATGTTGTGAGAAGGCAGCGTTCTTTGGAACAGACAATAATGCTGGGGAAATAGAAGACAGCAGGAAAATAGAAAAAAAAATATATGAGATAGATTGACTCCAAAAAAGAAACCATAGACATGAGTCTACAGGAGCTGAGCAGAGCTGTTGACAGGCTATCACTCATTCATAGGATAGCCAGGAGTCAGAGCTGACTCAACAGCATGTAATAGACATAACTGCTGTGAGCTTCTATTAAGAATCATCCACCCAACACTATCATCAGGAAGTACCTGAGATAATGTAGGACATTTATTTAAAGGATAGTTACAACTTAAACTTTAATTTTATGTATAGTCATCATCCAACTATTATGAAAATCTCTTTGCTGATATATGATTGTTTTTCATAAATTTCTTCTTTTCTTTTCTTTTACATCATATTTATTTTTCTGTTTAAAAATTACCTTTAAATGCAAGATTGATTAATATGATGGATATTTATTATGCACATTTTAATTATTTTAAAAAATATATATTTTAATTGATTTCAGAGAGGAAGGGAGAGGGAGAAAGAGATAGAAACATCAATAATGAGAGAGTATCACTGATTGGCTGCCTCCTGCACGTCCCCCATTGGGGATTGAGCCTGCAACCAGAGCATGTGCCCTTTAATGGAATCGAACCTGGGACCCTTCACTCCACAGGCTGATGCTCTATCCACTGAGCCAAACCAGCTAGGGCTATTATGCACATTTTATATAACACTTTTCTTAGTAGACTTTCTGGGTAAAGTGAGAATAAGGTAGATGAGGTTTGTGCTTTGACAATAACATTGTACATATTCAACAAAAACTTCTAAGTTTTCAATTGTGCATTATAAAAGCTATTTGTTACATATGAAAAATAATTTACAATTTATGATCCACTATTTGAACAGATTGTAATATTAATTAGATAACAGAATACAGATAGTGCAATAATGATTAATTCTTACAAATTAACTATAACTCAATTTATTTCTTTACTAGAGACTCAGTTCATGAAATTCATGTGGGGGGGGCGTGTCCCTCAGCCCGCCTGCACCCTCTTGCAATCCGGGACTCCTGCGGGATCAGGTCTAAACCTGTAGTCGGGCATCCCTCTTGCAATCCAGGACCGCTGGCTCCTACTGCTCACCTGCCTGCCTGCCTCATTACCCCTAACTACTCTGCCTAACTGCCTGATCACCCTTAACTGCTCTCCTGCCTGCCTGATTGCTTCTAACCACTCTTCCTGCCTGCCTGATTGCCCCTAACTGCCTCTGCCTCTGCCCCTGCTGTGGCGGCTTCATCTGGAATGACGTCCAGAAGGTCATTCAGCTGTCTGGTCTAAATTAGCATATTATGCTTTTATTATTATAGATTTTTCATCACCTTCATAAGGCTTCGAATAAGGTAAAAGGAGAAAAATTAAGGTGAAGACAAATAAGGAACACCTTTGTCTTTCACATGCCAGGTAACTAATGTTGCTTTTAATACTTTTTAGGTTTTTAAACTGTTTTTAGTTGATATCATTCAACTCAGAATTTTAAGAGTTACCTCTTTTTTTTTAAATATATTTTTATTGATTTCAGAGAGTAAGGGAGAGGGAGAGATAGAAACATCAATGATGAGAGAATCATTAATTGGCTGCCTCCTGTACTCCCCACACTGGGAATGTAGCCCCAAACCTGGGTATGTGCCCCAACCAGAATCAAACTGTGACCTCCTGGTTCATAGGTTGACACTCAACCATTGAGCTACACTGCCCAGGCAAGAGTTACTTCTTATGGTTATAAACAGTGCATGTGAAATTTAATTCATTACAATTTGAAATTTCAAGAACAAATGTATTGTTAACAGTTATTGCTCATTAGTCTTGAGAAATAACATTGTTGGGCTTGAGATTTCTAGCTTCATTATTTTCTATTTTTATATTGAAAAACAAAATGGATGCATTAATATATATTTAATATTTTTCTCTCACAAGCACAAAGGAGATATTTTAACACAGTTCTTTCTCTATCTGACCTGCATTAATGTTGCTCACTATGATAAATTAAGTGCTTACAAAAGAACATACAGATATACTTATTATCAAGAATTATTAGATAAAATCTCTTACATTTTGGAAACATTATAGAACTCCTTAAATACATAGAATAAGATCATTAAAGGTGATTAAAAAGATAATGTAACCAGTAGTGAGGGGTTTAGTTTTGAATTCTCTTGCCATTTTATGACTTATAAGACTTACTTGAAACTTCAACTTTCTAATTTGAAAAGTGGGTCACGAATAAGCCTAATTTGCTTGAGTGTTGTAAAAATAAATGTAGCCAATGTATAAAGCTATTAATTTAGCATCTGGCTCAGAGTAAACATTCAATAAATAAGGATTAAAACCAAACAACAATTATTAAGAGATAATAATTATATGTTAATAAGGATGCATAGTCAAAATAATTCAAATTAAGTTGAATAAAGTTAATTGAAAGTTGCTCTTTTGAAAAACATATCCCATTATTCAAGAAATTGATTTGTATGTTCTTGTCATAACCTCTAAAACATAACATTCACCCAAATATATTATTTAACTTATGATTAAATGATTTTTTTTTTCTGATCTGGAATTTAATTAAAATGTAACATTGAATACTAAACACTAAAATCAGAATATATATTATAAAATCAAAATATTACTTTTTTAATTTTTAAAATTATTTTTCTAGTTTCCTTCATTTTATGTAAATAGATATATTTAAAATTGTTCATATCATTGGGTAAATAACTCAGTTATATTTTCAAAGTATTATTATTGTTAATAATTTCTACCATGGAAAGTCAGATCTAAAATTCTAAGTAATTTTGCTTAATTATACAAATACAAGTTAAAAAATAAACCAGTAATAAATTGTTTATTAATTTTTTGTTGATTAATGTACTTTTGTGTTGATGTCTCTCTCTCCTAAAATATATATATGTTATAGAGAATATTTGTATATAGAAAAATTTTAAAAATACATAGGTTCATTGAAGAATACTAGCTAGCACATGCTAACATATAAAACAATGAATGTCCTTTAACAAGGTGAAACTAATTTTATCAAAAGTCTGATGAAACTTTACAACAATCTATTTAAGAAGTTGGATGCAATTGAGAATGAAAGGTTAGTTTCCATTCTTCCTTCCTCCTCCTGTCTCCCCTGAGGGAAGGAAAAAACAAATGAACAAACAAAAGTTTTACAAAATGTTTAACAGATTTTTTATAGTCTATGAATCTAGAATGTATGGCTTGATGAAGCAATTAAAAATATCAGTGCCACCTATTAAATTATCAGATTATAAATTGGAGATATTCATAACCAAAATATCTCACTTTGTGTAAAGGATGTACCACATGCATCATCAATCTTGACTAGATGCATTTCAATGTAACAGTAAGGACCCAAGGAGTTGTCTCATAATTGCCTGTATCCTTTAAATTATTAATAAATTGGATACTATTGAAGATTTCTATGATTCTTGTTCATGTTCTCTGATAATCAAACACTTATCTTAGTGATTAATAAAAAATGTCTTCTTTTACAATTTGCAAGATACTATAAAACAATGTAAAGAGACATGAAAGAGATAGATTTTTCAAATAAAAAATTAGCAAGCTAGGAATGAAAATAGAACCCTGAAAATTAAAACTCCATGATAAGATAAACTCTTCTGTACCGAAAATTGAAAAGGGAATTGTGAGTTGGAAGATGATACCCAAGTATCCACAAAGACCATAAGATAAAGAGAAACATAATTCATAATAAATACAGAATTTGGTCTGAGGCATATAGGATAGATTCCAAAGCTGCATTATATATCTAAAAGAAAGTGTAGAAGGAAGTAATTGAGAGCTTGGACTAGATTCCATTTACAATCTTCAGAACTGAAATAAAAAGACCAAGGTAGTCCCAGTCGTCATCTATAATACATGCAGAAGACAAGGGCTTAATCTTTACTGTCCTACAGGAAAATAAGTGTCTGCCCAGAATTTATTTCAAACTGAGAAAAACATTTTAAAGAGATTGAGGTAAGAGAAACATAATTTAATGTCCTGATGGCAATATTAAATTTTTATTTTCAAAATATCTTGGGAAATATCTTAATCATATTCCAAATCAGAATCCTTTAGTGCTCAAGAAAATTCTTAGGAGAAATTAGTTTATCTTTCATTTTTATTCAAGGAAGGTAACTGAAGGGCTATACATAAAATACAAATGATAACAATGATGATAACCATAATTAAATAACAAATATTGATTTCTACTATATAGCTCACATACTTGAAATATGTTGATTACTCTAAATTGAATTCTATCAATATAAACACTTATAGACCTTATAGATATCATTAATAATCATGTTAAGAAGGAATTATTGCTTGCTTCTTTTTCCATCTTAAGGCATAAAATATGTTTTGACAGATATATTACAGAAAGTATAGTTCATTTATCACATATTGGCTGGCATGTGCCTTAACTACTAAATTTTATTAGTATACCTACAAATAAATGTTCTAACAGAAAAAAATCTACAATAATAAAAAAATCTACCAAATATATTAAGAATGTAATCATTTAAGAGTTATATTAAAGTATATCACAGAGGAGTCTGAAAGATTAGGGAAGATTTCAGAGATTATCTTTTCTAGTTGGATCTGGATTGAGTTTGGATTTACAAAGACAACAAATTCAAGGCTGCCTAGGTCAACATGTTCTTGGCAAAGTAATCTATATGCAAAAAAAAAAAAAAGGTAGATAAGTGTGAAAGAATAACATTCATTTATATATGGCGAGGTTAGTATAATTTGATTAATGATAGACTGAGCTTCATATTTAAAATTATCAGCTCTATAATTTTAGAAATATTGAAATCTTAGTTCTTAAACTAAGTAATCAAATAAAATAAATTTTACAAGACCAAGCGATGATTTTACTGAACGCAGATACCCTTTAACTTGGCTATACTTATTGTCTGTTCACTTATATATTGCCTATTTGGCAAGAATTTTTTCAATTTTGAGGAAAAAATATATAGGGAGTATTTTGGGCCAAAATAAAGTCACATTAAAAAAATGGAAAAATATAATAGTTTGGAAATATTAGCTTAATTTTAAAGCTCTTATAGTTGTAAATCTTTTGCAACATTATTGATTTTGAAGGACAACCTAAAATTATAAAATCCTCAAACACCTATCTTGAACCATAAAAGAATCTCAGGGAGCCAAGTTTCAAAGTGTTTTTCACACAGTTAATACCAAAAGACAGATTACATAGCACTTATTAACTTCTCTATACATAGAAACACATTGATACAAATGTGGATAATAATTCTGAGCCTGAATCATTGGGTGGAATACAATTCACCCTTAAAAGTTAGTCTCCCTAATGAAAATACCACCATAATTTAAAAAAAAAAAAAAGCAATGCATTTAATTCAAAGTCACACTCAAACCTTAACAAATTGTCACAGAGAACCCACTATACCTACAATGGAGTAGAATATAAGGATTTCAATGGTGAATCATCATAGCATGTATGTTCATATTACAGGGAGCATGTTTAGGACTTTGTTTTATAAAACAGGTGGGAGCACAAACATTTACATTGCAAAGCACTCACTAAGGAGAAAATAATTTTGAATTTCATACACCAATGGCAGACTAACTCCACTAGGGCTGTATCAATATAAGTCCACAGTAGAAGAGAAAGCCAGAGACTCCATGGTCCAGAAAGTCGGTGAGAAAAGGTTAAGTTGATGACAATCTTTTGAGATTAAAAAAAAATGTAATTTAAAAATTGATATGGTAATGATGCCAAAATTTCTGTTCAGGTCCGAGTTCACTATCTGACAAAATCAAAGAATGAGTTCATGAACAAAGACAGAAAGCAGAAGCAAAGTTTATTGAGAGATAGGTGGACTCCCTGCAGCACAGGGTAGCAGGGAGGGGGCACAGTGGGTTGCCAGTGAAGCTTCTTTGCCTCAAGTTCCAAAACCCCAGGCCCCTTAAGCCACCTGTGTTGTTCTGATGCTGGACATGTGCTTCTTTTTTTGCTGGCTTTCTTCCCTCTTCCTCTAAATTCTGTTTCCCTGAGATGCCCTCCCCATTGCCCTGCTAAATATATGCACACACACTGAGTATTAGCAGGTATATGCTCAGTCTCTCTTTAGTAACAAAGATGGGCTAACACAATTCTGGATAACACAGGATGGAGCATCAAACATTTCCCTCACTAATACTCAATTCCTATATTTGAGTACATAAAGTATCAGTCCCCAAACTTGTCAAACATTTTATTTTTTCTTTTATGGAAATATATAACCATACCTTTTGAATCAATTTTACAGATATATGTGGACAGAAACATTATTCTATCTAATAATAGAGTAACATGTAAATTACCATCACTCCGCTACGCCCACGAATGGGCAGTGGAGGCTGGGGGGCGGGACTCGGGGTGGCCTATATGACCATTGAGAGGCACGGATCCGCTGCCACTGAGGGGGGCTACCCTGCTGTTGAGAGGCGCAGGGGGTGGGACTCCCGCCCCCAGTGCCTCTCAACGGCCAGATCCGCGGCCTCTGAGGGGGCCTGTCATAGACACCCAGCTGCGCCTCTCAATGGCAGGGTAGCCAGGTGTCTGCGGCAGCCCCCCTCAGCGGCCGTTGAGAGGCGCAGGGGGCAGGAGTCCCGCCCCCTGCGCCTCTCAACAGCAGGGTTGCTGCCCTCAGGGGCCGCGGACCATCAAAAGTGGGGGAGCTGGGTGCCCTGTCTGCTCCGGCACCAGGCCTTTCAGAAGCCTCTGCCCAGCCGGAGGCTTCTGAAAGGCCTGGTGCACCAGCGGACAGGCACCCAGCTCCACCGCGAAAAGCGAAAGCGTGTAGGGGACCCTACACGTGCATGATTCAATCATGCACTGGGCCTCTAGTGTGTATATATATACACAAACACACACACACACACACACACACACACACACACTAGAGGCCCAGTGCACAAAATTCGTGCACAGGGGGTGTGTGTCCCTCAGCCCAGCCTGCAACCTCTCCAATCTGGGACCCCTCAAGGGATGTCCGACTGCCCATTTAGGCCCGATCCCAGTAGGATCGGGCCTAAATGGGCAGTCGGACATCCCTCTCACAATCAAGGACTGCTGGCTCCCAAATGCTCGCCTGCCTGCCTGCCTGCCTGATTGCCCCTAAATGCTTCTACCTGCCAGCCTGATCACCCCCTAACCACTCCCCTGCTAACCTGGTCACTCCTAACTGCCCTCCCCTGCAGGCCTGGTCCTCCCCAACTGCTCTCCCTTGCAGACATGGGAACCCCCCAACTGCCCTTCCCTGCAGGCCCGGTCACCCCCAACTTCCCTTCTCTGCCGGCCTTGACACACCTAACTTCCCTCCCCTGCAGGCTTGATCGCCCCCAACTGCCCTTCCTTGATGGCCTGGTCCCTCCCAACTGCCCTCCCCTGCTAGCCTGATTGCCCACAACTGCCCTCCCTTGAGGCCTAGTCCCTCCCAACTGCCCTACCCTGCTGGCCATCTTGTGGTGGACATCTTGTGTCCACATGACAGCAAACATCTTTGACCACATGGGAGCAGCCATCTTGTGTGTTGGAATGATGGTCAATTTGCATATTACTCTTTTATTAGATAGGATACTATATATATATATATATGTACATACACACACACACACACACACATATATATGTCTAAAAATTATCATAACTTCAATTTAAGTCAATTTCACTCAAATTGTTTTTGTTTGTTTTACAAAAGTCAATGATGTAACAAGAAAGTCATTTGAGACAAAGGCTATCACTTTTTAGTTATAATTTATAATTCAGTGTAAGCAGTAAAATTTTAAATTGCCCTTTGAGTACTGTGAAATTGCCTGATATAACTTGGCAATCCTGTTAGTTCATTGCCCAATTAACTGGATAATACATTTCGTGCCCAGAAATCCCCAGTCAAAATTCTATGTGACAATACTTTGAGGTTTGATAATTGCATATTTAAGTGTGTGTGACTAACTCTCAATTTCTAAATTGGAATTTATATATTTATAACATTAGTGGACTCTAGGCTAACAATAAAGAATTCAAATTTTGGATATGAAACAAAAATTCTGGAAATGTTAATACCAAATATGTCTGTTATTAATTTCCCATTTGTAAGGCTTACATTATAAAGGACAGAGCTTACTTTTAAGGCTTTATTTATATTAATTTTTTGTCTAATATATTAGAGACTCTAATTAGGCTTATCCCATCAAAATTTTTGTGCTGTTTAAGATCGTATACATTCAAAATTGTGATTTTTTTTGAAATGTAATCAAACAATCTTTCATTTTCTGCTCTTTTTTCTATTCTTATTCTACACTCATGTATTTGGAATTTGTCATTTTATTCTTTATTATTAATCTAATATACCTTGCCAAAGAATAACTTTGGCATACTTTCCTCCTTAACTCTTAGTAGAGCCTAAGATGGCCTTCATGTTTTCTCAGTTTGACTAAACTTTACACAAGCTTTTTCCTCACTCCAAGCTCTACACTCTTTTTCCTTAGGAGCATCTACTTTCGAAAACTAGTAGTGCACAATTTTTCTCTGTCCCATTGAATTGTCAATCCTTTCCAAGCCTCTTGCCAGTTTTATAACCTAGAAATATCTTTCTTAGGACCTGGGAGGTACTATTTTGAAACATAATTGCTGATATGGATAAAGGCACTATCTCCCAGTCCCTATGGGGGAAAAGAAGCCTAAATTTAACAAATGACAGCAAACACAGATTGCCTAGCCTAATACTGTCCATTAGCTCATCCTGTTACAGAATTTACTAGGCAACCAAAGAATACACAAGAGTACTTGTTGACACAGGAAAAACCCATTTATTTTCAGATGTTTTGCATGTACTAGTACAGTGACTCAGGGGAGACTTTCTCTCCAAATCCTGAGCAAACCAATATGGAGGAAGCTTTCCCTTTATCCCCTTTGGTTTCTTTGTCCCCCAAATATGGGATGGGACTTCTGGACCTTTCACCCGCTTTGCAAAAAGCCCCAGATGTTGGGATGGGGGCCATGAGACCACACCTAAAGGCCTGGCCTGGCGCCAGCACTAAAAACCCTAACAACCCCCCGCCCGGGGGGTTTTCAGGGGTATACCATTTAAGACAGGAATGAAAGGGTTAAAGAGAATAAAATGGGGCAAAGAAAAACTTATTGTCCTTAGCAGATACCTTGCAGAAAGCTTGCAGCCTTGAGCACAGCATAGCTCAGATAACCAGAAGACAGCTGGCATGGGAGGAACCAAGGATGGATCAGACCCTTATGTCAGCAGAGCGGCTTGCAGCCAACAAAAATGAATAAAAACCTATCTCTCCCTGATTGCTTTGCTGCTGCCTTTTTCGGTCTCAGCCCACCTGCACCCTGGTGGTTGGAATAAAATATTTGTGATACATTATGGCCTCTGTAAAATTGGAGTAGTACTTAGGTAAACCGGTCTTGCAAGACCAGATTATTAAAGGGGCAGTGACTAGACTATAGGCTAACAAGAATGTGCATTAGGTTACTGGCACAGATTCAGATTGCTAGCCCCCCCAAAATGTCTCATTTTCCCCATCAATCCCAGCTTTAAAAACGCCTCGTATACCATGGAATATTTTTTCACCATAAAAAGAAGGAAATCTCATTTGTGACAACATAGAGAAACCTGAAGAACACTATGCTAAATGAAATGAGCCAAAACACAGAAGACTGGTACTACATGATTTCACTTTTATATAGTGTCTGAAAAAGTCAAACTCATTGAAGGAGAGAATAGAAGAGTGGTTGTCAGGTGCTGAGGGTTTGAGGAAATGGGGACTTGCTTGCATAAGGCACACACTCTCAGTTATAAGATTAATAATTTAAGGAGATTTTAATATACAGCATGGTGACTACAGTTAATAACACTGTGTTGTACACCTGAAATTTGCTAAGAGAGTAAATCTTAATTATCCTAAAAAAATTAAATAGTAACTATGTGAAGTGATGGAAAAGTTAATTAGCTCAACTGAAGTAATCATTTCACAATGTGTACATATATCAAATCATCACTTTGTACACATTAAATATATGTGTGTGTGTGTGTGTGTGTGTGTGTGTGTATGTTTTGACAGTAATACTTCAGTAAAGCTAGATAATCTTCCCAACTTTTGTTTCAGCACAGTTGAGTTCAATTTTTCTCCTCTATTGCAAGAGTTTGAGGACTTTGGAATACAGTCTCCCTTGCCTATTTAACTTGCCTGCCTATCAATTCCCTACGCAATTTTTCTTTGGCACTACTTTTATTCAGGTAATTCCAGCTATTCATTCTTGACAGGTGTATACTATTAAAAGACAGCAGAAATTTCAACATCATGCTTAGAAGGGGTATGACCCACCACTATAAAAAATTAGTCATGTATACTGTTGATATACTGGTTTAATTATATGGCTCTCAGAAAAGAAATTTGTGATTTCTTTGCTAACAAAGGTAATAAAATAACTCTTTAAGCACACACATATACATATGCCCATACATTTGGTTTAAGAATCAACACTGGCTTATAATTAATATTTGAAAGACCATTTAAAGTTGCTGTTATTTACTTAATCAAATATTATTATAATTGTCTTCAAAGATCTTGATGATGCTAATCTTTTTAAAAAATATCAGATTCTTAAAATTTTAGTAAACTACCTTAATAATCCCAAATATCTCAATTTCAAACTCACCTCCTATTTTTAAAGGTAATAAGCTCTTACCACATAAATAAAAGACTTTAGAATTATTTACATAATTTTCACCTGACTGTTCAAAGTCAATTTTGAAATACATACAAATATTAATAAATATAAAAGAATCTCTACAAAGACCTACAGTCTAAAGCCAGCTGGTCATCCTTGTCACTGTATTTTCTAATTTTGATATATAAGCAACATTTTATTTATCTTTGTCATAAGTTTACATTTTAATTTTAGGCAAGCATTTTATTTAAATTTGCCATAAATTTTAATGTAATAAAAGAAACACATGACTATAGGTACAAACATGACCCACACTCTCAATCTTTGCCTTTCTAATCTGTTTATCCATCAGAACGTGGTGTTACTCTTCCTCATAATCTGTTCAATAATAAATCTCCAAATACCCAAAAGAATAGGCACAAAATTACTGTGAAACATATGCTTCCAGAGATCACAGTGCTAATGGGTTTAGAGATTATTCCTCCTCATCACTCACTGTGAAAAATCATCTATACTAATAAAAGGTTAATATGCTAATTAGACTGGGAGACCTTCCGGGAGACCTTCCTGGATGTCCTTCCGGACAAAGCCATTGTGGCTGGGCTGAGGCAGAGGTGGTTAGGGGTGATCAGTACAGGAGGGGAGGGCAGTTGGGGGTGATCAGGCTGGTGAGAGGGGGGCAGTTGGGCTCAAGCAGGCCAGCAGGGAGGGCCAGTTGGGGGTGAGCAGGCCGGTGGGGGGGGGCAGTTGGGCGTGAACAGGCCAGCAGTGAGGGGCAGTTGGGGGCAATCTGACTGGCAGGGGGGGCAGTTGGGGGCGATAAGGCCAGTAAGGGGGGACAGTTGGGGGCAAGCAGGCCAGCAGGCAGAGTGGTTTGGGGCAATCAGGCAGGCAGGTAGGTGAACAGTTAGGAGCCAGCGGTCCTGGATTGCGAGAGGGATGTCCTGACTGCTGGTTTAGGCCCAATCCCAACCGGCAGTTGGACATCTCCTGAGGGGTCCCAGATTGGTTAGGGTGCAGGCCAGGCTGAGGGACACCCCCTCCACCTTGCACAAATTTCATGCACCGGGCCACTAGTACATATGAATAAAAATGAGACAAATTCAACAATAGTAACAGTCAAGTAGTATTATATAAATTTAAGCTTTCTGTGTAACCAAGGGAAGAAAAATGTGATAATACCACAAAAAGGAAGTATGTGGGTTTTGCTCCATGGACTAATTGCATAAAAAGTTATATTAAAGAATTTTTTCTTATCTATGTTCTACACTAAAGAAGAAATAGAGATTAAATCATTTGCTAAATATAAATAGTAAACCTCAACTTTGAGCACTTTGAGGAAATTACACTGTGAAGCAGGAGATGGAAAAAGACCTTTAAAAAAGCCCCTAATCTCAAATCATCTTATCACAAAAAGGCATTTTTGTGTATAGAAAAAAGAGAATGTCTCTTTTAATTACATAAAGATTTTGCCACTAGCCAAACCAAGTTTTATTTCCTGGAGCCAGAATTGCAGAGAGAAAGCAGATTTCAATTTTCATTAGTTCAGCAAACATTACCTTATTTTTTATGTATAGTTTTTAGGTCTTTTGATTTGTGTAAGTAACTACATATTTGCTTAGGTAGCTGAATTTAATTTGAAAGCTGGTGGACAGTATTTTACATATTTATGGAAAGATAGTATTGAAGGAAATGGTACGCAGCAACTAGGTACCATTTTTCCCTCCGGTATGTGCAAGGACTCGAAATGAATCAATTACATGAAATGTAAGTCAATGTTTTAAATCACATATTTAAAAAAATGCACATTGAAATATTTATTTGAAAAAATACAATACTGATTTTAATATTATGATTTTGCACATGTATATATAAAAATTATATAAACTATGAAGGCTATTTAAGAGTAATTACTTGGAACATTCTTCATCTGCTATATTGGAACCTCTCTCCAACAAGAAGCTCTATTTTAAGTTTTAGTGTGTATCCATTGTGCTTGACTTCTTTTACATTTGAAAAAAAAAATGATTTCTGCAGCATCTTATATAGTCTTACATATTAAATCCTCCTAACTAATAAAAGGGTAATATGCAAATTAACCATAATTTCTTCACAAATATGGCAGCACCCATAGCTACAAGATGGTGGTGCCCAGTCCTCTCAGCCCTGCCAGAAGTCCCCCAGTCCCTGGAGGGGTGCAGCCGCTGAGAGCAGGCAGTGTGAGCGGCCTGGCAAAATGCTTGCTTTGTCGCTGTGGCGACGAGGCAAGTGTTCCACCCTGGTCGTGGAGGACCTCTGGGCATTGAAGAGCCTCTGGGCAGTGGGCACGGAGTGGCCGGGCCCTGCAAAGAGCTACTGGCACATGGATTCGTGGGCAGGACGACTAATATTATATATACATAGAGTTTCCTCAGATGCGCAATACTTTTAAAATAAGGTCACATCCTCTTGATTTTAGAACAGAAATGCTTTTGAAGCACCTTTTCTCTTTCAAATTGGTACAAATGATCAATTATTTCTCCACTTTATTTATTTATAAAGAAGTTACAATAGGATTATAAAAATACTATTTCTATCACATTATTTATTGAAGAACCTTCAATTATTTAACACCCTACAACTTCATAATTAGAGAGTACAACATAAATAGGTAGATACTTGTAATCAAAAGAACAATGGATTTTAAATTCTTGATTGAGATTCTGGCTTTGCCATTTATAATCTACTAGAGGCTCGGTGCACGAAAACTCATACACTGGGGGGAAGGGGTCCCTCAGCCTGACCTGCCCCTTCTCACAGTCCAGGAGCCCTCAGGGGATGTCATACTGATGGCGTTGGCCTTCTCCTCTGTGGGAGGTGACTGGGCCAATCGGGAAGGAGCCACCTACATCACCCCACTGCTGCTGCCACTGCCAGCCACCATGGCTGCTGGCCCTTGGCCCTCGCTTCTTAGTGCTGGCCCCATCCCTGCCCACCGATGGGCGGGGGGCAATCTGGGGCCAGGCTGGCTGTGGGAGGAGCTGTGGGAGGTTGAGGCAGAGCAGGTTGCATCCCGCCCAGACTCTGCGGAGGCGTGGCGCCAGGACCTGGCCAGCGCTGCTGCCTCTATGGCTGCCTCTGTGGAAGGAGCAGCAATGGAACCAGCCTACGCCGCCGCCTCTCCTGTGTGAACGCCTCTCCCATGCTGCTGGCCCTCGGCCCTTGCAGTCCCTGCAGCTTTGTCCTAAAGGACATCCGGAAGGACGTCAGGAAGACGACCTGTCTATCCGGTCTAATTTGCATATTACCTTTTTATTAGTATAGATATAAACTTGGATAACCATTTAGTCTACTAGTGTCTTTTCATCTGTTCATTTCATTAAACTGCAATAGCAATTATCTTGCTTTCTTATATAGTAAATTAAATGGTATAACCTACACAAAAGCATTTCAAATATTTTGAACTAATTTCAAATATCTACTACTGAAATCATATACGTTTTGGTAAATGAAGAAATAAGCTGAAGGATGACATTAGGATGAAAATAGGAAATCAAAGTAAGAAGTTGTATGTCAGTAAAGTAAATAATTTATGATGAGTGCCTACTGTGCTAACAGCACTACAAACATGAATGTTCACTGAAAAAAATAGGAAGAAAAATACTATTTATTTTTTTAATTCAGCAGACATTTATTTATTTGCAAAAACATTTCAGAGGTATTTAAGTCAAAAACATAATCATTGCCCTCACAGTGTTCATAGGTAAAACAAGAGAGACAACTTAATAATGATAATTATTATTGATAAATGCATTGATGGAATCATGGAGAAAATGCTAAAGAAAAGTATAATGTATTATTAATACTTATTGATAAAATCAGTGTTATGGAAAAATCTTTCACAATCAGATTCTACTAAAAGATTCTTATACTGAAAAAAAAAAACACAAAAACAGAACTTCTTTATAGGAAATACTGACTTTTAGAGTTATTCACCTGTATATTAAACATTCATGCTTTCTGTGACATGAATTCTTTTATATTCTCCCCCATTTTTTATTGTGTTGTATTTTTTTATTACTTTGTTCTTTATTCTGAATGCTATTTTGGGAGAGAGAGGGTTAAAATACTTTCTGCCATTTTGTTACTTATTTTGCAATTTCTTTTATTTTTCAATAAAATGTATTTTAGCCAAAACCGGTTTGGCTCAGTGGATAGAGAGTTGGCCTGCGGACTGAAAGGTCCCAGGTTCGATTCCGGTCAAGGGCATGTACCTTGGTAGCGGGCACATCCCTAGTAGGGGGTGTGCAGGAGGCAGCTGATCGATGATTCTCTCTCATCGATGTTTCTGACTCTCTGTCCCTCTCTCTTCCTCTCTGTAAAAAATCAATAAAATATAGTAAAAAAAAATGTATTTTAGCTTTTTAAATTTGTTTTTAACCAAGATGGCTTGATTTAAATCTTGGCTATCCCACCAAATTAGCTATTGTACCCTTTAGCAAATAGCTTACCCTTTGTCCCTCAGCCTCTGTGGATGGGGATAAACAATTATATGTGTTAAAATTGTTGTGAGGTTTAAATGACTTAAATTCTCCTATTATTAACATATAATATCACGGTGATAAAATTGTTATAATTAATGAATCAATATTGATACATTATCACTAACTAACTAAAACACATATTTCATTCATCTTTCTTTAGTTTGCCTAAGGTCAATTTTCTGTTCCAGGATATCAGCCAGACTACATTTATTACATTTAGTTGTTATGTCTCCTTAAACTCATAGCACATTTGAAGAGAAAGTAAGAGTTCCCATATATCTCCTGGGCCCAAAAACACACATAGCACACACTTCATACTATTAACATTCCTCACCAGAGTGGTACATATGTTACAAGAGATGAATCTACATTTACACACCATAATCACCTAAATTTCATAGTTTACATTAGGTCATTATTGGTATTATAGGGTTTTAAACAAATGTATAATGATATGTAACCATCATTACTATATTATTTAGAGTATTTTCATTGCCCTAAATAGCCTCTAAGCTTCACCTGTTCATCCTTGCTTCTCCCCACTCCCAAACCCTCAAAACACTGATCTTTCTATTGTCTCCATAGTTTCGCTTTTTCCAGAATGTCAGATAGTTCAATTCACACTGTATATAATCTTTTCAAATCAGCCTTTCTCACTCAGTAATATGCATTTAAGGTTTCTCTGTGTCCTTTCGTGGCTTGATAGTTCATTTCTTTTTTTGCTTTATTATCAAAAAACCTTTTCAATTACAGTTTGCATTCAACATTATTTTGTACTAAGGGCCCAGTGCACAAATGTGTGCACCTTGAAAGGAACTGTGGGCCTCGAGGCTATGGTGAGTCTAGGCCCATCTTCCATGCCCCTGCCTGGCGCCTCCCACCACGGCCCCTGGTCCCCTCTCTGCCTCAGCCCTGCTCCCGCCACTGCCGCTCCCATATGCTGACAGCACCGGCTCCGCTCATGCCCACTGATGGTGCGGAGCAATTGGGGCCGGCACCAGCAATGGGTGTGAGTGGGGCTGGCACCATCAGTGGGTGTGAGTGGCAGCTGGTGCCCCGATCGACCCTCAGGCGCAGGGTTAGGTGGAGAAGCCCTCAGGGGTAATTGGGGTCAGCAGCCTCCACTCGCACCCACTAATGTCATTGAGCAATGGGAGCTAGCACTGGGCACCGGCAGCGGGTGTGAGTGGGGCCGGCACTGGCAGCAGGTGCAAGTGTTGGTCAGGACCACGGTGCACAGGAGCAAAGAATTTCTAATATCCACCAAAGACTCACCCCAATGATAGTGACTGGTGCCCCGCCTTGGTCTGGCACCCCTGCTCACCTGCTCCCCCATATGGCTATGGCCAATGCCCACCATGTTCCTCATGCACTCCCTGGTGGACAGCACACATCATAGTGAATGGTTGTTCAGTTGTTCCACCGTTCAGTCTATTTGCATATTAGGGTTTCATATATATATAAGAGATTGATTTCATATGTACAGCACAGTGGTTATACACTCATACACTTTACAAGGTGTTCTCCACGATATTCCCAATTCCCAATTGGCACCATACATAGTTATTATAATACTAAAGGCCCGGTGCAAGAAAATTCATGCACTGGAGGGGGGGTCCCTCAGCCTGGCCTGACCCCTCTTACAGTCCGGGAACCCTCAGGGGAAGGAGGTGACCTGGTGGTCAGGAGAAGGCATCCCCACATCACACCTCTGTTACTGTCAGTGCTGGCGGTGCAAGCCTCGTCTGGCCCTGGTTACCTGAGCCTCGGGCAGCCTGGGAGGCTGGGAGGCCGGGCAGCCAACATCTGAGACTTGCCTGCTCCTCGGGCTGGCCCTGGGTGGCTGGGGGTTGAGGGGACTGGGTGCTGCCATATTGTGGCTGTGGGCACTGCCATCTTTGAGGGCATGGCAGTCAATTAGCATATTCCCTCTTTATTAGATAGGACTATTGACTATATTCCCTATGCTGTACTTTTACAGCCCCTTGACTGTTTTGTAACTACCAATTTGTACTTCTTAATCCCTTCACCTTTTCTAACCTGTCCCCAACAGCCCCTCTGGCAACCATCAGTTTGGTCTCTTTAAATGAGTATTTTTGTTTGTTTGTTTTTGTATATTATTCTTTAGAGTTCAAATATAAGTGTATTGATAGCTCATTTCTAACACTGAATAATATTCCATTGTCAGAGATACCACAGTTTATTTATCCATTCACCTATTGAAAGACATCTTGATTGCTTCGAAGTTTTGACACTTTTGAATAAAACAGCTATAAATATCCCTGCACAAGTGTTTTTATGGATATAAGTTTTCAACTACTTTAGGTAAATACAAAGGAGAAAAATTACTTAAACATATGGTTTTATAAGAAACTGCCAAACCATTTTTCCAAAGTGGCTATACTATTTTGCATTTTCAAAAGCAATAAATGGGGTGGACTAGGAAGATGGCTGTCAATGGGAAGGCAGGATGCAAGATAGTGTGTGAGTGAGAGAACGAAAGGAGAGTGTGTGTATGTGAGGGGAGTGTCTATTTGTGAGTGAGGGACAGCTATGTTCCACGGGACTGTTGGGGGCTGCCGGACCGGGCTCCCCTGACCGGGCAGCCACTACTGCTGCTGAAATCTCTCCTGGAGCAGCCAGCTCTGCCACAGAGACAGCGCCATCTTGAATGGGAGAGTGGCTGTGATCGGAATCCTAGCCTTACCTTCAACTGGGAAGAACTCGAATACCTCCCAGGACCCTACAACCAAACACCCAGGGGCCAGCTGCAAACCCACAGACACAGGGTCTCAAGCAGCGTGAATATGCGGACTTGGACGAGCTCTGCACCTTCTCAGAAAAAGGTCAGATATTGCCTAGAGAATGGTGAGGTCTGTGATCCAGGCTGGAGGGAGAAACATGCACAGCGGAATCTAGAGACAAAGAGGAAGTCTGTGCCCCACAAAATCTGCAGCCGTTGGGGTCAGTGGAGCCTGAAAATGTGGAAGGGGGTCCACAGGGCTGCTGGCATAAGGGAACTCTAGAAATCAACCCATAGCTGGGCTGGGCACAGAAAGGCAGCCTGAAGTTCTACCAGTATACCGGCTGCACAGTGCCAGGGGAAAAAGACATGTGCAGAGACGCGTACAGAGACTCACGCAGTGCCGGGGAAAAAGTCCTGAGTCTGTGCATTTACTCTGTTCTTTTTTTCTTTTTTTTGTTTTGTTTTTTTTTTCTCTTTAAATCCTTGCTTTTGATTACTAAGCCCAGTGCATAGGATCTTCTGATTAAAACCACTCTCAGAGACTACAGGGAAAAATTGTTTTTGTGGAACCTAAGGATCAGAGCAGGGAGAAATGATAAAAAAAAAAACAAAAAAAACAGCTCTGGGGCAGTCCATTCCCCAAATCCAGTATTAAGAGCGGCAGGGAAAACAAAATCTAAATACTTGGTAGAGAGGACTTATAGACCTGGATGTCAATACACAAACATTGCCACCCAGGGGTTAAATCACAAATTGACTCTTGTGTAAATACAACTAAAGACAGGCTGAGAAACAAAGAAATACTGCCTGCTTGAAAACAGGATTGTGGCTTACGACACAGAGGAGCAGTGGAATGCATAAAACTAAAAATCAACTACAATGAAAACAATAAAAAAATTCAAACACCTGGAGGCTAAATAGCATGCCATTAAACAATGATTGCATTACCAAAGAGATCAAAGAAGAAATAAAAAGTATTATGGCGACAAATGACAATGAAAACACAACAACCCAAAAATCTATGGGACACAGTGAAAGTAGTCTTGAGAGGGAAGTTCATAGTTCTACAGGCCTACCTCAAAAAATAAGAAACAATGGTAATAAATTATCTAGCCCTACAACTCAAAAAATTAGAAAGAGAGCAACAAGAAAGGGGCAGCATAAGCAGAAGGAAGGAAATAATAAAGATCAGAGCGGAGATAAATGACATAGAGACTAAAAAAAAAAAAAAAAAAAACAATACAAAAGATCAACAAAAAAAGGAGCTGGTTCTTTGAAAGGATAAACAAGATTGACGAACCTCTAGCCAGGCTCACCAAAAAGGAAAGAGAGAGGACCCAAATAAACAAAATGAAAAATGAAAGAGGTGAAGTAACAACCAATCCCACAGAAATACAAACAACCATGAAAAAATACTATGTAGGAATCTATTCCAACAAAATGGAGAACCTAGATGAAATGGACATATTCTTAGAAAAATACCAGCTCCTAAAACTCAATCAAGAAGAATCAAAAAACCTGAATAGGCCAATAACTACTAAACAAATTGAAGCAGCGATGAAAACTTCCAGCAAACAAAAGTCCTGGTCTGGACAGCTTTACAAGGGAGTTTTACCAAGCATTTCAAGAAGAACTCAAACCTAACCTCCTCAGACTATTGCAAAACATTCAAGAAGAAGGCACACTTCCAAGTTCTTTCTATGAAGCCAGCATTACCCAAATCCCCAAACCAAATAGGCACCATAGAAAAAGAGAACTACAGGCCAATATTCTTGATGAACATAGATGCTAAAATCCTCAACAAAATTCTAGCCAATTGGATTCAGCAATACATTAGCAAGGTCATACACCGTTACTAAGTGAGATTACTGTATTTTCCAGTGTATAAGACTACTGGGCGTACAGAAGATTTTCCTGGGTTAAAAAGTCGTCTCATACACCGGAAAATACAGTAATTCCAGGGATACAAGGATTGTACAATCTCTGCAAATCAATAAATGTGGTACATCACATAAACTGAGAGACAAAAATTACATAATCATATCAATTGATGCAGAAAAAGCATTTGACAAAATCCAACACCTTTTCTTGATAAAAACTCTCAGCAAAGTGTGAATAGAGGGATCATACTTCAATATAATAAAGGCCTTATATGACAAACCTACAGTCAACATCATAGTCAATGGGCAAAAAGTAAAACCATTTCCCCTAAGAACAGGAACAAGACAAGAATGCCAACTTTCACCACTCCTGTTTGACATAGTATTAGAAGTGCTAGCCATAGCGATGAGATAAGAAGAAGAAATAAAAGGCATCCAAATTGGAAAAAAAGTAGTAAAACTATCCTTATTCACAGATGACATGATACTATACATAGAAAACCCCAGGGACTCCATCAATAAACTACTATACCTAATAAATGAATTTGAAAATATAGCAGGATACAAAATTAACACCCAGAATTCTATGGCCTTTTTATACATCAATGATGAACTCACAGATAGAGAAATGAAAAAAAAACACCACAAACAAACAACAACAACAACAACAAAACAAACACAAAAAAACAATCCCATTTACCATTGCAAAAAAAAACAAAAATTAAGATACCTAGGAATAAACTTGACTAAGGACATAAAAGACCTGTAATCAGAAAACTACAGGACATTGAAAAAAGAGATAGAGGAAGACAAAAACAAATGGAAGAGCATACAATGCTCATGGATTGGTAGAATCAACATCATCAAAATGTCCATACTACCCAAAGTAATCTACAGATTCAATGCAATCCCTATTAAAATACCAAAGGCATACTTCAAAGATCTAGAACAAACGCTCCAAAAATTGATCTGGAATAAATAAAGACCCCGAACAGCCACAGCTATCCTGAGAAAGAAGAACAAATTTTTGAGGGATAGCATTTACCATATACCAACCTATATTACCAAGTACTCAAAACTGCCTGGTACTGTCACAAGAACAGACATATAGACCAATGGTACAGAATAGAGAACCCAGAAATTGACCCAAGCCATTATGCTCAATTAATATTTGACAAAGAAAGGCAAGAGCATACAATGGATTCAAAACAGTCTCTTTAAATAAATGGTGCTGGGAAATTTGGACAGATACATGCAAAAAAAATGAAACTAGATCACCAACTTACACCATACACAAAACAAACTCAAAATGGCTAAAGGACTTGAATGTAAGACGGGAAACCATAAAATCCTACAAAACTCCATAGGCAGCAAAATTGCAGATATATGTTATAGCAATATCTTTACAGACACAGTTCCTAGGGCAAGGGAGACTAAGGAGAAAATAAACAAATGGGACTACATTAAAATAAAAAGGTTCTGCACAGCAAAATAACCATACAAAACAAGAACGCCCACTGCATGGGAGAACACATTTGCCAATGATATTTTAGGTAAGGGTTTAATCTCCAAAATTTACAGAGAACTCATACAACTTTACAAAAGGAAGATAAACGATCCAATTAAAAAATGAGATAGAAGAAGACAAAAACAAATGGAAGAGCATACAATGCTCATGGATTGGTAGAATCAACATCATCAAAATGTCCATGCTACCCAAAGTAATCTACAGATTCAATGCAATCCCTATTAAAATACCAAAGGCATACTTCAAAGATCTAGAACAAACGCTCCAAAAGTTGATCTGGAATAAATAAAGACCCCGAACAGCCACAGCTATCCTGAGAAAGAAGAACAAATTTGCAAAAGTTAAAAAATGGGCAAAGAATCTAAGTAGACTTCAAAAGAAGACATACAGAAGGCCGAGAGACATATGAAAACATGCTAAGTCACTAATCATCTGAGATGCAAATAAAAACAACAATGCGGTACCATCTCACACCTGTCAGAATGGCTGTCATCAACAAATCAACAAATGACAAGTGCTGGCGAGGATGTGGAGAAAAAGGAACCCTCCTGCACTGCTGGTGGGAATGCAGACTGGTGCAGCCACTGTGGAGAACAGTATGGAGTTTCCTCAAAAATTTGAAAATGGAATTCCCATTTGACCCAGAAATCCCACCTCTAGGACTATATCCCAAGAAACCAGAAACATCAATCAGAAAGAATGTATACACCCCCATGTTCATAGCAGCACACTTTACAATAGTTAAGATTTGGAAACATCCTAAGTGCCCATCAGCAGGTGAGTGGATTAAAAAACTCTGGTACATCTACACAATGGAATACTATGCCGCTGTAAAAATGAAGGAACTTTTACCATTTGCAACAGCATGGATGGAACTGGAGAGAATTATGCTAAGTGAAATAAGTCCTTCGGAGAAAGATAAATATCACATGATCTCACTCAATTGTGGGATATAATGATCAACATAATTTGATGAACAAGAATAGATCCAGAGACAAATGGTAGGGGAGGGAGGGAGGTTAGAGAGCAACCAAAGGACTTGTATGCAAGCATCTACACTAATAAAAGAGAAAGATGCAAATTGACCATCACTACTCAACGCCCACCAGCCAATCAGGAGAGAGTATATAAATTAACCCGACAAAGATGGCGGGTTAATTTGCATAAGCAGGCACAGAGCGGATGGGGGCAGGGCAGCCGCTTGTGCGCATGCTGGTGCCAAGCGGCCTGGGTCCCGGGGACAGGTGTCCTCATTACCCAGTCCATTCTGAGCCCATAGGGCTGAGTGCAGGTGCAGAGCAGCTAGGGGCGGGGTGGGAACATCCCTGGGGCCCAGGTGCTCCTAGCCAGCAGGCATGCAAGCCGCCAGGGGCGGGGCAGGAATAGACCCCACAGCAAGCGAGCAGACAGCAGGGCCCTGCTTGCCCCTGTGGCAGTGAGCCAGAGAGCAGACAGCAGGACCCTGCTTGCCCCTGGCCCTGGTGGCAACAGGCAAGCAGGCCCCCACAGAGAGCAGACACCAGGGTCTGTGCTGGCATCAAGCAGGCAGGTCTGCAGAGAGCAGAGAACCACAGGGAGCAGGCCTAAGCCATTAGTGGAACATCCCCTGAGGGCTCCCAGATTAGAGAGGGTGCAGGTCGGGCTGAGGGACCAACCCCCCCCCCCCCCTCCATGTACGAATTTCATGCACCAGGCCCCTAGTATTAGCATAACCAATGGACACAGACACTGGAGTGGTGGGGGCTTGCCCAGGGTGGGAATGGCTGGGGGTGGTTGGGTGTCAATTGGGGAAAAAGGAGACATATGTAAAACTTTAAACAATAAAAAAAAAAGCAATAAATGTTAATTCCTATTAAACCACATCTTCTCCAGCTTTTGGTATTGTTAGTGTTCAGGATTTTGGCCAGTCTAATAGGTGTTTAGTGGTATTTCTTTGTTTTAATTTACAATTTTCTCAACATATGATGTTACACATACTTATTTTCCATTTGCATTTATTCTTTGATGAGGTGTCTGTTGAGTTATTTTCCCATTTTAAAATCTGTTGAGTTATTTTCCCATTTTATTTGTTTTCTTCTTGCTGAGTTACCCTTTGAGACAGCATGGAGGTACCTGGAGAGAGAGTATCATGCTGAGCAAAATAAGCCAGTCAGAGAGTCAAGTAGAACATGATCTCACTTATATGTGGAATCTAATGAACAAAATAAACTGATGAACAAAACAGATCCAGAGATATTGAAGCATGCAACAGACTGACTGATGTATTTCAGAGGGAAGTGGGGTACTGGAAGTAATTAACTAAAAGAACTTATATGCATAATCCATGGATACAGAAATTGTCAGGTTAAGGTCTGGGGAGGGTGTGAGAGTGGGGTGGAGAGGGTCAACGGGAGAAAAAAGTGGGAAATCAATAAAGATAAATTTAAAAAATAAATTAATAAAATAAAATAAAAAATAATATTTTTAAAAGTTCTTTGTATATTTGAGTAGTAGTCTTTTGCAAATATTTTCTCTTGTTTGGTGTTTTCTTCTATTACTTGTCATACATTGCTATATTCTTTTTTCTAATGTTTTGTTTTGTTTTAAAATTTTATGTATTTATTCATCAGTGGTATTGGAGTATATTTTTTCTTCTGTGTTATTCTTCTATACTTTATTTTCTATATTAAATAAAGTTTTTTTCTCTTCTAGAATTTTTTTTTTTAATTTACCTGTGATTGGGATTACTGTCCCATGAATGTTTGCTAGATTTCATATATAAATCAGCTGAATGTGATATACTTTTTATAAAGAATTTTAAAACTAAAAATTAATTTTTCATTATTATAAAACTTTCATATTTTCTACTTATTCATGAGAGTACTTATGTATTTACTTTAATTTTAGTAATTCATGTATTTCACATTTATTTTTGAGTTAATTCCATAGTTTTAAAATAACATGTTTTTTATCATTGTCCTTTCTATTTCATTTTTGATTAGGTCTCTGTATGTCTGCTTAATAGTGTCTGTTTTCTCTTAGCAATTATTTCATCAGTTCTGCTAATATCTGTTTAATATTTTAGGCTTTTTAAAAAACAAAAAATTTTTGTATTCTTTACTCTTTTTACTCTTTTTTTATTTTCTATGTCTTTAATTCCTATTCATACCTGCATTAATTTCTTTTTTATAGTTAGTTAAGATTTAGTTGGACCGTTTTTATAATTCTTAAGTTGAGTTAATGTAACTTCCTGATTTCTGCCTTATTTTTCCATAGCATTTAAGACTATAAAATTCCCTCTAATCTTGAGCTGTATTCTACAAATTTGACTTCAGTAATGTTGTTATTTATAGTTTTAATTGACTTGTTCTGTCATATTAATTTGTACTGTATTTTATCTCTTCTTTTTGTATATTTGTGTGTAAGTGCATTTCTTTCACTTTTTTTTGCATTTTAAAAGCAAATGATAAGACTATTTTATTTTGTTTGGTTGTTTGTTACTCTCATTAAATTTCTCTCTCTCTGACATGTTGGGACTTTTATATTTCATTAATACTGTTTTTAAATTTTTTCTTAATTGTGCTTTATAGAAATGCTAATAGTCACTTTTATATTCATAAAACATTGTTCAATATAATTAGTTTATTTCTGAATAGTACAAGGATGTTAGAATTTATTAACTTTGCCTCACACCACCTGCCTCCCACCACCCACACATTACAATCTTCTATTTTAAGTTTGAAACTCAAAAATTACTCTAGTATACAAAATGAGTGAATATATACTTTACTTCAATCTTCCCTTCAAACTGTGAGTTCCTTATGCAAATATACTCTTTTTTGTTTATTTCTGTAGCTCAGCAACTAACACAATGCTTCTAGTTATAATTAATGATTGATAAATATTTCAATAACATGTGGCAGATAATATAATTATGACTTGATTGTTTTAATTTTCTCCCATTCATACTACTTTAGGATGTAAGCAGAGTTGACCTGGAGTGATTTCTTAAGTATATAAATATACAAAATATTTTTTAAATTTCTTTATTAAGTTATTACATATGTGTCCTTATCCCCCTATTATTCCCCATCCCCCCCACTCATGCCCTCACCCCCCTGTTGTCTGTGTCCATTGGTCAGGCTTATATGCATGCATACAAGTCCTTTGGTTGATCTCTCCCCCTTACCCGCACCCTCCCCTACCTTCCATCTAAGATTTGATGGTCTGATTGATGTTTCTCTGTCTTTGGATCTGTTTTTATCCATCAGTTTATGTTGTTCATTATATTCCATAAATGAGTGAGATCATGTGATATTTATCTTTCTCTGACTGGCTTATTTCACTTAGCATAATGCTCCCCAGTTCCATCTATGCTGTTGCAAATGGTAAGAATTCCGTCTTTTTTACCGCAGCGTAGTATTCCATTGTGTAGATGTACCATAGTTTTCTGATCCAGTCATCTGCTGATGGGCACCTAGGCTGTTTCCAAATCTTAGCTATTGTAAATTGTGCTGTTTGAACATAGGGGTGCATATATCCTTTCTGATTGGTGTTTCCATCCTCTTGGGATATATTCCTAGAAGTGGGATCACTGGGTTAAGTGGGAGTTCCATTTTTAGTTTTTTGAGGAAACTCCATACTGTTCTCCATAGTGGCTGCACCAGTCTGCATTCCCACCAGTAGTGTACGAGGGTTCCTTTTTCTCCACATCCTTGCCAACACTTGTTGTTTGTTGATTTGTTGATGATAGCCATTCTAACAGGTGTGAGATGATACCGCATTGTCGTTTTGATTTGCATCTCTTGGATAATTAGTTACTTTGAGCATGTTTTCATATGTCTCTTGGCCTTCTGTCTTCTTTTGGAAAGTATCTATTTATGTCCATTGCCCATTTTTTGATTGGGTTGCTTATCTTTCTTTTGTTCATTTGTATGAGTTCCCTGTAAAGATTAAACCCTTATCAGTGATAACATTGGCAAATATGTTCTCCCATGCTTTCTTGTTGTTTTGTTGATGGTTTCTTTTGCTGTGAAAAAGCTTTTTTTTTTTTGATGTAGTCCCATTTGTTAATTTTCTCCTTAGTTTCCATTGCCCTAGGAGCAGTATCAGTGAAGAAATTGCTTCGGCATATGTCTGATATTTTGCTGCCTGTGGATTTCTCTAGTATTTTTATGGTTTCCCATCTTATGCTTAAGTCCTTTATCCATTTTGAGGTTTTTTTTTTTTGTGTGTGTATGGTGTAAGTTGGTGGTCTAGTTTCATTTTTTTGCTATATCTGTCCAATTTTCCCAACACCATTTATTGAAGAGACTGTCTTGACTCCATTGTATGTTCATGCCTCCTTTATCGAATATTAATTGAGCATAGTGGCTTGGGTAGATTTCTGGGTTCTCTATTCTATTCCATTGATCTATAAATATACAATATTTTAAGCATATTGTTTCACAGCAATAAAATAGAGTAGTACCAGCTAAATTTTTAATTCTCTAGAACCTTAGGCCAAAGAGGTGTCATAGTTAAAATTATTTTAGCCCATGTAAAGCTTTATAAGAAAATATCTTCTCTTCCTCATTGCTCACATGTGACCTGGTCAAACATCTCATAACAACTTTTTATGCATTTGCCTCTTAACTTTAATGAAATTGCCTGTAATAAATGTTGAATATCTATTTACAGTTCCTTTTTCAATATAGGCACACTCTCTAGGCAAGCATTAGAATTGGTGATGAAACTGGAATTTTAGGAGAATATAGGCAGGCTTAGGGAGTTTTTAGAATTAGGGTCCATGGAAAAACACAGGGCTACAGATGGGGAGAAGATACATTTCCATAACTCAAGGAAGCCAGGTGCAGTTACATTTCCAAAAGACAAGGGAACTGGAAGTAGCCAAAAAAAGTCTATATTTACAAAATAAAGAAGGAGGAAGAAAGCCCACAGGGAATAGGAGGACAATGAGGGAGGAGGGCCTCAGGAGTTACTATAGTAACGGATTCAAATGGGAATATTGACCAATCAGAGGGGATATCATGACACAGGGACTGCAGCCTCTATAAGCCATGGAAACAGGAAGTCGGTGGGATCCTTTCCCCCTCCCCACGTGGGAGTCTGTACTTGTTCTTCAATAAATCTCCACCTTTGCTATATTAACCTCTATCCGTGGATTCATTCTTTGACTCTGATGGACAAAGAATTTGGGTTCCAGTCCAAAAATTCCATATCAGTGATGGAGCTACACATTTATTTATTTTCACATTGTAAACTATTATAACAGCAAACCATTATAATAGATACAATAAAATATTTATTATAGGAAAATACTTGTTTATAATGGAGAAAAGTTTATACATTGTTATAATAAGCAAATAATTATAAGAGAGCTATACCTCTAACAATAAGTAGAATATAATAGCCAAAGAAAATGAGATAGATTCTTTAAAGCAGTTAGAGTAGAAAGAAAATGGGTCAGGTTAAAGAATATTCATCAGTATTTAGAGTTGATGAAAATAAAAAGTGGAGAAAACAAAGGTAGAACTTAAGTTGGAAAAGATACATAATTAAATCAAGAAGAAAATTACTACAATAAAATCTTTAATTTTTATAAATTTACTTATAACCTGATTTTTTTCAGACATTTTAAGGAAATGGAAGCTTTATCTGCTCACTAAAAGAAAACAGTAAATACCTAAAGCTATTGTTTCAAGCACTAATATCCAAGCAATAGAGTGGGCCTGGACATTTTTCACAGGCACATTATCTTCCCCTACTAGCCAAACTACCTACACACACACAAACACACACACACACACACACACACACACACACACACGCATGCACGCACACAAACACACATACACACTTGCACAGACTTTTATTTTTCTCCTGTTCATCTTTATCCTGAAGTAATCTATGAAAAAGAGGAAATTAAGAAATAGCAGTATAAAATACCAATTTAAAGTTATTAATCCTAATTTAGACACTGGTTTTATTAACTGTTAACCATCTTTATCTCTTTTTGATTTACCAATATCCTCAATATTCAGTGGTATTTATCTATTGAGAAGGGTCTGCTGTGGAATGAAGATTGTTCTCACATAATAGAAATAATTTTCTCACCAACCCATCTTCCCTGGCTCAGTGATAATTTGTTCTTAAAGCAGCAATTTATAACCTTTTTCATCTCATGCTGTACATAAACTAATGACTAAAATTCTGTGGCACACCAAAAAATATATAATATTTTTTGCCAATCTGAAAAAAAAAAGGTATGAATTTGATTCACTCACACAGGACATTATTGTTGTGTTAGCTGTTGTCATTTTTAATTTGTCAATCTAAGGCAAAGGAGGTCAGGTACTGCATGTTTTAAAAATTATTGTGTCACAGTGGTTGAAACTCACTATACTATAGTAATAGGATTAGTATAGTGAGTTTCAACCACTGTCTAATTTTCACAAAGGGGCCCATAGGTGCAAGCAGCAGCCTTATTTGCTAATGAATAAATTCTGTCTAATATAGAATTTATTTATGGAATAAAACTATCATTGTGAGTTTAAAACTCTGTTTGATAGTCCTCTTTATATATCTTTATAGTTTAGTGGTTAATTTCACCTATGATATTCAAATGCAACTAGGAACCAGACATTGTTCTAGGCACAGTAGATATATTAATGTATAAATAGGTTAAACAATCCAACCTCTTTGGTGTTTAGATTATCACTTGGAAGGGAGCAGAAATACTTCTATAGTGTGCATCAGTGACAAACAGTCTTTTATGTATCTTAAATAATTTAATTACACTGTTATCTTTTGAGTCTGGCACTCTATAGCCCCCGTCTTGCCAACAGGAAACTGAAGCATAGAGAGATCAAGTAACTTGGCAAGTGTGGTGTAAATAGTAAATGCCAATATCAGGATTTAAATCCAAGCATTCTGATTATTCAAAACTTGCCTCTATAGTAGTATGTTATCTCTGAGATTCCATTATTTTGAAACCTGATAGAAATAATGGAATCTTAAAAATTAATTAAATAAATTTTTAACAAAGATCTTAAAAATTAATCACTCAAAATAGCATGATGCTATCAATAGTCACATAAAAAGAATTTGAATTAATCCAACATCCATTTGTGATAAAAATTGGCAGTAAGCCAGAAATAAAGGGGGGATTCCTCAACTTGAAAAAAGAAATGTACAGAACATCTACAGGTAACATCATATTTATTAGTGAGAAGTTATCCTACTAAGATCGGGAACAAAATAAGGATGTCCCTTCTCACCACTGCTTTTCAACATCCAGCAACATCTTGAAAAGACAAGAAAACAAAAGTTATACAAGTTATAGACTGGGAGGATATATTTTCAAAAGACATATCTGATGAAAGACTCACAAAATATATTTTTTTAAATCCTTAAAACTGCCCTAGCTGGTTTGGTTCAGTGGATAGAGTGTCGGCCTGTGGACTGAAGTATCCTGGGTTCCATTCCGGTCAAGGGCACATGCTTTAGTTGTTGGCTTGATCCCCAGTTGGTGGACATACAGGAGGCAGGTGATCAATGGTTCTCTCTCATTGTTGATGTTTCTATCTCTTTCTCCTTTCCCTCTCCCTTCCTCTCTAAAATCAATAAAAATATATTTAAAAAATAAAAGGCCTTAAAACTCAGCAATCATTAAACGAACATCTTGATTTAAAAATGAGCCAAAATCCTTAACAAATACTTCATCAAAGAAGATGACACATCCGCATATAACCAACATGCTCCACATTATTTGTCATGAGAAAAATGCAAATGAAAGCCACAAAAATACCTCTACAAACTCATTAGAAGGGCCCAAATCTAGAATATTGGCAAAACCAAATGCTGGAAAGAATATGGAGCAACAGGACAATATTTTTCATTGTTGGTAGAAATGCAAAATGGTATCGCTACTTTGAGATGAGTGGATAAAAACAAAAACAAAAAAACAGCAGTACATTTATACAATAGAATACTATGCAGCTGTAAAAAGAAGGAATTCTCTTTGAGACAGCATGGTGGGACCTGGAGAGTATTATGCTAAGTAAAATTTTCCAGTCAGAGAAAGACAAGTATCATATGATCTCACTTACATGGAATGTAATGAACACTATAAACTGATGGACAAAATAGATCAAGAGTCATAAAGTCATGGAACAGGCTGACAAATCTCATAGGGAAGAGGAGCAGGAAGAGATTAACCAAATAACCTATATGCATATATGCGTGACCTATGGGCACAAACAATAGTGCAGTGAAGGTCTGGGGGGGGTGTGGTAGAGGGTAGAGGGGGTCAATAGGGAGAAATGAGACATCTGTAATACTTTCAACAATAAAGATAACTTTTTAAAGAAAAGAGTTTGGCAGTTTCTTTCTAAATGATTCAGAAATTGTGCTCATTGGCATTTATATATACACAGAATCCTGCACATGGATATTTATAGCAGCTTTGTTCATAACTGTCAAAACTTGGAAGCAAGCAAGATGTCCCCCAGTAGGTGAATGGGTAAATAAACTGGTAATATTCCATCAGAGGATGGAATATTATTCAGTGTTACAAATATATCAGTCATCAGATCATGAAAAGGTATAAAGGAACCTTAAATGCATATTACTGTGTGAAAGAAACCAATCTCAAAAGGCTACATACCATATAATACCTACTATATGTTCAGGAAAAGACAAAATATGGAAACAATAAAAAGATGCTTTTAGTGGTTGCTAGGAGTTAGGGGGTAATGAGAAACAAATAGAGTTCACAGGATTTTTCGGGCAGTGAAGATGTTGCAGAAGAGAGCTAGTTAGTTATTAACAAAGGAAAGGAGAAAATGGAGTCAGACATAGAGCCTGACTAACTAGCAAGCTGCAGCTTCACAGGCTCCCTATGGGACAGAGCATCCTCGACCAAAGGGATTTAATCCCAGAGCAGGAAGAAAAGACCAGTTTACTATGCTCTCCCATTAGCTCATTTACTGGGAGATGGAGGCAAGAAGCTGGGAGAATTTACTAGAAGAGGTGGGAATAGAAAATAGGCTGAAGGATGGGAGAAGAGACAAAAATCTAGTGTTTATTGTCCACTGATTATGTGCCAGACATTTGGTTCCTTAATTGCAATGCATATCCTATCTAATAATAAAGTAACATGTAAATTACCATCACTCCACTATGCCCACAATTGGGCGGCGGGAGGCTGGGGGGCTGGCCTCGGGGTGGCCTATCCGGCCATTGAGAGGCATGGATCCGCTGCCACTGAGGGGGGCTACCCTGCTGTTGAGAGGCGCAGGGGGCGGGACTCCCACCCCCTGTGCCTCTCAATGGCCAGATCCGCAGCCGCTGAGGGGGCCTGCTCCAGACACCCAGCTGCGCCTCTCAACAGCAGGGTAGCCAGCTGTCCGCGGCAGCCAGCCTCAGCAGCCATTGAGAGACGCAGGGGGCGGGACTCGCCCCCTGCACCTCTCAACAGCAGGGTAGCCAGCTGTCCGCGGCAGCCAGCCTCAGCAGCCATTGAGAGACGCAGGGGGCGGGACTCGCCCCCTGCACCTCTCAAAAGCAGGGTATCCCCCCTCAGCGGCAGCGGACCATCAAAAGTGGGGGAGCTGGGTGCCTGTCTGCTCCGGCACCAGGCCTTTCAGAAGCCTCCACTGAGCCGGAGGCTTCTGAAAGGCCTGGTGCACCAGCGGACAGGCGCCCAGCTCCACTGCGAAAAGCGAAAGCGTATAGGGGACCCTACACGTGCATGATTGAATCATGCACTGGGCCTCTAGTTCATAATAATACAATTAGGTTGTTGGTTATTATTTTTCATTTACAAAGTGTTTAAACTGAGACTCAGCACAGTATAATGACTTGCCAATGAGACCCAATTCATAAAGTAGAGAGCCAGAGTTCAAAGAGAAGCTGCTTGTATTCAATACTCATTTTTCCCCATAGATATATCACTTAGTTATTTGGGAAATGAGGGAGACAAAAAAAAAAAATCAGACAGACATGAAATAATTAGAAAACCAATCTACTCATTAATTGCTCTGGAAGTCACTGAAGGGAAGCATAGAATCTCGATAATTGAGGGAATCAGTTGTCTCTTGGGCATCACCTCTCTTCCCCTCAGTCTCACCTCTATGTCTCCCACTGAAGCCAGCTGAGAGGAATTCAGAAAGGCATTGGTCATTTCAATGCAGGTGTAACCTGACAGCTTGGAATGTTGTCCAAGATTCAGAGGTTGAGGTGGAAAAGGCCTGGGACTTGAGGAAACCCTAGGCAGAAACATAGTGGAATTGCCTGGAATCCATGCCCTTAAGTACAACATTTGGACAGAGCAGTTTGGGACTGGTAGGTAAATTCTTTATTTTTGTTTTTTTTTTCACCTAGGCACACATTTTACAGGAATTCTTAGATGGTTTGAGGGATTAAAGAAACAATAAACCAAAAACAGATGGCCAACTCCATATTCTACCTGCTGTTTAGTCCTGTATCCTAGGGTCACAATCTCAAATACACTATTCAGGCATAGGCCTTTTTACCCCCCAGATTCTCCTTTCAAGGAAAGGAAAAAAGAATAGAATAAAATAAACAGCCCATCTTCTAGACAACAGTTCCACCTAGATATCAATGCTCATATCTAATCTTTACCATACTCTTTGTGACTGCCTGGAGAATGTCGCAACACTCACAGGGAATGAGGTATTTTTCTTGCACATTGCTTTTGATTTCATCATTAATATATTAAACTGATGTCTTCTCCCTTTAGATTCCATCAACACATCTACTTACTGCTTCATGGGCTTGCAGTAGAATTCTAATATTTCTATTATGTGAGAAATATCATCAAACTTATGCTCTATTATATTTAATCATCCAACATTTAAACTAACATATATTGAGAACATTTTGTCCTGTATAATAAGAAGCAAACAGCGGAAAGACCGGTCGCTATGACTCGCACTGACCACCAGGGGGCAGACGCTCAATGCAGGAACTGCCCCCTGGTGGTCAGTGTGCTCCCACAGGGGAGCGCCGCTCAGTCAGAAGCCGGACTCATGGCTGGCGAGCGCAGTGGTGGTGGCAGGAGCCTCTCCCACCTCCACGTCAGTCGGACATTCCCTGAGGGCTCCCAGACTGCAAGAGGGCGCAGACCAGGCTGAGGAACCCGCCCCCCCCCCCCAGAAGTGCACAAATTCCGTGCACTGGGCCTCTAGTTTGGTAAATAAAAGATTCTAAATGGTACCCAATAAGACAAATATAGCATTCCTCTTCAGGGAACTAACAATGTGAGGAATGGGTAAGATAAACTGACAAATAATATCCATGAATAGTCTATATATGTAAAAAGCCAGTGACTGGAACGTTGTAACAACCAGAATGATCAAATGAAGCCTATGGTTGACATAAAGTACAAATAAGGACTTGCTTTAGTTATTCTTGATGTTTTTGCTTAAGCGTCTTAACTTGTCAGTTATTACTATTACTAATAGCATATATATGCCTATGGAGGGAACATCTCTGAAAGGCTAAATAAGAAAGGGAATGCACAAGAAACACTTGCCTATGTGAAGGGCAACTGGCAGATGACGGACAATAACAGGAGGGGGGAAACTTTTCACAAAATAATTTTTAAAAACACTCTTGGATACTTACCAATAAAAATGATAAATAGATAAGTTTATAAATACTGTTTATTTTTCAGTGTTTTAGATAGAGATATATAGTTTAGACACTTGTTGTTGTTTTTTAATGAGCTTGCTTACTTTCTTAGCCACTGGGTCTTTGAAAGCATTTTCCTGTTGCTATGGCAAGAGACTTGATATGTCAGTGGCAACCAATAACTTGATCTGCTCACCTATGTGGGAACAGCAAGAGGTGTCTTAGCATTCAAGGCTAAATGAAAGCAGAGTGAGTGTTTGCCTGCAATTGTTATCTTTCTCATGGCCTTTCTGTGAGCAGTTCCTTAGATCATTAAGCAGAATACCGAATCTTATAAACAACTTTAAGGAGTGATTCTAAAGCCACAGGGGTTTCACAATCTTGATCAGAATTCTCCTGGTTATTGCTAATATATAGTTTTACATTCTGAAACTCTTGAATACTATTTTGTTCCTTCTCCATATAAGCTGATTAATCTTTACACAAATTATCCATCAATTTGTGATATAACTATTTTAGTCTCTTTGGTTTTGTCAAGATCCCTGGAAAATTACTCTGCCTAATAACTTTTCACTCACTCAAATAAGACCTGAGGCTGCCTGTCCTGTAACCCAGACTTCAAATTTTGCCTGTGTTTCTGATGTGCAGAAAAGCAGAGAACACAGACCTGTACAAAAGTCCCCGGCACCAGCAGGAGTGGGCAAGTCTTGCCCAGAGTTGTTTCCCATATTGAGGCACCTTCCAAATAAAAACTGAACTAGAGTTTTAGCCTCAGAATAAATATTTCTTTTGCAATAGCCAGTACCTCACTTACTCTCTTAATAAATGGGATAGATTGAATATATATCTACAATATGAGCATCTACTCTGTTGCTCTGTTAATAATTCTTTTTTAAAATATATTTTATTGATTTTTTACATGCCCTTGACTGGAATCAAACCTGGGACCCTTGAGTCCGCAGGCCGACGCTCTATCCACTGAGCCAAACCGGTTTCGGCTGTTAATAATTCTTAAAATAGATTTATCTAATGTATATTTGATGGCATTAAAACTGCACAGAAAATAATGTTGAAAGTTTATCAGCCTTTAATTTTTTATTGTGAAATTACATATTTTGAAATTAAATAGTCCACATTTTTTTAGCTTTAGCTTTGTAAAACTTCATGAAAAACAGTAAACTCTTTGGGACGAATTAAATTTTAGACTTGTCTAGAGTCTCTATTTGTATTAACAGTCTTAAGTCTTGTCAATAATTCTTAGGGTCAGGTTTGGTCATGCACAGAGGGCACATGCAATCAAGCAATTTAACTTGTCAGTAATACTTGATGAAAATATAACTTAAAAATTCTGACTGTCATAAAATTACACTCTGACAAGAAGCTAATTAACAAGTAAAATATTTTTACATGTCTAGAGAGAGAACACTTTAATAATCTAGTGTTAGAAATACAATTTCTACAAAATATAACTACCCTCTTTGTATTTTAGAACACATTATTATATGACTAGAGGCCTGGTGCACGAAATCCGTGCACGGAGGGGGGTTGTCCCTCAGCCCAGCCTGTACTCTCTCCAATCTGGGACCCCTCGAGGGATGCCCGACTGCCCGTTTAGGCCCGATCCCGGGGGGCAGTTGGATCCCTAAACAGGCAGTCGGACACCCTCTCACAATCCAGGACTTCTGGCTCCCAACTGCTTGCCTGCCTGCTTTCCTGATTGCCCCTAACCACTTCTGCCTGCCATCCTGATCACCCCCTAACTACTCCCCTGCCAGCCTGTTTGTCCCCAACTTCCCTCCTCTGCTGGCCTAGTCACCCCTAACTGCCTTCTCCTGCAGCGTTGATCACCTCCAATTGCCCTCCCTTGCAGGCCTGGTCCCTCTCAACTGCCCTCCCTTGCAGGTCTGGTCCTTCTCAACTGCCCTCCCTTGCAGGCTGGGTGCCTCCCAACTGCCCTCTCCTGCTGGTCATCTTGTGGTGGCCATCTTGTGTCCACATGGGGGCAGGATCTTTGACCACATGGGGGCAGCTATATTGTGTGTTGCAGTGATGATCAATCTGCATATTACTCTTTTATTAGATAGGATAGAGGCCTGGTACAGGGGTTGGGGCCAGCTGGTTTGCCCTGAAGGGTGTCCCTGATCAGGGTGGGGTTCCCTAGGGGCATGGGGCAGCCTGAGCAAGGGTCCTGTGGTGGTTTGCAGGCCTGCCACGCCCCCTGGAAACCCAAGCGGAGGCCCTGGTAGCTGGAATGTATTTTCCTTCTACAATTGAAACTTTGTAGCCTGGAGCAGAGCCAAGCCTGGGACTCCCTCTGCAGCTGGCAGCCATTTGTGTTGGGGTTATAATTGAAACTTTGTTGCCTTAAGCGGGTGGGCCCAGCCAGGGTGTGCGGAAAGCTTTGCTTCTCCTGTTGCTGGGGGCAACCCTGGCCTGCTCTCTCAAGCTCCATTCTGCCACCATTTCTGTTTGAATTTGTTTACCTACCATAATTGAAACTTTGTAGCTTGAATGGAGGCTTAGGCCTGGCAAGGGCAGGCGGAAAGCTTGGCTTCCTCTGTTACCTAGGAAACCTTGCTCTCTGTGTCTGTAGCCATCTTGGTTGGATTAATTTGCATACTTGCTCTGATTGGATGGTGGGCGTGGCTTGTGGTCATGGCTCTTGGGTTTGTCGGAGGTATGGTCAATTTGCATATTTGTCTATTGTTAGGTAGGATTACCAAATATGAGTGCATTTTAACATGAATTCTTTTGTGTAGTGAAAATAACATACTTTATTACATTTAATAAGGTCTTCTCCAAAATATTTATCTTTATACTCCTATAACATTTTGACAGTTATTTTTAGCTAGTGTATTTTTATGCATTTGATATTTAGGCAGTGATTTAAAGCCACTTAGCACATTTCAAATTAAAACATCAAGATACATACACTAATGATAAGTAGAATAAATAATCTCGACCATTTTCCTTAGTTCCATAGGTTTTTCTCCTGAATAAAAGACTGCTGGCATTTAGGTAGATTAGCTAACTTTAAATTCATTAAATGTATATGTCAAACAATTTTTAAAATATCACAAAAAATAAAGAAATAGAGTTCAAATGTGATAGGTATAAATGATTATGGATAGTCTTGTATAGTATATTTCTATGTTAGCAGTATGATAGCGTAAATATTTCAATCTCTAGCTAAAATGTATTTTCTGAATATCTTATATTTTAATTTTATATGACATGATAGTCAAATTTCTTTAATAAAAACAAATTAATTGAGTGTTTGTATGTGCACACACACACACCCTTCCTTTAACATTTTATTTCAATAATAAAAATCATAACAATAATTTTTTAACTGCTTTGAATTATCAAGTTACAGAGTGCTAGAAAATATACTTACTTATGGATTTCCAAATTTCTGCACAGTAAAAATGCTACAACACAAAATATATTATGTGGACTTTTTCAGTATAAATATTTGAACTTAATATTACAAATTAAAATATTTTAATATGTAATTTGCAACTATTATTTAACATCTAAACTGAATCCATAAAAATCTAGAAATATTATTTTATGGTTTCCTTTGTAAAACTTGATGTTGGAAGTTTTGTGGATATCTGCAAGAATTTGGATTAAAAATGTCAATAATAAATTATATTGTGGTCAATAAACAGGCAAAAAAGAAAGCACTTGTTATGCCCATGAATTATTTTAACATCTATGTATATGTAAGCACTAGAGGCCCGGTGCACAAATTCATGGACCAGTGGGATCCCTCGGCCTGGCCTGCAGGATCGGCCGAAACCAGCTCTCCAATATCCCCCGAGGGGTCCCGGATTGTGAGAGGGTACAGGCCAGACAAAGGGACCCCACTGGTGCATGATCGAGGCCAGGGAGGGATTCAGGAGGTTGGCCAGCTGGGGTGGGACTGTGGGAGGGCTCCAGGGCGTGTCCAGCCTATCTTGCTCAGTCCCCATTGGCCTGACCCCATTGGCCTGACAGCAAGCTCACCTACCTGTTGGAGCATCTGCCCCCTGGTGGTCAGTGTATGTCATAGTGACTAGTCAACCAGTCAACTGTCTATCCCCTGGTGATCAGTGCAAGTCATAGAGAGCAGTTGGATGGCCTTAGCATATCATTAGCATATTACCCTTTGATTGGTTGAACAGATGACCAGACAATCAGACACTTAGTATAATAGGCTTTTATTATATAGAATGAGGAGAAAAAGAGGGCTAGGTAGTCAGGAACAGGACCATTGGAGGGGAGAAAAGTAGGAAAGTCCAAGAATAACAGGATACAGCTTGCTGACTAGTTGCTAAGCCAACCCAGCGGAGCAAAAACCCAGGTAGGAGGGAATTGCTGGGGCAACCCAACCAGGCAGGAAGAACCAACACCTCTAGATAGAGAACACCCTCTGTCCCTAGAAGAGAGAACCCTCTACCGCTAGACAGAGAGCTTTCTCTACCACTTCCTCTTCCACTCCCTGCTAGAGGGAGTCTGTCTATCTCTCAACAAACTTTGCTTTCACTTACCTTCTTTGTCCACGAACTATTCTTCAGTTTTTTGAGACAACGAACTTGGACCCATACAAAAAATTGGTATCAAGATTACTAATTTCTATGTAAGAATTAGAATCTGATAGACCAAATACATTGAAATGGCAGAAGAGATTATTAGAATGTTACTGAATTATAGCATTGTTTATATTTGGTATTATTAAACTTAATTAGGCATACCACATTATTTTTTGAAGTGAAGTAATATAATTTTATAGACTCAAGTATGAGCTGAATTAGGTAATATGGAAATTTAATCACTATGATTTTGCAATAGTATGCCTATATTTCTGATTGGAATTGAAACAGTGTAGTGAGACTGGCTAAATTCAAAGTTCCTTTCTTTTATGTGCATCCTGTAACAGATTGGCATAATTAATAAAGCAGTTGTGTATCCCAATGAGAGGAGTCTGATTAGAATAACTCTACTTATTTATAATTGCTAGAACCAGCAGCTTGGGTAATAAAGAGAAATCACAGAGAACTCAACAACCTGCTATTGTTTGTATATATTGGAATTAAATAAATAATATATTCACTTATTTTATGTATCTATGTTAGCATCTTTGTAAAGATTCTGATTTATTGGAAATATGAAAACAACTGATCTCCATGCTTCTGCCAAAAATCAGGTCCAGCATCTGCCACAGTAATTTCCAAAGCTGGAAAAGTGGTTTTCACCTTTAATTGTTTGACCCACTTTAATTTTAGGTATTTTATTAGAAATTTTGAAACTGGAAAAAAATATACTACTGATACTATCATTTAATGTGTCATTGTGTATTGTGAAAATGGAGACTACTTTCTTTATTGATATAAATTATTACTTATATCTTGTCTTGTGTGCAATTTATAAAGCCTCATTCTAACCCCAAACTTATATTTAAGTTAGTAATAGAATAAGCCTATGTAATACATGAACTGTCACTTTAATGGAAGACAGTTAATGATGTGGGGATAAAAGCAATGTTTGCATAAATGTTCTTTTAAACAGTTATATTTGCAGATGCAGTTAGATTATTTTTCATATTGTATTTTATTTTGTTTACTAGAGGTCCAGTGCACAAAATTCGTGCATGAGGGGGTGTCCCTCAGCCAGGCTTGTACCCTTTCCAATCTGGGACCCCTTGGGGGATGTCCAACTGCCTGTTTAGGACAGTTGGACATCCTAACTGACTCCTAACTGCTCACCTGCCTGCCTGTCTGATTGCCCTTAACTACTTCTGCATACCAGCCTGATCACCCCCTAACAGCTCCTCTGCTGTCCCGATTAATGCCTAACTGCTACCCTGCCAGCCCAATTGCCCCCAACTGCCCTCCCTGCTGGCCCTATCGCCCCCAACTGCCTTCCCCTGCTGTGACCCGCCTCCTCCGCTGGGACCAGCCTCCTCCATGCCACACAGAAACTGTGCAGAGTGGCCGCTGGGCCCCGCCTCTGCTGTGCATGTAGCCATCTTGTGGTGGCCATCTTTGTGGCGTCCATCTTGTGATGATGTCATGCATGAGGGTGTGAGGACCACCTAGGCCCGTGGTCGGCAAACTGCGGCTCACAAGTCACGTGCGGCTCTTTGGTCCCTTGAGTGTGGCTCTTCCACAAAATACCACAGCCTGGGCAAATCTATTTTGAAGAAGTGGCATTAGAAGAAGTTTAAGTTTAAAAAATGTGGCTCTCAAAAGAAATTCCATCGTACTGTTGATATTTGGCTCTGTTGACTAATGAGTTTGCCAATCACTGACCTAGGCTTTTATTACTATATATATGTGTATATATATATATATACACACATATATAGTAATGTATATATATATACACACACACACACACACACACACATATATATATATACATACATACATACACACATATGTGTGTGTGTATATATATATATATATATATATATATATATATATATATATGTATATATAGGCCCGATGCATGACATTTGCCCCTGCCCCCCACCCACTGGTCATTTCGGAAGGCCGTTCTGAAAGGTCGTTCTACCATCTGGTCTAATTAGCATATTAGTTCTTTATTATATAGGATTGACTGATTTTAAAGGGAAAAAAGAAGAGAGAAAATTGATTTGTTGTTCCACCTTTTCATATATTCGTTGGTTGCTCCTTGCATGTGCCCTGACCAGGGATAAAACCCACAACCTTGGCATCTCAGGTCAACGTTCTAATCAACTGAGCTACCCAGCCAGGACACTTATATTATTTTAAATTCAAATAATTGACTTCATCTCTTATTCACAGTATACCAATTTACCAAATAAGGTATTATTTATTTATATAAATACCAGGTTTTTGGTTGTTTTTTGTTTTTGTTTTAATTCTCATCCAAGGATATTTTTTCCATTGTTTTTTAGAAAGAGTGGAAGAGAGAAGGAAAGACAAAGAGAAACATTGATGTGAGAAAAACACATTGATCGGTTGCCTCTTGCACAGGCCCTGAGCTGGGCCCAGGCCAGGGAGGAGCCTGCAACTGAGGTACAAGCCCTTGACCATAATCAAACCCAGGACCTTTTAGTCTGCAGGCCAACACTCTATCCACTGGGCCAAACTGGCCAGGGAAATACTAGGTTTTTAATACTTGTGTTTAATACTCTCTATTTCTAGAAATTGAACTTTTAGTAGTAAATTACAAGTCCATAATGATACATGATGAAGGATAGCAGAGCATTAAAGTAACTACATCTGTGTAACAAATAATTTAAAACTTAGCAGCTTAAAATAGCTATTTTATCTTGCTCACAGTGGTGCAGGCTAGGAATTTGGAAAGAGCCATCTGTCAGTTCTTGCTTAGGGTCTTCCACAAAGTTATAATAAAATCATATCGGAGGCTTCACTCATCTGAAGGCTCACCAGAGTTAAATCTCTGAGGCAGCTCATCCACACAGCCAGCAGCTGGTGCTGGCTGTCCACCATGAGCTAATCTGGGGCCCTTTGTGGGAATGCCCATGTGGCTTGGGCTTCCTTATAGCATGGTGGCTTTTCAATAGTCAGACTTCCTACAGGGCAGCTTAGGGCTCCAGCAAGTTTACCAGTGAAAGAGTGAGATCCCCTTTGGCTTTGAAGTTACATAGTGCTATTTCCACAGTTCTCTGTGGTTTAAGAAGTCACATGTTCACCCAGACTCAAGAAGAAGAGATGCTGACCTCAACTTTCAATGAGAAAATTCAAAGTCAAAGGTTTTGTTCTTGTTTTTAATTTCTTTTTATTGAATTCAGAGGGAGGAAAGGAAGGGGAGAGAGAGAGAGAGAGAGAATCATCAATGATGAGAGAGAATCATTGACTGGCTGCCTCCTGCACGCCCCTTGCTGGGGATCAAGCCTGCAACCCTGGCATGTGCCCTGACTGGGAATCTAACTGTGAAATTCTGGTTCCTGGGTCAAGCTCAACCACTGAGCAACACTGGCCGAGCTTACGTGTTTAACTATCACTTGTAGGAATGAAAAATTTTATATCAGCAATATCTACAAACAATAATTTTTCAGAATTTACAATCTGAGTGGAGCAACACAGATTTGAATTTATATGCTTACCTTTAAAATGAAGTCTACACATTGGTCTTTAGAAAGGAACAGCATTTAGCAGCAGGGATGATTTCACTGTGACTTAGTCATATGTGCCCTGAAAATAAATGGAAAGTTTAGAAAAAAAAATAAAGTCTGTTTAAATTGGAATTTATATATTTGAAAAGATCACCATATTTGGGCATGGGATGATTTAACTTATAGTTATTATAATAAAATAGCCCCGGTGGTGTGGTGATGAAGCAAGGTTACTAAAATATGACTGGAGGAAACAGGTTCTTCATTGGCGTTTTGGGAAAATAATTTCAGGGACACTCAGGCAGGAATTCTAGGAGATAGCGCCAAGGTTTCTTAGAGTGAAAAGTGATAGAACCCTCTCAGAAAGGTAGAGAGCAGGCAGGCTAGCTGCCCCACATTCTTGCTAAGCTTCATGTATTTCCTTGGGTTCTGGAAAGAGCAGGTTTTCTTTCAAACTGTCCAACCTCTTCCTGGCTTTCTTGGGCTTGTGCTAGTGCCCTCCCCCTATCTAATCTTTTTTCCCCAAATTTTTCCAGGCCAGTGCTCTTCACCTTTTTTGGTCGCCATTTTGGCTTCTAACCACACAGGCCTCATAGTACCAAACCATTTTGGGTATCATTTGGCTTCTACTGTGCATGCACTTAGTAAAAGGAATACCCCCTTGCCACTTCCTCCTTCCCCCACCCCACTGGTGGGGCAGGCTCCCCAGGATGCCAAAAAGCCCCCCTTCCTCCCTAGTGGATGCTTTGATGTTTGGTGGAAACATGTGGGTTACTCCCCAGAGTGGATGTAACGCTGTTTCTGCAGCTTAATCAGGTATCTGGTTCTGTTCACTCCCTTCTCTTTTGTTAATATCGGACTACATGCCTACTGTAATAATCCTCACTGCAAGAACTCTGGGACCTTGTATTCTTACTAGGGTTTTATTATTCATACACCTGACTTCATCCTCTGGGGTTTGGCTGGCAGGAATGGCACTAATTGGGTCTCTGTTATCTCTCTCCTTTACTAAGGTGATTTAAGCTACTCTTTGGTTGGGGAGGAAAGGTATAAACCATCTACTTCTAAATGTCCTAGGAAGATAAGATCTTGTGATTTATTAGCAGGATGTTAATTATCTTATTTCAGTTTCCCTCATTCCACTTGCCTCAAAATCAGAGAACAATTTTATTTCTTGAAACTTCAAAATGTGAAAGATATTCAGTAAATCAGAAAGGTGAATTGACATTGGCATAGGAAACAACAGCTAGGTAGGAATATGAAAAAAAAAAAAAAAAAAATCCCAAACTGAGCCAGCTCAGTTCATGTTGGGGAGGAAAAGATAAAAGAAACAACATTGTTTCCTATTAGAGAATTCTCTGTTGTCTCACTGGGAGGAAAGATAATAAAGTCTAAATATTATTTGATGTTTTTATTGATTTCTCTCAAAGTTCAAATTTTTATTTTGGGGATTAAGTGAAATAAAAGATTTATAAAAATTAAAAAGCCCACCCTGGCAAGTGTGCAAGTGTGGCTTTCAGTGGTTAGAGCGTGGGCCCTGAGCTTTAAAGAGTCTCAGGTTTGATTCCCCATCAAGGGCACATGCTAGGGTTGCAGGTCCCACCCCTGACCTTTGGAGGCAACCAATGGATGTGTCTCTCTCAAATCAATATTTCTTTCTCTCTCTCTCTCTCTCTCTCTCTCTCTCTCTCTCTCTCTCTCTCCCTCTCCCTCCCACTCTCTCCAATAATCAATGGAAAAAATATCCTCGGGTGAGGATTAACAAACAAAAAAGCCCTTATATTCATAAACTTATATATTTCCTAATGGTATCTGATCAAACTATATGCTATAGGTCCATAACTATTTAAAACTCAACAGCAATACAAGTGGAATATATTTTATGGTACCATAACCAGTGAGCAGGAATTCTTCCCGGGGTCATGTGTCTCACGGAACTGAAGAACGAAGCCGCAGACCAGAGGCGTTCAAACAAGGCAGGAGTTTATTGCAAACAAACACAGGCTCCCAGTTCTGGGAGGGGATTCAAATGGTTGCCCCCAAGCACTCTGCTCCTCCCCTTCTATCTGCGGAAGGCCCACTCTTTGTCTATCTGTGCCGCTCTAATTGGTTCCTTTTTTCGACATTTTATTTTGCACTTGCAAGAAAAACATCCTTTTTTCAAAACACTCAGTTTTTCTGCTATCCTGTTTTTCTGCAAGACATTTTGTGGTTTCAGCTAGCTCCATGATCCCTACTTCTTTCACCCCTTACCCTGTCTACCTAATTCTGCTTTAACTCTTTTCATTTTATTCACTAAGTATTGCTAAATATTTCTGTGTATAATGATATCCCTTGAACTGTATTATAATATTAGGCAAATACAAATATATCTTTCTGAAGAAAAAATTCATCATTTACTTTATAATACTGAAAATCCTTCACCCTTGTGAAAATATTCATGTTCTTTTTAAAATGTTACAAAAACCTTTATGTTTTTACCCCATCCAGCCTTACATCACAGTTCATAGGACATTTTATGATTTTTCTTGTTTCTGGTTTTTGATCAAGTTCTATCTGGTGCTTCTACTTGTGTTCTTGTCCTGAATAACTCCTGTATGTTGCTGAAGTCATGAATTACCCTCTATCATTATTAAATTTATTTTTTACCCTTCATGGTAAGGAGAAGTGCCACTTCAAATTGTTCCCAGGACGACTTGTATTAGTGCCCATTGCAGCACCAGGATTTTCTAACCCTCACTAGCAATGTTAAAACAGGAAAGCTTGAATATTAGACCCTGACACAATGCAACTAGTCATTCCCAGAGGTGCTTTGTTTAATGTTTACTGTCTTCACAATGTCATAAGGGAGAAAAATTGCCCTGGTAATGTCATAGTTGTGGGGGCTAAAAAATATTAGTAGTTTTCCTCCAACAGTCTAAATTATTCTGGTTGGGCTAATTAGAAAATTAACAGACAGGTTAGCAGGAGAAAGCCAAAGTTTTCATAAACATTCATGGGCAATTTTTATAAGCATGCAATTTCCAAAGTCGGTGAGTCAACATTGGGTATACAAGACGTTTTAGACAGAGGAGAAAAGAAGGAGATGGGGTTTTAGATTTCAGAAGAGAGAATGGGAAATTTATCAGAAACTTAATAAGCAACTCAGAAACAGTGGGACACAGGAGTTATTTAGCTACCAGGCTCCTGTTTGAAGCCTTCTATTTGCCATATTAATTTAAATTACCGTATTTTCCAGTGTATAAGATGACTTTTTAACCCAGGAAAATCTTATATGCCCAGTCGTCTTATACGCCGGAAAATATGGTAATTGTTTTTTTTGCTATACTGATGGATGAGAGATGATAGTACCGTAGGGTAAGGGTAGATCCTAAAATCTTCCTCAAGCAGATTTCTCTGTCTGAATCTCTTGGGCAGGAAAAGGGGGAGGGTCAAAGATTATTTCTGTATCTTTTATTTCTTAATGAATAACTTTAAATCAATATCCCAAAACAGCGGCTACAGGGTGGTAAAACTTTGTTCCCTTCATACTCAATATCCTCCAGCCTTTTTAGTACTCATCCAAGTAAATAATATACCTACAAATACTTTTCCCTTATATTGATGTATATCTTATATGCATAACCCCATATTCTCCAAACCCTTTGGTGTTTTTTTTTAATAATATAAATTATGTCCATATAGCCATATACATAAATGTATGTCATCTTCTAAATGGAAGGAATTATATCTTATTTATCAATATGCATGTTATTCACCAGAGTACTTGCCAAAATGACTAGTCTAACACCTTGCACTTGGCACTCAATTTATATTTATTGAACTGAATCAAATCAAGTTGAATATGGGTCAGTCATCAGAATTTACAAAATCACTCTTTCATACTGAGAAAGTTAGGTTATGGAGTCACGAATTCATCTAGCTTCTCAAAATGAAATTAAAATGAAAAAATGTACTTTTTAAGATAATGGTATTTTTATGAAAATGGAGTTGTTTTGCTTGTTTGTTTGTTTTGGTTTGGTTTAATTGTTTTAGAGTAAGAATGTTTAGAGCTTTTAATCTCAGTCTATTTTTATCGTCTCCATTTTCGACTGCTTGACAACTTTCTCATTATATAGTACTTTGTCATGCAATCAAATCTCTAGTTCCATTACTTGCTATCATGCAGCTCAGAGCATTGGAATGATAGACCTACAGAAGTGTCAACTACATGGCAAGGTGTTAAACAAGGAGCTCTGAAACACAGTACTCAGTCTGGAAGAATGAATTCCACGAAAGGCAATGGTTTGGAACAGCTTCTAAAACATTAGTCAATACATAACGTTTATTCTTCAGAATATAAATGCTACTCACTAGTGGACATCCTCATTCTCTGTGATTTTAAATACTATCATTAAATATATCCATGCTATAACAAATTAATATTTCAGTATAACTTGCCACATTTTCATTTTCAGTAAATGTATAAGTTGGTATATAGAGTAAAACAATTTCACTTGGTTCACAACTCCTGAAGGCCATCCACTGGTTACTCTAATTCTGTCAAGGGTTTTCCTCATTATTTTTGGAAAATGAATTTGTTATTTATTTATTTATTTATTTATTTTTCCTTATTTGTAAACTAAGATAGAATGTAACAGGATGAATTGGACCTATTTCGTCTTTTAAAAAATATATATATTATTGATTTTTTACAGAGAGTAAGGGAGATAGAGAGTTAGAAACATCGATGAGAGAGAAACATAGATCAGCTACCTCCTGCACACATCCTACTGGGGATGTGCCTGCAACCAAGGTATATGCCCTTGATCGGAATCGAACCTGGGACCCTTCAGTCCACAAGCCGAAGCTCTATCCACTGAGCCAAACCAGTCAGGGCATCCTATTTCGTCTTTTGAAAACAAGTGTTTCCATATTGAAACTGAGTTTGGTAGTTTAAAAAGATATTTATTCTTTGTGATGTCATTATGTTATGGGAGAAAAGCATGGATAGTCTTCACTGTTAGTGGGAGTGGGGTTCTTTGGGTATCTCTGGAATAAGCACTTCTGGAGGTCCCCTCGGGAGGATGAAATGTGGTAGAAAGTTTTATTTTATTGGAATGACATCCTTCAGTAAAGATAGAAGCAAAGCCTATTTCCAGAGTTTCTGTTTCATGGTAGAGTTGGGTCTGGTTTAGCGTTAGGCTAGCTGTAGTCCATTTGTCATGGGTGGGGTCCACATGGCAAATGCATAGGAGCCAGGAGAGCACACCCCTTGCAATGAGTCCGAAGAGTCCCCAAAACATAAGACAGTGAGAGCACAAAGCAAGAGAGAGCAAACTTCCTTGTTTGGGAGATTAAATATCTCAAGTCTCCCCCTGCTTGCAGTGACTACACCTACTCTGGCCAGTGATCTGTTCCCAGGTGTGACTGACAGACAAGTACCTTCCCTATGTCACGCAGACTTTAGTGAGCATGCATCTTTTCTCCCCCTGTCCAGTCCCTCTGGTGGCTACCTGGGAGAATTAAACTGCAGCTTCCTGGCAAAGCTGCACAAATGACATGCCTATGATATTTGGCCTTTCCTTTGCTCCTTTCCAGTTATTAATAAGAAGATTAAATTACAATGGTATAAATTCCCTATATTGATATTTTTATGTATCATGTGATTCGATAGCAAATACATACATTGTCATGTGGCATATATATATAGCTCATTGGAAGAACACCATTAATTAAACAAAACTTATTTTTGACAGAAATTTGCTAAAGTTTTTTAAACTGCTTAACCAAGTACACTGCAGATTTCCTTTAAAAATTTTAGCAATTATAAATTCTGGTCATCGATTAGTTGTATGCAGTTGTGTATGACACTTAGTTATTTTTCTGTAGTAGGTGGTATAAAGTATATAAATAAAATGAATATTAAGAAATATTAAAATTAATCTTGGGAATCTATTCTGAGATTTATTTTTAAATTTGTTTTTAAACTTATGAATAATAGCTTAAAATTAGAAATTAAATGAAACGTGAGGCTGATTATACTGGACTAATGAAAGGAAACAGAATTCTGCCACCTTCAATCTTCTTTTTGGGATATTGATTTCAAGCTGTTTATTGAGAAAACAGAAGGCTTAGAAAGAACCTTTGAGTTTTCCCCCTCTTTCCTGCCCAAGGAATTCAGACGCAAGCACTTATTTGGGAAAATAACCTTGTTTTAATCACCTTAAAAATCTCCACCCTAGCTGGAAGACTCCAAGTCTGTTAGCTAGATACCCATTGTGTCCACTGTTTCTGAGTTGTCCAGCAAGAATTTTCCTGCCATATATGTTCCTGTTTTACCCAAATACCTATAAATCACCCATTCTCACTTTTGAAGAGTACTACTCCGCTTCCCCCTCTTTTTCCTTTGTTAAAAAATGTGTTATATACCCAATGTGGCCTCATTGTATTTGGAATTTCCACATTTGTGTTTGTTCCCCATGCACATGTATTTGATTTTTTTCCTGTTAATATGTCTCTGTTAATTGATGATTAGCTCAGCCAGAAGAACTTAGATGGTGGGAAGAAAATTATTAAACTTTTTTAGCCCCTACACAAGAATTAGACAGAAAGCTGTGGAATTAGACAGAAAGAACTATAAAGTTGCAGCACTGAGGTTCAAATTTGACCTTAACAAGAGACCAGAAATTGATAATGTGGTAGGAATTGAATAAGGTGATAATGATATAGTAAAATTCCAGATTTGATCCCCTTCTTGAATGACTATTCCTCAAAGATAATACTTTCCAGTGGGAACTTTAGAGCAATTTTTTTTTATAAACAGAAGAAATGTGGAGTGAGGCAAAAGTAGTTGTACCATTGTGAGTATGAAAAAAGTTTATTCTTCTATTATTGTTTATTAATTATTGTATTATTTCCACACAAAAAAAAAACTGTAAACTTACTTTTGCCCCACTCTATAACACATTCACATGTGTGACCTGGAATAAATCTATTCACTAGTTGCCAATTACATGATAATATCTAGTGTTGTGAGGATTTACTGGGGGTGAAGAATATATTTTGGTACTGAGAAAATATATGTAGAAGTCTGTGAAATTGACTTCTAGGAGTTAAATGATTCATTTTTAATGTTATAGTAAATATTATAAAATATATCTTTAAAGATATGATTATCCACTTTTGTATGAGAGGAACAAACTTGAATTATTTGGAAAGTGATATAGGCCTTCCATTATTAAGTATATGTCCTCCACCATATAGCTCTATATGTTTTGCTTACAAAAATATTTCTTAAGGTGCTGAGTAGTAATATCTAAATTTACATGAAGCAGGTGAGGGGGTAAAAATGAGGACATTTGATATGCACAGAAAAGAGATAAGTAATCTCAATAGAAGCAGAAAAAAGTATTTTACAAAAATCCAGCACATTTTCATAATAAAAGCTCTCAACAAAGTAGACATAGAAGGGAATTTACTGCAGTATAATAATGGCCATATATGAAAAGCTACAGCAATCTTTATATTGAATTATAAAAAACTTCAAACTTTCCTCCAAGATTAAGAACAAAACCAGAATGCCCAGTCTCACTACTTTAGCCCATGTATTTTTGGAATATCTAGCCAGAACATTGAGGTAAAAAAATGAAATAAAAAGTATCCAAGTCAGAAAAGATGAAGTAAAATTATTTCTTTTTGAAAATGGCATATTCTCTACGTACAAAATTTAGACTTCACACTCCCCCCGCCGCAAAAAAAAAAACACAAAAAAAAAAACAACAACAACAACTTAGAATCTATAAAAAAATGAGTAAATTTCTGGGATACAAAATCAACATACAAAAATCAACTGTGTTGTAAAAAATTATTGACTTTGTAAACTTAAATAATAGCACCAAGCTGAATTAAATACTTAGGAATTAATCAAGAAGATGAGAGATACACACTGAAATCTCTAAAACACTGATGAAAGAAAGAAGGCACAAAAAAAATTAAAAGATATCCCATGTTCATGATGGTAAGACTTAACATTGTTAACATATCCATAGTACTTTCAATGCATCTCTTACAAAGATTCAATTGTCACTTTTTAGAGAAATTAAAAAAAATAATTATAAAATTAATATTGAACCTCAAAACATCCCCAATAACCAAACCAATGTTGAAAAAGAACAAAGCTAAGGGTATCACACTTCCTTATTTCAAAATATATTACAAAGGTACAGTAATCAAACATATTTAAAAACAGAACACAATAAAGGCCCCAGAGTACACTTACTGATCTTCAAAAAATGTGTCAAGAATACGCAATGGGGAAAGTATAGTTTCTTCAACAAATAGCGTTGGACAACTGGATATCCACTTACAAAGAATGATATTGGACCCTTATCTTACATCGTACACAAAAATAAAGTAAAAATAGATAAAATATCTAAACTTGAGACTTGTAACTGTAAAAATTTAAGAAGAAAACATAGGATAAAAACTTCATGACATTGGTCTCAGCAATAATTTCTTGGATGTGACACTAAAACTATAAGCAACAAAAACAAAACTTGACAAGTGGGACTATATCAAATTAAGAAAGCTTCTACAAAACAGAAGAATCAACAGAGTTAAAAATAAAAGAAAACAACAATGAGGTACCATCTCACACCTGTCAGAATGGCTATCACCAACAAATCAACAAATGACAAGTCCTGCAAGGATGCAAAGAAAAAGGAACCCGCATGCACTGCTGGTGGGAATGCAGACTGGTGCAGCCACTGTGGAGAACAGTATGGAGTTTCCTCAAAAAAACTAAAAATGGAACTCCCATTTGACCCAGTGATTCTACTTCTAGGAATATATCCCAAGAATCTAGAAACACCAATCAGAAAGGATATATGCATCACTATGTTCATAGCAGCACAATTTACAATAGCTAAGATTTGGAAACTGTCTAAGTGCCCATCAGCAGATGAGTGGATAAAAAAACTGTGGTACATCTACACAATGGAATACTACACTGCTGTAAAAAATAAGGGATTCTTACCATTTTCAACAGCATGGATGGAACTGGAAAGCATTATGCTAAGCGAAATAAGCCAGTCAGAGAATGATAAATATCACATGATCTCACTCATATGTGGGATATAATGAACAACATAAATCAATGAACAAAAATTGAACCAGAATCATAAAAGCATGAAATAGACTGTCCAACCTATGAGGGAAGGTAGAGGGTGAGGGGGTAAGAGATCAACCAAAGGACTTGTATGCATGCATATGAGCATAACCAATGGACACAGATAGGGAAGAGCGGAGGTTAGGACATGTGCTGGAGGGGTGGGGGCGGCTAATACTTTAAACAATAAAGAATTTAAATTAAGAAAAAAGAAAGAAACATGCATGTGGGTAAATAAATTTAATAGATATTTCTCCAAATAAGACAGACAAATGTCCGACAGGCACATAAAAATATACTCAACTTCATAATCATGTAAAAAATACAAATCAAAACCACAATACTATATCACCTCTTACCTGTTAGAATATTATTACCTAAAATAAAATAAAAATTGTTGGCAAGGATGTGATAAAATTGGAATCCATGTACAATGTTGGTGTAAATGTAAATTGGTACAGCCATTATGGGAATCAGAATAGAGTTTCCTCAATAAACTAAAAATAAAACTACAGTGTGATCCAGCAATCCCACTTCTGGGTATATATCCAAAAGAATTGAAATCAGGATCTTGAAGTGATAACTGCAGGCCCATATTTATTGCAGCATTATTCATAACTAGAGGCCAGTGCACAAAATTTGTGCATGGGGAGGGGGGGTTTCCCTCAGTCTGGCCTGCACTCTTTTGCAATCTGAGACCCCTTGGGGGATGTCCGACTGCCAGATCGGGCCTAAACATGCAATCAGACATCCCTCTCGCAAGCTGAAACCGCTGGCTCCTAAACGGTGGCCTACCTGCCTGCCTCATTGCCCCTAGCCACTCACCTGCCTGCCTGATCACCCCTAACCCATCTGCCTGCCTACCTGATCACCCCTGCCTACCTGATTGCGCCTGACCACTCGCCTGCTTGCCTGATCGCCCCTAACCACTCTGGCTGCCTGCCTGATAGCCCCTAACTACCTCTTCCTGCCTGCCTGATCACCCCATACCACACTGCCTGCCTGCCTGATCATCCTTAACTGATCACCTGCCTGCCTTATCGCTCCTAGCCACCTCTGCCTCGGCCCCCGCAGCCACGGCTTTGTCCGAAAGGTCGTTCGGCTCTTCGTTCTAATTAGCATATTGAGCTTTTATTATTATAGACTAGAGGCCCGGTGCATGAAATTCTTTCATGGGGGTGGGCCATGGGAGATCGTTTCCCTCAGCCTGGCCTGCACCCTCTCCAATCTGGGTTGGACATCCCTCTTACAATCCGGGACTGCTGGCTCCTAACCGCTCGCCTGCCTGACAGCTTGATTGCCCCTAACCACCTCTGCCTGCCAGCTGATCGCCCCTAACCACTGCTACCTGCCTGCCTGATTGTCTCCTAACCATTTCCCTGCCAGCCTGATTGCCCACAACTGCCCTCCCCTGCCGGCCTGATTGCACCCTAACTGCTCTCCCCTGCTGGCCTGATTGTGCCCCTAACAGCCTCTGCCTCAGCGCCTGTCACCATGGCATTGTCTGGAAGGAAGTTAGATGTACGGAAGATGTCCATTCAACCCAGTCTAATTAGCATATTACCCTTTTATTAGTATGGATAGGCAAAACATGGTAACAACTGAAATGTCCATAGACAGATGAAGAGATAAGAAGTGTGGGATGTACATAGAATGCAATATTACACATCCTTAAAAAGGAAATACTGCATATGCAACAACATGGATGAACCTGGAGGACATTATGCTATGTGAGATTAATCAGGACTTAGATGGACAAATACTGTATCATTCCACCTTTATGAGTTTCCTAAAAGAGTCAAACTCCTAGAAACAGAGAGTAGAATGGTTGTTGCCACGTGATGGGAGAAGGAAAACAGGGGATTGATGTTCCACAGGCTTAAATTTGTTATGGAAGATAAGTTCTAGAATTCTGCTATACATCATTGTGTCTGTAATTAACAATGAATTGTGTATTTATCAATTTGTTAAGAGAGTATATCTTAAAAAAGTGTTCTTGCTACAATTAAAAAAAGTTAAATGCAAGTGAAATTAAATACATTTGGAGAAAAAAGTTTAAAAATGAAGAGATAAATATGGGAGAATAAATGTTCATTATATTACAGAGATAGTATATGATTAAGCAAAGGTTCCTCTGAGTGAAGAAAATCTGTGCTTAAATTCACAGTTATGGGTAGTTAGAGCTACTTTCTAGTAAATAGTCCCTAGGCTGCTCCTGATTTGGCTTGTATCCTTTTGTAATGTGAGCTTTTAAGACTGAAAGGGAATCTGACTTTAATTAACAATGACAATTTGGCCATACATATATTCTTTTTTGTCTTTAAAGCTCACTAAAGGGAAAGTGAAGTTGAAGACATTAATTACCATGGCAAAATAGGAATATAAAACAGAGTAAATAAGTAATTACAAAAAGTTTTAGATGAGAGAAAATGGATGCAGTAATGTACCAGTAAATGACTAAATATGAAACAATTATCCTCTTAGAGCCATGAAAAGGCTAAAATTTGTCACACAAAAAAGCCCGCTGATAGTTCCAATGGCATGTAAAAGCTTATGCGAAGAAGAAGAAGACTAATCAGTACTTTCCTTTTTTAAAAATTGATCTTTATTGTTGGAAGTATTACAGACATCCCCTTTCCCCTCCCCCATTGACCCCTCCTAGCCCAGGCCTGCCCCCCTCCCCAGACCTTCACCACACTATTATCTGGTTGATCTCTTTCCACCCATCCACACTCACCCCCGCCCCCGCTTTCCCTCTGAGATTGGATAGTCTGTTCCACGTTTCTATGTCACTGGATCTATTTGTTCATCAGTTTATTTTGTTCTTTAGATTCCACATATGTGTGAGACATATGATACTTGTCTTTCTCTGACTTGCTTATTTCACTTAGCATAATACTCTCTAGGTCCCACCATGCTGTTTCAAAGACTAAAAGATCCTTGTTTTTTACTGCTGCATAGTATTCCATGGTATAGATGTACCACAGTTTTGTTTTGCTTTTATCCACTCATCTACTGATGGGTACTTGGGCTGTTTCCAGATCTTAGCTATTATAAATTGCACTGCTATGAACACAGGGGTGCACATATTCTTTCTGATTGGTGTTTCTGGTTTCTTATATTCCTAGAAGTGGGATCACTGTGTCAAATGGCAGACCCATACTTAATTTTTTAAAGAAACTATAAACTGTTATCCATAGTGGCTGTACCAGTCTGCATGCCCACCAGCAGTGCATGAGGGTTCCTTTTTCTCTACATCTTCACCAGCACTTGTTATTGGCTGATTTGTTGATGGTAGTCATTCTGACATGTTTGAGATAATTACCTCATTGTTATTTTAACTTACATCTCTCTGATGATTAGTGACTTTGAGCATTTTTTCATATGTCTCTTGGCCTTCTGCATGTCCACTTTGTATGTCTACACTTTTATTTTATTTTTTTTAAATTTTTTAATTGATTTCAGAGAGGACGAGAGAGATAGAAACATCAATAATGAGAGAGAATCATCGATTGGCTGCCTCCTGCATGCCCCACACTGGGGATCGAGTTTGCAACCCGGTCATGTTCCCTGACCGGGAATTGTACTGTGACCTCCTGGTTCATAGGTCAATGCTCAACCACTGAGCCACACCGGCAGTGCTACACTTTTCTTATACTGAATGACAAATGCCAATAAATTGGCCTCCAGTGTGACAGCTGGAATCACAAAGTAAGGAATACAAGTGTACCTGGCGGTATTTGGTAGCTGCTTGTCAAATAACCTCCCTCACACTTATCACCATGTCCTGAAAGTACTGGGGTTTTCCTCTAACTGCAAACTTCATTCAATTTTTTAAAGACCTTTTTTAATATGTTTTTAATGATATTTTTGAGAGAGAGAGAGACCTCAATGTGAGAAAAGCATCAATTGGTAGTCTCCTATTCCCACCCACAACCTGGGCATGTGCCCTGACCCAGAATCAAATCAGTGACCTTAAAATTCAGGGGAGGGCATGCAACCAACTGAGCCACACAGGCCAGGGCTTAAATGAAACTTTTAATTTGACTTTCAAATATGAAGTAAATTAAATGTCAACAAATATCACCAGTATTTCAGAACATTCTCTAACAAGAGAAAAATAAGAAAACAGCTATAAAAACGAAACAAACATGAAGGCAACAGATACAGCTTAAGTAAGAAATAGAGCATTTTGCTCAGTATTGTGTAGGATTTTTATAGTAATAATAATGAGAACACATAGTAATGATTTAATTCAAATCAAAACACAATTATCCACTAAATGCAGGGACAAGTAAATAAGGATTTGAAACAGTGATGATTCTTGTTTATCATAACTCTAGAGGCCTGGTGTATGAAACTCATGCATTGAAGTTGGGGGTCCCTCAGTTCTGCCTGTGCCTTCTCACAGTCCAGGACCCCTTGGGGTATGACCCTCAGTCCGGCAGTCAGACATCCCCCTCTCAGTCTGGGACCCCTGGCTCCTTACTGCCCACCTGCTCACTGCTCCTTATCACTCAGCTCGCTGCTCCTTAACGCTGCCGCGGAGGCAGGAGAGGCTCCACTACCGCCGCTACTCTCACCAGCAGTGAGCCAGGTTTCTGGCAGAGCAGCGCTCCCCTGTGGGAGTGCACTGACAAACAGGGGCAGCTCCTGCATTGAGCATCTGTCCCCTGGTGGTCAGTGCGCATCATAGCGACCGGTCGTTCTGGTCATTCCACTGTAATGGATGCTTAGGCTTTTATTATATAGTTGTTGACAATAAATAAGGTCTAAAATTTCTAAATTAAAAATAAAAGAAATAGAAGTACATTATTTAGAGACATGGAGTCATAAACCACAAGAAATCAGTAAAGAATGGAAAATTTTACTAGGGGGACACTTGTTATTATTTTATATTTATTAATAATTTTAGTAACATTTATTAATTGAGGTATGTTCATTCATCATATTGAAATAATTTGAAAACATAACATTTTTCTCATAGCAAAATCAAAAAATTGAATTACCTTATATATGACTTGCACTGTAGTAAATAATATGAAATAGAAATTGTTTATCAATAAAAATGACATTATCAAACTTTAAAAGGTTATAACTGTTTTCATAAAGTTTTTATTCTGGAAGGTCATACTGATTAAACTTCAGATTTTGCCTTTTGGTGGTAGCATGGGGTAGGGAAGAGGAGAAAAAAAGAGACTACTTTAATGGATGTTCATCCTTTGTCAAAATTGAGTAGCTCATCTTGTTATGAAAGCATCATTAATATTATTAACATAGTTCTAAGGGACCTTTGCAGAAGTATTCCTTATAATTAATGAGCTGTCATGGAAGTGAAATAAAGTTTAAAAAGTCACAAACTAAAGATGAGAGCCTTTATCTGCTTGAATAAGAAGTCAAAGATCAGAGAAGCTGTTAACTTCCTTGTGTGCCCCTGGTTCATTGGAGGTTTTATCTTTAATATTTTCTTATTTACCTCTTACTCAGCATTTTTCAGGTAGAAAAATTAAGCAGAAATAATTATTTTAGTATAGTTGTTTTATTTTGTTCAAGGCCTAAGAAATAGGTAGGTAGTACCAGTGATTCTGCTGAGCAAAATTATGACCGACTAGAGGCTTGGTGCACGAATCTGTGCACGGGTGGAGTCCCTTGGCCTGACCAGTGATCAGGGCCAATCAGAGCTGGCCAGCCAGGGGGAAGGACCATGGGAGATTGGCAGGCTGCGGGAGGTTGGCTGTGGGAGCACGCTGACCACCAGGGGGCAGTTCCTACATTGAGCATCTCTCCCCTGGTGGTCAGTGCTCATCATAGCTACTGGCCAGACATCCGGTCGCCTGGCCGTTCTCTTGCAATGGTCACTTAGTTTTTATATATATAGATCAATTCCCTGAAATGTCTGATATGTACCTGATACTGTTATTAGTGGGTTGTCCTCTTTCTTCCCACCTCTTGCTGGTTGAAGTAAGTTTCTTGGGATACCATGGGAATGAGAATTTCCTGATGCCCCCATGGGAGGATGAGGTATCATGGAAAGCTTTATTTCTGTGGAATTAAACCCTGGGTTTCCAAAGTACCATCTCCCTCTGTCCTGGCATGGAAAAAGTTCCATTTTGTCTTCAGCAGAACCAGGATTAAAGCCATGCCCAGGATTAAAGTCTGCTCCATATTTGCTTAATCCAATCTAGCATCTGGCTAGGCTAGCTTGTGTTCCCGGCTACATTCCATTGTATGTAGGGTCTGCATGGCCCTGGTCCATGCAGCTTCTAGAGCCACCTGGTGGGCTTGTGCAGGTCACAGGACAAGAGAGAAATAGTAGTGCAAGGGTCAAGAAAAGGAGAATTCCTTTGTCTGAGGGATTTTACCCTTTCAAGATTTTTTGTGGCTCCACCCCTAGCCAATTATCTTTGTCCCCAGGTTAGACTGACAGGCAAGCACCTTCACTATGTCACCTGGACTTCACTGTGAATGTGTCCATCTCCCTTTCCCCAGTGATTTGCAGGGCATGGACCAGTGGTTCCCTGTGGAAGGTGAAGTTGCAACTTCTTGGTGAAGCTGCCCAGATGACTATGCTTAGAATGTCTGGCTTTCCCTTTGCTTTCTTCCTACTATTAATATTAATAACTCGCTAATTATGATGGTAACGATAACATCGCATTATTTGTCATGTTGAAATAAGTGTACATATAGAATAGGTGTTGCAAATTCAGGCAAAGCAATATTTTTCTATAGGAACTAACCCTGGACAAAATAATAGCTTTTCAGCCCTGAGGAGAATCTCAGTTTTCTTGAAGTTCATTTTAAGAGCAGATCATCATTTTTTTGCATAATGTCTTTGCCCTGAAAAAAATGCACCCAATCTGCGCTGACTGGTTTTGCTCAGTGGATAGAGCGTCGGCCTGCAGACTGAGAGGTCCCAGGTTCGATTCCGGTCAAAGGCATGTACCTTGGTTGCGGGCATATCCCCAGTAGGGGGTGTGCAGGAGGCAGCTGGCCAATGTTTCTAACTCTCTACCCCTCTCCCTTCCTCTCTGTGAAAAATCAATAACTTATTTTAAAAAATGCACCCAATCTATCTGTGAACCCTCTCAGGTTGAGCTGACTATTTGGCAGACTCCCATTTGAATGTAACTTTAATAGTTAAGTAGGAAAAAACAAAAAAAAACCCTAAAGAGATGAATAATTTTATTGATTATGCTCTCTCTTCTTACTTTAGTCTCTGATGAAATATAGATCAAGTAGATTCCATTATTAAAATGATGGTTTCCAAAATTATTTGAATAGAGTTGTTTTGACCCTCTTAAATATTCCATGTTAATACTTTTAATCATTTATATGTGAAATAAATTTTAAGATAGCTTAATATATTGTCTACATTCCATATTAAGAATTCTAGTTTATCAATATGCACTTCAAGACTAATGTCCAACTGAATAATCCTATTTCAACTAATTTGAGAATCACCATAGAGTGTGCTAGGGATAGTCCAACTTTTATCACTTAGTGACACATCTGTATTTCAACCATTAGATGCTTTGATTACGTTGGATATTTAGCAAAATTAATCTCTAGAATTTTGATAAAGAACTTTAATTGCAAATTTAAACTTTTCTTTTTCATAGTGTAATACTGTGTTATGTGATTTTAGCTTCTGTCTTATTGGATTTTCCCAATAAGCTTAAAACTTCTTGAAAATGATTGACATTTATTTTCACTGATAAGTATTTTTAGTCTCTGCCTCTGAATGGACATGGGAATATAAACACTATGCAATAATGGTAGGGTTGTTTTTTTTCTTGTGATGTTGGTGCTGGTGGTGAAAATATATACTGTTTTTCTGATGTTCTCTTTTATGCTAGATGTTGAGCTCCGAGTTAATGGTGGTAAAATTCCACTACATATCCTCATATATTCATTCTTTAATTTAAAAACATTAATTGTTATACCACTGGTGTGGCTCAGTGGTTGAGCATCACCTATGAACCAGGATGTCATGGTTTGATTCCCGGTCAGGGCACATGCCTGGGTTTCAGGCTCAATCCCCAGTGGGGGGCGTGCAAGGACATAGCCTATCAGTGATGCTTTCTCATCACTGATGTTTCTATCTCTCTCTCCCTTTGTGAAAACAATAAAAATATATTTTAAATAAAAATTAATGAATTAATTAATTACCAAAGATAAAAACAGGGGAACAGAAGCAGGTCTAATAATGTCATATGTCTTATAATGTGTATCTTTTCTTTTACCTCTCATTGGGGGGAAAAAATCAATACTTAAAAGTTTGTTTAACAGTCAGAATCTCTTGTCCCTCATGAATCGTGTTAAACTCCTAGATACTACTGGAGGCAGAACAGCACATATTAATTTTTCAGGAGATAATTTTATGTTCTTTACATGATAAGTAGAAATGAATTTTTATGTTAATGCAGGTGCTGCCTTACAAGAGGTTTTATAAGTTGTTGAAATAACTTTTATATGATTTATGGTTTTAATATATTTTGGCCTTAATGTAACTTTGAATGAAGAGGAGCATAAACCTTAAATGAAAATATATTTAATCTGCATTAAATTATATGTTTTAAATGATCTTCCAAATATAATATACTTATATTTTCTTATAGTTTATATTGCCCTCAGTAATGTTGTTTTAATCAAATTAGGATTTTTATAGCCCTCTGTAGTAATACAATTAGAATTGCTTTGATAAAAATGACACATCAGACAGGAATATGGTATAAACAGATCAACCCCATTTAAGTACTTATTCAAGAATTTATGTAAATTGTCTCAATACTTACTTAATAAAATAGTAAACCAATGTCATTCATGAAATTAATATTATAATTTCAATCACTAATACATAGACCTAAAAATATATTTAACATTTCATTTGTAATTTTACTGAAACAAATTTTATTTCCCCATGTTTAGAAAAACCACTTAACTGGAACTAATTCTTACATACTATATTAGTTTCTAATGTTTCCATAACACATTTCTTTATTTTTTTTAATTTTATTTTATTGTTAAAGTATTACATACAGTATTACATATGTCTCCTTTTAACACCATTGACCTCCCCACCCCACCCCCGGCCACCCCCACCCCCTGGCACATGCCCTCACCCCCTAGTGTCTGTGTCCATTAGTTATGCTTATATGCATGCATACAAGTCCTTTGGTTGATCTCTTACCACCCCCACCGTCCCCTGCCTTCCCTCTGAGGTTTGACAGTTTGTTCAAAGCTCCTTTGTCTCTGTATCTATTTTTGTTCATCAGTTTATAATATTCATTATATTCCACAAATAAGTGAGATCATGTGATATTTATTTTTCTCAAACTGGCTTATTTTGCTTAGCATAATGCTCTCCTGGTCCATCCATGCTGTTGGAAATGGTAAGAGCTCTTTCATTTTTTATAGCTGCGTAGTATTCCATTGTGTAGATGTACCACTGTTTTTAATCCACTCATCTGCTGATGGGCACTTAAGCTGTTTCCAAATCTCAGCTATGGTAAATTGTTCTGCTATGAACATAGAGGTGGATATGTCCTTACTGATTGGTATTTCTGGTTTCTTGGGATATATTCCTAGAATTAGGATCACTGTGACAAATGGGAGTTCCACTTTTAATTTTTTGAGGAAACTCCATACTTTTTCCACTATGGCTGCACCAGTCTGCATTCCCACCAGCAGTGCACAAGGGTTCCTTTTTCTCCCCATCCTCACCAGAACTTGTCATTTGTTGATGATAGCCATTCTGACAGGTATGAGATGGTATCTCATTGTTATTTTGATTTTCATCTCTCAAATGATTAGCAATTTAGAGCACATTTTCATATGTCTCTTAGCCTTCTGTATGTCAACTTTCAAAAGGTGTCTATTTAAGTCCTTTGCCCATTATTTTATTGGATTGTTTATCTTCTTTTTCTTAAGATGTATAAATTCCCTATAAATTTTGAAGATTAGTCCCTTATGGATATAACAATGGCAAATATGTTCTCCCATGCAGTGGGCTTTCTTGTTGTTTTGTTGATGGTTTATTTTGCTGTGCAGAAGCTTTTTATTTGATGTAGTCCCATTTGTTAATTTTCTCCTTAGTTTCCATTGCCCTAGGAGCTGTATCTGTGAAGATACCACTATGACATATGTCTGATATTTTGCTGCCTATGGATTCTTCTAAGGTTTTTTGTCATCTCCTGTCTTATGTTTTAAGTTCTTTATTCACTTTGAGTTTATTTTTGTGTATGGTGTAAGTTGGTGGTCTAGTTTCATTTTTTTGCATGTATCTGACCAGTTTTCCCAACACCATTTATTGAAGAGACTGTCTTGATTCCATTGTATGCTCTTGCCTCCTTTGTCAACTATTAATTGAGCATAGTGGTTTGGGTCGATTTCTGGGTTCTCTGTTCTGTTCCATTGGTCTATATGTCTGTTTTTGTGCCAATACTAGGCAGTTTTGAGAACAGTGGCTTTGAAATATAGCTTGATATCTGGTATTGTGATCCCTCCAACTTTGTTCTTCTTTCTCAAGATTGCTGCGGCTATTCAAGCTCTTTTTTTATTCCAGATGACTTTTTGGAAAGTTTGTTCTAGGTCTGTGAAATTTGCCCAGTACATATTTTTTATATACCTAGAGGTTTAAAACAAGATACATTTATTACCATCATAGTTCTGTATGTCACAATCCCATATAAGTGTCATTGGGCTAAAATGAAGGTATAGAGGAGCTGAATTCCTTTCATGAGGCTCTATGGGAAATTTTATTGCCTTTTCCAGCCTCTAAAACCTTTCCTTATTCTCTGGATTGTGATCCCTTACCCCCAGCTCTCTGACCATAGCTGGGAAGTGATCTCTCCTTTCAATGAGCTAGTGGGTGATTGCATAAGGTTGGCCTGGACAATCTCGAATTATCTCCCCACTTCAAAGGTCTTAATCTTCCACCCATCTGCACAGTCTTTTTTGCCATTTAAGGTAATAAACATATTACTGGTTTTCTAGGACTGGGGTATGGATGTCTTTGGATAGTTTGTTGTAGTTTCTAATACACATAATATCCAGTATAGCTTCTCTGTTTTGCATTTATTTTTCCATTTTTTTTTAGGGGAATACTCATGACAAGAGATGCATATTTTCTTTAAATTGCCATTAAGTGAATAATACAATCTTAGCTGTTATGTGTGTAAGAAAATGCTCAAGAAGCAGAAATAGGAAAAAAATGGGTTATATTTCAAGAGAAACAGTTTGATATATTTGGGAAACTTTAATGACTTTAAATTAAATCTCTTCAGACTACAACAGGAGTAATAATTGAAAAAAAAAGGCAGTAAAAGAAATAAAAATTGACATTTTTGAGAGTCTGTGTAAACATTACATTGGAAACTATATACATATTGAGTTATTTCTTCATATAGGGAAAATGTGACTTTTTAAAATATATTTTTATTGATTTCAGAAAGGAAGGGAGAGGGAGAAAGACAGAAAAATCAATGATGAGAAAGAATCAATGATCGGCTGCCTCCAGCACAAACCCTACTGAGGATCAAGCCTGAAACCTAAGCAAATGCCCTGACCAGGAATCTATTTCCTGGTTCATAGGTTGATGCTCAACCAATGAGCCATGCCCGATGGGGTGATTTTTTTAAGTTGAGGCTCTGTATCTACCAATGCAAATTTCCAAGAATGCATGTACAGTTCAAGTTTCTTACTTTTAGAACATTTATAATAAGATGTACAGAATGTTAATACACATTTTCCAAATAATACTGTGTTATAACCTAAGTATTCATAGTTTGCTATCTGAAAACCTAGCACAATTAATCATTATCCTTGATAGGGGAGAAGATAGAAATTAGTAATATTTCCAGGTTGATATGCTTTCCTTATGGTTCAAGATGAGGTCTTGTTAAGATTTGTCTCTCCAAAGCCTATCACAGTACTGAATACATAGTTGATGTTCAACATGTATTTGGTGTTAAAGGAAATTAGGGTGCAAGTTATAGAGAAGAAACTAACATTAACAGGTTATTTTCTAATTGCCAAAATCCTCTCACAAATTACTGCATATAATAACCGTATTGTATTACAGAAAAGAAAAAGATGCTCATTATTTTAATGAAGATTTAGAGGCTCAGAGAATAAATGACTCACAAAAGGTGCTGAGCAGTTAAAGGCCAGATTCAGGATTTTTGTAATTCTTTGGTAAATCCATGTTTATCTAATTCCAAAATATCATTTCATATCCACTGTATTCATGTGTAATAAATTTTAAACCAAAATTCCTTTATCATCAAATGATTAACCTCCTCAAAGAATCTCCTATGAATCTTTCCCTTTTTATGGGGAGAATGTATCACATTGAAATATTAATTCCAGGATTAATATTAGTACTTTATATTCAGCATTTTAACAACTAAGAAAAATTTGTCAAGTATTACTTTCTTCAGTTCGCATGAAACAAATAATTTTATTTAAAAAATGTAACACTAAATTTCTTTCCAAGGGTACAGGTTACCTGAAGGTTTTGATTTACCTTTTTTCTATAATAATTGATAAACACTAAAAAATACCTACATATTTGTCTCAATGAACTATGACATTAATTTTTTTCTGCATTTAGCCATGAAATAATTTATAAATATATATATAAAGAATAATAAGGAAAAAATTGTGGAAATCTAAGGATTGTGAGAAATAGCATATTTTGAAAACTGGATATTAATAGACTTCAGGGTAAACAAAAAGAGATTGGGGAATGAAGCCCTTTGGTAACATATTTATTGGCTTCTACCACATGTCAGGCAAATATCTGTATACCACCGGTCTGACCAGATAATAAAGAGACTATATACAACATGCATAAGTATATATATAAATGCATATGTGTACATATAAAGTATCAGTTGGCACTCAAGTAAATTGAAATCCATTTGGGAGTGATTCAGAAATTTAATATGAAAGAATGCCACTGGAACAAAATACTAAGGAGTTGATCAAAATAAATGAGGTGATTTAGAGAACACATGAGTTTATATTTTTGGTCTGTTTGTTGTCACTGATGATGAAGTGGGCAAGGAACTGGAAGATCATTGCAGTCTAGACGTACACTCTAAAAGTAAGGTAAAATATATATCTATATATATAATAGACATAATTAACCATGTTTCTTCTCCACAGATAATTAAATGTGTGCAATTTTTAAGAAATGTGATCTATTCTAGGGTTAGTTTTTCCCCCTAAAAACTATCACATATATTAGCATCCTATATAATAAAGAGGTAATATGCAAATTGACCATCACTCCAACACACAATATGGCTGCCCCCATGTGGTCAAAGATGGCCGTCCCCATGTGAACACAAGATGGCTGCCACAAGATGGCTGGCAGGGGAGGACAATTGGGAAGGACCAGGCCTGCAAAGGAAGGCAGTTGGGAGGGACCAGGCCTGCAGAGGAGGGCAGTTGGTGGTGACCAGGCCTGCAAAGGAGGGCAGTTAGGGGTGATCAGACCTGCAGGGGAGGGCAGTTAGGGGTGATCAGACCTGCAGGGGAGGGCAGTTGAGGGGAACCAGGCCTGCAGGGGAGGGCAGTTGGGAGGGACCAGGCCTGCAGAGGAGGGAAGTTGGTGGTGACCAGGCCTGTAGGGGAGGGCAGTGCAGGTGAGGGCAGTTGGGGGGGAACAGGCCTGCAGGGGAGGGCAGTTGGGGGTGACCAGGTTTGTAGGGGAGGGCAGTTAGGGGTGACCAGGCCAGCAGGGGAGGGCATTTGGGGGAAACAAGGCCAGCAGGGGAGGGCAGTTAGGGGCAATCAGGCAGGCAAGAAGGCGAGTGGTTGGAAGCCAGCAGCCCTGGATTGTGAGAAGGATATCCGACTGCCTGGTGGGATCAGGCCTAAGCGGGCAGTTGGACATCCCTCCAAGGGTCCCAATTGGAGAGGGTGCTGGCTGGGCTGAGGGACACACCCTTCCCCCCATGCATGAATTTCATGCACCAGGCCTCTAGTAATAACATAAAAATTATGATAAATTATAGATGATATTCTTTTAGTGTTATTTTTAATATTCTCACATAAGGAAAAAAAGTTGATACAATAAATATATTAAGTCCTCTTTTTCCTTCATTTCTTTCTTTCTTCATTCATTACTTATTACACCTATCCCTTTAGAACTGTTCTACATGCTGTGGATAAAGCAATGGACACAACAGTCTTCATGAAGCTGATGCTCTCCCTGACAGTCATGGGTTTCTTTCCATTTAGCTGTGAGACAGGAAAAGAGAACAGCAGCCTCTTACCTACTTCAGCTAGAAAGGCACAAATCACTTCTGTTCACATTCCATGGACAAGGACAAGGTTCAGGGCAACATCTAGGACATAGGGAGCAACACCGGGAATTGTGACTTTTGATTTCATAACTGATTCCAAGCAAAATTACACCCTGTGGAGGGAGATCAAGACATGCGCGATTGGCTAACTGTCATTGCAACTGTCCCCTAGGGTGATAAATAAATCTCTCTTCCACGTGTGTTTTCAAACACAGAACATCTTGTCCTCTCCTCAAAGAATATGACACAAGTACCTCTAATAACTGCATCCAGTTTAAAGTGCAGGTCATGAGTAGTTGTCTCCATAAGATCTATGTAGTTCCTCTCAGGGCAACAAACTGAGATAAAATATGCGTCTGCCACTCTAAACTCCAAATGTACAGGAGTTGGGCTGGGACAAAGTATAACCACAATGAAAACAAAAACAAACAGCAGCAGAAAGCTTGAGAAAATGAGGAATTGGGGCCACACCACACTTAATTACTTCAAAGGGATGATCAAGTCTGAGTTGCATGGCATGGCGTGGATGACAGCTCTCATTTCAGGTTAGGTATGGCTTTACTTTCTGGTGGAAATGATCTCATCCATGTTCCCTGAGAGTCCTTGTTCTGTATGTCAAGGTGAATAGTTCTCCCTTGATATTTTCCTCTTTGACAACATGTGAAGGTGAAGTAGAAAAGTATGCCTTCCTGAGGCACTGTATATGATTCTAGTCAGCTTCTCGCTTCGCAATAATAATTTCTAAGAACTGTTTTAATGCTCAAAAGTCAAAAGTTTTTTTTTTTAAGCACTATATATAAGAGACCTAAGTAGCATTCTGGTTTTCAACTTCTTTGTTTAGATTCATAGTTTAAATTAGTTCATGTTCAGTCTTGATTGTTACGGCAGAAATTTTTCTTCATTTCATCTTCCATACCAACTATGAAGCCAAGAACTTAGCTCACCTTTACTTAAAAAACACTCATTTCATTATTATTCATTAGAATTTAAGGTGTTCTCTGATATAGTAAAGTGTAAATTCTGAATTCTCATCAATTTAACATAATCTACCTTTATTTTGTTCTTATGTCACAGTCCACAAAGAACTCTCCTGGTGAACTGTCCTTCCACTTGGCTATTTTTGAAAAAATAATTCTTCCATATTGTGTTTCAGTCTTCTTCTTGGTCCTCAGAATCCTCTCCATTAAAGTGACAGATAGGAAAAAGCCTCTTGGGAAAATACGCATGTTTGTTAACTCAGAAAAGACACAAAAGACACTCAAATTACATTTGCTACAAATAACTATGTGGCTCTACCTAGATACAGCAGGGGTTCGGGAGTGGTATCACAAGCTGGTATCCTCTTTCAAACAATTTTACTGAATGAAAGTGGATTTTGCATTCTGGATTAATTTAGTTGCTTTTGACACATGAGTAAAGACACTAAAATTAAAAAAAAAAGATAATAAAGATGACAAAATGTTAGGCATGCTATGTACTACTATAAAGCATAACAAAGTTGGTTAAATGGGTAGTGATAATGGGGCTGTTATTTTGCCTCATAAGGTGTAGAATCTTGAAGGGATGGAAAAAGGGAGTCATCCATTCTTGAGAACGTGACTTCTAGGCAGAGAACAGCAAATTCAGAGGCCTTTACGTAAGACATACTTAGAATTTTGAAGAAGAAAAAAAGAATGCTATTTTAGTTGAAACAGTCAATAGGGTGAGTTTGAAAAGGGATTAATCAGAGATAGGTAGGTCTTGGCCATGTAGCACCTTGTAGACCATGTTAAGAATTTTGGAATTTTCTCTGAGTAATGCACATAATTACCAGACAATTTTAAACAGAAAAATAATATGATACCACAAATTATATTGGAGGAACCTTTCCCCAGATATTTGCATTTTATTTTGTTATTTTAAATCGTTATCGTTGAAAATATTACACATGTCCCCTTTTGCCCTCCTTGGCCCACATCAGCCACCCTCATCAGGCCTTCACCATCATAGTGCTCTTATCAAACCAGGAAATTAACATTGATACAATATTATTGAATAATTCACAGATCTTATTCAAATTATCCCTATTGCCCCATACTGCTCTTTTTCTGGTGTTGGATCTAATGAAGAATTCATATTGTTCTTATTTGTCCTGTCTCTTTAATATTCTTCAATCTGGAGCATTCCTTCATTTTACTTGTCTTTTACAGAACTGATATGAATCTTATGTGATTCTCAGATTAGATTGAGTTTGTGTGATTTTGGCAGAAATATAAGAGAAGAGTTGCTTTGTTCTTTCTGGGGCATTATAACAGCAAGTACATAATGTTCATATGTCTTCTCAAGAGTAATATTAACTTAGAGCATTTTGTTGAGGTGGTGCCTTACAATTTTCTCCACTATAAATGTTGTTTCTTTATTCATTTGTAATGAATCACTATTTGTGGAGAGATATTTTGAGACTATGAAAATATCCTGCTAATCACTATACTTTGCCCACCCAATATAACATCTCCCAATTATTCTTGCCTACAATATTTATGACCATTATATTTGCCAATAGTGATTTTCTGTGTTCATCAGTCTTTCTACATTTATTAATTTGAACTCTAAGGAAGAACTCTCCTTTCTTCTCCATTAATTCACTTGCTTTATTATTTATACCAATGATTTTCAACCAGTGTGCCACAGCAAGCAGAATTTTTAAAACATGCAATATCTGACTATCTAATCAGGGGCACTGACCCTTTTGCCTTAGATTGTCAAATGTAAAAACAAACAAACAAACAAAAAACAAAACAAAACAGCTAGCACAACAATAGCCATCTGCTGTGAATGAATCAAAATGATACATTTTTTCCAGATTGACAAAAAATATTATTGTGTATGATGCAGAATTTTAGTAATTAGTTTATATGTGTCATGAGATGAAAAAGGTTGAAAATCTCTGATTTATACCAATATGTAGTTGTGGATATTTTATTCTGTACATTATAGTCCAGTAGCAACATTGTTTATGTTATGGTTCAAAATAACTCTGAGTTGGCCAGTTGACAGATTCATCCTACTGACTCCTATAATCTTTTTATATGCTCCTCTAATTTTTAAAACATTTTTTTTTTACTTCCTGGCACCACAAGATGTTCCAGGCTTATCTTTTACATTTAGCAACAGTCCTAAAATAAACTTATCCAAGAAGCTTATTTCTTTTATTGGAAAGTGGTATTTAGAAACCAATATTTAGGTGCAAGGTGTCCTCATTAATTAAAGGTTTTCATTTTTTGTAAGGACCATTAATGAACAGAGGTAGAAAATATATACACACACAGACATGGGCAAAACTTCTATTCTTATATCTATTTAAGGAAAGAGAAACTCGTATAATCCATGTGTTGTTTGTGCACACAAGAGTGACATAAAATGGGTTTCAAATATATTGAGGGGCTAGGTAATCCGTGGTCTCTTACATCATGGTAGGTCTAGATTTTATTGTAAAGTAATGAAAAGCCACTGAAGCAGGTTAAGCAAGTGTAGCATATGCTATGATTCATGGTAACAAAAGAAAATGAGAAAAAAATATAAGGCAAGGACCGGGGGTTTCTGAGACACACAGTTATCTCTCTCTAAACATTTACATTAATATGATGGCTAAAATTCATGTCTTTCTTCCCATGGCAACATAGAAAATAAAAACAAATTTAGAAAAGATTTGAGTTAACTTGCAGAAATAAATGCCTAGAGAAGTTATTGTCATTTTGAGTAAAAGGTTTGTGACTGACCTTGTATTGAAAAAAAAAAATAGTTTGAATGTCTCCTTGTATAAATTAGAGATTACTATGTGGAGTAAAGCCTAGCTTGGGGATGGTAGAGGGCTTTTAATCAAATTACAAATAAGCAGCTGAGACAAAGCCTATGAATCATGACTTTCATTGTCATAGCTGAGACCCTACTTGAACTTTGGGAGATGACAACGATTATAGATCAGACAGCAATGCAGAGATTTCAAAATACTGCTTGAGGACTATTGGATAGTTTCAGGTAAATACAGAAAAAGTGTGAAAGCCGCAACCTGCACAGCTAGGGTTCAGGATCTGGAGAAGGGCCACGCACAAATAAATACACTAGCCAAGAAATATGAATTTGGAAAGCACAGGGGCCAGGCGGAGAACCTCTCTCAAGTGGAAAGGCTTCACTGGGACCCAGGCCCTGTTAGCTTTTATTCAATTTTAGAATACACATCTTTCCCTTAGTCAGACAGGCAATTCCAGTAGCAGACAAACTATGTTAAAGGTCAGTAAATATTAGTAAAGATTCACTTTGAGACTATTAGGTCAGGAAATTGCTTGAGCCAAATTGTCTCGACAGAAAAATCGGTACATAGCTTTTTACCCTTGCCAAAGCTCAAGGTCCATCAGCCTTCTGGGTTTCTTGTTTGCACTTTCATGATAGTGTAGACAATGGATAGCTTCCAGCAAAAAAGTAAAGTGCATGCACATCATACTTGGACAATGAAATGAGTTTGCTAATTATATACACCTAGAGGCCTGGTGCATAAAATTTGTGCATGGGTAAGGTCCCTAGGCCTGGCTGGCAATCAGGGCCAATCAGGGCCTTCCTTCATTCCACACCACCGCCTGGTGGTCAGCACACATCATAGGGAGTGATCAAAGTCCCAGTCTCCCTGTTGAACTCCTGAGGGTACACTTTGCATATTAGCCTTTTATATATATAGATTTCAAATAACCCACTTAGTTACTTTGCAAAAATGTAAAAGCAAGAAAAAGAAAATATTTCAAAAGAAAAGTTCAGATGGAAAGAAGATTTTCACATATAAAAATTACTCCATGGAACATAATTTTTTATAACAAATACATTTTCCTAGATGAAAGGGGGAATAAGTGAGATTATTGAACAAAAAAAAAAAATCAGATGCACAAATATAAATTGTATAATGATATTGATAAGCTTGGTAAATACAAGGAAAATATATTTAAAGAAATAATATAACAACAAAGATGAAAATTATGTATACTTTATACCTAACTTTGTATGTATTACTGTGTATGTATGTCTAAATCCAATTAAGAAAATAAAATTATGCTAATATTGTGGATTCATAGGCTCATTCATGTGCTATTTTCCTAGGAAAATGTCCAAGAGAACTTCCTACACAGGCCGTGGTCAGGTGTGGTAATAGGAGCAGGAATTCAGAGGCATATTAGAGTCTATCAGTGTAAAATTCAGTGAGGATAAGGTGGTAATGTTGGAAAAATTGTAGAATACCATGCCACCAAAACATCACTGCATTGTTCTACATACGGCAACTTAAACAGGACTTTGAAAATTATTTGATGAAAGTTAAATATGTATATATATATATATATATATATATATACATATATATATATAACATAAGAGCATGAAAGTAATAAATGTTCATAAAACAATAAATGTATACATCAATTGCTTTCAGAATACACACTTACCTATGTTCATATTTTAATATTTCAGGGTGAGTGCGGTTGTGCGAAAGCAAATAGTGGGAAGTAGTAGATGGCGATAGAAATAAAGCAGTATTGAAACAAGTTATGCCTTACATGGATCTACAAGGCAATTTGGCTATGACTTGAGTGGTTCATTAGCTTAATATTGTGCACCTGTCATTCAAAGGAAAGATGAAAGAAAAGAGTTAAATATCTCTAAGATGGATGTTATCTTTTTATATTCAATGATGTAAGTTCTGCACTTATTTTTGTTTAAGTAAATATTTATCCTTTGGATATTCAACAAACACCGAAGAACTTACTAGTCCTGTCTTTGTTCCACATCACATGTGCATATGCAAACACACACACTTGCCACCAATAACTACATATAAAGTGTTTTGGGCAATTTTCCCCCTCATCACACAGCATACACACAATCAATGGTTAGTTACTAATGAACTATAAACTTTGCATCTTAATTTGTTGTTATTTTTAAAGATGCTATGCCACATGTGAGAATGCAGTCATAGAATATTTTGTTAAACATATTGACAGTTAATTTTGTGACTTAGAGATTATTTTGAAAAAAAATCAATATTAAATTTTCTAGAAACTATTTTTTTCTCTTGATTATGTTTAACTTCAATATTATCTAGTTCTTTTTTTCTTTTGGTAAATACTTAGTCATGAAATTAAATATATGCTTTTAATAAGAGAATAATCATACAAAATGTCCCAAGTGATACAAGCCAGGCATGTTTCCATCTTTGGATCTTTGCACTTCCTGTTCTGTCTGCTTAGTACTATTTTCATAGCTTTCCACATGGAGCCCTCTTACCATTTCTTCAAATGTTTGCTTCAATGGTGCATTATCAGCAAGGTATTCCCTGTTCACCTCATTAAAAATGATCTTGCCTCAGAACTCTGTTCCACTTGCCTATTATTTACTTGTTTGTTTGATTGACTGTTTGTGCTTATTTATTTGTTTATGAGTTTTTCTGCTTTATTACAGGGCAAGTTCCATGAAGATAATTTTTAAAAATCAATCTCCAAAACCTACAAGTGTACCTAATATATATGAGATATATAAAAAGCCTTTGCTGAATGAATGTTAAAATTGTATTTTAAAGTAAAAGAAAATAAATAATGAACAACATCTTGTTTAGAAATACATATATATGTGATAAAAGTTTATTTTTTGCTTACTTAGCCCATTGTAAGAATTTCTCATTTATTATACTGCCCTTAGTGTCTGAGCTTTTATAATATAAAGCAACAGGAATATAATTTTACAAACACTTCAGATGGAATGCATCAATAACAGATAAAATGACTATACTATATGGAATTCTCTTTTTAGAGAAATTGTCTTCTGAGAGATTTGATAGACTTGACCTTTGAAAGTCAGCAGCATAGTACTTCAAATAAATGATTATGTTTGGCATAATATGGTTTAGACTCTGTTATACTATCCCATTACAAATATTCTACATTTTAAGGAAAACAAAGAGGTTTAAGCTCTAAAAATTATGATTAGCATGATACCCTTCAAATTCTGAGTCACAAAGCCAGGCTTCTTCAAAGCATGGCTCTAATTAACTCCAACTTATTTTACATACCAATCCACACCCTTTCACATGGAGGAAATAAAAAATATGAATCTGTTAAAGGCCAAGGAATGACATTATAGAAATGTTTTGGGAGTAATAAAAATAACTTGCAACATAATTCTGAGAAAGTTATAGCCTTTTAAAGTGTGTCATCCAAAGTCCTTCCTCACATGGTCTAATAAGCTTAAAAGTTGAAAATTTATATGCAACATATCATCTCCCATGCACCCAAGGAGACTCTCAATTACTGGAGTAAATGTAGAGTTTAAGTAGTCTGAGTGACTGCTTAAAATATTTATTACTTATCATGGATTCTTAAGCCTAATATATAGGGCATTTTTATAATAATTTGTGTAAACTTCAGAATATATGTCACCTAGATTTTTAAATGTGACTAATTGATGAAATAGTCTATTAAAATTGCAGAGGCAATAAACATAAAGAAAATAATGCTAGTTTACTACCATTACATACTCATAAAGTCATGAAATTGGCATTTTAAATGGGAACAGTGGCATTTCTGCAAATATTCAGCACCAAAACAAATTTTGATAAAAAAGGTTAAGAGTGGAGAATGATATTGGAAAAACTAGTAGTTGCATACTTCCAAATCAATTGTATATTGGAACTTGTGATATAATGTGATTTTTTTTTTGTAATTTGTGTGGCATATATATTTTATTTTATTAATTAAAAATTATGCTGTTTGTATTTCAATAATTAAAAATAAAGTATAGGATCTTTCTCATATATATGCCTGGTGTCTCAAAATATTTCTAATGTAGAAACCTCACACAGTTTAAAAAATGATCACAAATTTCCTGAAGATTCTGTTCATTCATTTTTACATAAATATTAAAATAATATTTTAAAACTGTCTATTGAAGACAAATAAGCATGATTTTACAAACTACTTATTTTCTACTTCTGATTGAATGATTTCTACTAAATTTTTTCTTAATTTTGCAAGTGAAAGGACTTTTAGGGATAAAATAGTCAGGTTTAGGGAATTTTAGGAATAAAGAGGGTCCATTGCGGGCGGGGGGAGGGGGGGCGCAGGGGAGGCATAGGTGAGGGCTTGGAGCTGCCAAAAGGCCTACATTCACAGAGGGGAAAAAAAAAGGTGCCACAGGATAAGGGGAGATGAAGACATCCATTCACAGAAGATAGGGGAAAGCCACAGGGTATGGGGAGGAAGAGGAAACAAACTTTCACAGAGGACAGAGAAATGCTGACAAATGGGAGAAAGAGGAACACAGATTTTCACAGGAGATAGAGAATTCTACCACTGAAGTGGGAGAGGTAGAGGGAGGCACCACACGGGGTTTGGGCTTTGAAGCTGATATTCTGCAAAAGAGTGACCAATGGAAGGCGGTATGAAGAGACAAAGAACTGCAGCCTTTATAAACCTTAACAAAAAGGAGCTTAGCGGGTTACCCCTTGGGACCCCTCCCTATGTGGGAGTCTGTACTTGCTTCCAATAAATTTCCACCCTTTTCATCTACCAACTTTTGTCTGTGGCTTCATTCTTCAAATCCATCTGGACAAGAACCCAGGTTAAGAAATCACCCTTGCACCCTGCTCAGGAAAATCAACCCTGCTCACAAGTATCTCACTAAAATATTTATTGACTTAATTATCTTATGTTGCAATATATTCATGTGTAAGTTGGATACATAGAATATCCATTCTCAAATTCACACACACACACACACACGCACACACACACACACACACACACACACACACACAAAATAACAACCAAAGTTGACAGAAGTCATTCTCGTATTTCCCTTCCTCTGAGTAAGTCTATTTCAACATTTTCACCCCAAGGAGAGGCTTTGAGAATGGTGCAATTCAACCTTGTATTTATGATTATTTTAAATGGTCGTTTAATAACAATGATTTTTACATGCCAGGGATGTCAAAGCAGACTCAATGACATTACATAAGCCATGTTCAGAAGCAGCTGGGAAACAAGCAGTAATTGAGCATATTCAAAAACCCACCCCATGTATGAGCAGATTTCAATGTCTGCTGTGTTTAAGGTCCACTGGATTGTGAAATGGCTGCTTCATTCACACAGATGTTAATATCTCCAGGCTCTTCTGTTGCTTTGTGGCTTCTCATTTACATACCTGTAGTAAGTTTGGTGTTCCTGAAGTGAGATACAGCTCCTTGTCACTACCCTTTGTTATAACAGAGCATGTTTGAGACAAAATACAAGCAACTGTAATTACAGCTCATTAAGGCTTAAGAAGAAAAATAATAAGGAACATAGCCATAGGTGTTCAGTTGCCAGTGCTTCATTAGTTCTTCTACTGTTTAAAGCTGATGACTATAAATTAATCATGCAAATGAAGTTTAAACACTTTTATACTTTATCTTTTTTTACTCTAATTGTGTAAACAGTATCAGATGATACTTTCAGAGAGTTAATTTTTATTTTTTATATGCTTGGCATAGTTTTAATATAGATATGTATGTTGAGCAATTCCCAAGCAATTTAAAAACCATTTGAGCAAATAAAATTTAAGGATACATGGATTCTAGATCAGAGGTTAAAAAGCCATAACATAGATAATTTTGTTTCACATTCAGCGACAAAGTTGCCATTTCTGATGAAGTTGAGCATACTAATACCTGAACCGCATTGCCTGTTGGCATTCTTCAGTTAAATCTACCGCCTTTCTTTACACAATCAGTTTACTCCCAAGCCTCTACTCTAGGAAACTAAACATATTGACAGTGAGCTGCTCAATCCTGGCATTCGTCAAGATATACTTGATTGTTTTCTTATCCCAAATACTAATAAAAGTGTTACTTTTGATTTTGGTTTTGCACAAATATGCTCAAAGTATACCCTAGAGACCACTTTGTACTCCTATTGGTCTTCAATTTCCTTGAGCAGGCTTTGCCAAATTGTTTTTATATTCCTATTTAAAGAACAGTTTTTGTGAATGTTATTTAGATGTTCCTGATGTTGAAATTATTATTTTAAATTGCCCTTCCACATTTATATATAGTTTTCAGTGGGAGTGATCTTTTATGCTGGTTTGAAAAGAACATAAGAAAAAACACACTGAGAACTTCATAGAAAAATAGAAAATGGTAATATTGTAAACATTAGGTTAAATTGGTCATCTATGACTCTATGTTTTGAAAATATATATGTACATATATATTTCAGAATAGAAGAATTATATTTTATTTTCGTCATTAAATTACCAACTTGAGAAATATGTATGTTAATCTTTTTTATTTATTATATCAACTAGAGGCCCAGTGCAAAAAATTCATGCACTTGGGGCGGGTCCCTCAGCCTGGCCTACGCACTCTCACAGTCTGGGAGCCCTTGGGGGATGTCCAACTGATGGCTTAGGCCCGCTCCCCTCCTTCAGTCAGACATCCTTAGCGCTGCTGCTGAGACGAGAGAGGTTCCTGCCACTGCCACTGTGCTCATCAGCTGTGATTCTGGCTTCTGACTGAGCAGCACTACCCCTGTGGTAAAGCACTGACCACCAGGGGGCAGCTCCTTGCATTGAGCATCTGCCCCTGGTGGTCAGTGCATGTCATAGCAACCGGTCATTCTGCCATTCAGTTGATTTGCATATTAGCCTTTTATTATATAGCCTTTTATTATATCGGGCACTCAGGGGAAGGGGAGCCCCCAGCTCGGATTGTGAGAGGGTATAGGCCAGGCCAAGGGACCCCACCAGTGCAGGATTGGGGCTGGGGAAGGGCACGGAAGGTTGGCCAGCTAGGGAGGGGCTGTGGGAGGGCTCCAGGGCATGTCCAGCCCATCTCGCTCAGTCTCTATCGGCTGGACCCCAGCAGCAAGCTAACCTACCAGTCAGAGCATCTGCCCCCTGGTGGTCAGTGCACATCATAGCAAGCTGTTGAGCAGCCTTAGCATATCATTAGCATATTACGCTTTGATTGGTTATTTGGTTGTTCTGCCATTTGGTCTATTTGCTTATTACCCTTTTATTATATAGGATATCTAATATTTTAATGTATTTAAGTATGGATATCAAATCCATATGATTAAAATATACCCATATAATTAAAATACATATACTTAATGGATACAAATTAGTAGTGTAGCATTAATATAAAGGTACACAAATGTATATATTTTAATTATGCATATACTTTATTTTTAAAAAAGATATACTTTAAAAATGCAAATAATTAAGAGCTGAGCTTCAAATGCATGTACTTAGAAATATCTGATTCAATACAAAATTTTCCATTTATCATGGTGATACTAACTGTATATATTTAGTATTTATAGTGTTTTTAGTGGTTTATAGTGTTTTTAGTGGTTTTCCACCATTGTCTTATTTTAAGGAGAGCATAGGGATAAAATATATGTTTTCTCACTTTTCAGTGGACTATTCCATAAGCTGACTTCCTAGTTTTCAAGAAAAATTACATTTTCATTGAATGTGCATTCCTGGAACCAAGTTGTGGTAACCAGACCCCTAATTCCTCTCACCTTAAGTCCTGTTTCACCCAATGCCATAGCTCAGGATTACTCCTGATAATTACAAAGCAGTTTAACAAAACTGTAGCTTGAGAGAAAAATTTCTCAAAGTTATTCTTATTTCAGACTAGAGGTCTGGTGCATGAAATTCTTATACTCAGGGAGAGGTCCCTCAGCTCAGCCTGCACCCTCTTGTAGTCTGGGAGCTCTTGGGGGATGTCTGAATGATGGCTTAGGCCTGTTACCCATGGGCCTAAGCCAGCAGTCGGACATCCTTAGTACTGCTGCAGAGGTGGGAGAAGCTCCCACCACCACCGTTGCGCTCACCAACCATGAACCAGGCTTCTGACTGAGTAGCGCCCCCCTGTGGGAGCCCACTGACCACCAGAGGGCAACTCCCGTATTGCGCTTCTGCCTTTGGTGTTCAGTGTGTTTCATAGCGACCGATCATTCTGCTGTTCGGTCGATTTGCATATTAACCTCTTATTATATAGGATTGCCAGTGCATGTCATATGTCCCAGCCAGCCAGTCAGACAGACATATGGTCTGTCACTTAGCCTTTTACATATATAGATGCTACTTGTAATTTTGTGTCTCTAGAACTACTTTCATTTCAGACTAGCTAGCTACAAAATTTGGGGGTTTCATGACTACTCTTCAGCACAATAATTCACTAGAATGACTCATAGAACTCAGGAAAGACTCTACCAAATGATTAGTATATTAAAATCAGAAACAAGTTAGAAGCAAAGGAAGAGACCCATAAGGAGAAGTCTGAGAGCCTCTGATGTCTTCTGAGATGCTTTACATATCCTACCATCAATGTGTTGGGAATACATACATTAACCTAAAAATAAAAGACCAAAGTGAGAGGAAACAAACGTTTATTTAAGATCCAAAAAATAGTTATTCTTAAGGCACTGATTCAGGCAGAAAATAAAATAGTGATCTGTTAGGAAGTGAAGGAAAGGGGTATCCTATCTAATAATCTAATAAAAGAGTAATATGCAAATTGACCATCACTCCAACATATAAGATGGCTGCCCCCATGTGGTCAGAGATGGCCACCACAATATGGCCAGCAGAGGAGGGCAGTTATGGGTGATCAGGCCAGCAGGGGAGAGCAGTTGGGAGGGACCAAGCCTGCAAGGGAGGGCAGTTGTGGGTGATCAGGCCTGCAGGGGAGGGCAGTTGGGGGCAACCAGGCCAGCAGGGGAGGGCAGTTAGGGCAATTGGACCTGCAGGGGAGCAGTTAGGCTTTGATTAGGCTAGCCGGGGAGTAGTTATGGGGTGATCAGGCTGGCAGGCAGGCGAACGGTTGGAAGCCAGCAGTCCTGGATTGTGAGAGGGATGTCCGACTGCCCATTTAGGCCTGAGCCTACCAGGATCGGGCCTAAACGGGTTAGTCGGACATCCCTCGAGGGGTCCCAGATTGGAGAGGGTGCAGGCTGGACTGAGGGAAACTCTCCTTCCCCATGCACGAATTTTGTGCACCAGGCCTCTAGTTTATAATAAAGAGATGGAGAATAATTCTATGAATAGAAGGAAGAAATTTCTATGGGAGTTAAGCTGAGGAAGGAATTTCTTTGGGTGCAGATAAGCTAACATAGTGATGCCAGTACTAAAGAATGAGTTTATTTTCATTACCATAGTTATAATGTCTGTTTTCCTATTAGCTTTGCAAACAGTTGTTTTGAATGTAATGCTGCCTTGGGCCCAGTCCAAAAGTTAGTTTGCCCAGTTTTAACATTTTAAAGGTTTGAGGAGTAAGTGTTTAAGGAAGTTCCTCTGGGATGGCAGCTCCAATTCCATTTTGAAGTGGCTCCTCTTACATTATTTATTACAGTAAGAAGCATTATTGATACAAGAAGTTCACTGGACCTTCAACTCAAGAATTTTTATTAAAGCTTAATAAAGTAAGTATGATTGATTCTTTACCCATGTGGTTGAACTCAATCTCTAGACCTCCTCCCCTTTGAAGAGGTTTCATGTGGCACAAGACCCAACCCTCAACTTACAAGTTTGGTCTGTCTGGTGTGGTCAGCCCCATTCTGTGACATCTCAATAGCATAACTGTTGACATGATGAGTTACTTTTTTAGCATGAACTACTAGGTGTGATTGGTGGAGCCACCATAAATAACAGACATTCTCATCATTCAGAAATTCAAAGGATTTAGAGCTTATCTCCCAGGAGCTGTGGCAATAGATAAACTTTTTGGGGAGGCTAAATTCCTTGTACAAAATGATGCACCAGGAATTCAAATCAGAGCCTTATCTCTATTTTAACTTGACTCCTGTTAGCCACTGCTTTAGTCAACCACAAGTCAAGTTCCAAATCTCAAACTCTAGCCATGCCCAGCCTTTGTGTGTGTGTGCTTCATTTATATTCATCATTCTATGGAAAGTCAAGCTTTTTTTTTTTTTTACAATTTAAATGATAAAGATAGATATTAGATAGATGATATATTAGATAAATTATAGGTAGATAGATAATCACTCCTATATCAGCTAAAAAAAATAAAAAGCAAACAAAAAACAAAAATTTACTTGAAAGTCCATGTAAGTGACATTTATAGTTGTAATTTTTAAAAATATTCTCCATTTGAAGAGCTACAACTTCCATCTCTGTTAATATTTCATAGTTGAAAAAATCTATAAACAATTTAGAATTTTACAATTTGGTTATAATTGAATGATAAAAGTTTGGTAAAATAATTCATTATTCTTGGTTGATAGGTCTCTTTTTGTTATGGGGAGAACATCATACATCCTTTTCCTTTTCAATAATTTGAGTACTCATTGTTTTTACATCTAAAATATTTTCCTATGAATAATATCTGGATCCACTCATTGCAACCATACTCATTGCTTACATTAATAATACAATGGAGTTTAAAATAAAATAAATGGCTCATTAAATGAACCATGTCAAAAACAGAATTGGTGTCTATAGCAGACTAGAGAGTTACTCTGAAAGTTTTGTAGTTAATGGCTAATGGTTGTTGCCATTGTGTACATACCTTCTAGTTGCATGGAGTCTTAGACTGTAATTATGTTTACAGTGGTTCCTTATTTGTATTTAAAATTGCTTTTAAAATTCTATTTAAAGTTTGAAAAATTGCTTAGGTCCTGAGTCATCTGGGTAATTTATTGGGGGAATGTTGACTATATCATTAGTAGACAATGGAAACCATCTGAATAAATTTACAAACTATGAAGCTCTGTACTCAAGGACCTTGAGCAAAGCAGCTCCCTGGAATGTTCTACCCTTAGGAACTCTTTACTATAAAATATTTGTATTCATATAAATATAAATATATGCAAATTAAAGAATTTTTAAGTAGGAAAAAAGTCAAGAAAAACTTTAATATAAGGCTGGGAAATTTGAAATCTCAACTATCTACTGCCTACTTAGAGTTTGAAAATGACAGATCAAGAGATATAGCCTTCTGAACGAAGTTGTGTGGAAGGGAAACAGGGATAGTCTAAATAAAATTTGGCTGTGAACAATAGAATAGGCCTGGCGGAGCCACCAAGACCAAGTCTACAAACATAGCTACCAGTGTTACTAGTTTGTTTAAAGAAATAATATAGCCTGGAGATTATATATGACTATATATAGTGTGTGTGTGTGTGTGTGTGTGTGTGTGTGTGTGTGTGTGTGTGTGTGTGTATGTGGTGGTGGCAGTGGTTTGTTGAGTAATAGTTAATGACTTCTGTATACACCTTACTTAGTATCTGATGCCTTTATATGTATGCACTACTTTAAATGCATTTTTGTATGAGATTGCTCATTGGTTCCTGATAGGCTTCATGTTATGGATAAAACCTGTATGCCTTACTATGTGGTAGGCTGTATCTCTATTAGTCTATTCCAATTCACTTTCCTGCAGTGCCTGTCCTTGATAGTATTTCCCCATCCCATTAATGTCAGAGTTGAATTTGTGACCTGCTCAGTAAAATATGAGAGAAAATGGCCTAGGTCATTTTGGAACAGAAGCTTTAAGAGCCAGCATGCCCTCTGCCAATTTCCTCCTGCCAGGACTATCAGCAGAGGTCCAAATAAAGGTTGCTCCATCAGCTGGGACCCAAAGTTAAAATGACAAGGGATAGCTGCAGCTGAACTGCAGTAGATATGTAACATGGATGGAAATGTAACCTCTGTTGTGATAAGCTACAAAATCTCTGCTATTGTTTGTTCCTGCAGCATAATCTAGCTGATTCTGAGAGACACAATTTGACTTCTGATTTTGGCCAGGTCATGACCTGGTTCTTTGCCTCTTTATCCTGTAGTATATCATCACTAATTCTTTCCACATCATCAATCAATAGTATGCTACTCAGAACATTCTAAAAATACTACAGCCAGTGAAATCATTTTAAAAGACAAGTTGGATCGTTTTGTAGCCCTAAAAAAATCAATTCAAAAACTTCCCATTGTTCTTAGGTTAGAGCATCTCTCATGCTCTAACCCTCACTTAGCTGCAGCTGCCACCTGAACATTCACCAGTGTCACCCAGGCTCCTCTGCTCCAGCAATGGCCCTCTTGCCTCCTTGGTTACTCCAACCATGCTCCTTTCGGCCATGGTAACATTGTCCAACATCTGCCTAGCATAAATATCCCACTTTTATTTGGCGTTCTACTACTCTACTTTCAGATTTTTTTAAAAATATATTTTATTGATTTTTTTACAGAGAGGAAGAGAGAGGGACAGAGAGCCAGAAACATTGATGATAGAGAAACATCGATCAGCTGCCTCCTGCACAACCCCTACTGGGGATGTGCCCACAACCATGGTACATGCCCTTGACCGGAATCAAACCTGGTACCTTTCAGTTCACAGGCCGACGCTCTATCCACCGAGCCAAACCGGTTTTGGCTACTTTCAGATTTTAACTGAATAATCACTCTCAGAGAAGCACTCCAACTTCCTGAGAAGAATAAAAAATCTTAACCACTTCTGAAGTCTCAAAACTGGATAACAGAATTGATAGAATATGAGCTGTACATAGGTACTCAAATTGGAAATAAAGACTCTCATTTTTATTTCTTATTAGTGGTGTGTGTGTGTGTGTGTGTGTGTGTGTGTGTGTGTGTGTATTAGGTCACAATTGTGTATGACATATTGTGTACAATGGTTTGCATATCCTAACTCAGATTCTTAAAAAGTATATGAGGTATTTTCTCATTATCATAGATGACCTTACACTCATGGGTTTCAAAGATGTGGTTGTTTGCCAGATGTCAATTAGCATTCAGAGCTAGAATTTACATTTCTCTTCTGTCAAAATTTTCTTTCCAGTATGAGTTTTGTTTGAATAAACCAAACAGAGCTCATTTTATGAATAAAGTTATTGTTTTATTTTTCTGAATGAAAGACAGAGAAAAAATTTGAAATTTATAATTATTCTGTAAATTGCTGAATTACTTCAATGTTAACAATTAAATACTATTTTTCTTCTTTTTTTTCCCCTGAATCTTTTATCTCTGCTTTGAATCTGTGTGATATTTTATGTCAGTTCTGGTAGTAATTCAAATTGGCTGCATTCCTTAGTTTAGAAGATGTCATTAGACTGGCTGGTCTCAAGTTCCTAAGTGAGCCTGCTTCTTACTAGACCCCTGTGCTGTCTTGGCAATTGTTCTGCTGATATTCATCCATCCCAAATTCCCACAGTCTGCAGATGTATCATGTTTCACTTTGGATAGCAGTGCTATTAAAATGAACTAGGAGACTAAAAGAGACAGATCTGTGATAGCTTGCTTAGAATTCAATCTTGACATTTTAATGCTTATTTTACACTAATTAAAAATAAAAATAGACCTAAATAGACACTTTTTGAGAGGACATAAGGAAGACCAAGAGACATATGAAAACATGCTCAAAGTCTCTAATCATCTAAGAGATGCAAATCAAAATGACAATGAGGTACCATCCCACACCTGTCAGAATGGCTATCATCAACAAATCAACAAACTACAAGTGCTAGAGAGGATGTGGAGAAAAAGGAACCCTCTTGCATTGCTGGTGGGAATTCAGACTGGTACAGCCATTGTGGAAAATAGTATGGAGTTTCCTCAAAAAAATTTAAAAAGGAACTCCCATTTGACCCACTAACCCCACTTCAAGGAACATATCCCAAGAAATCAGAAACATCAGACAGAAAGGTTATATGTACCTCTATGTCCATAGCAACACAATTTACAATAGCTAAGATTTACAACAGCGTAAGTGCCCATCAACAGATGAGTGGATTAAAAAACAGTGGTACATGTACATAATAGAATACTACACTGCTATAAATAAGAAGGAACTCTTACCATTTGCAACAGCATGGATGAACCTGGAGAGCATTATACTAAGCAAAATAAGCAAGTCAGAGAAAGATAAATATCACATGATTTAACTCATATGTGGAATATAATGAACAACATAAACTGAAGAACAAAAATAGAGCCAGAGTCACAGAAGCATCAAACAGACCATCCAACCTAAGAGGGAAGGCAGGGGACGGGGTGTGTGTAAGAAATCAACCAAAGGACTTGTATGCATGCATATGAGCATAACCTATGGACACAGACAGTAGGGAGGGGTGAGGGCATGTGCTGGCGGGGAGCGGCTCGGGAGAAGTCAATGGGGAAAAAAGGAGACTTATGTAATACTTTAAACAATGAATAACTTAAATTTAAAAAATCTAAGTGCCAAAAAAGATCACTTACTAAAATAATTCAACTGATAATTCAGTTATCCTTTAATTATCAGATCAACTAATATAAAACAGTGTTTCACATTAACTTAACTAGCTAGCTGTACCTTTATAAATCTTATTGATAATTCAAATAACTTTTATGTGTTAGTACTAAGCATGTATATTTCCTTTAGCAGTTAGAAATGAGTGTAAGGTTGCAACAGATATGTGGAAAAACACAAATAAGTGGCAATATACAGTGAGTGGCCAGATTATTATGCTTTCAGAGATCATAATAATCTGGCCACTCACTGTATATCCTATATAATAAAAGGCTAATATGCAAATTGTCCCCTTGATCAGGAGTTCAACCAGCAGGCAGGCCAGCCAACCACCCATGTCCCCTCCCCCTGGCCAGGTAGGCCGGACCCCACCCATGCATGAATTCATGCACCAGGCCTCTAATATATATATATCCTATCTAATAAAGGAATAATATGCAAATTGACCAAACCTCCGCTACACCCACAAGCCATGCCCACCAGCCAATCATGAGCGAGTATGCAAATTAACCCAACCAAGATGGCTGCAGGCACAAAGCGAGCAGAAGGCTTGTGTTTCCCGCACACCCAGGCCGGCCCTAGACTCCACGAAGGCTACAAACTTTCAATTATAGAAGATAAATAAATCCCAACAAAAATGGCGGCAGCCACAGAGCTAGAGAGAGCAGGAGGCTTGGGTTTCCCTGGTGATGGAGGAAGCCAAGCTTTCTGCCCACCTTGGACTCCACTCAAGGCTACAAAGTTTCAATTATAGAAGATAAATAAATCCCAGAAACCAGAGCCTTCACTTGGATTGCCGGGGGGTGTGGCTGGCCTGCAAACCACCACAGACCCCTTGCCCAGGCCACCCCATGCCCCAAGGGAACCCCCACCCTGATCTGGGACACCCTTCAGGGCAAACCAGCCGGCCCCCACCAATGCACCAGGCCTCTTTCCTATCTAATAAAAGAGTAATATGCAAATTGACTGACACTCCAACACACAAGATGGCTGCCCCCATGTGGACACAAGATGGCCGCCACAAGATGGCCAGCAGGGGAGGGCAGTTGGGAGGGACCAGGCTTGCAAGGGAGGGCAGATGTGGGAGATCAGGCCAGCAGGGGAGGGCAGTTAGGGATGACCAGGCCAGCAGAGGAGGGAAGTTGGGAGCGACTGGGCCTGCAGGGAAGGGCAGTTGGGTGGAACCCAGGCCTGCAGGGAAGGGCAGTTAGGGGCAAACAGGCTGGCAGGGAAGCAGTTAAGCATCAATCAGGCTGGCAGGGAGTGGTTAGGGGGTGATCAGGCTGGCAGGCAGAAGTAGTTAGGGGCAATCAGGAAGGCAGGCAGGTGAGCAGTTGGGAGCCAGCAGTCCTGATTGTGAGAGGGGTGTCCCACTGCCCGTTTAGGCCCGATCCTACCGGGATTGGGCCTAAACAGGCAGTCAGACATCCCTCGAGTGGTCCCAGATTGGAGAGGGTGCAGGCTGGGCTGAGGGACACCTCCCCTCACGTGCATGAATTTCATGCACCGGGCCTCTAGTATATATTTATACACACACACACACACACACACACACTGAGTGGCCAGATTATTATGCATTCAGAGATCATAATAATCTGGCCACTCAGTGTAAGTCCATATAGTTTATTTTGGAGTTGCATGAAACATAATTGGGGAGATGAGAAGGTAGGAAGTGAAACTAGAAAAGCAAGGTAGCAAAACAGTAATGTGTTGCTCTGGAATGTGTGGCTCCTTTGGTTAAGCGTAGTCCTGTGTACGGAAATGTTGCCAGGGCAGACATATGCCCCGGCTGTAGGCAGATCCCTGGTCTGGGTGTGTGAGGGGAGGTATCATGGTTCTCTCTCATGTTTATGTTTCTCTCTCTCTCCCTTTCCCTTTCTCTCTCTAAAGTCACTAAAAACATATTTTAAATAAGAGAATATGTTATTAATCCCATAGGAACATTTTTTTTTTTTTAGAAATGCTGTAAAACACTTGAATGGTGAGGGGTCTGAGGGATTTAGGTTGAAACTATTTGTGTAAACGTGGAGGCAAGAGACCGAGAGAGTAAAACATTGAGAGAGACCTTGAGTGGAGAGCAGTATTGAGTGGAGTGGTAATTCACTGTCACATTTTGCCTTTTTGGCTTCTGGGCAGTACGGACATCTATTCTTCTAGAGTGAATAAACAGAGACAGCTGCTGAAACTGGTTTCTTGAAATGGGACAGAGGGCTATGGGCAGGGTGTTGACATAATCTCCTGCACGCTGACTGGAGCCTTTAGCAAGTGTGTCTCTATTGGAAGTGTGCCTCTAGTACTGAAAAAGAACCTACAACATGGGAACATTAATCAGAATCCAAATTCCGTTTTTGTGTTGATGACCATAATGGGCTTTGATGTCTTAATTGGTATGTGATGTGTTTCTCAGGTACAATTAATCTTGATTCACAGAGATACTCATAGTGGAATACAAACAGGATTCATCTGCCCTCACCTGCATGGTGTGAACTCAGCTCCTTTGCCACCTCTGCCAAGTCATTCTCTGACTATCTAAGTGGTGTTTCAGGACTTGGCATACTCTTCTCTCCTCCTTGCCAACTCCTTTTCAGGAGCGTGGTATCTCGTGTTATAATCCAAACTAATAGTGGCAAATTTAACACCAACGGCACTGAAAAACTGATGACGCTGCAGAGACCCTTGTCCCTATGAATGACCTTTGTAAAGTCGGTCATTAAAGGCCCACATTAAAGTTGCAACCATGTGCCTTTTATTGTGGTTGGCTTAAATAATAAGAACCTGCGATTCCCAACGTCTCAACCTACATTTTTTAAAACTCTTCTTGCAGGCCTACTGCCTTATATAACTAGTAAGTAGTTGGGGACTAGGTCAGAAGTAGTATAAGTAAGTTATGTTTTATTAAGTGTCTGTTAACCATTCTTCCTTTTCTTAAAAGGTGTGTGTGCCTCTTTTAATGATAGACTTTGACTTATCATAGAGCCCTTTACTCAGGTTTCATGACCTTCCCAAATAGCCATTTGGTAATACTTAAACATACTGCAATCCCAGGATACACAAAGGTCCATCAGCTTGCCCTGATTGTGCTGTGATACTAAAATTCTGAGTCTCTCTTTCTGTCCCTGCCTGTACTGTGCCATGAAGTGTGTACTGGCTTGTGAAACTTTGGACTTATTGTGCCTTAACTGGGGAGGAAATTATATATGAATATCAGGCTGAACACACCTGAACAGCAATATAGTGAATTAAACTTCTTCATTAGTCTCTGGTATAAAGGTATTCTATGTTTTTCAAATGTCAAAACCAAAATGATGTGTGGGTCAGTTTAATGACTATTCTGAAAGGACAAACTGGAAAAGATTCTCTGTGAGTTTGTTGCTGACAGTTTATCATCATTGGAGCAGAATGTCTTCTGTTCATGAATTTTGAACATGGGTAAACAGTGTGTCCTTATGTTCTCCTTTAACTAAGAGGGTGTTGCTGACCTCCCACATTTCATATCCATCATAAGATGAAACCCCATTAGCAAAGTTCACCTCAGAATTTGTACTTGTCAGTGGAAGTTTGTCACAAATGATTCCCTGTCCTCCCTGTGAGATTATGGAAAGATGTGTTGAATATACTTAAAGCAATAGTGCAATGCTGTGATAAACTCGTTAGCATTACCTCTACTTCAGGAAATTTTTATATCATCTATAATATAGGACATACTGATACAGATTCTCATTAAAATCTTAACAGTACCCCAATACTCAATAATTTATTCCTCTTTGTGCGCAAGAGGGCACCACACATGTATTTTTGTTTCTGACAAAGCGTATGAATTATTCTGTATATTTATTTCCCCCATACTTTCCCTGATGTCTTGACCATGCTTATCTGAACGGGAGATCACAGGTACAGCTGTTCTGAAACAATAAGACGTACTTCCAAAAGGAAACTGGAGTCTTGGAGGGTCGGACACTAGTTCCATTTAATTGGATCTTATACAAAACCAAGCACAGTGCGAAGTACAATGGATTTTGATTGGCTGTGCTTGTCTAGCTCCTCTTTACATTACATCATTCACACTCATTTTAAAGACTAGATGGAATTTCTTCATGGCAGTGGCACAACATTTTGGGGCTAGGGAAAATAAGGCCCAGCCACTATTTCTCTTGCTCACTCACATACACAATAATCCCTTTTCCCCTGCTGCTTCACAAGAATTATTGAAATATTTCTCCCTATTACCAGCTAGATCAGTCTCTGGGACTTCCTTATATTTTTATTCAAAACATAATTTAAAAAATAAATGCATTATTTTTTAGAATCCTATCTAATAAAGAGGGAATATGCTAATTGACTACCACATCCTCACAAGATGGTGGTGCCCACAGCCACAAGATGGTGGCAGCCAGACCCTCAGTCCCTCCTCATCCAGCTGGAGTCCCCCAGTCCCCTCAGCCCCACAGGGGAAGGCAATTGGGGGGATCAAGCCAGCAGGGGAGGGCAGTTGGGATTGATCATGCCAGCAGGGGAGCAGTTAGGCGTCAATCAGGCTGGCAGGGAAGTGGTTAGGGGGTGATCAGGCTGGCAGGCAGGCGAGTATATAGGAGCCAGTGGTCCCAGATTGTGAGAGGGATGTCCCAGATTGGAGAGGGTGCAGGCTGGGCTGAGGGACGCCGCCACCCCCCCCCCATGCACAAATTCCATGCACTGGGCCTCTAGTACAAAAATAAAACTGGAAGTCGCCTTGAGTTTACTTAGTGTTTCTTGTGTTCAGTGTAAAATACAACTGAGTCCTCCCCAAGATTGAGAATCTTATTCCTAATGACCTTGAGAAAAGAAGATTCCATAACTTTTCAAAATTATATCTTCTATTTATCAAGCTGCCATATTGGCTTTTTTAACCTGTGTCTGAAGATTAGGCTTATCTTATCTTATTTTTTATCCCATTCAGTGAAGATGGGAAAATATTTCTGTGTCTGGGATTTTCTTTGTCAAGTTGTTGTGATTTATTAAGGTTTAGGTGGCTTTTAGATAGATAGTATTTAACCTATTTTTTTTTCTTTTCTTTTATCATTCAGTTATGGTTCTATTCTTATGACAACTGAAATAACCACTAGAAAATAAAGTCATTATATTTAACCTAACAAAACTAAATAAAAATTATATTTCTGAGATTAATATCACATGAAAATTTAAATAATCTAAAATGTTAATATTGATTGATACTTATTTTTCCCATATTTGATGTACATATTTTCTTATAATTTTCTTAAAGTAAGAGATATGGGGAAAAGTCTTTTTTTCTTTTCTTAGAAAAGCAATTCATTATTTTAATATATAAATAAATAACTTTATTTCAATGTATAGTTCAAATTTAACACTTATAAAACATCCACAAGGATACTTGACATTAATAGTGAGTTGGAAATAGAAGTTAGGAGCTGAGAAAGAATTCTTGTCTAGAAATGAAGATTTGATACCTTTAACATAGATGTAAAAAAGCAGATCTGTGGACTTAGATGAGTTTGATATCCTCTATGGTGGTCAATATATAATCATAGACTGATAGCATTTGATGATGAAACCTCTCTTACACACACACACACAGTTAACCTTCCAGCCATCAAGGACATTGGGTAAGCTAAACCAATTTTTCTGTCTGGTGATTTAGTTTGCATGCAGCAGACCATTTTTTATTTTGTACATAGAATAAATCCCCTGTTCTTTTTTTCTTCTTTGCTTCAGTAGCTCTCCCTTGATAAAGACCTCTGGGTTTTATTACCATGAATTATGCAACAAAACATTTGCTATTTGCTCACTTAAATTCTGGTTTAATATTCTGCTTTTCAATTTGTTCTTACCTAGAACTAAAATTGCTTATGCTTTTGTTGAACTCTGATAAGAAATATATTTGCTTATTAATATAGTAGGCTTGCCTTTATGTATGTATTTTCTCCAAGTGGATTTTCAAAATGTAAAACATCTTATATTTTGCAGGTTGTGAGGATATCAGAGAGAATATATAATTAACAAAATAATTTGATACAAACTATTTTAGAAGTTACAATAATGCAACTAGGAAGTTGTATAATTTATATTAATTGCACAGGTTTAGGAGTTATAGTAGTCTGAGTTCAAATGCCACCCTGAAGCCATTGTGAGTTTATATCCATTTCCTAACTTCTAAACTTCATTTTACTCACCTAATAGATGAAAACGTCATGCCTCATTGATTAGCTGGGACATTTACAAGAAATATGTTATCCATAATATGGTGGGTGTTCAATAAGTGTGCTTTGCCTTTATGTTGCTGTTTCTGTATTCAAATTCTAGGCCTTTTTCTCATCTTTAACTCTTCTCATACAGAGAACTCTCATCAAAGATAACAATATAAATATGATTTTCATATGTATATGTGTGTGTGGTGTGTATTTGTTTGGAGAAGTTCTAAACTAAAATTTTATACGTGAGGTTATATTATCTACATAAAGAGAATTTAATAAACACAATAAAGTATGATATTATGATTTTTAAATATATTTATAATCTACCCACAATTGATTTATTCTTAAATTGTTAAATTATGTTAATTATAAATCATTATACTAATTATAATCCATTCTTTACCTATAAGTATCTCTCAGATACTAAATCAAATCTATTAAATAATTCCTTTTTCAAAATATGTTTAATGGCTAAATTTAACTACAATAAAAAGTTTTACATAAATAAACTTTATGATGCTTTTACCAAAAGTCACTTCTTAAGTGATATAAGAAAATGGTAACATGGGTCTGATGTATTAATGTGGCAAGAAATCTACCAAATATACCTATCTGCATAATGAATGCTATTTGAATTTTGGTGGTAAATAAAACCGAGGAAGACCTGGTTAAAATACCTGTTATGTTAAATTATTTTCTTAGGGTTGGAGACAACAGATGCCCACCAGCATACCAGAAGCATATTGCATTGTTGACTCTGTCTCTGTGGTAATTATGACTCTGACACACATACATTAGTCTCTCCTTTACTTACACTCTATGAGCATGATTAAAATTAATAATACTATTTTTTTACAGGACAAGATCCTACCCTGATATTTGCTTCTCATGCATTGCATAGTTCTTTTAGTTATTATTGTTGTTTTTAAACACTTTGTATTTCCTTAACCCCATCTTTATTAATCTAACTTCATTCTCATTTTTTTGTCTATTGCATAAGTTCACACTATGTTCACTGTTCCTTCATTACTATCAGGCATATGTTACTTTTCCTAATTGGTTTTTCTACCTGACAAATTAATTAAGAGTCTCATCCGCTCGCTCACTCCATCATTCAGCCTAACAAATCCCGGTATATATAAATGAGGTAATGGCATGATTGACTAAAATGGCAGCAAAACTTGCCTTTTCTTTGTTATGCATGATTCAGATCCATCAGAATTTTAAGAAGTAATAATGAATATGGACATCACTATTGAGTGTGTACAAGTACCTGAGGTAGCACCACAACAAATTGGCATGACTTGAAATTTTGAACTTAGGTGTGTGTTTGAATGCAGTGATAGCAGCTTAAGGGAAAAAGAAATACAATTTTGTGGCTGTGTGTGTAAATAATCTTCTTAAAACATTCCTGAAGTATATCCTTCAACTAAAATGGTAAGATATTCTGCTTTGTTACAGATTAAAAGAAACAGATATACATTCAATTTCCAAGTGACTTCACATGCAGAAGGTGAGATAGGAACGTAAGTACATTGTGAAATGTGAGGAACACCAGATCTCCTCCAGCTTGTTAATATTTCTCTTTTGAATTTCTATAATATATTACATTAATGTACTTTTTAAACTTGAAGCATTATAGATCCATATGAAATGCAAATTTATTATCTGAGAGAATATATAATTAACAAACATTACTTTTTGGACTATATGTAATAAAGAAAATAATCTGTTAGCTCTGTTTTCTGATTTAAAAAATAAACAATAAACACACACACAAAACAAACAAACAAACAAACAAAAAAACAACAACCAAAACTAGATTTCTACAATTTTACATTTTGAGAAGTAGAAAGAGTAAAAGAAATAGGAATATTTTGAAATATTGGGATATTCTTAAGGCATGTGTTGTATCTCAGACCAAATAAAGATTCAGACCAAAAACCTAAATAATAATAATAATAATAATAATGGTTTAATCATTGAATATTGTTTCTTACTTTGTGCTTTATGAGGAACAAATCTTAATTTAATTCTTACAAATTCCTTGGGTAATAAGTTTATCATTGACACCAATTTTACAGATGATAAAATATAATAAAACTCAGTCTCATAAAGTTAAAAAATAACATGCTAAAAGAGTTTAGTCTGAGTCTTAGTAATAATGGGGAGCACTGGGGACATCAAAATGGAGTGGAGTCTTCTGAATTGTTTATGTCACAGCATGAGATGAAAGCTTGATTTGATTGAATTTGAAAGAAAATGGGGGAAAAGTACTTAGAGAGAGTAAGTACACAAAGCAAAGCAATTTCTAGAAATTTTAATAGATACATAGGGAAACAAGGTCAAAGAGGCTTTTAAAAGTAGTGGATATATAACAATGTTTTTGTGTTGTTGGGGAAAGATATAGAAGTTGCATGGCCTTCGATTGGTAAGAACAGATAGGCTTTCTTGAGAACAAGAGATTTTCCTTTGCTAATACTGGGGAAGTTAAGCCTCAGTAATAGAAAAGGCAGATATGGGATGTGATGATAAAGGTTGTGGAAGTTCTCATCAGAGTGTTTTAATTTTCTCAGTAAAACTGAGAGTGAGAATGGGAGGGAGGTTTGAAACTTAAAAATTGCAGAGAAATTTCTTTATGTGCTTCTAACTTTTAAAGATCATGAGTTTAAAATTAGACTAGTCAACATAATTATGTGTTTTTCTCCAGCCAGGTTCAGTGGTGAAGGTTTAAGAGTGGAGTAGGCTGAAATTTGTGCTGAACCAGTGTTGGTGTCTGGCCTAGAAAATACGATACGTGAAAATGGGTCAGGAGAGCTGCAAGTATTTTACTGAAATAGGGATTTAATCTGCTTACAAAAGGAACTAAGGACATGATATAGCTGAACGGAAATGGAATGTTAACAGGATCAAGAGATTATAACTCCTGGTATGGTTAAAATATCACTGCAGTTATATATGCCTCTTATTTAATGGAACTCAGCTTGAACCAAGGAATGTGACATATGTTTGGCAACAAAACAAATGTTAAATAGATATATAAATGAATGTTCATCATTTAACTAAATAAAAAATATTTTACATTATTTTTCCAATTTAGAAATTATTTAACAATTATTTATAAAGAAAAAAAATATTTCTATATTTACTACAAGCCTTCACTTATTAGAACAATAACTGCTATTATATAATACAAATATTTAAAAACCCCTAAAATTAAAAACATAAATAATAGCCATTCTTAGACTATGATATATTAAGCAACTAGATTTGGGGATAAAGATGTGATAGAATTTACTGTACCTAGTAGAAAGATCTTGCCTAGTTCTGAGTGGTGTGGATATAACATGTGGCAGGTGCAAAAGTCCCTCTCAAGTCTGCATGCCCATGGTCATTTGTAGATGCCTTATATTTGTGCTACCTGTTAAAATGTATGTAGTACTTCCACATTTGATTCTCATAAGATCTCCATATATTAAGCAGCACAGTCATATAACCCTGTCTTACAAGTTAGTCTTTTAGATTCAGAGAGACAAAATTACTGCCCAAGATCACATAGATAAAAGTATAGAAAATTTAAATCTAGTGTTTGGAAATTTAGTTTGCTGTAGGAATAATGCCTCTTCAGCAATATTTGTGAGTAGATCAGTGAGAGCATTAGTTTTCCACCACAAAATTAATGTTCCTGTACCCACACAGATACAAGGCACACACAACATCTTGGATAAATACTTGTTAGAGTTAATCATGGAATTTGAAAACTCTTCTGTACATTAATCAATACACTATCATTATACTTTTTTACCCAAGCAGGAAAAATGTGTTTTTAAAGTTATACACTGTTTTCCATCGTAAGGACCTAAATAATGATAGGGGTAATAACTATGGTAGAAAGAAAAGAGAACTGGCCTGTCCACACTTATACACATGAAAATCTACACACCATTTGTGGTTATCAAGAAATGGTGCAAATGGCTATAATCAATAAGCATCCTGTATTAGTTGCATTATATTGGTTGTTACTAAAAGAGACATATTTCATCTAAGTCAGGCAGTGCAGATTTTAAAAATATGTGTGGTTATAATGGCCATGAACTCTCATGTAAAGAACAGTAATAGCAAAAAAGCTTACCTTATAGAGATAGTGATAGGCTTTTGGGAATGGAAGTGCTTAATATTATTTTTATATTATGTCATTTATTTGGGATTAGTAATTTAAAATCTTTGTCATTATTGAGATTTTTCTTTTCCGTATTCTTCATTTACTACATCTGTCCCTGACACTCTTCATAGATTCTTGACTTAGGGCTTTTGCTTATTTGTAGTTCCTTGACACTCACAACTTAGACCCACTTACTGTCAATCATTGCCTCTCCTTCTTCCGACCTTACATCTATACCTATTTTGGTTGTCTGTTCTGACTAGAAATTGCATGTTTTATTTTTTCCCCCCATATATTCTAGTTATAATTGCCAAAGGAGAGGATGTCTTTGTGTCCAACATTGTCTCTCTTTGAGGACATAATTTTTTTACGATAGATCACGTCATAGGTCGCTAGCCAACTAATGGATTGTGTCTCCTGGATCAACTGATATCCCTTGGTCCACTCAGTTTTGACCAACGAAGATGTGATGGAATGTGGCCCCTTACAATTTCTCTCAAGGAGGAAACTTAGTATGGGCCCCATTTTTTCTAAGGGAATAAGAGTATAGTCGTTTCTATGGTTGACTTTTATATGATATTTCAGGTCTAAGGGAAGATTTGTAGCAGTGAGGTCATATATCATAAATCATTTATTACTGATCGCATTTTAACCTTTTGCACTCAGATGTCAAGTGTGACTCGACACGGTTAGCATTAGAATAAAGGAATCGAGAAAAAAGCAAGTGAGTGAAAAGGGTTAACAAAATCTCCACCTTATATACAACAGATGGATTTTCAATCCGTGTCTGTTAATATCACTTACTTTCGCTGACATAACATTAAAGGTCCTTTTACAATTCCTTCAAAGAACTCAGGCAAAATAATAAAAACTAGATGTTAGGCACTGGCTAGCAAGACAATTTGATAAAATAAGTTGTTCAATTATATTAGACTATATTAATTTAATAAGTAAGTAATCCAATTCTTTAAGTTTACATACTTTCTACCTATAAACTACTTATTTCGATAAAAGTGGATATTTGTATATAGGAGGTAATAACCTTATATCACAGTTGGTGATAAAAAGTTAACAACTTAGGAAAGATGACTTATATTACAACAGCTAAAATCTGCTTTGAATGAACAGATTTTAAAAACATTTTTCAGGTTTTATTTGTATATAATATGGCAGTGCAAATGGGAAATCACAAGCACTCTGGTATAGAAACAGACAATTTAATCTTATATTTTAGCTTCATATGGACATGAGAAAAAATTATGAGATAATAATAATGACTTGACATCATTTTACTCAGAATGAAATGTTAAATAGAACCATAGAAATTATAATTATGTAGAAGATATAATTTATCTCTTGCAGTCCCAGACACAGCCCTCAAAACAACAAATTTTTGCTAACTCTTAGTTTCTTTTGGTCAGGATTTCATAAGTAGCTTAGAAGAGTTGACTTTTTATCTGTCTCTTCCACTGTTTCAGAAATGCTCATGCAGTGGCAATCAAACTGTGAGATGGGGCTGCTGCCATCTGTAAGCTCACATGGGCTGAAGCCTCCCCTTTCAAGAAGGTTTGTCTACAAGGGTCTTAGCAGGAGGTCTGAGGTGCTTGCTACATGGAACTCTTGCTATATATGTGTAACCTCACAAGTGGCATCTGACTTCTTCCAAAGTATGTGATCCAAAGAAAAGACATTTAGGGTGTCATGATGCCTTTTATGACCTAGTGTCCAAAGTTGTACACATTCACTTTTACTTTATTATTTTTTATATATGTACTAGAGGCCCAGTGCATGAATTCCTGCACTGGTGGGGTCCGGCTGGCCCAGTCCCAATCAGGGCATATCAGGGCTGGGCCTCTAGGGAGGAGGAGATGGAGGGAGGTTGGCCAGCCAGCCCGCCCTGTTTGGGGCCCAATCAGGGCCGGGCTGGCTCGGGGGAGGGGCCATGGATGATTGGCCAGCGGGCCCCACCCCTAATTGGGGTTGGGGGGCTGTTGGGGCCAGGGCTGGCCATGGGGAGGGGCTGTGGGTGGTGGGCCAGCTGGCTCCACCTCTAAATGGGGTGGGGGTGCTGACTGGGGGCCAGCAGTCTGGGGGAGGGGCCATAGGTGGTTGGCCAGCTGGCCCTACCCCTGATCAGGGTGGGGGGCCAATCTGGAGTGGGGCCAGCCGGGGGGAGGGGCTGCGGGCCGATCAGGCTGGTGGGAGCCAATTGGGGGTGGGGCCAGCCGGGAGGAGAAGCTTTAGGAGGTTGGCCAGCCAATCCCGCCCCTTATTGGGGTGGGGGGTGGGATCAGGGGTGGGGAAGCTGGAGGGAGAGGCTGTAGGAGGTTGGCTGGCTGTCCCTGCCCTCTATTGAGGTGGGGAAGGCGATCAGGGGTGGGGTTGGTCGGGGGGAGGGGCCACAGGAGGTTGGCCAGCCAGCTCCACCCCCTGCTCAGGACAGTTCGCTGGCCACAGTGGACATCATAGCAACTGGTCATTGGTTGTTCTGGTCATTACAGACACTGGCTTTTTATATACATACATTTGTTGGAAGTAAGCCACCAAGTCCAACTCACACTCAAAGGAATGGGGCTCCTTCCTTTTGAAGAGGGTTTCAAAAGTGTGTGGACATACTTTAAATTACATAGGAATTAAAATAAATTTACTCAGCAATTGCCTACTAAGCAGAATATGAAATCATTGGTGGTTGTAAAAGTAATGACCTTTTCCTGAACAAAATGGCTCAGGTTATATTTTATATAATGGAGCTAGGATTAATGCTGAAATAAAGGCAGATAGCTATAGACCAGATAATGATGTTTTGCATGGACTCTCTGGAGCACTTTGCCAATTAAAGACACCATATGTGGAATATATGCAACTGCAACAATTCATTGCCCTCCTTTGGAAAGTGTGATTATGAGGCCATATTAGTTTTCTACTGCTGTTATAGAGGCCCAGTGCATGAAATTTGGAGGGGGGGGTCTCTCATCCCAGAGGGGGATCCCTCAGCACTGGAGGGGGGTCCCTCAGCCCGGCCTGCAGGCTCTCACAGTCCGGGACCCCTAAGGGTATGTCCGCCTGCCAGCTTAGGCCTGTTCCTGATGAAAATCCCTCTCACAGTCTGGGACCCCCCGCTCCTTACTGCCCACCTGCTCACTGCTCCTTACCACTCGGCTCGCTGCTCCTTTGCGCTGCCACAGAGGCAGGAGAGGCTCTCACCACCGCCACTGCACTCGCCAGCTGTGAGCCCTATCTTTCTGTGTAGTTGTCTGAAGTCCAACTGCTCTCTTTCTTCTCATTTAGGGTGAGTAGCATGTGAGGGCAGAGTGCACTGCCATGGAATGCTTCAGGAGACTGAGGAATACAGAGGGCTTCCCAGAGCTGAGGGGAGTGGTCAGGCCCATGGGGTGAGAGATGGACACAGCAGATGCTATCTCACCCAATTGTGGGGCAGGCTGGCCGGCCTTCATCTGCCTGACCCCACCCAGGGAGGGACCAAACAGGGTGTCCGCCTCTCCATTCTCCATCCTTCCATCTGTGACACCTGTCACCCTTGCCAGGCCTCCCCCAAAGTGAGTTCAGCTCAATCCCTGAATGTAAAAGGGCACTGGGGGAGGGAGGGCTCCACTCCAGTGCCCTTGATTCCCAGGGACAGGACCTGGTGGCCACAGCTGCAGAACATAGATCTGTTTCAAGAAAAGTTGGGAATTCAGACTTACATATGAGCCCCTATTCCAAAAGTGGCAGTTTAGTCACATTGTGGCAAAGACACCTTCAAGAGTAGCATAAGTGGGTAAAGTCAGGGCCAAACCGAGCCATTTTCTCATCCAATCTCTCTGAGGCACATGGGTAGAACCAAGTCTCAGCTCTTCGCAGGACACTTCCGGGTTTTTTTTTTAAGCTTAAAGGACAGTAGTCTGTCTCCATTCTTATTCTTTGGGATTTTTTCATCATCGGATAAAAGAATACGTACATTGGGGCAATCCTCTTGAGATACAATATTCCAGTTGCACCCATGTGACGATGACAGCGCCCCTCAGAGGGAGGGAGCCAATAGATGGGGAGCAGGGAATTCTGAAAACCAAAGCAAAGGTTCAGAACACGGAAGAAGTCCTTGGTGTTCTGCTGAGAAACTTGGACTCCTTCCTCTGCAGTCACACAACTGTCACATGCCAGGCAGTCACTCAGAAATATCTTGGCATTGGCCAACCTATGGAATTCTCCCTTCTCTCTGTTCTCCAGACTCTGGATGTTGACTGAGGCATTCTCTTGGTCATTTTTTTTCCCCAAAACCTTACAAAGTTTATATGAATATAACATACAAAGATGCAGCCTCCTTTGTAGGAACAGGGAAAGAGTGGGTGGTTAAGTAAGGTACACGGAGCTGCAGCAAGCACCAGCCGTGGGGAGGGCCAAGGGGGAGAGGAGGCTGGTACTTGGGCTGAGGCCCTAGAGCTGTTGCTGGGGAAGTAGCAATCCTCTCTGAGTGCCACATTCTGAGGCTAAACTAATTGGTCAAGCTGAGGCAGAGGTGGGTGGCCATATCAGCCATCTTTGGTACTGTTTACCCTTTCCCACCCCAGCTCTGTCATAAAACCCCAGAGCTCTGGATTCCAAAGGCCCCATACAGAGCAGAGCCCCTGAAAGGGAGTGAAAAGTAGTGAGAATGCAAGTTTGAAAGCCAATATGCCTGTGTGCTGAGGGATGGCCGTAGACAGTGGTGAGAGGTAGCAGGGGAAGGGATCTCAGACATACTCTTCTGTGGGGGCCACAGGTGAAGGAGGCCGGGGGAGTAGGGTAGGGATGGGGCACCATGGCTCCAGCCTCTTAGGCATCCCTGTCTATCCTCTGCAGTGTACATGGAGGAAAGGGGCTGCCTCTGAGGAGGGGCCAGGCCAGGCGATCATCTTGAGTTCTGGCTGAGGTGATGGTCCTCACCCTAATATGCCATATAACTGGTAATGGACCCAGGAATGAGTCCCGCCACCACCACAGCCAGGACCCAGGACTGATTCTCACCGCTTCCGCGGCCAGGACCCAGGACTGACTCAAGCTTGAATAGCCTGCTGTCTGGTCGTCCATCCGGTCGTTTAGGTTGTGACAGACCCTGGTTCTTTATATATTAGGATTGCTACAAATTTGTCATATTATAATAATACCAGGCCAGCAGAGGAGGGCAGTTGGGAGCAACCAGACCTGCAGGGGAGGGCAGTTGGGGGCGACCAGGTCGGCAGGGGAGAGCAGTTAGGGGCGAACAGAGTGGCAAGGGAGGGTAGTTAGGGGTGACCAGGCCAGCAGGGGAGCAGTTAGGCATCAATCAGGCTGGCAAGGGAGTAGTTAGGGGGCAATCAGGCAGGCAGGCAGGCGAGTGGTTGGGAGCCAGCAGTCCTGGATTGTGAGAGGGATCCCAGATTGGAGAGTATGCATGCTGAGCTGAGGTACACCCCCAGCCCCCGTGCAAGAATTTCATGCACTGGGTCACTAATATATATATATATATAAACATCAATGAGAAAGAAGCATTATTCATTGGCTGCCTCCTTCATACCCCCTGCTGGAGACCAAGCCCACAACTAGGGCATGTGCCCTGAACAGGAATCCAACCAGTGACCTCCTGGTGCATGGGTTGACACTCAAACAATAAACCACACAGGCCGGGAGAGAACATGTTTTCATGCTTCTAATTTTTATGTGTATCTTTACAATAATTTTTGACCCTGGAGGTAATTTGTGCATATTTCTATTCCCAGAAGAAAAAAAAAAATCTCACAAAAATTTCATAAAATAAGTGTGTGTGTGTGTGTGTGTGTGTGTGTGTGTGTGTGTGTGTGTGTGTGTGTTGTGTATCTGAGGGGTGCAAAACATGTTTTTGTTTTATATACACATATGAGAGAAAAATGTGGCATTTGTTCACCTTAAATATTATCCTCCCAATTTGTGCCCTTCACTTGTCTTTAAGTAAAAAGTGTCATCAGTTTTACAAGGCTTTTTTTTTTAACTAATTATCTGAAAACCATGGTAGATATGACATAGAAAGGAAAAAAAAATGCAAGAATTCTTAAAGGCCCATTAATAATTGTCTCCCTAATCTTCATTGAAATGTAAATAGAATTAGATTTGCCCTTTCTTCCTTGCCCTTCTAGTTATGCACTGATTTGCCTACTCCTACTCTTGTCCTGAAATTTCATTCTGCCCAACCTTGTCCTCTCAACATACTATTTTGTGCATTTATCAATGACAGCAAGTATCATTCTCTATAATGATCTTGACTTCTTATCTCTCTCCCACTGTTTTTTTATTTCACAGCTTGAAAGGATAAGAACTGTGTCTAATTCATTTCTAAATACCCAGAGCCTACCATACCATTGTGACAAAATAAACTGGGAATGTGTATGAGTGAGTGAATAAATGAATGAGTAAATGAATATAATTTGGGTTTTCACTTCTCTGTTTGGTAAGACAGTCTCAGTCTCAATACACTACCACTAGTCTGAGGCAAAACAGTAGATAACAGTGTCTAATATTCTGACTCAGAGAGATGAAGGAAAGGAATTTACATTTCACAACAAATTTGCTATCTTCTGAATTTTCTCATATGCTGTCTGAAATTTTATTTTTAACATATAAATTATTTCTGTGCTGAAAATTTATTACATAGAAGCAATAACATGACTCTTGGCTTAAGCATAAATCAAAAATTTTATTTCACTTTCTTTTTATTATCAAAAATGGTCACTTTTTCATTTAAACTTTTGGTAGGGTCATTCAGCTTTAACCTACCAAGCTTTCATTTCCTGCTGTCTGAAATGAAACATTTCTCTCACCTATAACTGACAAGAGTCACATTTCTTGTGGAATTGATTTCTTTCATCTCCTTCTTTCTTCTGCGCTTATCTTTCGTTTACTTTCTTCTTTTCCTTCCAGTGATAAGGTGTCCACATTTTCTTGTGTTCATCTTCTGCTTTTATCCTTCACTTACCAGTTTCCAGACTCTTAATTTATATAATCTGCTTCCATTTTTCTCTACCTATGATTTTATCTAGCTTTTTTCTCCTAACACTTTGTTTTTTGTTTGTTTGTTTGTTTTTTACCACTTAGCCTTCTGACTTGAAATTTGGGTTATTGCTTCTATGCATTATTATCTTTCCTTATATATGTATATCCTTGTTAATTTCCCTACCTTTTAACCTATTTTCAGCTTATTCTACTTCCTATCTTCATTATTGGCACTTACTACTTATTGAAGTTTAACCTGAGTGTATCAGATTATTTATATTTAACCATGCATTTTTTTTCTCCTTATTATGGTAACTGCACATATTCATTTTTTTCCCTACATTGTAACCATGAACATTATCCCACTGCTTTACAGTGGAGCTTACTGTAACTTGAGTCTGATACATTCGCATAGAGAAGTATATTTACTTGCTTTCTAGAGAAACTTTCTGTCATACAGATTCATCAGTTCTGGACATTAACTCTTCTCATAATAAATATGAAGAGATGTAGAAAACTAATAAAATAATTAGGAAACATAAAATTACTGTGTATCTATCACTCTTTATTTGGAATAAGAAAAGATATAAGATATTTGCTTTAACCTAATATTTTTTCTAATAGTTATTAAAAAAACTCTCTATCTTTAAAATTATATGATACACTTAAAAAACTTGCAGTGCCCTAATGTATTACCATATATATGTACTTATTTTACTCCAAATATGCATGTATATTACATGACAAATAAGTGACTTTGAGTAATACAAAGAACTTGAATAATGCCACTTTAAAACTTTTTTACCCTAAAGGAAACTATTGACTAATTCTATATAGTGTCATTCCACAAGGTTCTCTTGCTTACTGTCCATTTCTTGTTTACCAATGGAAAGCTGAGAGTACCCTCCCTTCCTTCTAACTGTTTGCCTGTGAATTACACCCTATGCAATTGAGCTAATTTAGAAAACTACCATAGCCTCTGTTTCTGGAAATCAATGAAATGTTTTCTGTGAAAAAAGGTCATTTGACTGGTGGCAACTCGTATAATGTGGTAGGCGACAATTCAATGTACACTAATGAGGCTCACATTCATTTTGTAGAAGCAGTTGGCTCTCTAGAGTGTGCCTTTTAATGACTGATATCAAACTCTGGAATATGATAGAAGCTAAAGAAATTTCAAAATGTCCAATTTCTATAGGATGTACCAAAAGATAAATACACACTCTAACAATTGATAGCACAATTTTAATAATGAAATGTTTTTTAATAAACATTGCCTTTATAATTACTCAAAGTGTGTGTATACATTGTTTTGGATATCCTTTGTTTTATCTTATGTGAGCCATTTCAATTGTAAAGAAAACTAGTATTTTATGCAATTCTGAGTAAGAAAATAAACTGCCAATTAAAGTATGGTCAGCCATCAATTATTAGACATATTATAACTCTACAGATATTTAAATGTGAAAAAGCATGAATCTTAGAACTAATAAAATCCAATCTAATTCATTCATATCTACATATTATATAAAATAAGTTATTTCCTATTCAAAATTTTAATCATTACTTTTGTTCTTTTTATTATCAGGTGAAATAGAAGATATTTCCCTTTGATATCCTACACTGACTATGCTGATTTATAAAAATGTTTGGTACACATCAATAACATCAATAACAACAATTTTAAATCTAAATAGTTTAAGTAAGAGTTAAGCACAGTGATTCTTAATCTATAAACTTAGATTTAATATCTTTAAATTAATATAATCCTAATTAGGAGACCCATACCTAAAATATGAAAAAAAAACCTATATTATTATTTACTGAAGTCACTCACACTGTGGATAACTAAGTGGTGCTTAATTAGTACAGCATTTTTAATCCATCAAATAAGGTCACTACTAATATTCAGTTTGTTCAAACTCTCAGTGCTCCTTTAATGTTAAGCAATTCTATGTTTATTTACTGACAATGAGAAACTGCTGAGTGTGAACACCTGTGCCCAGCTATGCCAGGCACACCCTTTTCTGAGGTCATGACACACAATTGTGCAGTGCCAAGGAGCAGCATTCAGCCCCTTCCTTTACAGGACCGTTGAAATATCAGGGTTGTGAATCTCACTTCATTTGTTTTACGAAGACATTTTTTCTTTCTCCACTCCTCCAAATTATCAAGAAGAATATTTTCAGTGAGTTCAGTCTGTTTATAAAATACAAAAGATAAAGCAAGTAATATATTTAAGTCAGCTATTCTTATTCACCTTTCAGAGTCCTCCAACCCATAATGAAATGCTGCTTCAAATGAGGAATCAGGGGATAATGCATGCTAGCTATTATTATAGTGCTAGTTTTTGGGTTCCCCTGAAAGTATAGCTCAAGACAAAGTCATACATATGTTAATTTGCTTTGTGGGGTAATACAAAATGAAAAAAGTAAGGAAATGGGACACGTGGATGGAGAAAATGTTAATAAATGCTGTCTTATAAAGGTCGCTGTCATAGGGCCTCTGAGCTATTTTCCAAGTTCCCTCCTGATCTTTCTTTTCCCAAAGGACGGAAGATTGGAGTATCTATGCCTTTGCGCCCCTCCTTTATGTTTTGAAGATTGTCACTGGAGTTAACTTTCTCAAGTTTCTGAGTTGGGCCTGCTCAAAATGAACAGCATTTTGGGCTTCAAAGTAGAGCTCTGAGGCAGGAAACTGAGATCTGTTCCGTCATTGCTTGAGGTGACACTTGTCCATATGCACTGAGCTCCCTCCACATCTGTGGATGAAATCAGAGATGGTCCGAAAAGATGGAAAGGGCAGACCAGAGCATCTGCTAGAGTTCATCTCTTGCTTTGGGCAGATGGTCTCATGACCCATATTAAATCTACTCTGTCACTGATTTTTCCAGTTTTTGACGAGCTGTGATTTCTAAATATAGACAATGCTAAAGTGCAAGAAGAAGAAATTAGTCCCCACTTCTGCAATTGCTCCTGAAACTGTAATTGAGACTTATCTTTCTTTCCTTTACCCTCCCTCATCATCAGCCATCCAAATCTAGCACGGGTGGTAGGAGAGGAAATGACAGCTATTAATGCCTCCAAGATCAGTTTTAGGAATATATACTGTAGCTTATTACAATCTAGTTTTCCTGGCTAGCCTATTGTAACGCTGAGACCAAAAAGACTGAGCTAAGGGATAAATGTTAAGTGTGACAAAAGTAAGCTGTGAAGACTTCTGAGCTAGTCATTGAGATAACATGTAGGTTTTATCCTTCAATGTGGGCTTTGCATTCCAAATGCATAATTTGCTTGGTACAGTGGGTTGCTGCAATGACTTCCTGACAATTATTATATTTTGGTGGGTCAGAAAATACTTATGCAGCTCATTTTTGACAGTTCCAATCCCATAATCACTTGATGTCCTACAGGAAGGTATTGTCTATTGTGGACTCAAATCTTTTACAAGTACTATGCTTTTCTCTGTTGTCAAAGGCATAGTTTTGCTCTAGATCCTTAGTGCTTTCTGTTGTAACTCTTCTCTTGAGATTTTCCAGAAGTCAGTCCTTTGTATTTAACTACATGGAACATTGCTCATTTCTCATTTATTAAAGGTTCCTTCAGAAATATTTAAGTACTAGAGGCCCAGTGCACGAAATAGTGCACAGGTGGGGTCCGGCCGGCCTAACCCCAATCAATGGATCAGGGCCAGGCTGTCAGGAGGAGGAGATGGCAGGAGGTTGGCCCATGGGCCTGCCTCTGATCGGGCCCTATCAGGGCCAGGCTGGCTGGGGGGAGGGGCTGCAGACTATTGGCAGGCGTCCCCACCCCCGATTGGGGTGGGGGGGCTGATTGGGGTGGGGCTGGCCATGGGGAGGGGCTGTGGGTGATGGGTTGGCTGGCTCTGCCCCCGAATGGGGCCAGGGGAAGTTGGCCAGCCAACCCCACCCCTGAATGGGATGGGGGGGCCAATCAGGGGCCAGCAGTCTGGGGGAGGGGCCATGGGTGGTGGCCAGATGGCTCTGCCCCTGGTTGGAGTGGGGGGGGGGCAATTGGGGGTGGAGCTGGCTGGGGAGAGGGACCACTGGCAGATTGGGATGGTGGGGGCTCATCAGGGGTGGGGCCGGCTTGAGGGAGGGGCTGCAGGTGGTTGGCCAGCTGGCCCTGCTTCTGGTTGGGCTGGTTCGCTGGCTGCAGTGGGCGTCATAGCCACAGGTTGTTCTGGTCATTACAATGTTCAGGTCGCTGGCTTTTTATATATATAGATTCTCCCACCCAAGGTTGTGGCTATGTATGCTGAACAATTAAATCGAAGTTGACTTATTGGATATTTTGGACATATTTGTTGATCTCTTATCCTTTTTCCTTGGAATACACAGGAGATATAGTTACTCTTGGAATCTTAATATTAATATTGAAGTGTGATTTACCACTTAAAATGAATTTTTTAAAATTTATTGTGGGACATTCTATAAAAGGTATGCTGGTGGGAAATAAAAGTGTTTCAATAAATTATATGCAAACAGACCATCATAAAAATGAGGGATAAAGCTGGCAGCACCTTTATTTTTATTTCAAATCATGAGCCAGGGGTATTTTAATTAATTCTTTACTGTTCCTCGATTTACCCAGCTTAGAAAATCTGTATCAAGTAAAATGAATTTATTCCTTAATTTAATCCTTAACATAGAATTCCTAACTAGAGCATTTGACATATGTTATTTAAATGGTGAGAAGGAAAGGGAAAATTTCAAGTATAAAACTTACATTCATCAGACTAAATATAGTCAATGTAGGCACTCAATAAAGAATGGTCAGTAGTGGATTTTTATAACATTATGTGGATGGCTTCTATTTTATGTATGGGCTAGAGGCCCAGTGCACAAAATTTGTGTAGTGTCCCTCAGCCCATCCTGCACCTTCTCCAATCTGGGATCCCTCTCACAATCTGGGACTGTTGGCTCCTAACCACTCACCTGCCTGCCTACCTAATTGCCCCTAACCACTCTGCCTGACAGCCTGATAGACTCCTAACTGCTCCCCTGCTGGCATGATCGTCCCCAACTGCCCTCCTCTGCCAGCCCGATCACCTCCAACTGCCTTCCACTGCCAGCCCGATCGTCCCCAGCTGTCTTCCCCTGTGGGGCTGAGAGGACTGGGGGACTGAGGCTGGATGAGGCTGGATGCTGCAGGGACTGGATTAGGTGAGGCTGAGGGGACTGGGGGACTCTGGCTGGATGAGGCAGGGCTAAGGGGACTGGGCACCACCATCTTGTGGCTGTGGGCTCTGCCAACTTGTGGGGGCGTGGCAGTCACTTAGCATATTCCCTCTTTATTGGCTGTGAGTACCACATGTTGTGAGGGAGTAATGGTCAGTTAGCATATTCCCTCTTTATTAGATAAGATTAGCTTAGAATGTTAATAGCAATTTGGACTTCCAGGTAAATTTCTGATATTTTTCATTTGCAACCATTTTCAAGTAGACAGGTTGCATTTACTTCACTTTCAGCCTATGTAGTTTGGGTGGGTAACTTTCATAACTTCCCCCAGTGCTGTTTTTGTTCAACATGAAGCTACCTTTGCTAACCCTATTGGGAAAAACATGATACCTAAAATTTACTTTGCTAAGTAAAAGGATGTATTAAAGGAGGTAACAATTATCTTTGTAACTATGCATGGATCCCAGGAATGAAAAGCCTGTGGAACATTAAAATCAACACATTCAAAACATAATAAAACATGAAATACTACATAATAATGAAAGGGTTGGAATCATAGATTTATCCATGCTAATCTACATCAGTATTTTTTATGTTAAGTGAGTCAATACATGCTCTCCCATATCCTACTTTTTGTTGTTGTTGTTTGCTTTAAAGCCAATTTAAGATGGAATTCTATCCTTTAACCTAATAAATCCTCCCTGTCCACTATTATAAAGTAAAGATTGGTAAAAATTATCATTATTTCCATATTCCCTGGTATTTTATTTAGTCTAATTTATGGTGAGTCAAAGGATGAGAATCACTTTTCCTTTCAAATTAAAACAAAACAAAAACAGATTTCAGGAGTATAGACTTTATGAAGAACACAATAGGTAATAAGTGTAGCAAGGAAATGGATGTTTATTTCATCAAATTCACTATGATATAAGTATATCAAATTTAGTGCACTTAAGTATTAATTTACTAAATGGTACCTCAGTCACCTGAATTAATGAAGTATGAAAATGTACATTACTTATTCTATTTTATGAAGTGGAAAGACTCTGGTTCATTAAGTGCCTAAACATTCGTTATGGGGTGAAATCCATCACATGTGCATATAAAATTTTTTTAAGTATATAAATTTTTTAAAGTTCTTTAAATATCCTATTTCAGCAATTAAAATTTCTACAGATATTCTTTTTTCATATTTTTAATATTCTCCTAGGAAAAGGCAAGGGATGATAGTAACATAGTAACCACTCTTTCCTAAAAGCTCTTGAAAACCTAGCAAAATTGGTGAATTGTGTGTACTCTTTAGTGAAGAGCTTTTTTAATATTTCAAAAGTGGAGCATCAAACCACTTACCTGGTAGCACAAGTGTCATCTCTATGCAAAAAGGGACGTATGACTCACAGAGCTATTGACATAGATAATGACATCAAATCAAGAAGCCAAGGCAACAGATGTTTTTGTAAGTATTTACTCTATGGAAATCCATGTACCCACTTGAGCATTAGGAAGCTGCTATATGATAGACCCCCACACCATGGAGGTTCGCTTGAAAAATCCATCTTTATCTGACAATTCTCAGTTCAAGCATTTCATTCTTTCCCACAACTAATTCCATAAATGATATAAAATGTGACATATGTTCTTTTTAAGTAGAAGATACTATGATCTCACCTAAAGAGAACTAATGATGGGCCTCAGTAGTTGTGCAAATTATGATGGGGCAGCAGTGGATGGTCATATTTCACTTTCTGGAGAAAATTCTATCCAAGGATTATCTAAGATTATAACAACATAAATTCTGTGAAGACAGAACATAGTTCTTTTTTAAATTATTAACTGCTATATCATTACAGTCTAAATTAGTGTGTAATACAAGACAGGTACTGAAAATGTTGACTAGATGAATAAATTAATTATAAAACAGAAGAGTTTCATTTGCATTATAAGTAGGGCCAATGGGGGAAAGAGAGGATGTATATTTTAGAAGGAGGTGAAAAGAAACATGAACATGCTATGTCACTTCATCACACACTCAATAATGATTATGTCAGAAAGTTGATAGATCTGGAAAAGGAATAGACACTGATGAAGTACTTTAAAGTCACAGAAAATAAATGATGATTTATTTTCAAAGTAATGATAAGCCATCTGAGTGTCAATTAGATCCAATAAATAAAAGAAGAGCTTTGGGTTTAGATAATATAATGCTGTTAAGTGTATATTTATTTTACTAGTTTTATAATAAAATAACTCATATATATTGGTTTTAGAAATTTTTCATTTTTTCAATAATAATATCACAGCATTTTTAAATCTTATAAAATTACATTAAAACGTTATTACTCATTTTACTCTTAAAGAGCAAAATGCTTCTACTTTTTGGCTGTTATAAATAACTAGAGGCCCAGTGCATGAAAATTCATGCACTTGAGGGGGGGGGGGTCCCCTCAGCCCCGCCTGCCCCCTCTCACAATCTTGTAGCCCTCAGGGGCAGGAGGCAACCCAGCAATCAGGGGAAGGTGATGCCCCCATCACATCTCTGCTGCTGCCACTGCTGGCAGCACAAGCCTCGGCCAGCCCTGGTTACCTGAGCCTTGGGCAGCCACCATCTGAGGCTTGCCTGCGCCTTGGGCTGACCCTGGGCAGCTAGAGGCTGAGGGCATTGGGGGACTCCAGAGGGAGGTGCGTGACAAGGCTGAGCCCGCCTGGGGCCGGCCCAGCCCTGTCGTGCGCCTGCTGTCCCAGCGGGACTGACGGGACTGGGTGCCACCATCTTGTGGCTGTGGACTGCCATTTTTGAGGGCAGGGCAGTCAATTAGCATATTCCCTCCTTATTGGCTGTTGGCGCTGCCATCTTTGCTATGGAGTGAGGGTCAATTAGCATATTTCCTCTTTATTAGATAGGATTATTGCCTTTCTAGTAGGGGTGAAGTGATCTCCTTGTTTTGATTTGAAGTTCTCTATTGATTAATGATGTTGAGTAAATTGCCATGTTCTTATTAGTCATTGACTTGTCTTTAGCGACATGTCTATTCAAATCATGTTTTTTTTTTTAAATTGAGTTGCATTTTTGTTAAGTTATTTAAAAAGGTCTTATATATCCTGGATTCAAGTCCTTATCAGATATGTGATGTGCAAGTATTTTCTCACATTTTGTGATTACCTTTTAGTTTTTTTATGGTGTCCTGCGGAGCCCAAATTATTTTAATTTTAATGTAGTCCAAACCAACAGACAAAACTTCTCTTTTATTACGTGCTTTTGGGGTTGTAGCTAAGATGATGTGTCCACGATCACCAGAATGGAGTCCTACATTTTTCTGAATATGTATAGCCTTACAAAATATTGTATATTTATACCATCTATACTAATAAGAGGGTAATATGCTAATTAGACTGGGTAGACCAGACGTCTTCCGGACATCCTTCCGCACAAAGCCACGGTGGCGGGGGCCAAGGCAGAGTCAGTTAGGGGCAATCAGGCCAGCAGGGGAGAGCGGTTAGGGGCAGTCAGGCAGGCAGGCAGAGGTGATTAGTGGTGATCAGGCAGGCAGGCAGATGCAGTTAGGGGCAATCAAGCAGGCAAGCAATTGAGTGGTTAGGAGCCAGTGGTCCAGGATTGTGAGAGGGATGTCTGACTGCTGGCAGTCGGACATCCCCTGAGGGGTCCCGGATTGGAGAGGGGGCAGGCAGGGCTGAAGGACCCACCCTGGTGCATGAATTTTGTGCACCGGGCCTCTAGTAAATAATAATAGGCAATAAAATACTAATATATTCTACAACATTGATGACTCTTCTAAACAATATGCTTAAAAAAGAAGCCAGACACAAAAGACCATATATTGAATGATTTCATTTATCTGAAATGATTGGAATAAAAAATGTATAGAGATAGAAAGTATACTAGTGGTTGCTAATAAGTGCAGGAGGGCAAAATTGGGAGTGACTGGTAAAGACCTAAATATTTTTTTGGGGAAATAATGAAAATATTCTAAAATTGTCATGGTTACACAACTCTAAATATAGTTAAAACCATTTAACAATACACTGTAAAATATGTGGACTTTATTTTTTTTAAATATATTTTATTGATTTTTTACAGAGAGGAAGAGAGAGAGATAGAGAGTTAGAAACATCGATGAGAGAGAAACATAGATCAGCTGCCTCTTGCACACCCCCTACTGGGGATGTGCCTGCAACCAAGGTACATGCCCTTGACCGGAATCAAATCTGGGACCCTTGAGTCCGCAGGCCAACGCTCTATCCACTGAGCCAAACTGGTTTCGGCAATATGTGGACTTTATGTAAATGAGATATCAAGTTGTTAAAAATTAGATTAGTAAAAATTCAACATTTCTATTCATAAAAATTAAATTCTTCGGAAACATAAATATTTAGGTAAACAGAAGTTTTAAAATCAAAACAGATTTTTTTTTTTTTTTTACCACCTCAGTTTATAAACATATGAAAAATGTTTTGGACTTAAACATGATTGTTCTTAATTCAGAAAAATATTCTGTAGCATATGGACTCATATGATAGACTGAAATATTAAATTAGGCATCATAAAAGTCTATTTTTGACATATTTGTGTTGATGCTGGTGTAAACAACCCTACTGTGCTGCTATTTGTGTAAAATTATAACACATACACTTATGTACAGTACATAATGATAATGACAATAAACAACTATGTTTCTGGTTTTAAAAAGATAATAATCCTAACTAATAAAATGGTAATATGTAAATTACCATCACTCTGCTATGCCCACGATTGGGCCAGCGGGAGGTGCAGGGGGCTGGACTCGGGGTGGCCGGGGTAGCCGATTGGGCCATCGGGACGTCTGCGCATGGCTGTGCTGCGGAACAGAAGGGGCCTCTGGGGCAGCGAGCTCAAGTCCCGCCATGGACCATCAAAAGCGGGGGAGCTGGGTGCCTATCTGCTCCGGCACCAGGCCTTTCAGAAGCCTCCGCCGAGCTGGAGGCTTCTGAAAGGCCTGGTGCACCAGCGGACAGGCACCCAGCTCCACCGCGATCGAAAGCGAAAGCGTGTAGGGGACCCTGCACGTGCATGATTCAATCATGCACTGGGCCTCTAGTAATAATATAAAAATAAAATATCGACTTTCCCCTACAAAGAATGTTGTAACTGGAAGCCCCATTCACACCACCAGTCTTGGTAAAAGAAAGTTAATTCAGAGTAAGGAATTTTCTAAACTCGACAAGAGGAATGGAAAACTACTCTTTTTTTGCAAAGATAAAATTTCTGCAGAATTTTGAAGAATACGTTTGGGAATAGGGAGATTTGCTGAGAGCAGTTGGCAAACAAGAAGCTCTTTAGAGTGTGATTTAGGAGAAAATTAAGAAAAAAAGAAATGCAGCCCTTTAGAAGTATTGCTGTGGTTATGAATTAGATGTGTTTTTTTAAATGATCTTTGACAGATGTGAGTTAAGAATGGATTCTTTTTTAATTATCCTTGCATGATGAACTGTGTGTAATGCTCAGATTCTGAGCTCTGATGTTTGTCAATGCATTTTCTTTAAACAGTTAGGTTTCTAGCAGATTACCAAGGAGGTGAAGAATAAACATTAATATCTTGTATTTTATAAAGCTCAACAATTCAAGCATAATCCCATATGCTAGTGAACCTGGTTTCATTTTTTTTTTAATTTGCCTGTAAAAAACAAGGGAGTTTCATTTGACAAAATTTAAGTTCATCCCTACTAACTTTTCACAAAGTTTTTTAGAGAATTAATCAACTGCAGTGGCTCCTGAATAAAATGTTCATCGTATAATATTTTAAGCCACAGCTAGCCATTAACACTCTGAAAGATGAACTGCACACATGTTTCATGAAGATTTATATGGAGGGCTGATCTGAAAAATAAGAGATGCTGATAGAGAATTCACCTAGCTTCTAAATGAGGCAATATTTTCCCTGATTTTATTTATTACTAATGCATTGCAATTGTGAGAGATGGTATAGAAACTTGGAACCCACAAGCATCTGGATAGAAATATGAAGATGGCTTGACCTTGCAGATGATGAGTTATTTGCCACTACTCTTGGGTATTATATTCTATCTGCTATGGGTAAACAGCATGATACTGCCAACAGAGGGAGCTACAGACAGAGGACAAATGAAGCCGATTTTGTTTTAGGACTCTAATTTAGCTGAATTGACAATATATTATACCTTAATGGTCTCTCAGAGTGAATTTAATTGATGACCCAACTTAAATATTCTTAGAGTACCTTTAACTGAACTGGATGCAAGCTGGGTGCTTAAGTTTGCTTCCCTGCTGTTAATTGAGTCACTGCCATCTGGAGAAAATATCTGCTAATGTTACTAGCATTTTTTTTCTATTGTTGCTGCCTCTGTGAAGAACTCAAGAAGTTTCTGATAAGCCAAAGAGGGAAAAAAAAATGTTCTCAGTAAAACTAAGAAGGTTAAGTAGATAGACAAACACTTTAAATGTGTTTTTAAGATGCATTTTCTGTCAGGTGACATTTTTAAAAGTTGGTAATAGACAGCAAAATTAATGTTTTTAGGGCTGGGACTATTATATAACTACATACATTAACACTAAATAATAATTCAGGAAATAAATTATTTTTAATAAGAAATTACATCTAAGTTATCTTGCTTGGTTTCATAACTCTGAAAGGTAATGGCAGAAAAAAATAATTTGATTCCTATAATTAAGAATTGGATTCCTATAATTAAGAAGGGGACCTGAGAAGGCATCCCCCAGCCCAGCAGGGGTGTGGGATATGGGATCCAATCTGTGTTTTCCTGCCTGGCTTTAGGGAGCACAGCAGCCTCCTGGGCCTGCGACCCAGGCTTCTGAGAAAGCACAGGATGAGCAAGGCCTGTCAGGGTGCATCTGCACCTTCTTTGCTTAGACTGCAAAGAGTCTCTGGGCTTGACGAGGGGTTAGGAGGGAAGGGTGTCTTCCCCACTTGGGAATTCAGCATAACTAACAAGGCCACCCTGATTATTGTGTACACACACACACACACACACACACACACACACACACGCACAGTCTCTTAATGAAGTTTAAAATTTCACTTTTTGGTGAAATTTTAAACTTCATTTTTTGAAAAATAGAGTGGAAGTAGAAAATGAGAAAGAGATATGCATGCATTAAAAATCTTATTTATGAAATTTTCTTTAGAGGTTTAAAATTACTGAATTATTTACAGGCATGCCTCAGTTATATTGCTGGTTCGGTTTCAGAATGGTACAATAAAGTGAATATCACCATAAAGTGAATAACATGAGGTTGTTTTGTTTTGTTTTGTTTTGTTTGTCTCCCACTGCATATAAAAGTTCTGTTTACATTATACTGTAGTCTAATAAGGGTGCAATAGCATTATTTCTAAAAAGACAATGTGTATACTTTAATTTTAAAATGCTTTAATGCTAAAAAGTGCTAACCATCAACTCAGCCTTTAATAATTCATAATCTTTTTGCTGGTCTAAGGTCTTGCCTGGATGCAATTGGCTGCTGACTTATTAGGGTGGTAGTTGCTGAAGGTTGGAGTGGCTGTGACAATCCTATCTAATAAAAGAGTAATATGCAAATTGACCATCACTCCAACACACAAGATGGCTGCCCCCATGTGGACACAAGATGGCCACCACAAGATGGCCAACAGGGGAGGGCAGTTGGGAGGGACCAGGTCTGCAAGGGAGGGCAGTTGTGGACAATCAGGCCAGCAGGGGAGGGCAGTTGGGGGCAATCAAGCCTGCAGGGGAGGGCAGTTAGGGTTGACCAGGCCGGCAGGGGAGGGAAGTTGGGGGCGACCAGGCCTTCAGGGGAAGGCAGTTAGGGGCAAACAGGCTGCCAGGGGAGCAGTTAGGCATCAATCAGGCTGGCAGAGGAGTGGTTAGGGGGTGATCAGGCTGGCAGGCAGAAGCAGTTAGGGGCAATCAGGAAGGCAGGCAGGCAAGCAGTTGGGAGCCAGCAGTCATGGATTGTGAGAGGGAAGTCTGACTGCTTGTTTAGGCCCTATCCTACCTAAATGAACAGTCAGACATCCCTCCAGGGGTCCCAGATTGGAGAGGGTGCAGGCTGGGCTGAGGGACACAACCCCCATGCATGAATTTTGTGCACCGGGCCTCTAGTTTCTTAAATAAGACAATAATGAACTTTGTGGCATCAATTGATTCTTCCTTTGTTTAGTGCAGCCACCTTTATTAATTATCTTAGATCTTCTGGATAACTTGCTACAGCTTCTGCATTAGCTCTTGCTGCTTCACTTGCACTTTTATATTATGAGGACAGCTTCTTTCCTTAAAACTCATGAACCAACCATTGTTAGCATCATACATTTCTTTCATTTAAAAAAATTATCTTTATTGTTGGAAGTATTACAGATGTCTCCTTATATATATATATATTTATATATATATTTATATATATATATATATATTTATATATATTTTTTTTCTTTTTTTTTTTCTGCAGCTTCCTCACCTCTTTCAGTCATCATAGGATTATAGGGTGTTAGGGCTTGCTTTGGATTAGGCTTTGGTTTAAGGGAATGTTGTGGTTGGTTTGGTTTGATCTTCTGTCCAAACCACTAAGACTTTCTTCATATCAACAATCAGATTGTTTCACGCACTTTTTTTTATATCCACAAGTTGGCTAACTGCTTGGTACAAGAGGCTTGGCTTTCAGCCTACCTTGGCTTTAGACATGCCTTCCTCCCTAAACTCAATCATTTCTAACTTTTGATTTAAAGTGAGAGATGTGTGACTCTTCCTTTCACTTGAATACTTATAGAGCACTGTAGAATTATTAATTGGTCCAATTTCAATATTGTTGCATCTCAGGTCTCCGGGAATAGGTAGGGTCAAAGAGAAGAGAGACAAGGAAACAGCCAGTCAGTGGAGTAGTCAGAACACCCACAACATTTATTGATTAAGTTAACCTTATATGGATGTCGTTCATGACATGCTAAAACAATTACAATAATAATATCAAAGACCACTGATCATAGATCACCATAATACATATAATGATAATGGAAAAGTTTCAAATATTGTGGGAAATACCCAAATGTGACACAAGTGAGCAAATGCTCTTGGAAGAAATGGAGCCAATAAAATTGCTCAATGCAGGGTTGCCACAATCTTTCAGTAAGTAAAAAATGCAATATTTGAAAGTGTAATTTAAAAATATGAAATTAAATTATGCTATAAAACAAAGATAGTTTGATTTCAGAAATCATTATTTCCCTTTATGAGTAGTACACATATAACCTCTTTCTAAATAAAGTAGGATGGATAATTTCCTATACAATTTAGCAGATAAGTGTGTGAGCATGTGTGGTTATTTATTACTATACTAGTGGCCCGGTGCATGAAATTCACACATGGGGGGGTCCCTCAGCCCGGTCTGCACCCACTCCAATCTGGGACCACTTGGGGGATGTCCAACTGCCAGTTTAAACCGGCAGTTGGACATCCCTCTCTCAATCCAGGACTGCTGGCTCCTAACTGCTCACCTGCCTGCCTGCCTGATAGCCCCTAACCACTCTGCCTGCCAGCCTGCTCACCCCCAACTGCCCTCCTCTCCTGGCCTGATCACCCCTAACCATCTTTGCCTCGGCCCTGCCACCATGGCTTTGTCTGAAAGGATATCCAGCAGGTCTCCGGTCTGATTAGCATATTGCCCTTTTATTAGTATAGATTTGTTTGTTTTTCTGGGTTCAAGCATAAACACATATAAATTGACATTATATACTTTAGATAACTACCCATTCTGACATTTGTTATGATAATTATGAATAGATGAGATTTACACAAAATCTAAAATTCACTGACCTATCATAACCAATACCAACTCTATTGATGTGATAGCTCCTTGCCCATCATATTTTATATATAATTTAAGGATTAAAGTTACTTTCACTGACTTTATTTTCTAAACTATACTGCTTCAGCAAATTAAATCCACGAACCTCTGCTGTCAATTTAATAGATAGACTACATAGCCTCACAATTTGAAATTTGCTCATCTAAAGTAAAATGTGATGTAAGGAATAACAAGATTTTAGATTATTTATTGACAAATATGGAACATGCTGAATCTGTTCTACTTATCCAATAGTATTCAACTGATGTGTAATCAAATTTAGGCCATCAGGAAAAGATACTGAAGTCATTGGTGAATATATCGACCTCAACAGTTCCATATATACACTGCTCAAAATGTATCCAAACTTGACTTTGCCCTACTTTCTCATGTATGTAAAACTAGAATATAAATTGTCATGCTCTAACTAATATGTAAAATGAATTCAGTGGAGCAACATAAAAGCTACATAATAATATTGTTCAAAAAATAATCTACTCTGTGGTAAGATGGAACCCTGGATCATTCATTACATTGTCTAATATATATTTTATTGAAAAAGTATATGAATAAAATGAAAGTGGTCATGGCATTTTGTTCATTTGTTCATCCATTGATTTATTTTTTAATTGATTTCAGAGAGGAATGGAGAGAAAGAGAGAGAGAGAAACATCAGTGAGGAGAGAATCATTGATCGCTACCTTCTGCATGCCCCCTACTGGGGATCAAGCCCCCAACCAGGGCATATGCCCTTGACTGGAATTGAACCCAGGACGCTTCAGTCTGCAGGCTGATGTTCTAACCACTGAGCTAAACTGGGTAGGGCTCATCCATTGATTTAAAAAGAACTGATTTCCAACCAATTGATTGGAAATAATCTAACTTCATGGACTATGTGTTATTCAATTTTCAAGTTCATGATTTTTTAATTGGATTTTGCAGGAAAAAAATGTTTTGATCATTCACTACAACTTTTTTATATATTAGAAGCTATAATTCAGGTATTAGCTTTTGGTTACTTCATATTATCAATATTAAAACCTTTATTTTGTTAATATTGTTGAAAACACTGATTTATAAGAAGTAAAAATGTCTTCATCAGTGTAAAGTGGCAGTGATATCCTTACAAAATATCATTAGTTAATTTATGCTTTATTAATTATTTCAATTTAGATATTACACTAAATTTAAGAACTTTTATAAGTCATAATTCATTATAATTCAGATTCCTGGCAAAATATATATTCTCCCCTAATTTTGTGATTTAGAATGAGCTATTGTAAAATCCTAGGGAGATTATTCTTTTCTTTTCCTTTACTTGAATATGATTAAAACATTCTGTAATTACATACTACTTTGGAATGAAAATGCATTCTAAAATGTAAAATGTGATTTGGCTAATAAAATATACAATATCAAAGAAACAGGTGTAGATTAGCAATGGGTTTTGAGTCAATTTTTAGGCATTAACCATCTTCCACAAAATTTAGGATAGTTGGTCTTAGACAAACTTTTCTTGTTTTAACTTTATTTTCTCTCCACAGCAGTATCTCAAGGGTGATACTGAAAAGATCCTCCTTGAAAAAGATATTGCTGTGGAGAGAAAATAAAGTGAAAACAAGGAAAACTGATCAATTAGCTCTGATTGAGGGAGTAGAATACAGAGTTCAGAACAGTGAACCAGGCTCAGCAAAGAAAAAACAATAAAACAAACAAACAAAAAACAATCACCTATAGACTTTGCATCTTGGCAAGGTTTCTTGAGCACAGTGAGAAAAGCACAGAAAGTCCATCAACAAGATTGGAAAATATTGCAGAAATTTGTAGACTAAAGAAAATAGACTCCTTGATGTGCAGGAAAGGCTATATTTAAGATAATAACTCAATTTTAAGTTTCACCTACTGTGGAAACTGACTATCTGTAGATCCTCCAGGCTTGGGAAAACCTAATAGGCCACTTGGGAGTCCGGGACTACAAACCCTATCCTCAGCCTCATTATTTTAGTAACAAAAACTACACACAGAATGATAAAGCAACAATAGCAAGCCAAACTCATTAGAGCAATATAAAATAATATGTCCATGAAGGTATGCTTTTATTTTGGAAACTTTGGCAGGCATGCTTAGTAAAACATTAACTGAAACAGTTAAATATACAAATCCATGCTATCCTACTTTATTTTAGATTTAATAATTAAGGTTTACAATTACAAAGGATGGCCAGGCTAGGGCTGATCAAATGTCCTCTTTCCCCTGGTAAAGGTGAGATGCAACATTATGCAAATTTATTTCACTGATTCTTTTTTTTTTTCCTTGCCCTCCTCCCTTTTTTACCACTATCTAATTTGACATGTGGCCTTTCATGCAGAAATATTTTTCTTTATAAATATTTGGAATATCTCCGCATTAACATTGTTTTGATGATGAACTCATTGTTATTCATTCCAGTTAAACCTTGCTGAACAAAAATGTCATTTTCTTTTTCTTTTTTTTTAATTTCTTTATTGATTAAGGTGTCACATATTTGTCCTCATCCCCCCATTCCCATCCCACCCCCCTCCCCACGCATGCCCCAACCCCCTGTTGAACTTAACCGTTGGATAGGCTCATATGCATGCACCTTTGGTTGAACTCTCCCCCTCCCCTCACCCTCCCCTATCCTCCCTCTGAGGCCCGATAGTCCGATCGATGCCTCCTTGTTTCTGGTTCTGTTCTTGTTCCTCAGTCTATGTTGTTCATCATTTCCCCTAGATGAGCGAGATCATATGTCACTAGATATATATTTATAAGAACTGAATGTGAGACGAACAATAATAGTTATGCTGACAGGCAAATGAATCAGTCTGTAGTGAGTTTCTTTCTGGACCAACAGTTATTTTGAGACCCAATTTCAATGTTCAACAGTTCCTTATGTGTACATGTCAGCACTGACCCCTCAGCTCTGGATGGTGGACAAATGGTGGTAACGGAGGTCTGACTCCCTCTGGTTTGGTCTCGGCCGGACCCAGGGGCACGGCTTCACCCGGACTAAGGGGCATGTGGCCTCACCCAGACCCAAGGGGCGCGTGGCCTCACCCGGGCCCGGGACCCAGCCTCACCCGGATGGATCCAGGGGCACACGGCCTCACCCGGACCCAGGATCCGGCTTCACCCATACCCAGGGGCGCAAGTCCTCACCCGGACCCAGGGGCACATGGCCTCACCCGGGCCCAGGGACCCAGCCTCATCCGGGTCCAGTGGCGCGTGGTCTCACCCGGACCCGGGGGCGCGTGGCCTCACCCGGGCCCAGGGACCAAGCCACACCCGGGTCCAGGGGCGCGTGGCCTGTCCCAGATCCAGGGGCGCGTGGCCTCACCCGGATCCAGGGACGTGTGGCCTCACCCGGACCCAGGGGCACGTGGCCTCTCCCAGACCCAGGGGCGCGTGGCCTCACCCGGACCCGGGACCCAGCCTCACCCGGATCCAGGGACGCGTGGCCTCGCCCGGACCCAGGGGCGCGTGGCCTCTCCCAGACCCAGGGGAACGTGGCCTCTCCTGGGCCTAGGCGCGCGAGGCCTCACCCGGATCCAGGGACACATGGTCTCACCCGGACCCAGGGGCGCGAGGCCTCACCCGGATCCAGGGACACATGGCCTCACCCGGACCCAGGGGCGCATGGCCTCTCCCAGACCCAGGGGCACGTGGCCTCTCCCGGGCCTAGGCGCGCGAGGCCTCACCCGGATCCAGGGACACATGGTCTCACCCGGACCCAGGGGCGCGTGGCCTCTCCCAGACCCAGGGGCACGTGGCCTCACCCGGGCCTAGGCGCGCGAGGCCTCACCCGGATCCAGGGACACATGGCCTCACCCGGACCCAGGGGCGCGTGGCCTCTCCCAGACCCAGGGGCACATGGCCTCTCCCGGGCCTAGGCGCGCGAGGCCTCACCCGGATCCAGGGACACATGGCCTCACCCAGACCCAGGGGCGCGAGGCCTCACCCGGATCCAGGGACACATGGTCTCACCCGGACCCAGGGGCGCATGGCCTCTCCCAGACCCAGGGGCACGTGGCCTCACCTGGGCCTAGGCGCGCGAGGCCTCACCCGGATCCAGGGACACATGGCCTCACACGGACCCAGGGGCGCGTGGCCTCTCCCAGACCCAGGGGCACATGGCCTCTCCCGGGCCTAGGCGCGCGAGGCCTCACCCGGATCCAGGGACACATGGCCTCACCCGGACCCAGGGGCGCGTGGCCTCTCCCAGACCCAGGGGCGCGTGGCCTCTCCCAGACCCAGGGGCACATGGCCTCTCCCGGGCCTAGGCGCGTGAGGCCTCACCCGGATCCAGGGACACATGGCCTCACCCGGACCCAGGGGCGCGTGGCCTCTCCCAGACCCAGGGGCGCGTGGCCTCACCCGGGCACGGGACCCAGCGTCATCCGGGTCCAGGGGTACATGGCCTCACCCGGACCCGGAATCCGGCTTCACTTGGACCCAGGGGCACGTGGCCTCATCCAGACCCAGGGACGTGAGGCCTCACCTAGACCCAGAGGCGTGTGACCACACCCGAGCCCAGAGGCGCGCAACCTGGCCCGCACCCGGGTCCCAGCGGGGTTTCGTCTTCTTGATCCCAATTCCTGTTGGTCAATTCCCTCTCAGCAATTCCTTCGGCCATTTTCCCAGAGCTCCAGGACGGCCGCTGTAGAACTCGTTGGGCGGCGGCTCGGCGAAGCTCTGGTGTGCCTGGTGCACGGCGGCGGGCTGGTCCGGTGTTGCTGCGTCGGCCCTTGGGTCTGCAGCGGTGGCCGGTCGCCGAGCTTGCACACCTGGCCACTTCCGGGGCATTGAGATTCTTGAAGGACTTGGAGGTCAGCAAGCGCGGAGTCTCCCACCCCGTGTCTCATAGGGCCTCATCTGTCCGTGCTCGGCAGCCAGTGGAGCCATCCCCTCAGCCGGAGACCGCCGGGGGAACTGTGCCGAGCACGTTCCAGGCTGCCATTGTGTCGCCTGAGCCGTAGTTCTTAAAGTGTGGTCTTTGGGTCACCGGCATCAGCATCATCCCGCATACCCCTCTTTTATTCTAATTGTAGAGCATCCACTCAGCCAGCCCTCTGGTGGTTCTGGATGGTGTCTGCTCTGCTCTCCTGTCATAGTCTCAAAGTTGTTGTGGTAGGCAACAATCAGGCTTCCGCCCTATGCCTCCATCTTGGTCCTCCTTTGTATAGTTAAGTCTTGATTGTTGTTGGTGTCACTGGGAGGGCCCTCTTTGTCTATAAAGGAAGAGTTGCTGTGCAGGAGACACGTTTATGGGCCGGGTCTTGGTGCAGCAAGGCTTCGGCGCTCACTGAATCTGCCTGTCGAATGCGTCCCTTATGCGCGTGGTTGAAATCTGGTGTCATCTCCCACAGACCACTAGATGCCCTCGTTTCTGGGTCTCCAATGGGGTGTAGATCAGCTACTGCCTTAGGCACTCAGCAGGGATTACAGCAAAAACTGTAGTTTCCTCCTCCTGTCTGAGTGGCCCTGGAGCAGTCCGACTAGAACAGCAGATCATCTGGTCAAGCTGCCAGAGGGCAGGCCACCCACATGCACAAGCCATTGCTTGGAGCGCAGATGCAGCTGCAAGACTTGCGGGGCTGGTCTTCAAAACGTGTGGGGTGGGGTCTCAGGGCGGGGCGGGGTCTCAGGGGGGGCGGGGTCTCAGGGCACCAACAGGCCATGGCGCGGCGAACCGCAATGGCTAGAAGTCTGCTCCTTCTGCCTTCCACGTTTCTAAGCCCCCTCGTTCCGCACTCCAGCGCAGCAAACACTGATTGCTGGGCGCACCTCCGCAAGAGTCCCACCTCTCCCCGCATGCGTCTGGGTCTCCCGCGCGTCCCCAGAAGCTGGGTTTCAGGGTGATGGGGAGCTAATCTCCCCTAGGTTTGGAACAAAAGCCCCCTTCCCCCGCCGCCAGCCCGACCCACGCGCCTCCGCACCTCATCCCCTCCGATTTCGCTGGTTTCCTCTTCCCTCTTAGCTGTAAATCTACCATTCAGCCATCTCTCCTGTAGTTCTGGGTGGGAGACGCTCTGTCCTCCGGTCGTGCCCCTGAAATTGCTGTGCACGGCGCAGTTCGCAGTTCCTTTGTTTAAATTTGCCGCCTTCTTGGTTCTCCTCTGTCAAAATGGCTAAAGGACTTGAATGTAAGATGGGAAATCCTAAGAATCCTCCAAATCGGTGTTGGCGGCCTCCGGGGCCCCGAGGATCTCCCTGGGCAGCTTGGCCAGGTCGGTGGCGTGGATGAGCCCCTCCTGCAGAAAGATGGTCTCTTCCTTCACGGAGAGCCGCTGCGCCGAGTCCGCGGCCGCCGCCACAGCAGCTGCCGCGGCGCCCACGAGCCCATGGCCCCGGCTGCGGTGCTGACTGAGAGGAGCAGCCGCCCGGTCTGGGGAGACGCGAGCAGCAGTCGCCACCCTCACCAGTCCATGTTTCAGTTGTATTTCCGAAACTGCCATGCGAGGCAACAGATCAGCCTTTCACCTCCGCTGCCATCTTTTTTTCTCCAAAAATGTCATTTTCTTAACTTCAGCAGTGACTCCTTATTTTTAAGGTTACCACTGAGGCACTCACACGTGATCCTGTGCAAGTTCTCAGAAAGATTTATAAAGCAGAGCTCCAGAACCCTGGGCTCCTAATCAGCAATTCTTTTATTTTTGTTCAATAAGAACATTTGCTAAGTAACCAAAATTAATATATAAATTTACTATTTTTATTTAAGTCAATCTATACAATAAAATCAATCTTCTAAATTTAACATTATAGTCATCACAATGAATACACTATTACCTCACGATTTCCCTAATTCATATGTTTCATATGTATTTGTTGTGCTCATTTATTCCTCTAATGCCTTTCTATCTATGGTCACCATATTTAAGAAAAGAAAATTAGTGTAATTCCTTACAGTGTCAAATAGTGCTTTGAATATATCAAACACTTTATAGACTTTACAGTTAGACATATTTGATGGTCTTGTCTGGGTAAATAGGAGAAAGTTAGTTTAATAGCTCCATGACAGAAATTTACCTAACTTATTTAAAAAGAAGAGAACATAAGTGTGTAAACACATTGAAATGTGCATATTATGTCCCTGTAACCTGATGGAAATATCTAGATTCAAATTTCATTTTATGTTTGTAAGTTGAACAAAAGGTGGTTTTTATGTTATTTATTTTTCAGGTTTTATATAGTCTCATTATTAAACTTTAATTATACACTGATGAAATGAATTTCCTTATTAATTGTCAGGTTTTATTCTGAGGTTACATCAGATGGGGCATATCAATTCATTTATTTTGTCTGTTACATCATCTATATATATTGCTGCAGTCAAATTGATCAAGAAACCATGGCATCAGTTGTTCAGGTAGATAAATGAAATGCAGCATTGTCTCATGAGCATTACCAATGCATTTTTCACTGAAATGTTGCAATATTATGATTTTGATATAAAGGCAATTTAAATATAAACAAAACACTTGCTACAAATTCAATTACAATCTGTCAATTATCTTGATATTTGCTTATGTGAATATATTTTCTGATATAATACAGTTTCTATGGAAAAAAACTGATATTTATTTTCATATTTCATTTTAAATGTAAAGTATTAACTTTCTTGTAAGCAATTACTGCTACAGAGAAAACATTGAGAAACATATTGGAAATTAACATAATTATAATCAAGAGTTCCCTAGTGGTCAAAGCCATTAGTACTCAAACTGCATTATGAATATGCAAATCCAGTATTTTTTATTTAGGTCATTTGTCACTGGTATCAGAAATTGCAAGGCACTGCTGTTGTCTACACTTTTGAAAGGCTTTCAATGACTGGGATTTAACTCAAAAGAGCCTTCTGGTTCATCAACAATCTATGCAAACTGTATAAGATCCATTGATAGGCAAATTTCATCTATGTTCTGATTTTGTTTAAACATTAACACTGATTCTCATTTTCCATTCACATCATATTTGGAGTGATGGGTGATGGAAATGTATTGAGTAAAAATAGTTCTTCTGAAAATGGTCTGATAAAAAGAAATTATATTTGAATAAAATATGAATTCAAAATCAAACTTATATTCTGTTTCCTCACCAAGCTAAGGTGTATTCCTCTATAGTGGAAGCATCATTGCACTTTAATTGTGAATTCAGATAATTTATTAATTTTATCTGTGAATTCAGTTATTCAACTTGAAGCTGAATTTATATAGCATACAAACACTTATAAAGGACATAAAATTCAAACAGGTCATAAGAGCAAAAATGAAGTTGCTAGATGATTATCACATACCATGAAAAATAAGTATAGCTCAATGAATCAGACATTAGAATGTTATTTTGCAGTGTATTTTAGCCACTTCAGTAAAAACAAGGCTGCTGTTAGTTGCATGCTAAATATAGTTTTGACTTAGGTTATTTCATTCCAATATAAATGTTAAAATAAGTTTAAAATAATGAATTATCAATAATTTTCAAAATTAATTAAATAAAATACTTGCTATAAAAATAAACCCAATTCAGGAACTTACCTGCTTCATAACTGTCAAATTATATGACCTTTCCAAGGCTTATTTATAGGATGATTAGAAGAATTAAATAGTGTTATTTATATTATTACTTATAATTATGCTTGGTATATAAAGAATACAACTAAACAACTTATAAAATAAATTTATTATTATAAAACTGTAGGTTCTTTTGAACAAGAAGTACTGCCTTGTGTTTTGAAATTATACCTCCACTCTCATTTTCTATCAATGTTCTGTTCATTCCCTCCCTCTCCAGTCAAGCTAGATGTTCTTGCTTCTTGGACATTTCCTTTTCTTTTTAAAAATCTATTTAATTTTTAAAATCTTTATTGTTGAAAGTATTCACATGTCCCTATTTCTCCCCATTGACCTCTTCTGGCCTGCCCCCTACCTCCTCAGGCCTTCACCACACTATTGTCTGTCCATGGGTTATGCATATATGCATACAAAGTCTTTGGTTGTTCAACAGTCTGGTGTCCAGATTCCATGACATCTTTGCACTCATTACTATGCCCCCATTTAGCTGCATGGTTGATTGTCTCACTTCTTTCAAATTTTTGCTCAGATCACACTCTAGCAATGAGGTCTGCCATGACTACCCTATATACCGTAGTTAAAATACTTACAAATCTTATGTAAAATAGAAACGTCTCCATACCTGGCACTGTTAATCTTCCTTACTTTGCTTTTATTTTAGGAATTTTCACTATTTAGCCTATAACAGATTTACTTATTCATTCATTCATTTATATTCTTTTCTCTCACTACCCATTCCAACAAAAATATAAATTCTATGTTTCTAAAGAAATTGTTATTTTTCTTCAAAGCATTGTCCCAAATACCAATAACAGTATTTGCCCACATCAATAAATTATTTTTAAATCAATAAATGAAGAATAAATGTATTTTAATATTTAAATATTAGACATAGTTTAATATGCTATTTAACAATAGAATCTAGTTAATATCTATTAATATCAGGTAGATTTTCATATTTGCAGAAATTAATTATTATTTTAAGTTAGGTTTTAAGTTACAATTTTTTTTTAAATTTAATGAATATAAAATATGTACATGGGCTTTGGCTTATAGTCAATAATTACCACCTTGCTCCATTCATAGGTATACTTGTTATTGATTTTTAGTCTCCATCTGGAATAAAAAATGAAAGGTAGCTGTTAAAAAAATTTTTAAGTTATGACACATTCAATTCACAGAGTATTTTCAAGTACCTACCACCTTTGCTATACTTCTACTACTAAGAGCTACAGAGATAATCTAGATAAAAATAAATATCATTTGCTTGAAGATATTTAATATTTTAGAGAATAAGAGTTGTGCATAATATTCATGTATAAGATAGACTATGATGAGTGAAATAAAAGCTAAAAATATGACCTGGACAAGGTAGATCTTACATATTATAAAATAATGACATAAAGACTAGGAATTAGGTACTTCAGCATAAGTAATATTACTCTATATAACTAATTGTAAAAATACCCCTACTCTTCTCTAGAGATAAATATGACATATAAATCATAAACTCACAAAAAGGTCAGTTTTAAATTAAAAAAATAAATTAGTTAGTTCTATATTTCCTTAAAGTGATTATATAAGTGTCAGAGCAAGGTTTAATTCTTGGCGTACTTACTCCTAAATCCTGCTTACAGTGTTAATTGTGATTGCACGTTCCTCCTTGAACCCTGCTCATTGTACTTTTGTTGGAAGCACTCACTGCTCCATCCTGCCTACTGGTCCAAGTGTGGGAGCACCGGTCCTGATCCTGCCCAACTGTGCCAAGTGTTGGGTCTGAGCCCCTCTACCAGGGGCTGGACCTTCTGGGATGCCAGGTAGTAGATGGAGAAGCCAGGAGAGGTTGTGGATATATAAGAGAGTCTTTATTGTAGCCCTTGTTGCCATTGCTAACAAGGCGCTATTAGACAAGGCAGTTCTCCAAAGTAAAGTCCTATATAGTAGGTAGCTGCTCACTGGCTAGTTAACAAATCATCTTTCCCACAAAGCAGCAGCAGCCTCTGTCGCCACAGCTCTTATCTGAGCAGCTCGTGCTGCCTCTGTCCCCACAGCCTCTTACAGTAGCTGCATCTGAGCTCACAGCCTCAGTAGCCTTAACATGAAAATATTAATCTATATTCATGAATTCACCATATATATGTTAAAAAATAGTCATAAAGATGCAAAGTGCATCATCACTTGAATTATACTACTTAAAAGTAAATTTAAGAATGTTCAAAAATACAATCAATTTCTTTTTTTTAAATATATTTTTATTGATTTCAGAGAGGCAGGGAGAAGGAAAGAGAGATAGAAACATCAATGATGAATGAGAATCATTGATTGGCTGCCTCCTGCACATGCACTACTGGGGGTTGAGCCCGCAACAGGGGCATGTGCCCTTCACTGGAATCAAACCTGGGACCCTTCAGTCCGCAGACCAATGCTCTATCCCCAGAGCCAAACCAGCTAGGGCTGCAACCTGGCTTATAGATATAGCAGCCAGCTTCCTGCAAAAGGCCAGGGAAAGTATGCAGGTGTGGTCAGTGTGACTATGAAATCTGGGGCAATGGCTTTTCTCTGACCTGCAGGAGGCAGAGAAATGAGCAATGCTACCACACACTCTGCCCGCTGGCAGCGCCTGCCTGGTGCTCAGGGGATTTAGGGCTCTACTCCCTTCTCCATGGGATTATGTTATTCTGCAGGGAGGCTTTACACAATGAGGCGGACCTCCCTGGGCAGGTGTGTAATAGAATGAAATGCTCTCTCTCATTCCCTTATTTCTAGCAAGAAATACAATCAATTTCTAAATATTAATTTTGTATCTTGCTAATTTACTGAATTCATTTATTGGTTTTAGTAAATTTAAATATTTTTTAACTATTGAAAAATTAAACACATTTTGTTATGTGAATATCTGTGGTCTCAGTATATATTACTAATATAAGAAAGTCTTTGATTTTTTAACTAATTTCAAAAAGGTTTATTCTTTAGCTTGCACAAAAGACAATGATATTTTAACTGAACATATCAACTTATTTCTAAAATTCTTGTTGGTGCTGAAAATGATCTAGATTTGTTTATTCTCCATGAAATATTACATAATTAATACTCAAAAATATGTCATAAATGAAGAAACATGGCACAAGTTGAGAAGTTCTTAAGAGAGAAATATATAAAACCAATCTTGATAGTAAAACAACTTTGCAATCACTCTTAAGTTTTTATTTGCTTGTTTTTTAAATCTTCAACATAGACCCTTCTTCTTATATCTAGTACATTGGCATTAACCAATAATCACCTTTATTTTATTTTTCTCAACATAAAAGAAACATACAAACATAGTCATCCTTAATACCCATTTTTAAAATAGAAAATTACTTAAAATTTATTAATGAAAGTTTAAATTTGCAGATATTTTTCTCAAAATTAAAGATTCATTCATTATAATAAGCTGAAGTTCATTTCCATATTCAAAAATAATGAAGTCTTCCTTGACTATTAAAAATTACCACAATTTTCCTGGCCATGTAGTTACTTTAATTGTCTCTACCACATTCTTTAGCAAAATTATACATGCTATGTTACTATTAGTTAGTTTATTACATTAATGTCATTTGACAACAAAATAAATTTTTTTCATATAGGCATACAAGGTCTTTGGTTGATTACCTCCCCCATCCATCCTCCCCCTTCCCCCTCCCCCCCCCTTCCGTATGAGATTCCGCACTCTGTTCCATGCTTTGAGTCTCTGGATCCACTCTGTTCATCAGTTTATTTTGTTCCTTAGATTCCACATATGACTGTGATCATGTGATACTTATCTTTTTCTGACTGACTTATTTCACTTAGCATGATAGTCTCCAGGTCCCTCCATGCTGTCTCAAAGGGTAAGATATTCTTTTTCACTGCTGCATAGTATTACATGGTATAGATGTACTACTGTTTATTTATCCACTCATCTACCGATGGGCACTTGGGCTGTTTCCAGATCTTAGTAAATTGTGCTGCTATGAACATAAGGGTGCATACATTCTTTTTTTTTTTTTTTATTGGTGCTTGGGGTTTCTTAAGATATATTCATAGAAGTGGGATCACTGGGTCAAATAGCAGATTCATATTTAATTTTTTGAAGAAACTCCATACTATTTTCCATAATGGCTGCACCAGTCTGCATTCCCACCAACAGTGTACTAGGGTTCCTTTTACTCCACATTCTCATCAGCACTTGTCATTTGTTGATTTGTTAATGGTAGCCATTCTGACAGGTATGAGATGGTACCTCATTGTCATTTTGGTTTGCATCTCTCAGATGATTAGTGACTGAGCATTTTTTCATATGTCACTTGGCCATCTGTATGTCTTCTTTGGAGAAGTGTCTTTGAAAGGACAAACAAAATTGTTAAACCATTAGCAAGTCTCATCAAGAAATAAAGAGAGAAGACACAAATCAATAAAAGCAGAAACAAAAGTGGAGAAGTATCCACTGACACCACAGAAATACAAAGGATTGTAAGAAAATACTATGAACAACTATATGACAACAAGATGGACAATGTGGATGAAATGGACAAATTCCTATAAAAATACAATATTCCAAAACTGAATCAGGAGGAATCAGAAAACCTGAATAGACCAATAACAACTGATGAAATAGAAGCATTCATAAAAAACAAAAAAAAAAAAAAAAAAACACCTCTCAGCAAACAAAAGCCCAGGACCGAACAGCTTCACAGGGGAGTTTACCAAACATTCAAAGAACTAACACTTATACTCCTCAAACTATTTCAGAAAATCCAAGAGGAAGGCACACTCCCAAACTCTTTTTATGAGGCCAGCATTAATCTAATTCCAAAACCAGATAAAGACACTACAAAGAAAGAGAATTATAGGCCAATATCCCTGATGAACGTAGATGCTAAAATCCTCAAAAAAAAATATTAGCAAATCGCATCCAGTAATATATTAAAAAGATCATACACCATGACCAAGTGGGATTTATTCCAGGGATGCAAGGCTGATACAATATTAGCAAATCAATAAATGTGATACATCACATAAACAAATTAAAAGACAAAAATCACATGATCATATCAATAGAGGCTGAAAAAGGATTCAACAAACTCTAACACCCATTTTTTATAAAAAATCTCAGCAAAGTGGGATAGAGGGAGCATACCTCAACATGATAAAGGCCATATATGACAAACATACAGCCAACATCATACTCAATGGGCAAAAACTAGAAGAATAGGAACAAGACAGGGATGTTCACTTTAACCACTCTTATTCAACATTGTACTGGAAGTCCTAGCCACAGCAATCAGACAAGAAGAAGTAATAAAATACATCCAAATTGGAAAGGAGGAACTAAAACTCTCATTATTCACAGATGACGTGATATTGTACATAGAAAACCATAAAGACTCCACCAAGAGACTACTAGATTTAATAAATGAATTTGGCAATGTCGCAGGATACAAAATCAACACCCAAAAATCGATGGCATTTTATGCACCAATAATGAATTCTCAGAAAGAGAAACTAAACAAACAATCCCACTGACCATTGCAACCAAAAATTAAAATACTTAGGAATAAACTTAACCAAGGAGGCAAAAGACATGTATCAGAAAACTGTAGGATGTTAAAAAAAAAAAAGAGATAGAAGGAGATATAAACAAGTGGAAGAATATACCCATGTTCATGGATTGGCAGAATAAGCATCATTAAAATGTACCCAAGGTAATCAACAGATTCAATGTAATATCCATTAAAATACTAATGGCATATTTCACAGACCTAAAACAAACTGTCCAATAATTTATATGGAATTAAAAAAGACCCCAAATAGCTGCATCAATCCTGAGAAATAAACACAAAGTTGGAGAGATCACAATACCACATACCAAGTTATATTACAAAGCCACTGTTCTCAAAACTGCCTGGTACTTGCACAAGAACAGACATATAGACCAATGGAACAAAACAGAGAACCCAGAGATTGATCCAAGCTATTATGCTCAATTAATATTTGACAAAGGAGGCAAGTGCATACAATGGAGTCAAGAGAGTCTTTTCAATAAATGGTGTTGGAAAAATTGGACAGATTCATGCAAAAAAAATGAAACTAGATCACCAACTTACACCATACACAAGAATAAAATAAAAATGGATAAAAGACTTCAATGTGTCATGAAAACATAAAAATCCAAGAAGAAACCAGAAGCAGCAAAATCTCAGACATCTCTCATAGCACTATGTTTACAAATAGATCTCCTAAGGCAAAGGAAACTAAGGAGAAAATTAAAAAATGGGACTACATCAAAATAAAAAGCTTCTGCACAGAAAAAGAAAGCATCAACAAAATGAAAAGAGAGCTCACTGTATAGGAGAACATATTTTGCAATGATACATCTGATAAAGGGTTAATATCCAAAATATATAAGGAGCTCATACAACTTAACAAAAAGAAGACAAACAACCCAATTTAAAAAATGGGCAAAGGATCAAAATAATTCTTTTAAAACCTGTTAGAGCATTATAAACATATGTTGCAATTGCTTTTTCTTTTATAAACCAAATAGTTTTGTAATATTACTTTTAAGGTTGTTGTTAGAAGATAGGAATCTGAAGATATATAGGAGGTAGTATCCTATCTCTCAAAAATCTTCAAGATCATCATATAGGTGTCTTCTCTGTTCCTGGAACAAGCCAAGGTCTTTCCTGCCTAAAGATTTTTGCACTTGCTTTTCCCAATTCCAGGAATCCTGGTTCTCATCATTTCTTCCACATTGATTGATTCTCATCATTTCTTCCACATTCCTATATTTGGTCTTGGGATATATCCTCAAAAGGGTCTTTTCTAATCATCTTATTTAAATTAACTCCGACAGTGTAACTCATCTAGTCATATATTTTGTCATATATCACTCCACTTATTTATTTTACAGTCTTTCTCACAATCTACAATTATCTTATTTACTCACTTAAACTCACTTCTCCCTACCCTCTGCATGTTAGCCTCATTAAAGAGAGAACATATCTCTCTTAAATTGTCATTATATCTCTTCTCTCAAAACCAGTCTCTACTCAATAAGTGTATATAAATAAATACATATATTTGTTGAATAGTAGGAGGGAAAATAGGCTCAAATAATTCTGAAGGGGAAAGCCAGATATAACTTTATAGTTTTGTTGACATTTTAGCTGATTGTTATAGAGGGAATAAACTATTTCTAGGTGAATGAAAATCATTCACTGTTCATATAAGTAAAGAAAACCCTATGGTTTAGTGTCATTTAATTTGTTTTATGTTATTAATATATGTCCCTTTAAGGTGTTTATTACTTTTAAAAGTACAAATAAATTGTCTGGACCAAAAAACTCAATTCTATATTTTCAGGAAAAGAACAAATTGACAGCGTGCAAGATGAAAATTTTGTCATTTGTCACTTAAATTATTTTTTTAAAAATTGGTGTGGTATACCATTTACTGTAAGTCATAATATTACTATTATCATTGCTACTATTATTATTATTTTCAAAGTGACATAGTACAGTGTAAGCAAATTCCATGAAGAAAATTTCTGCTGTGACTACTCTTCACAGGATAGAAAGTGTTTTCTATTCTGCTACTATCAGATATATTGAGAGGGAAATATCATTAGGTTTTCTTCCCAAATCTAATTACAGGCAGGGAGTGTATGTCAGGCTGAATAGCAAACATACCAGTTACCAATACAGTTTGATATCAACCCAGTGTAGAGGCAGACAGCTTTGGACAGCAGTCCTAGGTAACAGATTTTGCCTGGTGAAACTGATGCCTTGTTCTATCCCACTACCATTGGCATTATACTTTCTGATGGAAACAGCAGTAACATTTTTATACTGCGGCTTCATTTTGACAGTGATGAATTGGTTATAGGACTTGTTGTTTTCTTATTAAACAGAAAAAAAATACAGTATAATTAAAAAGCAAATGATTCTGAGTTGGGGCTTAAAAGTGTATCTATATCTCTATATTAATCTATGTTTAGTAAGCCAATATAACTTAAGCAAGTCAATTTTTATAGCACCTGCAAAAGCATCATTAAGTATTATAAAGTATATTGTTCATGGTGATATTTTCTTTACCTTAAAGTATAATTATTTCATAAATGTGTTTTCATCCAGAGCTAAGTTTAAATCAAAGTACATTTTAACATGTTAAGAAACATTATTCAGAGTCCAGGTGTTAAGGACGTACATGAGGTGGAAGCACAAAAGAATGTTAGTCCTGGAATGAAAATGACCCCATTGACATAACCTGCAGGGCCAGCCAGTGTTTCTACAGAGAGCAGTATTTGCGCTGAACCACGGAGCTGTTCTGCTTTTGCTTCTTTCAGAAGCACCTTTCAACTTGGCACCTAGGTCTACAAATTTTTGAGCAACTTATTTTATTTATTTTTATTGTTGGCACTATTTCTAATGGTAGCAGACATACTTCTGGTTCCATTGATTGCATTTTGCTCACCAGGTATTTCACTGAGGAAGAAAAGAATTGGGAACCATATACAAACTGGCTATCTGCTGTAGAGAAAATATGTTTTTGTTAGAGATCTGCATTCATGTTTGCTAACAGACATAGCCTAATAATATAAACTATTATAGACTGATTGTATTCAGTACTTTTGCAACAAGAGGAAGATATTTTAATCTAGAACTGGGACGAATTGTAAACTTAACAAAAGCAAGAGGGAATTTATAGCCAAAGGGCAGAGTTAGAGGGTCAGTATTTGAAAATTACTTAAAGAAAATGTCATTTGGTAGGGAGATTCTTGCTAAACTGACTTAATAGGATTCTTGCTAAAAGTATCCAAGGTGAGAAGATATCAATGAATGGAATAAGTTAACTTGAATACATGTCAAGGAGGATCAGATACAAAGGGTTCAGGAGGATCCTCTCTACATTCCCCGAGCAGGATTCTTATTAAAACTGGGTTAGGCAGGCTGAGGACACGGTCCAAGGAAGAAGTCTAGTCAAAAAGAGGAATCAGAGACACCTGTTAAAGGTTGGTCAGTGAGACAATGATGATATTTCAAAGTCATCATGTCCAAATTTGAGCTTTTTTTTCCCCTTTCAAATGTTTCTCCCCCAGCCTCTCATCTTACTAAGGGACACTACAAAAAATCTGGTTGTTTATATAAAAATCTATGAAAACTGATTCATCGGGAAATCATGTTAGTTCTGCTCAACAAATATATTTTGAACTCTCTGTCTTCCAAGCCATAACTCTCATCCACATTCTATCACTTCTTACATTGTTTTCTGTAATAGCTTCCTTACCATTCTTTTTATTCCATTTCTGTCAATCTCAACCTCACAGCTAGAATTTAACATTTTACATGTTAAATCAAACTCTGCTGAAAATCCTTCAATGTCTTCTTATTACACTTAGAATAACATCCAAAGTCTTAGTAAGTCTGAAAAAACCTTGCACAATTTGACTCCTGCCCACCCTCCAACATCAACTTCTACCACTCACTTTCTCACTCACTTGAACATGCAAGCTCCTTGACATTTTCATGAACATTCAGCGAGCTTTGCACTTGTTTCTTCTTCCCTTGGCTTCTTGCAGAACTCTCTGACTTCTCATGCTCATCATTCATGTCTTAATTTACATTAAAATGACAAGTAAAGTTTTTACATCTACTTTATTGTTCAGGTTAAGATTTCTAGGTTCTTCCTCCTCCCAACACCTGTCACAGTTCCCACACCATAAAGGTTTACCATAGACTGGGGGGGTTTAATAACAGATACTTATTTTCTCACAGCTCTGGAGGCTGGAAGTTCGAGATCAAGATGCCAGCATGGTGAAAGTCCTTTTCCTGGCTTGCAGACAGGCCACCTTTTCACTGTTCTCATGTGGCAGAAAGAATGAGCATGGTGCTGTGTCTTCCTCTTATAAGGGTAGATCTCTTCTTGATGACCCAGCCTTCATGACTTCCTCTAAACCTACCTACCTTCCAAAGGCCCAACCTTCAACCAAATATCATCACATTCTGTGTTAGAGCTTAAATATGTATTTTTTTGGGGGGAGGGCACAAAAATTTGGCCCATAACAGCCACATTTGATAAGATTAAATAATATGAAGTCCCATCTCATTTATGCTTCTCCACATTGTTTTTTTCTTAACATGCTAATACACACCCACCAAACAAGTTATTATATATCATATAATCCTGTTTATATATGTGCAAACTTACTGTTTATCTGCACCACTACAGTGTAAACTCCCTGGGAGAACAATGTCTACCTTGTATACCTCCAGATCTCTAGCATTAACACAATCTTTAGCACATGGTGCTTAACTATTGGGTGAATGAATGAATTGGAGAATATGATTCATCTTATTCTGGTTACATATCACATAATAGTGCATTCAATACCTCTACAGTAAGATCACTAACATAGACATCTATCTTATTAACCGGTAACTTTTATTGGAAAGCTTTTTTTTATAAAGCTGAAATTTGCCTCTATTTACCATTTATTTTTCAATTCTATTTTTGTTGTTGTTTCTTTTCTGATTCATTAAAGAAAGCAGAGGCTGTGTTTCTCTCAATTTTTTTGTCTGATACAGATTTTAAATAGACACTCTCTTATATGGTAGATTTTAGTCTTTTAGGGTGTCAAGAAACATTTGACCTAAATATAAATCAATTTTGTCTTTCAGAAATCTGAATTTAATATTCTTCTTTCTCAGTGCCACTAGGTGTAGTATAATGCCATGATTAATCATTATTTTACCTAGCCAAGGTGTGTGTGTGTGTGTGTATATATATATATATATATATATACTTTCACACTTGTTATTCAGACCAAAAGTCTTATATGCTAATCCTAAAAGGTCACAAATGTAAATATGGCTTAAATTGATCAGTGTAATTTCAACATTTCCAATTTCAAATATTCTGTCCCAGTTTCTCCTTTCAGAGAAAATGCCTTAATTTTTCATTTAACATAGTGATTGTTTTTGAATCCTCATCTTTCCTGGAAACAACACAATTGATTTGCTTGCTTATTTTTATTACAAATATTGACCCATAGGGTCTTCTCTATTTAAACTATTGAAAAAATTAAGAATTCATTTTTCTTAAAAGAAACAAAAACAAAAAACACCAAGACTTCCCCAAGATGTCCACTTTTGCAAATAAGCATGTAAACATTCTTTTAAAAGGTTTCTAGGAAGAATCTGTGTGTAAATTATGTAAAGTATAATAATAATTATATAAAACCAAGAAAAAATGAAATGAGCATTGTAAAGTTCTAAGGTGGTTTGACTTTGGGTGGTAGGCACACAGTGCAATATACAGATGGGGTATCATGAGAATGTACACTTGAAACCTGCATGACCCTATAAACTAATATCACCCCAATACATTAAAAAAATAAAGTCTATGACTGATTAATAGCCTTCATTGAAATGTAAATGGGTCTGGATTTGACTCATCTTTTTGGTTTGGCTTGAAAAAATAACAACCAAAGCCTTTGTGTCTATTTCGTTCTTCAGGTTAATATTTTCAGATTATTTTTCCTCTCCACACCTTCCTTAAGCCAAATTTAATAAGATTGAAAGGATATGAAGTCCAATCTCATTTAGGCCAAACTAAAAATTTATGATTGCATATTAAATGTTAGTAATGTCTATGCTCAAAGCTTCAAATTACATCCAACCACATCTCAGTATAAATGCACCGCTACCTTAGCATGTGCACACACAGACACACCCACCTCCTCTAATCTTGCTCTAGATTCTCTGTAAAATGGTTTCAAGTTATTTGTAACAGCTCTCATGCTACTGCAGGACAAGTAAACGTAGTTAATGTGTGTGAGTATGTGTGTGAGAGAGAGAAAATGAGAAAGAGAATACAATTTGGTTGTCTTAATGTAACCAATTTAATATGAAATTTAACATAGATTATTTATATTTTTAAATTAGACCCACATATGAATAAGCATCTTACCTGAACAAGAACCATAGCTAAATTGACAGAGGATAAAAAATAAATAATTTTATAAATCATGATAATAATTACTAACACTGGGGTATATGTTTATTCTTTTGCAAGCATTATCCTAAATGCTTTTACATGTATAATTTGTTTTTAAATTTCTCAATATACCTACAGATACACTAAACAACACAAAATGAAGTAGGACTACTAGGAAATATTGTTGTTAACCAATGAAAAATTTAGAATATGTAACCTAATTTGTTGACTTTCTGTTATTAATTTCTAGCTTTATTCCATTATCGTCAGAGAATATAGTTCGTAGAATGCCAATTTTTGTTAGTTTATTGTGTTTGTTTTATGATCCAGAATATGGCCAGTCTGGTGAATGTTCCATCGGTGCTTAAAATAAAATTGTATATTCCACTGTTGCTGGGTGGACTATTCAATATATATTAAGTATATCCTATTCACTGATTTTCTTGTTTAGATCCTCCATGTCCTTTTATGAAGTTTTGTTGTTGTTTCCCCCCCGCCCCCGCCAGTAGTTTTATCAATGTTTGAGAGGGGTGAGGGTGTCTTCTCATATGTTGCATATAAGTGGATCAATTTTTAAATACAATGTTTTTTTAATGTAATCTTAATGATGTATTAGTAATTATTGATATGTCAGTGCTTTGCTGTGCTATTTTCTTATTAAATTTCTTTGTGTTTCCTTTTTTCAATTTTTCTAGCCTTTCTGTGTATTACTTGAATATTTTTAAGATTCCCTGTTATGTTATCTATAGTGTGTTTGAGTGTTATATTTGTATTGGTTTTGTTGTGGTTACTATAAGTATGAAAATATATATGTGTGGCACTGCTGGTAGGAATGCAGACTGGTGCAGCCACTGTGGAAAACAGTATGGAGTTTCCTCATAAAACTAAAAATGGAACTTCCATTTGACCCAGTAATCCCACTCCTAGGAATATATCCTAAAAAATATATTTTTATATTATATAATACGCTGAGTGGGTTGCAACAGAGAACCACTGTTGTAGAGCCTAAGACCATCGGAAAACACAGATATTTAAATTATGATTCATAACAGTAGCAAAATTACAGTTATGAAGTAGCAACGAAAATAATTTTATGGTTGGGGGTCACCACAACATGAGGAATTGTATTAAAGGGTCGCAGCATTAGAAAGGTTGAGAACCACTGGTCTATAGGTTTTATATTTTACAACTTCACGTGAATTGTGAAGATTTCATTTTCATTTATGTTCCTTTACATTCTCCAATAAAATATTATCTTGAGTGTCAAATAGTGTTATACTTTTAGTTTCAACCATCAAACATGACTTACATAATTCATGGGAAGAGTAGTTGATTGTATGTGCCTATATTTCTGCATTTTACTGTTCTTCTTCCTTCCTGATACTCCAGCATTCTTTATTTTATCATGACTCTTTTGCAGAAAGATCTTTATTCAGCCAGTCTTCAATATAGGTCTTCTAGCAAAATATGCTTTCACTTTTCTTTTGACTGAAAATGTCCTCATGCCTCCTTCATTCCAGAGAGCACAGTTTCACTAGATACAGAATTTACAGTTGATAGTTCTTTTCTTTCAGCACTTGGAAAATTGTGTTCCAGTTTCTTCTAGTCTCCATGGTTTCAGATGAATTTTCCGGCATTTAAATTGGTATTCTCCTACAAAAATGCATTGTTTCTCTCTCCCCGCTTTCACATTTTTTTTCCCCCTCTCTCTTTTACTTTTCATAAGGGTAATTATGAAGTGCTTTGTTATGGATTTCTATGGAATTATCCTGCTTGGGGTTTGTCCTACTTCCAGAATTTGTAAATTTGTGTGTTTTGCCAAATTTGGAGAATTTTCAGCCATTATTTTTTATAGTATTTTAATCTCATTTTTATGTTCTTCTTCTTGGATTGTGAGGAAAGAAATATTGGAAATTTTGTTGTTGTCCCATAGGTCTCTGAAGCTCCATTCATTTTTTTTTTTTTTGCCTGTTTTCTCTGACCAACATCCTTTATTGTTCAGATCAGGTAAATTCTGTTGATCTATTCTCAAGTTCACTGATTCAATAAATTACCCTATAATTGAGCCCTTTCATTCACTTTGTGATATCTGGGTTGTTGCTTTGCTTTGTGTTTCATTTATGTAATTCATTAATTCTGTTTATTAATTAATAAACTTTAATTTTAAAGCAGTTTTAAGTTTTCAGAAAATATAGCCATATGCCATCTCATCTGTCCCTGCAAACATTCACACAGCCTCCTTTATTATGTGCTAGAGGCCTGGTGAATGAAATTCATGCACTAGGGGGGGGGGGTGTCCCTCAGCTCAGCCTGCACCCTCTCCAATCTGGGATCCCTCTTGCAATCTGGGACTGCTGGCTCCCAACCACTCGCCTGCCTGCCTGATTGCCCTTAACCACTCTGCCTGACAGCCTGATCACCCTCTAACCACTTCCCTGCCAGTCTAATTGATGCCTAACTGCTCCCCTGCTGTCCCAATTGCCCCCAACTACCCTCCCCTGCAGGCCTGGTCACCCCCAACTGCCCTCCCCTGCTGGCCTGATCACCCCTAAGTGCCCCCCGCCTGCTGTCCTGGTTGCTCCTAACTGCCCTCCCCTGCTGGTCTGATCACCCACAACTGCCCTTTCCTGTCAGCCATTTTGTGGTGGTCATCTTGTGACCACATAGGGGCAGCCATCTTTGACCACATGGGGGTGGCCATCTTGTGTGAAGACATGATGGTCAATTTGCATATTAACTCTTTATTATATATGATACTTTGGTTATAGTTGATAAACCAATATTGATATATTATTATCAACTAAATTTCATGCTTTACACTAGGGTTTTTTTCTTTGTGTTGTATTTTCTATGGGTTTTGACAAATATATGCATGTATCCACTGTTTGGCCACCATGACAGTATATATGGAAAGTTTTGCTGCCCTAAAAATTCTCTGTGCCTTATTTATTCATCCCTTTCTCCTTCCTTCCACATGTCCCTGGCCACTATTTATAATTTTACTGTATCTTTTGTCCAAAAACATATAAATGAAATTATGTTGGCTTTTCAGACAAGTTCATTTTTACTTAGCAATATGGACTTTTTATTCCCATTTGGTTTTCATGGTTTCATAGCTCTTTTGGGGGAGGGGGGCACTGAGTAACATTCCTGTGTTTATTTGTCCAATCACCTATTGAAGCACACAATTATACACATTCATGTGCAGGTCTTGTGTGGACATAGTTTTCAACTTATTTGAGTAAAAACTAAGGAGTGCAATTGCTAGATCATGTGGTAAAGGTATGTTTAATTTTGCAAAAATCTGCCAAACTATTTTCCATAGAGGCTGTACCATTTTTCACTTTTAGCAGCAAGGAATAATAGTTTCTATAGCTATACATCCTATACAATATTGATGTTATCATATTCTGGATCAGTATTTTGTGCATCCTGTAGGTGTGTAGTGATATCTCACCATTTTAATTTTCAATTTCATCATGACAGGTGATATTTACTGTAGCTATCCTTTTATTTGCTTATTTACCATTTGTGTATCTTCTTTGGTAAAGTGTCTCTTTAGATCACTTGCCCATTTTATAACTGGGTTGTTTGTTTTCTAATTGTTAAGTTTTAGAAGTTCTTTGTATAATTTGGTACTGATTTTTTTTATCAGATATGAGATATGCAAAGATTTTCTCCAATGTGTGGTGTGTCTTTACATCCCCTTATGACTATTAAAGCAATAACAAATACCTTTATTGTGATGTAATTCACATACTATACAATTAATCCAATTAAATATAGTTCTCTCCATGATAATATAATTTGCATCCACACAATACAAAGCACATTAACATTCTCTTAATGTATGATTTTTATTTGGTTTTCAGGATTTGTATTCATTTTAAGAAATTAAGCTCATAAGGAATTAGATTATATACATTTTTCTATAAACATGGGAAATTTTAAATATCCTGATATATCTGTGTGTCTCTGTGTGTGTGTGTGTGTGTGTGTGTGTGTGTGTGTGTGTGAGAGAGAGAGAGAGAGAGAGAGAGAGAGAGAAGCTTATGTATACAATATACTTTCACTTATTTTTATATTTTGAAAGCAGCATATATTATAACAGCTCCGGAGTGTCTATACACTAAAACGTCCAGTCTGGTTCATGATAGAATTGCATTGCCAGTTTTAACATTCAAACAATGTGAAATTCTCAGATTCTAACCTAAAAGGTTAGCAATTTTAACTTTTATTTTAGTGCTGCTTTTTGAAAGCATAGACTACTGTTTGATGGTTTTCATATGGAGTGCCTCAGCACAAAGATCTTTATTCTTACGGTAAAGGAGTGAATTCATCTTGGTCATTCTAATCTTTAAATCTTAACTTGTCCAAAGTTCAGGTAAAACAAGCATACAGATACCATGCAATATTAACAAATCTGTCTTAAGTATATGAGCTAGCCTTAAATATCTAGCATAGATTTTAGGCTATTTCTTTAACTGAGTCCTTGTTTCTAAGAACACAGATATTAATGTATTACTTCTTGTATAAAGTGACATTTTATTTACACTCTGGTAAACAAGGTGGGGCTACTTTAAAGTACATAATGTTTTGTGTTGTTGTTGCTTTTTTAAAAATAAATATTTATTGTTGAAACTATTACATATGTCCCTTTTTCCCCCCATTGTCCTCTCCCACCCCCCATCCCCCAAACCTTCACCACCCACTGTCTGTGTCTATGGGTTATGCATGTACGCATATGAGTTCATTGGTTGATCTGTGTTGTTTTTTTAAAATGAAACATCATTTTATCAGTTCAATTGAAATAATGGAAGTAGAATTAATGCCTCAGCCTGGGTAAGCACTGAAGTACAAATAGTGATTGAATGAATTTGAAGGGAAAAAAAGGAGAGAGAAAATTTTTGGAACATGGAATACAGTGTGGTGATTGTCCAAAAGGCGGGGGAGGATGGGGAGTGATGGAGGAGGGTACAGGTGGCTAAATGGTAATGAACCAAGACTTGACTTGGGGTAGTTAACACACAACACAGTGTACAGATGATGTGTTGTAGAATTGTGCACCTGAAACCTGTATCACCCCAGTAAGTTCAATAAAAGGGAAACAAAAAGAGAGAAACTCTTGTCTTGGGAAACTTAGCACCTCAGCTTAGTTCTGTAGTAAAGTAAATGTGGAAACTGATCATTACAACTCAATGTAATAAGTACCAAGTTAGACAAAAAAAAAATATTTTTTTTCAAGTTCAAAGACAGGGAAAAAGAAAAAAAATAATACAGTAGGCATGTTTATTCTTATCCACTACCACAGGTGCATATACCTTAAATGGCAATGCAATAAACACAAGGAAGAAAGAGATATAAACTTCTTAATGGTAAATTTGGAGACATTTCTCTGTCCAGAAATTTTTTATTGTAAACTTCTATGATATGATTTTGTGATTAAATAAATCTTAAACTCTAGAAGGCCTTAAATTATTTGAAACTTTTGATAAAGACCAGTTTGTGTTGGGTTAGAGTTTTTTTTTTTTTTTTTTCTTCAGAAGTAACTTTTATATCTGGAAATTTAGTTTCAACCGTGGTTTAGATTTGAAGAGTTTAGTGAATAATGTTGTTATGGCTTATTCTGAGATCTGTGTTTAAGGGGCCTATGAAGTATTAAAATGGATTCTATGAAAAGCCATCTAGAATATACTATCTAGTATATTAATGTAGAAGAAGATGGAGACATCAAACAGAATCTCTTTGTAAGAATAACTTTGTAGACTTGGTGTGCTAGGCAGAATTCTAATATGGGCCCCATGTTTTCCAGACCCTGGTGTTATTCCCTAAAATACTCTCCCCTTGAGTGTCGTTGAGACCTGTGACTCGTCTCTAATCAATAAAATATGACAGAAGTAATGGGGATAGGATGTCATTCTCATGATTTGACTATTTGATTATTTCTCTATATACATGCATTAGATAGACTCTTCAGTTGGCTTTGAAGAGCAAGCTGTTAAAATGTGAAATGCTCATGAAGAGTACAACATGACAAGAAATTACTTCTATCTGTTGAGGAATTTTATCTCTGGCCTTAAATGTCAAAGAACTGAAAACTGCAATAACCACGTGAGCTCAGAAGAGGAGTACTCATTTAAGCTGTGCTGATTCTTGACCAATGAAAACTATCCTATAAAATAAAAGCCTAATATGCTGTGTCCTACTGCTCAACCATTTCCTATAACATGCACTGACCACCAGGGGGCAGACGTTCCAAACGGTAGATTATCTTGCTGCTGGAGTCTGGCCTGTCGGGATGGGTGAGATGAGCCAGACAGGCCCTGGAATCCTCCCGCTGACCTTCCTTGGCCCGGATCATGCACCAGTGGGGTCCCTCAGTCTGGCCTATGCCCTCTCTCAATCTAAGTCCCCTTGGGGGATGTCAGAGAGTCAGTTTCAGCCCAATCCCTGCTGGCCAAGCCAAGGGACCCCAACAGTGCACAAATCCGTGCACCAGGCCTCTAGTTAGATAATAATGGGTGTGGTTTTAAGCCACTAATTTTGTGATAATATGCTATACAACATACAAAGCCAATATACTTGCTGAGACATTTTCTATGTATCTCAATCTCTCAGCCATCTAAACTTGGTTAAAGGTAGTAGAGAATTCCTATGTATTACAACTTGATTTCAGTAGTATGTTGAAGAAAAAATAAAAACATCATAAATCTTGCATTTACTTTCATTTTATATTATGGGAAAGTCTTGAGGGAAATATCCGAGGCTGCTTTGATGGCTCCACTGAGTCATCAGAGACCCAGGCTCCTTCCAGCTCTCTTCAACCTTCATCTTTCTTTTTAAAAGACTGCTAAGGCTTCAGACATATTTGTGGTTCAGGAAGCAAGAACAATGAAACATGTGTAAAAGAATGTTTAAAGGGACTCTTGTAGATGTATCCTTAACTTCTATGTCTACTCCTTTGACTACAATTTAACCAACTAGCCACCCATCTTTGCAATGTACACTGGAAAATCTAGCTTTTTAAGCTGAAAAATTATTCCTCCAACAAAACATGGGTTTCTGTTAGTAAGGAAGAAGAGAAACACCAGATTCTGGTACTTAAGATATATATTTTTATACTGATATATATTTGTTATTATTGTCAGTAAGACTATGAGTAATGAGTACTAATAATCATTATGTTAAAATATGAGGACAATTCTAATTATGTTTCATTCTGTTAAAAATGTAGATTCATATCATATGAAGAATTAATTTGTTAAATCATTATTTCTGTCAATTAATTGATTTTATATTATAAATAATGATCTAAAGGCTACAATTTATTTCTATTTGCAAATAGACCAACATTTTTCCTTATTTTTCTTTGTACTTGTTGAATTCATTTATTCTGGCTTATTAGGAAATGTATTTTGGGATAATTAGAAATCATTTGTGATGATTCAATGAGTATTACATTAGTTCCAATAATTTTCTCATTTATCCTTAATATTCTATGCTTCATTTTTAATAACAAAGAATGGTAAAGAGTAAAATATATCTCTTATAATTCAACTCAATATTAATTATTTCTTAGCATCATCAAAATCAAAATATGTATGTTTAAAAATATTGATAAATTGGTTCTAAAGACAATATTGACTACCTGACCAAAAATATAAGAGATAGACATTTGAAAAAAAAAATTATTGGAGCTTTTCTAAGAGTAACTGATAACTGTTCCTCTGCATCATACATTCAAAGTTAGAATCAATTGAAAAATCCTATATAATAAAGAGGTAATATGGAAATTGACTGTCACACCCTCACATAAGATGGCCTACCCCATGTGGTCACAAGATGGCCACCACAAGACGGCCGACAGGGGAGGGCAGTTGGGGGCAACCAGGGTGGCAGGGGAGGGCAGTTGGGGGTGACCGGGCCAGCAGGGGAGGTAAGTTGGGGGCAATTGGGCCAGCAGGGGAGTGGTTAGGGGGTGATCAGGCTGGCAGGCAGAAGCGTTTAGGGACAATAAGACAGACAGGCCAGCAAGCGGTTGGGAGCCAGCAGTCCCGGATTGTGAGAGGGATGTAAAACTGCCTAAACCTACAGTCGGACATCCTCCAAGGGGTTCCCAGATTAGAGAGGGTGCAGGCTGGGCTGAGGGACACCCACCCCCCCAGTGCACGAATTTTGTGCACCAGGCCTCTAGTAAGAAATAAGAATAGAAGCATGGAGATTAAATAAATTTTTATTGCTGGTAAACCTGATTAACATAGCTTAGATTTAAGACAGTCTGTTTCCTAATACTTCCAACACTAAATGGAAATTCCTCATATAAATTCAGGTAGAGAGAAACAAGTGTACACTGAGTGGCCAGATTATTATGACCTCTGAACGCATAATAATCTGGCCACTCAGTGTGTGTGTGTGTGTGTGTGTGTGTGTGTAGATATAGATATAGATATAGATATAGATATAGATATAGATATAGATATAGATATAGATATAGATATAGATATAGATATAGATATTAGAGGCCTGGTGCATGAATTCATGCATGGGTGGGGGTCCGGCCAGCCTGACCAGGGGGAGGGGACATGGGCGGTTGGCTGGCCTGCCTGCTGGTCGAACTCCTGGTCGAGGGGACAATTTGCCTATTAGCCTTTTATTATATAGGAGGATATACACTGAGTGGCCAGATTATTATGCGTTCAGAGATCATAATAATCTGGCCACTCAGTGTAGATGTACCCAAGTGGTAGATCACTTACCTCCTGACAGAGGTAAACACAGGCATCCAGGGGAAGCTTCTCCAAAGATAAAGAACTCAGAAGTCCCTAAGCTGCTGAGTCACATGTGCTTCCTTCTTTTCAGTTGTGCCTCACTCCTTGTTTTATATGGGGAAGCTAGAGAGATTTGGCATTGGCTGGAAAGTATGACTATTCTTCTCATATTTTTTTTTTCTAGAGAATTGAAGTTAACTACTTTCTATTGAATGTTGAGAGAGGAGGATATATATTTTCCCTAGGAATGTTATAGCATTAATAGTGTTGTTCTTAGTATGTTCTTTAAATGTTTAAGCTCAAAATTTTCTCATTATGGTGCATATTGAGATTCAGTAATAATATCTTGCTCTAATGTTTATTTATTTACACACATTGTTATGCATTCTGCATTCATTAGGTGTAACACTTCCCCCCCCCTTTCTATCATTCAAGAACATAATTCATTATTACCAATTTTTCAGATTGTGAAACTGAGACACATTCAGATGGGATAAGAAAATTATTGAAGATTACATGGTAACTAAATTGTCAATCTAGACTCCTTTTAGCCTAATTGCAATTTCTATTTTTTAACACTAGAAAATCTACTCCACCCTATGCAGGGCTAATATTACTATTAAAGCTTTGAAATTTTATGTTGGAACTTATTGTAAAGGAGGAAAAGAAGAAAAATATATCTGTGCTAATTTCATAAGAAGAATTCCCATTTTTTAAAACATGACAGCATCTTATTGATAAAGTATGAGATTATTGGGCAAACTTTTAAACAGATTTTAAAGCCCCTGTATTTATTTAAAAAGTAAACATTAAGTACACATAATTAATAGATAAATATATATATATTATTTTCACATATTGCAAAATTAATGTAGACTTTGTATATTACAATATAAATTTTATTTTTTAAGCATTCTTGTTATTTGAAGACATGACATTCTTCTGGAGAGCAGACTAGAAGTACAATGTTCTTTTACCTTTAGGAGTCTATCAACAATAGGGTGAAGGCCTGGGGTTGGGGGAGCGGGTTGGCTAGAAGAGGTAAATGGGAGGAAAAGGAGACATATGTAATACTTTCAAAAAGAAATATATATTTTTAAAAAGGTACTAACATTTTCAGTCCTGAGGCAGGGATTATATAAGAAAAGAATTTTGAAGAGGGACAATTTTGCTAATTAAAAGCAGAGAAGATGACCAAAGGTTTTTATTTCTAACACTATAACTACAAATTGTGTTAAGAGTTCAGGAAGTACAGAAACAATCCACAGCATTCCTTTTTTCCAAGAAATGTGTCTGCCTTTTGTAGCAAGAGTCCTAGAAAGTGGCATGAAACACCCAGTTACTCCTCTTCATTACTCTTACTCTACCACTGGTGTTCAATGGTTTATCCATAGCTAATATATAGTTTGAATTTGGAAAACACCATAATTGATGAGATATTAGACAACCATATAGCTTTCCTAATTGAATCGTATACACACATGGCTAGAACTCTCCTTAACTCCCTTGACATCTACATTTAGATTCCATTTATATCCTAGAACTGCATTTATGTCTCATATATAGCCATCCTTCAGATTATTATACTAGAAAGCAATGTTACAAATGCCTAGCTGTAACAGCAGGATATTGTGTTGTGTTAGACAAAATCAGTGTTGAATTTCATGTTCTTTATTTGTAACCATGTTACTGATGAAATTTGCAAGTGTGATGAATAAAATTTAGGTGATTCAAGGCATTTGAATGAAACTTAAAAAGTATGTTTCAGAAGTAAATGTTTAAAATTACACATAATTTTAGGGGAAAATCCTAGATTATATAAATATTATTTTGATAAATCTAGAGTCACTAGGTTCATATTTCTGCAGTTATTGATTTTGTTTCTAGTGCCACATAAAAATATGGTACTTAGAAGACTGCATATTAGGATGCATTTTTAATTCTCTAACAAGCCTACTAAAAGTGAATGGTAAATTGAAAATTTACTTAATTGGAGAACTGATATTATGAGAAATAAATGAATAGCAAAATATTTGTGTTAAATGTCTTAGAAATTGAATAATTTACATAATTTTCCAAGTATCAGGATATAAAAACATCTTTAATGTTAAATATGCTATGATTTAACACGAACCTTTTAAAAAAGTTATTTTCTTATAATGAGACTAGGAGCCCAGCGCACAATTCAAAATTGCGCGGCGCTGCCCACCCTTTAGTTGCTGATCCGGCCCTGCCTCCCTCTCCGGCCCTTGAAGCAGCCACGGTTTTTACTGATCAGGCCCTCCCCCAGCACAGGATGGTGGTAGCCCCTGATGCCCTGCCCACGATGCTGCACGTGCAACCTCCTCTGTTGGGTTGACCCGTTATGGCATCCTGGTAAATTAGCATATTTATCTATTATATAGATAGATAAGTAACTGGCAAATTGAATGAATAGAATGATATTTAAATTTGTATTGATTAATTGATTGATTTTAGAGAGAGAAAGCAACAGAGAGAGAAAGATAAATATCGATTTGTTGTTCCACTTATTTATGCATTCATTGGCAGTTTCTTGTATGTGGCCTGACTGAGGATTGAACCCACAAACTTTGAGTATGATGCTCTAACCAACTGAGTACCCGGCCAGGGCTAAAATATTATTTAGATGAGCATTTAATAATGCTTTTATTGAAGTTACCACTTCCACTCTTTTATCTTCTGTTGACTAAAGGAAATAGCAAAGTATTTCTTCTTGGTATCATTTGTGGGGCAGAAGATGATCAAGTTTTATGGATACACCTTCTGTAGTTTCATTTCTGTTAGTTCTGGAATTGTTTCACTGATACATTTTAACAGAAAGAATATAGGCATGAAATGTATAACCTTCTTCTCAATCTTCATGATTCCTGTGAGCTGCAGCAAATCACTCTTGCCTTGGTTGACACATACAACCACCAGGATTAAAAGGTATAATAATGCTGATAATCTACACTATAAAAGAGAAACATGCAAATTGACCATACCTCTGCTACACCCACCAGCCATGCCCACTATCCAATCAGGAGCGAGTATGCAAATTAACCCAACAAATATGGAGGCAGCCACAGAGCTGAAGTGAGCAGGAGACTTGGGTTGCCTGCGGCGATGGAGGAAGCCAAGCTTCCCACCAGCCCTGGCCAGCCCTGGCCTCTGCTCAAGGCTACAATGTTTCAATTATAGAAGATAAATAAATCCTAGATACCTGCTTCCAGCTGGCCCTGGCCTCCACTCAAGGAGGCGCTAAAAAAAAAAAAAAAAAGAAGAAGAACATGAGGGGCTGGGAACTTGGGTCACCAGGGGGTGTGGCCAGCCTGCAAATGGCCATCAGTCCACCACCTAAGCTGGCCACACCCCCATGGGGTGAGGGTCCCCACTCGGGGACTTGGCCAGCCTGCAAACAGCCCTCACCCAGGCTGGCCACACACCCCCAGAGGGGACCCTCACCCCATGGGAGAGTGGCCGGCCTGCAAACCACCACAGGCCCCTTGCCCAGGCTGCCCCACACCCCAAGGGAACCCCCATCCTGATCCAGGACACCCTTCAGGGCAAACCAGCCGGCCCCCACCCATGCACCAGGCCTCTATCTATACTAATAAAAGGATAATATGCTAATTAGTCTGGGAGACCTTCCAGGAGACTTTCTGGACTTTCTTCTGGACAAAGCCATGGTGGTGGGGCTGAGGTAGAGGCAGTTAGAGGCCAAGAGGGTAGGGCAGTTGTGGTTGATCAGACCAGGATGGGACAGCAGTTGTGAGTGATCAGGATGATGGGGGGCGGGGCCATTGGGAATAAGCAGACCAGCAGGGGGGCCAGTTGGGGGTGAGCAGGCCAGTAGGGAGGGAAGGTGAGGGCAAGCAGGCCAGCAGGGGGCACAGTTGGGGGTGAGCAGGCTGGGAGGGGGGGGCAGTTGGGGGTGAGCACACTCGCACGGGGGAAGTTGGCGGTGATCAGGCTGGTGGGGGGGCATTTGGGGGTGAGCAGGCCGACAGCAGGGGGCAGTTGGGGGTGAGCAGGCCGGCAGGCAGAGTGGTTAGGGGCAATCAGGCAGGCAGGCAGGCAGGTGAGCGGTTAGGAGCCAGCAGTCCTGGATTGCAAGAGGGATATTCGACTGCCGGTTTAGGCTCGATCTCTGTAAACCAGCAGTAGGAATTCTTTCGAGGGATCCCAGATTGGAGAGGCTGCAGGCCAGGTTGAAGGACACCCCCTCCCCCATGCACAAATTTCATGCACTGGGCCACTAGTAATAAATAATAATAATAATAATATAATAGGAAAGATAGCAGTTAAAAAGTTGAGATTACCAGAGGCAAGGAAATAAATGAAAACATTAGTAATAGTATGAAAGGAGATGGGATACAGTACAGTTTAGGACATTAAAGAGAAGGATGATAGGCAATATGTAAAGCTTGTGTTAGAAATCTGAATTGGGTTTTTTTTGTAAAAATCAATAACTGTAATATCGCAGTAACTAGTAAATGGGAACCTTGCTATTAAATAAACTGATTACTTAAGAAAACAGAATGCTTGTACCATAACTCCACAGTGACAAAGACCTAACAGGTAGGGTGAGAATGTAGTAAAGCGGCTACAAAGAAAACTGCCATTGACTATGGCTTCAGTGTTGGTATGCTGAGTAGGTTCACCCAGCGTGCTTTTTATTTCTTTTATTAAAAGATAAATGTGTAGCCCTGACCAGTTTGGCTCAGTGGACAGAGCGTCGGCCTATGGACTGAAGGGTCCCAGGTTCAATTCCAGTCAAGGGCATGTACCTCGGTTGCAGGCACATCCCCAGTAGGGGGTGTGCAAGTGGCACCTGATTGATGTTTCTAACTCTCTATCCCTCTCCCTTCCTCTCTGTAAAAAATCAATAAAATATATATTTTTAAAAAAGATAAATGTGTATTTCTCTCTCATGTAAAAGTTCAGGGAGGGTAGTCCAGGGATGACACAGAATCGGCTATAGTGTTTTAATACTTTATTGCTTCCAAACAAAGTACACATTGTCAGAACTCTACCAGGATAGCAGTAGTCTACAGATCTATTTTGGGATTGTAGGGCAGTAGCATGGGATGCTCATTATTTCACTGTTCAAAATATGCAATATTTTAACTCCAGAGTTCAACTAGCAGTTTGGAGCTAAAAATATACAATGCGATCCTGTTTCTTTAAAAGGTCATTCAGCAGTAGAAAGCAAAAGTTGAAACAGCCATCAAACCTTTAGTCACCCAAATTACTTTCTGAGGCATTTAGCACAATTAAAATTCATCATTAAGTAAACTGCCCCTCAGCCCTAGGCACTAACTAGTTTCATTTCACATTTATTTAAATACTCTCATTAATTTTAGTATCCTTTGAGATTATAGTAGATTTATTTTACAGATAAGAAAATTGAGACCCACATCATTTAAATAATTGTTCAGCATCACATTAGTTCATTGTAGGATGAAAACTAGAAAACAGGTCACATTGTCAGTCTACTTCTATCTTAACATTTTGACATGATTGAGAAGCAAGCCTTGCTAAACTGTGGGCTCTGCCGAGTAGGGAGTATGTGAATACTCAATAAGCTCTAAGTACTTAATGTTTAATATATAGACACACTTAATAAGTACTGGTTCAAAGATTGTATAGAGGTTGATAATCAAGATAAGAACTTTTTTTTTTTTCAAAACTAAGATTTGTTTACTAAAAAAGAACAGTGAACTTAATTTTCTTTTTCTAGGGTGGCAATTTCAATAGCTGTTGTAAAAGAGGTGAAAACATAAGTAGTACTGAACTAAATTATGGCCTTGCATATATTTTTAAGAGTAAAACAGTTAAATATTGTTATGTCTGTTAAAACATTACTCATTGGATAAAATTTAAGCAAGGACTAGAAATGTTCTCAACATGAGCAAGGTGGCATACCTATCCAAAAGAAACTGAACGTTGCAATTACAAAACAGTAGCATGCACTTATACGCATGAAAAGAACATGTATCATTAATATGTTGTCAGCAGATCTTTTTCTAAAACAATTTAATTGGTAATACAGAGGGAAAATTTAGTTGCTTTGCTTCATAGAATGTGCAAATGAGCAATTATAAGGCAATCCTGAAAATGAAGTATGTGTTCCACTATACCACTTACGTCTAATCTTAGGCTTTTTACCTCATTTACTTAACTGCCTTGCCATTTATTCTCACCCTTAAACACAATACCTGATCATGTATCTCTCTTAATGTTAAAAAACAGTGAGTTATATGGGAAAAACCCAACAACAGATAGTTGTTGGGCAAGACAGAGACAAAATAAAATAATCAAGTGATAAATATACAGTAAAGCTGCTTTATGTTGGTAGTGAGGTGAATAGGTTTCTTAGAGCAAACTTCTAATATTTATTTGTTTATGTAGACAATTATAATGGGTATGTTTTTGCATGTGTAATGAAAATACCTCCAATAATAAAATTCAGTAAAATGCATCATCTAAACTCAAAGATTTTCAATTTTTAGATTAGATTTTACAGAAATTCAAGTAACATTAAGAATATTCTGCTAGGCATATAGAAACAAAACACAATACATGTTACAAAATAAACTGATAAATTTATTTCAAAGCATTTTGAATATTTTTTAAATCGCATAATGCATTTTTCATACTAGCCAGTTTATATATTTTTCTTGGAGGCAAATATTAAGGCAAACAAATCAGCCTGCTGTACATGCTTTTCTGTGATTTACCGGAGACGTCAACAACCACTTCAGTTTTCTCTTGGCAGTAAAATAGGAAATGTGTGTCCAGGGAACATAAATCTACTGTGACTTCTCTATCCAATTTCAGTTGTTTTACTGCCATTGATTCCAATGTGTCACACTGTGTAAGAATAATGGAAATTAACACTATGTGGTGACTGCCAAATTCATTTCACATGATAGTAATCACAGTAATAATCAAAATAATATACAATCACTCATGAGAATAAGCCCAATTCTAGGACCATAGTCCCAGAGAAATCAGGCTAAAGAAAATCAGACAAATGTTTTTAATGAAATCAGTTATTGTATTTTATACCTTTTTTTGTTTGTTTTCATGAGCATCTGTTATGTGGGAATGCATTTTATTTTACAGGTGTGTGTGTGTGTGTGTGTGTGTGTGTGTGTGTGTGTGTGTGTTTTGTTTTGTTTTAAACAGACAGATGTTTGTATTTTTTCTAGTCTAGTAATTGGAGGAGAAATTAGGGGCAATGAGAATGGCAACAAGGAAGAAGTTGGCCAAAATCTGGTGGTTATGTAGAATTCCCAAGAAACCACTAGTAAAACAGATTTTAGGTTACTTATACAAGGAGAATTCTTCACAACACCTCATTTTTACTGTTTGCCATATAATCACTCTGCCTATGAAATACTTAAAAGATGCTGCTATCTTGGCAGTGAGGGAGGTTAACAGATAAATCGAATTTATGACATTTATTTTCAGAGTGTTTCCTTTGCATTTCTATTTCATCTTTTTCACTTATACCCTTCTATAGATCCTCTCCCTTTTATTCTGATACAAAACCTTTAGAGTCTCTGATTAAATGCGTATCACTGTACCATCTCATAGTTCCACACCCAGGCTGTCTACTGCCCATGATCTTCTCATTGCTCCTCAGCTCACAAGAAAATGTACACCCAGAGGGGCTGTTTTGTGCGATATCATGAAATGCTAATATATTAAACCTTAAATAACCCAGCATAAAATGCAAATACTGGGCCAACTTATTAACACTATTGACAAATTTATGAGAGAAATAAATATAAAGCACTTGATATTGGGAATTACACACATTCAGCCTGAGGAATAGTCTCTTTAATAACACACCACAAAAGAACATTAAACATGCAGAAAAGAAGTTAATATTGTTATAGGAGAAATGTGTGGACGGTCTTTGGCTGTTGCTAGTGGGAGCGGAGTTCTTGGGTGCTACTGCAGTAAGTAGTTCCAGAGGCCCCCATGGGAGGATGAGACGTGGTAGGAAGCTTCATTTGTGTGGAATTCCATCTCTGAGTTTCCAACGTCCCATTTTCCTTAATCCAGTCCTGGAAGATGTGCAGCTGGGGATTCAGTAGAGCTAGAAGCAAAGCCAGGGACTAGTTTCCCTTTCATGGTGGAGTTGCAATCAGTTCAGCATTAGGCTAGTTGCAGTTCATTAGCCCATTGTGTGGGCTCCATAAGGCTGTGAACCATGGGGGCAAATGCAAGGGTGTGGGAGCATGAGAGCCCCTGGGAAACTAGGAACATAAAAAGGCAAGAGCGGCCCAGATGGCATGGCTTAGTGGTTGATGGTTGACCTATGAACCGGGAGTTCACAGTTTGATTTCCGGTCCCAGCACATGCCCAGTTTGCAGGTTTGATTCCCCGCAGGGGGCGTGCAGTGATTCCTTCTCATCATTGATATTTCTATTTTTCTCTCCCTCTCCATTCCTCGCTGAAATAAAAAAAATAAAAATAATAAAAATATATATATATATATTTTTTTTTTTCCAAAAAGGAGTCAAGAGAGTGAACTTTTGTTTAAGCCATTAAATATCTCAAATCTTTAGGTGCTTGCAGTGGCCATGCCTACTCTGGCCAATGACCTGTGCCCTGGTCTGACTGACAGACAAGTACCTTCCCTATGTCACCCAGACTTTACTGGGCATGCATCTATTCTTCTCTTGTCCAGTCCCTTCCCCAAGTGATCTTCAGAGAACAGATCTGGGGTGTGTTAAACTGCAGGTTCCTGAGAAAGCTGCATATTTGGCATGCCTATATTATTTAGCCTTCCCTTTGCTCCTTTCCAGGTATTTATAACTAGGTTACACTAGAAAGGTATCAATATGATTAACTACATTTAAAATAACTCCTTTCTAATAAATCATATGCACAGTTAAAAATTAAGTAAGAAACTAAGAAGAGGTATTTGCAATGTATATGATAGATACAAGAGATGCAATTTTTTAAAGGCATACAATTAATACAAATATCAGTAAATTCATATCTAGACTATAAGTACCCAGAAATTTAAAAGTAAAATAGATGTAATCTGTAGAAAAATAGATAAAAATAAGAAAGAAAGCTTTCACAGAAAAAGTAAAAGAATGGTCAATAAATATAAAGAGGTGCTCAATCTTATTATTGATCAGAGAAACAGCAATAAATTACCTTCATTTACACAAATAAACTTGAAAACAATTAAAAAGGTGAATTAAAATGTAGAGACAAGAAAGCTGTGATAAAAACACTCCCATAAACTGAGAGTATTAAAGTAAATAATGCAATCATAATGAAGAGTGATGTGGCAGTTTAATTAAAGGGAAATGCATACCCCAAAAATCTACCCATGCTAACTCCAGAATTATGTTTACAGTAGGATACAAGTAAAGATATACAAAATACACAGTGTCGTTAGTTATAGAATTAAAATAAATAAATACTGAAAATGTTGTTTAGCAATGGATGTTGGTTATATGCAAATTTTATTTATAGACATACACTATAAATAAGAGAATGTACACTATATGGGAGTTGAAAAGAAAGTACCTGTATAACCACATGGATAACATTCAAAATAAAATGTTTGGTAATAGCAAGTTACAAAATACCCTGAAATTTTTACAACATTCATATAATTTCAGAAAAGACACTGAAAGAATCACATAGTATTTGTGTGTGTGTGTGTGTGTGTGTGTGTTTGTGTGTGTGTATTTAAGTAAAAGTGAGGAGGATTATACCTCCTCACTTTTATATATAAAACCCTAATATACAAATAGACCAAACAACAGAATAACCGAACAACCGGTTGCTATTACATGTGCTGACCACCAGGGGGCGCACTAGGAACAGGGTGGGTGTCGGCAGCAGGAAGCAGAGCGCAGAACATGGCGGGCATTGGCCACAGTGTGATGAGGGAGTAGGTGAGTGGGGGCACCAGACCACGCGGGGCACCGGTTGCTGTCATTGGGGCAATCCTCTGGTGGTTACTGAAAATTCTTTGCTCCTGGGTGACATGGTCCCACTGGGTGCTCGCACCTGCTGCTGGTGCCAGCCCCACTCGCACCCGCTGCCGGCACCCAGTGCCGGTCCCGATTGCTTGGTGCTGTCAGCAGTTGCTAGCAGCAGCTGCTGGCCCCAAATCGCCCCTCAGGGCTTCTCCACCTCCCCCTGCTCCCAAGGGGCAATTGGGGCCAGCAGCCATCTCTTGCACTGGGACTGGCCCCAATTGCTCCGTTCCATCAACGGTTGCAAGTGGGGCCAGTGCTGTTAGCAGATGGGAGCACCAGTGGCAGGTGTGGGGTTGCCGGCAGACAGGGGACCAGGGGCCACGGTGGGAGGGGCCGGGCAGATACATGGAGGGTGGACTGAGACCAGCCACTGTGCTCACTGCAGCCTCACGGCCCACAGTTCCTTTTAAGGTACACAAATTCGTGCAGTGGGCCCCTAGTAAATATACATAATATGGGAGCCCAAGGGCACGTGTAGTGAGGTGGATAATAGGAGGAAAAATATATTGGAAAGAAAATAGTTATGATGATCCACTAAATGAGGTTTTTCAGTAATTGAATCATATGGATGTTTATATCCATTAGCATAAAATTGGTATATTTATTGTTTAGGGAAATTTTGCCTTTGTTTAATAAGTGCCTTCCCATTTACTCCAAGAGCTATAGAAAAAGAACACTTGAGGAACCTGAATTGGTACCCAACCCAAGGAATCTTCTGTGTTTCAGAGGGTACAGGAAGTCTACATTGAGAAATTCTTCTAGGTATACTATATGAATACTAGAGTCCCAGTGCACGAAATTCATGCATGGGAGGAGGGGTGTTGTGCATCAGCCCAGCCTGCATGCTCTCCAATCTGGGACCCCTCGGGGGATGTCTAAACCGGCAGTCAGACATCCCTCTAACAATCCGGGATTGCTGGTTCTTAACCGCTCGCCTGCCTGCCTACCTGACTGCCCCTAACCACTTCTGCCTGCCAGCCTGATCACCCCCTAACAGCTCCCCTGCTGGCCTGATTAACACCTAACTGCTCCCCTGCCAGCCCAGTTGCCCCCACCTGCCCTCCCCTGCTGGCCTGGTTGCCCTCAACTGCCCTCCCCTGCCGGTCTGATCTTGCCCCCAACAGCCCTCCCCTGCAGGCCTGATCTCTCCCCCCAACTGCCCTCCTCTGCTGGCCAATTTGGTTCTAATTGGTCGGTTTCTATGCCAGTCAGCGTCAAAAGCTCTGCCTCCTAGGCAGCCATTGGCTCCTTGCAATTCACCCAGATTTGGTTCTGATTGGTCAGTTTCTATGCCAGTCAGCATCTCCGGGCCTATCTCCGGGCCTGATCATAGAGGCGGGGCTGATCAGCAGCTGCCCCAGGCTGCTGGCGAGTGGCTGAACTGCTGACCTCTGGAAGAGAGAGAGAAGCTTGGCTGCTGGTGAGGCTAGGAAAGAGAAACAGGGTCTGATCACCCTGCTTCTCTATCCATGCCTTGCTGGCAGCCACTACCGCTGCTGATCAGCCCTGCTTCTCTCTCTCTCTCCGAGAGGTCATCAGTTCAGCACGGTCGCCTGCTGCATATGCAGCCTGGCAAACGGTTGAGCCTTCTGGTCATTGCAGATGTGACAGACCCAGGGTTTTTATATATTAGGATACAGCAGTGATGGGCAACCTTTTGAGCTTGGTGTGTCAAACTTCTCCAAGAAACTGAGCATAACTCGAGTAGTGTGTCGCTTTGAGGAAAAAACATTATTTCACAAATGTTTCATCCTCAGGAGCAGCAAATGTTTCATCCTCGGCATGTGGCTGCCTCAGCGGCCGCGTGTCATCAGAAATGGCTACGCGTGTCAGTGCTGACACGCATGTCATAGGTTCGCCATCACTGGGATACAGGAAAGAAAAGAAAAACAGCAGAATTTTAGTGGTTCAAGAGAGGGAGCCATCACAATCACTTGGAGAGAAGATCTTAGAAAGATTTCAAATATATGTAAGTTATTTGTGACAAATATGATAAGCTAGATACATTTAAAAAGAAGCTAATGCCCTCCCCCCACATTAAGAAAAATATATTTGAAAGGGAGGCATAGAATTAAAATACAGAAACAATGCTATAAATTAAATTTATAAAGCTTTTAGCCAGTAAAAAAGACAAAAATTTTAGCATTTTGCTGGCCTATGGAACATTTAAATTTTCATCAACTGCTTGATTTGCCTTATGTCATCATTGAGGAAGGGACAGACTTACAGATAAGACTTTTACAAAAATAATTATTTTGTGGATATTTACATTTGCTCACTCTAGGAAAAAAAAAAAAAAAAAAAAAAGCAGAATGAAGCCCAAATATAGTTTATGAATTAGCTTTTTAAGATTCTAAATTTCAATAATGTCTGCAAATATCCACATAGAGCCCTGGCCATGGTGGCTGAGTTGGTTGTAGTGTCTTTCTGAAAGGTCAAGGGTTTGATTCCTGGTCAGGGCACATACCCAGGTCACAGGTTCCAGATCTAGTCGAAGTCATACAGGAGACAACTGATCAGTGTTGCTCTCTCATATAAATGTCTCTCTCTCTCTCTCTCTCTCTCTCTCTCTCTCTCTCTCTCTCTCTTCCTCTCTCTAAAATCAATAAAAACAGCCCAGCCAGTGTGGCTCCATGGTTAAGCTTTGCCTATGAACCAAGAGGTCAGGGTTCCATTCCTGGTCAGGACACAGGCTCAATCCCCAATTGGGGGTTGTGCAGGAGGTAACTGATCAATGATTCTCTGGCATCACTGAATGTTTCCATCTCTCCATTTCATTTCCTGTCTGAAATCAATAAAAATATATTTAAAAAGTAAAACAAAATAAATAAAAACATATCCTCGGGTGAAGATTTAAAAAAACAACATATAGTAATTTCATAGAAGGATGTGAAATGTGCCTCCCAAATGCTTTAAGTCTCAAATGGTTAAAAACCTAAGGTTTTTTAGAGGTTATTAGTCAATATGATGTCTGACTTAATTTATATAGTAACTATGAAAATATCATATTCAAGAAACACTAATTGAATATTCCTGCAAATTCTGGGTTTATAAATTTATATGAGATATGCAAATAAACAAAGAACTCTACATTGGGAAGTGTAATAAGCTTCTATTATATCAACCATAGCCCTTTCAATTACTATTTTCTTCCTCTGCTTAATTTTCTTCCCATTAATCCCCATTCTTTTTTCTTGCTTTAATTTTCTTCTGTAAGAATCATCACTTGGCCTGGCTAGTTTGGGTCTATTTTCCCAAAACCCCCTCAAAGATTATAATCTCCATGAAAGAAGGAACTTCATTTTGACCATGGCTATTGCCATCATCCATTGCTACAGACTCAATAAATAAAAAGCATAGTGTCAGGCACCATCCTCAATATTGTAGATATGGTGCTGAGTGAGATAGATTCAGTCCTTGCTTTCACGGAATTTACTCTTTTTGAGGGTTGAAATAAGTTATCAAACCAAAATGGACTTCTCTTAAAGTGATAAATGCTAAAACAAAAACAAAAAAAAAAATGGGAGAGGGAACAAAACAAGGTGATGTAACAGAGAATACATTGCAATGTTTGTGAATGATATATCAAAAGCCAACAAATAAATGGAGTCAAATGGTATTAATAGCTTAGTCAAAAGCATATATATAAATAGCAAAATACTCAGGTTGTTCTAACATTGAATATCTCTCACTAATACTGGCCTCTATGAACACATTAAACAGAGAGACTGGTCAGAGGCATCAAAAAGAAAAAAAAAAAAAAGACTTTGATCCCATTGTAATTAGCTAGTTATCCTATACTAGTGGCCTGGTGCACAAAATTTGTGAACGGGGGCGGGGTGTACCTCAACCCAATCTGCACACTCTCTAATCTGGGACCCCTCGAGGGATGTCTGACTGCCGGTTTAAGCATGATCCCAACTGCCCCCCTGCCAACCTGATCACCCCCCAACTGCCCTCCCTGCCAGCCTGTCTGCTCCCAACTGCCCGCCCCGCCAGCCTGATCACCCCCAACTGCTCCCCCTTCCGGTCTGATCGCCCCTAACTGCCCCCACTGCCAGCCTGGTCACCCCAACTGCCCCCCTTGCCGGCCTGCTTGACCCCAACTGCCGTCCCACCCCCCGCCAGCCTGCTCACTCCCAACTGCTTTCCCTGCCAGCCTGTTTGCCCTAAACTGATCCCCGCTGGCCAGATCACCCCCAACTGGCCCCCCCAACAAAAGCTCCCCCCCCCCTGCTGGCCTGCTCACCCACAACTGCCTCCCCTGGCCTGATCACTCCCAACTGCCCTCCCCTCCTGGCCTGATTGCCCCTAACTGCCTCTGCCTTGGCCCCGCCACTATGGCTTTGTCTGGAAGGATGTCCAGAAGGTCTCCTGGAAGGTCTCCCGGTCTAATTAGCATATTACCCTTTTATTACTATCTATATATATATAAAAGCTTAAGCAACCATTGCAACCAAGCGGACGACCAAACAGGCTGCGTCGGGCGACCAGGTTGGCAGGGGGTTTAGTGAGGGATGACCAAATGACCAAGCAGCAGGCTGCGTGGGGCAACAAGGCTGGCAGGGGGTGAGTGAGGGGTGACCAGGACGGCAGAGGAGGCAGTGAGAGGTGACCAAGCAGGCAGGCAGGTGAGCAGTTAGGAGCCAGTGGTCCTGGATTGTGAGAGTGAGGAGCCAGTGGTCCTGAATCCTGGGGATCGGACCTAAACCAGCAGTTGGACATCCTCTGAGGGTTCCCGGATTGGAGAGGGTGCAAGCTGGCCTGAGGGGACCCACCCCCCATGCATGAATTTCATGCACCAGGCCTCTAGTAGATAATAAAGGCTAATATGCAAATCCACTGAATGGCAGCAGAACAATAGTCACTATGACACACACTGACCATCAGGGAGCAGATGCTCAGGCAGGAGCTGCCCCCTGGTGGTCAGTACACTCCCACAGGGGGAGTGCCTCTCAGCCAAAAGCCCTGAGCTGGGCTCATGGCTGGCGAGTGCAGAGGTGGTGGCGGGGAGCCTCTCCTGCCTCCCTGGCAGTGCTAAGGATGTCCAACTGCCAGCTTAAGCCATCAGTTGGACATCCCCTGAGGGCTTCCGGATTTCGTGCACCGAGCCTCTAGTTAATAATATAAAGGAACAAAGGGAAGGCCAGGCATTGTAAGCATGTCATTGAGGCTGCTTCACCAGAAAACTGCAATTACACACTCCTGAAGGTTCCACCATTCCATTCTTTGCAGACCACTGGGAGATAGGATCCTATAAATGGGAGATAGATGCATGGGTAGTGAAGTTAGGGTGACTAGGAAAAGTACTTACCTGTTAGTCAAGCCTGAGGAACCATGAATTGGCCAGATTGTGTGGGATCAATGCAAGACTGCAAAAATTTGGGAATACATAATCCCCTAAATTTAGGAGTTCGCTCTCTTGTTGCACTTATTGCTCTTGTGATTCTCAGCTTGCGGTTCACTCTTGGCTTCTTTGCATTCCCCTGTATGGCCCAAGCCATATGTATCCCCACATGCAATGGACTAATGGATTGCAGTGGGAAACATAAGCCAAGCTAGACTGATGCTGGACTGGACATGACTCTGATGTGGAAAGGACACTCAAGACACTGACTCTAATTTTAGTTCTGCTGAAGCCTCAGCTAAACTTCTTCCATGGTGGGAAGGTGGGAGAGGGGATCTTAGAAACTCAGGGGTGTAATTCCATAGTAATAAAGCTTTCTACAATTACTCATCTTCTCATGGGGGCCTCTGGAAATTCTTATTCCAGTGATACCCTAAGAATTCCACTTCTACTGGTAAATCAATATTTAATTGACTTTTTAATGAGAGAGAAAGGGAGAGGGAGAGAGGGAGAAAAACATCAGTGTGAGAGTGAAATATTAATTAAGACAATGAAGGGCCCTCTCCTGCAGGCCCCCTACTGGGAATCAAGCCTGTATGTGCCCTGACTGGGAATTGAAGCAGCAACCTTTCACTGCTCAGGATGACACACAAAAAATTTATATTTATGTGTGTGTGTCTGTGTTGATGTTGTGTGTGTGTGTGTGTGTGTGTGTGTGTGTGTGTGTGTGTGAGAGAGAGAGAGAGAGAGAGAGAGAGAGAGAGAGAGAGAGAGAGAGAGATTATCCAAGGTATTTAAGATCTTGCTTCCTGACAATGTCACCAGTTTGGCTTAAATAAACTCTTATAAAAAGTAAAAATTCTCTAAAGGTTTGGACATTTATTACATGGACACACTAAAACAATTTCATGAAGAGAAATCCTCTTTCCCTAAAGTTTTAAATGTTCTATTCCTAAATGGATAAGGCATCTTAGGAAGGGAAGAACAGTTTTACTATTGAAGTGAAGCAGAGATCGCACCCACACAACTATGGCTTTTGGGATATTGATTTTTTTTAAAGCTGGCTATTAAGGAAAAAAAAAGACTCAGAAAAAAAAGTTGACCTCCCCTCTAACTGTGTAAAGGAATTTATATAGAGGATCTGTTGTAGGAAGGGAGATATCATCATAGATAACTATAGTTTAATATAAACTAGTATGCGATAGACAGGGACATACCTAGCAAAGCCCAATTGTTCAAAGTCCTCTCTGTGCCCTATTGTTGGTAAAGATGGCCCAGCAAACATTTATTTATCTACCATTTGCTTTCCATCTCTGTGTAAATTGCTTTCCTGCCTTTTAAGTCCCAAACCAAAACCCATCTTTCTCGCTAGCTCCAGAATAACATATAATCCTCAACTGCCAATCTGTCCTTGCATCTCTATTATTGTGAATGCACCAAATGTGCATTCATAAAATAAACTTTGGACATTTTCTCTTGTTAATCTGTTTCTGTTAGTTTATTAGCCCAGCTAGAAAAATTTAGAAGATGGGAGGAAAATTATACTTTTTACCCCATACTATAGAAATGGATCATCCAATTAAAATTCTCAATGTCCTAGTGCAGTCATTTTGTCACAGTAAAAACAATCCCAGGTTGTCACCTATTTATGCCTACTTAAAAAATGCTTATACAATTAAATTCCCCTCCAGATTATTTGTGTGTGTGTGTGTGTGTGTGTGTGTGTGTATATATATATATATACACACACACACACACACCTGGTAGTATCATATGCATATATGTATATACCTATATGTTATTCTTCTCTAAAATTAATAGTAAATTCTCTTTCTTTTTTAAAAATTTGCATTTTAAATTCTCTTTCTTTTTTAAAAATTTGCATTTTAGCCATACAGGGGAATGCAAAGAAGCCAATTCTCTTTCTTTTTTAAAAATTTGCTTCATATTTATTCTTACAACTTTCAGTAATGCAAATGAGACATTTCAGTTGACCCCATAATGCCATAAAATGTTTTCAGTAACTGAAACCTGTGGGTACTAATGTACCCATATTTTTAAGGACAGTAGTGGGTGCATAGCTAAGGACTCTAGTTCACTTAAGATATGATATACTATTTTCATAATGATTACAAAAATTAGAGATATTACAAATTTCAGTAGAAGCCCATCTCTGATTTAGGGCAATGTATACATTAAATTATGCTTGTTATTGCCAAGGGTGTTGTATCTGAAGTTGAATTTTCCCAATTTCTCAGAAGTGACAGCTAAGTTATAATCTCAGCATGTTCAGCATGCTTAATGAACTCCTTGGGGAGACCAGAATATCTGTAACACAATTAACTTCCCATTCTTATGTAAATGAGGAGTTTCAGAGTCCCTGAAGAAGTCTGCTTTTTGGCTACAGTTAGCAAATGTATGCTATTAAATGACACATGGAGACTTAAACTGAAATTTAGACTTCACTAATTTGTGCTGTGACATGTGCAAAGTGCTTAGGAGGAAATGTGAAACCCAGTTGTTTAAATGTAGTTGATGAAATAGGGATTATCTCCCTTGGCTAAACTGTCATCAGCACCCTGATTGCTTTTACCATTTCTTACACTTACAGAAGGAATATTCAACATGTCTTTCACTGACAATGCTTGCTTTAATATTACTATTCCCTCATTAAATAATTAAAATTATGAATCTCAGATAAAACAAGTACAATAAAAAAAGATTTTTTTCAGTTCTTCTCAGAAGTGAATATTCATTCAGCCAATATTTACTGAGGTTCTAAAATATGCCATTTTCTGCAAAAGCCTTAAAATTATATTTTAAAATGTTAAAGTTAAATAATTTGTAAAAATTAATAAAGAAAACCTTATTTAAAACAGTGGACCCCTGGCCCATGTGGCTCAGTTGGATGAGCATTGTCCCATGTACCAGAAGATTGCTGGTTCCATTCCTGGTGAGGACACAGACCTGGGTTGTGGCTCAATCCCCTGTTGGGGGCTCAGAGGAGGCAGCTGTTGGATATTCCTCTTTCACATTCAGGTGTCCTTAATGCACACTACTGACCCCAACAGACAGAGCCACAACTTGCATCTCCAAGAGGAAGAGATCCTGTTCAGTACCTCTGCAGGAGGAAGAAAAGATTCCTCCTTGTCCTCCTTGTACAGCCAAAGGGAGATTACACGGAAAAGTCACTATACTTCAAACGTTCAGTTTCCTCCAATGGACTCTTTGTTTACAACAGCCCTTCCAAAATCCATAAAAGAGTCATTTTCCTCCTTTATTCTCTGGACTTGCGCATGGTTTGCTATTAGACTTCCAAATTGAAATTTTTTTTTGTTCTCTAATAAACTCATTTTGCTGGAGACATATCTGGTTGTCTATTTGTTTAAAGTCAACAAATTTCATATTAATAATATCAATTAGAAAAATATAATTTACAAAATCAAATATATTATTTTTGGGTATTTTTAACATGCACAATATCTAGACAAGTTTATAAAATATAAAGTTAAAACAGAAAACAAATCTGAGGTCCAAATTTTATTTCTTTTATAGACCAGGAATAATGCTTAAAATAAAATTATCTAGCCCAGCAGATGTGGCTCATTTGGTTGAGCCTCATCCCATGCACCAGGAGGTGGCCAGTTTGATTCCAGGTCAAGTACATGCACAGGTTGTGGGCTCGATCTCCAGTAGCGTGTGCAGGATGCAACTGATCAATGTTTCTCTCTCATCAATGTGTATATCTGTCTCTCCCTCTCCCTTGCTCTCTCTTAAATCAATTAAAAAAAAAACATACTAAAAAAATAAAACAAAGTAATCTAGCAGAGAAAGTATACATAAAAATAAACAAATGTACCCCCTAAAAAATAAAACCCAAAATACCTTTAAATATCAAGGAGTAGGATGACAGCTTAATAAAGAGGCTTTCTTTGGAGTGATAAAAATGTTTGGAACTGGATGTAGATGATGGTTGCACTGCCTTGTTAATGTACTAAATGACACAGAATATTCACTTTATAATGATTAATTATATTTTATGTGAAGTTTACCTCATTAAAAAAGGTAAATTAATCCCAAATATATACCCAAAAATATTGTATTCACCTCAAAATATGGAATTTAAAATTAGGATAAAATGTTCTTATAAACAAATAATTCTTAAACATTAATTCCTCACAATTAAAGTTTTGGTTGATTCTGTTAGTGCAACTCAGAATAACAATTTTTATTTTGACTTTCATCAGTTCTAAAAGGTGCCATTAAAACTTTATTTTAGTACTTAATACTGAAGGCTTAGGTAGCTAAGCCAAAGCCAAAGTCTCTTTCCATAAAGCTTTATTTAAAATTGAAACAAAAGGAGCAATAGAATCTGTGCCTCCAAATAATATATTTAATTTTGTAAATTATACTTTTCTAATTGATATTATAGGAGCATAGTCTTAACAACTGCTCATCTTTCCCCAGATATTTTGCCAAAACTTTTGAGGTAATCTTCTTGGAGGCACAGATTATATTGTTCCAATAATTCTTAAACAGTTGTAATGTAATTAGCAATGGTACTGGAACTAAAACTAAAGCACTTCCTAAGAATAGGAAATAACATGTGTTTGATTGTTAAAATATAATTCTATCCATAATGGGTCAGAACTGATAGAACATTATTTAAAAAAAAAAAAATAGTCCCCAGGAAGTTTCTGACTCTGAGCTTGCTTCTGGTTTCTAGTTATTAATTCTAATATGTGGATTTTGCCTCAGGCAAGTCTTAGACAAAAGCTAGGTGTCCCATTCAATTCTGACAATATCTACCAACAGATAGCATCAGATCCCACAGGTTAAGGCTTAGTCTCAGAAAACTGCCCTTTACTTCAGATACCAACTTCAAGTCCATGTTGTTACCCGTATTTCTGATCCACTGGCTATAAATCAGAGACTTCTATGACCCCTTCGCCTTGAGTTCCATTAATTTGCTTGCATAGCTCACGGAACTCAGAGGAATGCTTTATTTACTAGCTTACTGGTTTATTGCAAAGGATGTAACTCAGGAACAACTGGATAAAAGAGATGAATAGAGCAAGGTATGGGTAAAGTGTGTAGATCTTCCACACCCTCTCTGAGGGCACCCTTCTCCCAGCACCCCTACATGTTTACCAAATTGGAAGCCTTCCAAACCCTATCCTTTTGGGATTTTTTTTTTTTAAATATATTTTATTGATTTTTTACAGAGAGGAAGAGAGAGGGATAGAGAGTTAGAAACATCGATGAGAGAGAAACATCGATCAGCTGCCTCTTGCACACCCCCTACTGGGGATGTGCCCGCAACCAAGGTACATGCCCTTGACCGGAATCGAACTTGGGACCCTTGAGTCCGCAGGCCGACGCTCTATCCACTGAGCCAAACCGGTTTCGGCATCCTTTTGGGATTTTATGGAGGCTTCATTACATCCTCATGATTAATTAAGTCAGTGGCCCTCGGTGATTGATTTAACCTACAGTCTCTTTTTTTTTCCTTGGAGGTTGGGGAGGAGTATAAAAGAGGACTGAAAGTGTTTCCCCTCTAATCACATGGTTAGGCTCTGGCAGCCTGCCACCATTTTTAGGTTACCTATGTACTTTTTACAAGTTGTCTCATTAACATAACAAAAGATACCTTTATCACCCTCATCTCTTAGGAAATTCCAATGATTTTTGGAGCTCTGTGCCAGAGTTTTTTTTCCCCCTCTTTAAAAAAAAAAAATAGCACCAGACAAAAAACAAACAAACAAAACTACAACAACAACAAAAGTTTTATTGATTTTTTTAGAGTGGAAGGGGAAAGGAGAAAGAGAGAGAGAAATCCTTATGAAAGAGATACATTGATCATCGATCAGTTGCCTCAGGTATACAATCCAACCAGGGACTGAACCCACAACCTGGGCCCAGACTGGGAATTGAACCTGCAACCTTTTGGTGCATGGAAGCCACTCAACCAACTGAGCCACACCAGCCAGGGCTTTTCCATAATTTTGAGAATATCTTTCTTATTATAAATCACAATATCATACCCAATTCTAAATAACTTCTGTGGCCTGATGAATAAATTATTTATGTCCTTCACAATCAGAATTGGTCAACAATAGGTTACACATACACACACACACACACACACACACACACACACACACACACACACAAGGAGCATAAGAGAGGGGACTGTTAGCACTATTCACTTTAGTCCTATTCATGGAAGAAGAATTCTTGCCCTCAGGGTTCTACATGTCCAGGCCAAGTAGAATGTATTAAGAGGTGAGTAACATTCCGTTTATCTGATTTCATTATTTTAATTGTGAATATTATTCTAATACTAGAGGCCCGGTGCAAGAAATTTGTGCATGGGGGGTTGGGGGGGGGGTACCTCAGCCCAGCCTGCACCCTCTCCAATCCGGGACCCCTTGGGGAATGTCCACCTGCTGGTTTAGGCCCAATCCTGGGGATCGGGCCTAAACCAGCAGTCAGACATCCCTCTCACAATCCCAGACCGCTGGCTCCTAATCGCTCACCTGCCTGCCTTCCTGGTCACCCCTTACTGCCCACCCTGCTGACTTGGTGACCCCCAACTGCCCCCCCTCTGCCAGCCTGTTTGCTCCTAACTGTCCCCCCCTCCTGCCGGCCTGGTCGTAGGCAGCCATCTTGTGAGGGTGTGAGGGTCAATTTGCATATTACCTCTTTATTATATAGGTTTTGTGATTTTTGCTATAGTTACTATATAACAGAGTGAAATGCTGGATCTCTCTTTGATTCCTTCTGTTCAAGTCTGTTTTATTTCCAGGGCCTTCAGGCTAATTGCTTAGTCTTGCATATAGACATTCTAATCATTAGAGGAATTCTGCTTGGGGCTTGAATTTTCAAAGACAGCCCTCTTATGTCCTCTTCCCTTGACATAAAAGAAGTCTAAACTCTGTACTGGTAAGAGAAACCACTACCGCTCCCATTTTCTCCATTGGTGCCTTCTTGGTCAATAAAATATTTCCTTACTCCAAACTCTGACATTTTGCGTTTTGGCTATTTGAAGGGTTTGGATCAGTAACATTGTGACCCTGTCTAGTAAAAGAAATTCATTATTTTTTTTTCTTGCTAATTTAGGTTTTGAGAATGAAAATATTAAGGCCTCAACACTGGAAAGTGACAAATCATTCTCCAACATGATGACACCCTGGAGGAATCTATTATTTTTTATTTATTTATTTATTTTTTAATATATATTTTTATTGATTTTTTTTACAGAGAGGAAGGGAGAGGGATAGAGAGTTAGAAACATCAATGAGAGAGAAACATCAATCAGCTGCCTCCTGCACACCTCCTACTGGGGATGTGACCACAACCAAGGTACATGCCCTTGACTGGAATTGAACCCGGGACCTTTCAGTCCACAGGCCGATGCTCTATCCACTGAGCCAAACTGGTTAGGGCATGGAGGAATCTATTATTGAGCCCAATTGGATGTGATTGTATTTTTGTTTTTCTGATTGCTAACTAATAATTTCCATTTGGAATGTATAATGCCTTAAAAAGGTACTTTAAATTTTAAAATATGAATATCAAACATGGAATATTGCGGGTGGGAGAACTGTATTATTAGAGACTACATGGAAGAAAACAATAAATGCATATTATTTCCCATATTGACTTACTTTTGAAAGGGTTAGGTAGCTAGCTTAATTAGGAAGGTTTAGAGAGTCATAGAGATAAGGAAGGTCCATGGGAGAGGAATGCAGAGATGGACACTTGAAGACACCAGGGTGCTTTTCTTACTTGTATTAGAGAAATGCCACAGGCAGATGGAAACATTTCTGGCCTGAGCAACTAAAAGAGCGGTAAACCAAGGAGAGACAGGAGTATCTCTAGCCTGAACAATTAAAGTGACCATAAGTTAGACCAAAAGTAACCCTGATCTGAGTAGCTGGGAGAGCTATAAGATCAGGCTTTCTCTGCCAGCACAACTGGGAGAAAACCATAAGATAAATAAAAAGTGACTCCAACCAGCAAGATAAGGGGAGAGAAAACAAGGAGTACCACATGGGATTTGAGCTTTGAAATGAATTATATGTAGCAGAATGACTAATGAGGAAAGCGGGGGGTGGCGGGGGGGGGTCAAATTAAGGAAGGGGACCAATAATAAAAGGTCAGATTCAAGCCAAGAACTGCAGCATATATAAACTGGAGACAAAGGGATACGAGAAGGGGGATTTTTTAATTTTCCCATTAGTGAGAGAGAGAGAGAGAGAGAGAGAGAGAGAGAGAGAGAGAGAGCAGGCTTTTTCCATGGAGGGAGGGCCCCAATGGAATTTGTATCTGCTTCCAATAAACTTATGCATTTTTTATTAAAGAAGCCTTTTTGTCCGTGAGTTTATTCTTCAAACTTCCTGAGGACAAGAACCCACAGAAGAAAAGTCTCCACCCCGAGCCCAGGTTTCATTTTCAAGCAGTAAGTTGGTTTACTAAAAGCCTCTAAAGTGGGTCAATGATGTTTTGGGTTGTATATTATTGAGATTTCCTTTATTTTTACCTATTTGAGTATTTATTCTTATCTTTTTTTGTAGAGAATCTTTCCCAGTGTGACCAAATAGTTATGAGAGAAATGTCTCTTTATAGGATTGTTCCAACTGATATACAGATAAAAAGTAATAGAATTTAAAAAATTACAATCTGATATTCCTAATAAAATAATAGATATAAGCAATAATTATCAATAGTTGATATTATCCATGCAAAAGCAGACAACTCCTCCTATGAAGTATTTTTATTTAAAAATAAATTAAAGCACTAGTTGAAAATATAAGTTTGAAAGAAAGAAAAAAAAAACACATAATGTGTCAAACAAAACACAATAACACTTCAATAAAACTCATCATCCATACCAGGGATATCATAAATCAAGCCTTTTTATAGATTATTAGATTTTATTTTATTTTCTTGCTGTGTTGACATTTGCGTTGATATTGATAGAACAATGGTGAGTAAAACTGGTAGTATTTTACCACAAATTAAAAGAATGGCACCAAGCTGTACTATTGTCATTATATGTATTGTTGCCACACACACATGTTGAAATAAAGTCCAGTTTTACTTGTGAAGGTCTCCAAAGGGGGCAATCACAATTTTTAAATTTTATTGACATTGATTCTTGAATTTTCAAATTCTAGGTGACAAAAGAGTACTTCTGTTAGAAACTCAATTGCAATGTTAGTTTCAAAGCAAAGCAGACATCTTTGTATGAGATGAACTGAAATAGCTGATTTTTTTCATAGCCTACATTTTTTATTTGAAAGAACACTTTAAACACTAATTACTTAAACTTGGACATTGGGCAGACATCTCTCAAATATTAACAAAATGAGACTATCATTTCACAGAACATAACTGACAGTATTTAGTACTAATTATAAAATTTAAGCTTATAAACAAATAAAAAACAAACGAATATGGAAACAACCTACCTGTCTGTCAACACGTGCATAGAAAAAGAAGATGTCTCTCTCTTTGTCCCTCTGCTCCCCCCCGCCCCCCCCCCCCACACACACACAGATATTACTCAGTCATGAGAACAAAAGAATTTCTGTCATTTGCAGCAGGACATGGAGGACATTATGTTAAGTTCAATAAGTCAGACAGTGAAAGACACATACTGTATGAAATTACTTACATATAGAATCTGAAAAAGCAAACTCATAGAGATTGCAAAGGTAGTTCCCAGGGATGGTGGGGTAAGGAAAATGGATAAGATGTTGCTCCAAGGTACAAACTGGCAAAGATGAACAAGTTCTGAATATCTCTTATGCAGCATGGTGACTATAGTTAGCAATACTGTATTAAATACTTGAAAGTTGCTAAGAGAATAGATCTTAAAAGTTATCACCAAAATAAGAAAAAAAAGAAAAGAAAAGAAATTATGATGGTGTAATGTGATGGCTAACACTATGGTGGTCATCATTTGGTGAAATGTGCTTCTACCACTGTGACGACTTCACAGTATTTAAAGACTTTCTTAAGACATTGACACCGATATTAGTGAGTGTAACTTTTGATAGTATGTAAAAAAGTGTCAAAATTTAGATCTGCTCAACTTAATAAATCAACATTTTCCAATTTGCAATTCAAGATGTTTTGAAATCCATTCAAGATACAAGATAGACCAACAGCTTTGCCTATAACTGACTACATAACCTTTATTGGCATAGTTCAGTGGTCGGCAGACTCATTAGTCAACAGAGCCAAATATCAACAGTACAACGATTGAAATTTCTTTTGAGAGCCAAGTTTTTTAAACTTAAACTTCTTCTAATGCCACTTCTTCAAAATAGACTTGCCCAGGCTGTGGTATTTTGTGGAAGAGCCACACTTAAGGGGCCAAAGAGCTGCGTGTGGCTCGTGAGCCGCAGTTTGCCGACCACGGGTATAGTTTAAGATTTCAATTTCAACTCTGACCTTTAAGAAAGTACCACTTGTTGATTTTGCATGGAGTCAAAGGAGAATATCCAAAATTATCTGAAAAGGCAAACAAAATATTCTTCTCTTACAAATACTAAATATTGGTATTAAACCTGATTTTTTCATATACTGTAACCAAAAATATATAGCAACAGCTATATAACAACAGATGCAGAAGCAGATATGCCTTAGCAGTTGTTTTCCATCAAATTAGATATTAATCTTTCAAAATTGTGAAGCAATGCCATTATTTTCACTATTTGCTTTATTTTAATATAGTTTCATTTTATAAAAATGTATTTTTATTAACATGTGTAATGTCTTGTCAATTTTTATAAACTGTATATATTTATAAATTAATATTTAAAATATTTCCATTTTAATTTCTAATATGTTAAACACTGATAGATATAACCCACATAAACAGAAGTTCCTTGCAGTTTTCAATACTATTAAATGTATGAAGGAGTCCTGAGATCAAAAAGTTTGAACACAACTGCTATGAAGAGACATAAGGAAATCATGGGAGATTGCACTGATGGCCCAGTTCTTGACCCCTCCTTTAGCTTACCATTTGCCTTATAACCTTAAAGTGTCTTTTTCACTGTGAGAGGAGCTGGATTCTCCAATCCTTGTTTCTGAATGTGACCAGGTGACTTCACTTGGGGAATGAAAAGCTAGCAGATCAGATGAAATCAGAAGCCTTAAAAAATCACTGGTGCAATTGAACTTAAGTCTGCTATTGAAGTAAGAACCTCCTAGTGTAGGCCACAGGTCACTGGAAAAAGGTGAGAGAGTACGAACTGGAGCAGGGCCAAACTGAGCCCAGCCTTGATGAGCTAACCTTCCGCCTAATTTTAGAAGAGTGTCTGAGTTTAGCTGAAATCAATTGAAAATTCGGTCACTGAGTTTTGCTGTAGAATACTGCAGTAAAACAGATACAGTGAGATATAGTGAACTGAAACAGGTAACACTATTTATATCTGGAGCTAGAAGAAGAAAAAGAACAAGGGGTAGGATAAGAAAAGAATAACAATTTGAAAATCAAGGCAACTAGGAAGATTTGAACACTGATTGTTTATTTAATAAACCCAATGATCTTACTTTCACTGTTGTGAGGAAATATGTGTGTTTATTAAAGATCTCTTCTATTTTAGATATACTATCTCTAATAATTATGGATGGAGATACAGGGGTGGTGAGAACCAGTACAAGCAAGTATATACATGAGTTGATAACTATTGAACTGGATGGTGAGACTAGGAGATACAGCATATTATTGTATTTTCTGCTTTTGAATTTTCTGCTTTGGAAAGCTCCATAGTAAGTATGTAAAACAAAATCCACAGTAGAATGAAAGGAATGATCAAGATATATTTTTGCTATGGATATAGAGCACTACATATAGATTAGCTATAGAAACAATGACATAAATAGTGTACAAGTGTAGAAGGACCCAAATTGTTATGACAGACAATCTGAGAAGGGTACACTGAGTTGAATATAGAGATTTTCAAATCATCAAAATATGCTTATTTTTGTTTTTACTACATTAGTCACTGACTGGCTTTGTGACTAGTATTTAACTCTCTGAATTACAATGAACTGCTGGTAAAATAAGGAATGCTTTTCTAACCAATATGTGGATTAAATAAAATAATAGACATAATGAAAACAGTAAATTATATGACAGGGAACATTTATGTAAAAGTTAGAGCTATTACTATTATTGGGTCTGGCCTATAATGCCTGTGATATATATATATACACAGGGAAGTTCAACTTCTTGTAATAACTTCACTGAAACAATTGACATCATTATGTGTGTATTATTGTGTATAGTACAGTATATGATAACAAACCTATCATTAAAATTGAATTTGAAATAAAAAATGTAAAAACATGTCTCATTTTTTGTTGTTACTCCTCCCCTAAGGTTTTTTAGAGAGTGGAAGAGAGAGAGAGAGAGAAACATCAATGTGAAAGAGACACATCGATTGGCTGCTTCCTGCACACACCCCAACCAGGGCCAGAGATTGAACCTGCAACCTAGGACTGAGAATCAAATCTGTGACCAACACTCTAACCATTTAGCAACACCAGCCAGGCCAATGTCTTTAATTGTGAGATGGTATTGACAGCTAAAACACTAATTTATATGTGGTTAATGGATGCTGATGAAAATATTTAGATTGTTGCAATACATTCTTTTCCTTTTTAATGCCCACACTTTTCACATATCTTATTTATTAACATTTGTTTTGAGCATCACAAAAATTTTTCCCATGAGATATAACTATCAATAACTTTTAAAACTTTTGAAAGTCAGAGAACCAAACATCCAAGAGTAACTGACAGTAAAAAAAAAAAAAAATCCAAAATTTTGTTCTGCGTCACTGAAGTGTTTTAAAAGCACTTCAAGATGCTCTATAGATATTTCCAATCTGTATTTACTTTAGACTCAACTATAGTTCAAATGATAAATGCCTAACTATAAATATTTTATACTTATGAAACAAGAGAGTTGAAAAGGTTTTTTTGTTTTTCCAACTTCCAGGATTACAAGGGACTGAGAGACAAATTAAAAAAGATATCTTAAAAGTGCCACTCTATAGTCCCTTGTTAATTCCTGTGTAATATAGTAATGTGTAATTTCTAAAATTTTTAAGAATGGTCAGTTCTATTATAAGAAATAAAATAAATGAACAAGAGGAACAAATAAAGAGAAAAGATGAAACTAAGTATAGCTAGTAAAAGGAAATAGGTTAAAAGACACAGGTGAACCTTATAAGATCGCTTAAGAACAGATATAGAAAGTGATCTCTAGTTAAATTAGAGATGGAATAAATATGACATATATGAGTCAAAATGAGGTGTAAACAAAGCAATTAATTAATGTTAATTACATGTAGGAAGGTATGGCAGTAGCAAATACATCTTAATTATCCATCTTAAATAAGGGACATTTGGTGTATATACACTGAGTGGTCAGATTATTATGACCACCTGACATTTGTAGGCAAATTAGCTATAATTTAGTGCTGAAGTTGCTAGAGGGCCAGACCATCATAAATAGGGAATCAGGTTGTTTACCACGACAGTAGAAGTGATTTTTTTCTGAAGATATGGGTAAACGTGATTTAACAGCCTTTGAATGTGGGATGATTGTTGGTGCTCGGAGCCATGGAGCGAGTATCAGCAAAACAGCTGAATTCGTTAAATGTTCAAAAGCAGCTTTGTTAAAGTGTTTAAAGACTGGACTGTCAGCTGAAAATCTGGGTCTGAACGTGCGAATTGTGGCCGTCAGCGACTAGTCAATGTTAGGGCAGAATGGAGAGTGGCAAGACTGGTACAAGACAACAGAAGTGCAACAGTGCATCAAATTACTGCAGATCTTAATCAGGGATCCTCTCAAATGATCTCTGAATGTTGGAGACCGGATGTAAGTTGACACGGCCCTTGCACCCAAAGGGACTAGCAAGGCTGGCCTCTACCCACACAGTTTTCCCAGGCTTGTTTGGATGGCGGTTATCAGTAGAATGAGAGCAACCTTTCATGGCTTGCCAAGAAGTCTGTAACTATTTACTGAAATTTATTATACTAAGAATCTGCCTGATTTGCTGTACCAAGAATTTGTCCTTCTGCTCTGTCTCTCCCTTAGAGATTACGAGGAACAAAGAGTACATTCCTATTCACAGACCTCCTATTCAGTGTTTTGTGTATAAAAGGCATTACGCAGTTAATAAACACACTACAGTCCCTCGATGACTCGTAGTCCTCCCAATCCCGCTGTCCTGTCTTTCTTTCTTTTCTCAATTCCCACCTCCCTACCTCAGCCCAGTTCAACCGTCAGGCTGGTCCCTGACATCTGAATGCACTGTTAGCCGTACACTGCATCTTATGGGATATGGAAGCCGAAGGCCTGTTTGAACACCTTTGCTGTCTGCAGTTACCAAGATAAAACATCTCCAATTCGCACAGGAACACAAAGATTGGACAGTCGAGCATTGGAAAAAAGTCATGTGGTCTGATGAATCACATTTCCAGTTGCATCATGCAGATGGCAGAGTGAAAATTTCGCAGAAACAGCATGAAAGCATGCACCCCACATGCATGAGTACAACCCTTCAAGCTGGTGGGGACAGTGTTATGGTTTGGGGCATGTTTTCCTGGCATGATTTGGGCCCTTTAATTCATGAGGAACAACGTCTGAATAGCACAACATACCTAAGTATTGTTGCTGATCAAGTTCATCCTATCATGTTGATGGTGTATCCCAATGGAGATGGCTTCTTCCAACAAGACCATATACCATGCCACGGTGCTCATATTGTGCAGGAGTGGTTTCAAGAACATGAGGGAGACTTTACCTTGCTTAGGTGGCCCCCACAATCACCAGATCTCAATCCAATTGAGCATTTGTGGGATGAAGTTAAAAGAGCCATCAGGCAGCTGGTTCCACAACCATCAAATCTCACAGAATTGGACAGTGCTATTCATCAGGCATAGTGTCAGATTCCTCACATCACCTTTCAACATCTCGTGGAGTCAATGCCAAGAAGAATCGCCGCAGTATTGAAGGCAAAAGGTGGCCCAACGAAGTACTGATGGGGTGGTCATAATAATCTGGCCACTCAGTGTATATATTAGTCGTATATAATAAAGACGTAATATGCAAATTGAATGTCACGCCCTTGCACAAGATTGTCACCCCCATGTGGTCACAAGATGGCTGCCCCATGTGGTCACAAAATGGCCACCCCCATTTGGTCACAAGATGGCTGCCACAAGATGGCCGGCAGGGGAGGGCAGTTGGGGGCGATCAGGCCTGCAGGGGAGGGCAGTTGGGAGTGACCAGGCCTGCAGGGGAGGACAGTTAAGGGTGACCAGGCCGGCAAGAGAGGGCAGTTAGGGGCAATCAGACTGTCAGGGGAGCAGTTAGGCATCAATCAGGCTGGCAGGGGAGTGGTTAGGGGGTGAACAGGCTGGCAGGAAGAAGCGGTTAGGGCAATCAGGCAGGCAGGCAGGTGAGTGGTTGGGAGCCAGCAGTCCTGGATTGTGAGAGGGATGTCCGACTGCCCGTTTAGGCCCGATCCCACTGGGCAGTCGGACATCACTCGAGGGGTCCCAGATTGGACAGGGTGCAGGCTGGGCTGAGGGACACAGACCCCTCCCCCTCCCATGCATGAATTTCATGCACCGGGCCTCTAGTATATGCATAAAATCTTCAGTTGCGATGGCTTCTCACTTACCATGAACTTGTATCCTCACACTCACACTACTAATGGGGAAGGCTGATGAAGCAGAGAGAGAAACAAGATACTTAGACCCTACACAATATAGAATTCAGGAGATGTGGTTCTTTGTCCTGCTTAAACCCTCTCCTAAACATGTTAACCTACCCACCTATTTCCCTTTTCTTCTTGCTCTGCTAAATAGATTCAATAAATCATGTAATTCAAATTCACCTTATTAGTCTATGAGCCTTTCTGTTGACCTCTGGGATAGCCAGCCTGGTAGTGTACACATCCTATATAATAAAAGCCTAATATGCAAATTATACCTTTGACTGAGAGTTCTGCTGGGAGTTTGACCAATAGCTATGATGTGCACTGACCACCAGGGGGCAGTGAAGAACATGGCGGACATTGAGGATGCAGCACTCGCAGCGGGTGGCAGTGGAGGTGCTGCAGGCCCCGATGGACCCCGATGAGAGTGGGACCAGAGCAGGATGGTGGAGAAGGTGAGTGGGCAGTGCCAGGCCAAAGCAGGTGCAAGACACTGGTCACCCCGCCACCGCCAGGCTCCCAAGCGCTGAAGGAGCCGTGCGGGGTCCCGATGCCCCACCAATCCAATCTCAGGGTGACCAGCTATGACAGCTGGGGGAGGGACTGCTGCCCAGCTCCAGGTGCTGAGGGAGAAAGGACAAATAGCGATATTACTAGTAAAATATTTCTTCTAATTATTTTCCTTTCAATGTGCACAAATCCGTGCACCGGGCCACTAGTCAGTATATATGTGCGTGCACATCAGTATATATGCATGCATGTGCATATTATATACTTATCTGAAAATAAATATTATATTTTATATATGTTTATATAGTACATATAAAAGTAGTATGTTTATATAGATATATAAAACAATATAAGCAATGGTATTATTAGAAAAACATTTTATTATTAAAGCAGGAATGTGCTACTTTTATCACAATATTTGTATTAAATTTTGGATTAAAATTTTTATTTTCAAATCAATCAAATTTGAAGCACAGTTCAATACTACATTCCTGTGTACTTCTTTAAAATTTTTAAAAATATATTTCATTGATTTTTTTACAGAGGGGAAGGGTGAGGGATAGAGAGTTAGAAACATCAATGAGAGAGAAACATTGATCAGCCGTCTCCTGCACACCTCCCACTGAGGATGTGCCTGCAACCAAGGTACCTGCCCTTGACCAGAATTGAACCTGGGACCCTTCAGTCTGCAGGCCGAAGCTCTATCTACTGAGCCAAACAGGTCAGGGCTCCTGTGTACTTTATTCACTAATTGCTTTTCTTAAGTAACACATGACAGGCCTATGTTAAAATATAAAATTAGGCAATGTGTTACATATGGTTAATACAATACTATAATACATTATTTATTATATAAACATCAGTTCAATCCTTTCATTTTATTCAGAAGTCTGGGTAAGCATAGCTACTTACACGATCCCATTTGTGTACCAGAACATGATGAAGAAACCACATCACGTATTGCATTGAATTCCTCCCAGATTATCTGGTAGCTTTGTGAACAGCAATGAACACATTTCCATTCACCTCTGTGCTTGGTGGACAATCAAACTTCATTTTTACAAGTGAAAATCTTCTCTGATTTCTTTAGCAAAAAAGGTCAACATTAAAAAAAATCAGAGTAGCAGAGTACAAACTACAGAGGAATTTCATTCAATAATTTTGATCAATTACTAAGCATTGAATAACCTGTACAATAAAAATTTTAACAATTTTTAACAAACATAGCAAATATGATGAAACAGTTTTAATATTGAAAAACATAGAATCAAAGTGATCTAAAAGTAAAATTGTAATTTGATCACTATTAAATTCATCAACCTATATTATAAAATGCTTTGTTTTATATTAAAGCACTTATGAGTTCTTTTGCAAAATATTTTATTATTTTCTTACATATTCCACAATATGCTCAATAGGTTTATAAAATGTATTTATCCAATAGTGATAGGTACCATAAAATTAGCTGAATAATTGAACATTTCATTTCACTTCTGCACTAACTAGCTTATAAAGATCACCTAGGGAGTGCCATTTATATATATATATATATATACTAGAGGCCTGGCGCACAAAATTCGTGCATGGGTATGGTCCCTATGCCTGGCCTGTGATCAGGGCCATCTTCCCCAGCTGTCTGCAGCCGGCCCTGCCCCCCTGCCACCACCTATCCCCAGTTCCTCATTAGCTATCGGGTGATCGGTGTCTGATGGCCAGGGGAAGGAACTGAGAGGTTGCGTGTTCCTGCCTGCTCGCTGGCCCTACCCCTGTAACGGGTGGCTATCAGGCGATCGAAGCCTGCCAGCCAGGGAAAAGGACCAAGAGGTGGTCAGTGCACCTCATAGTGACTTGTCCAGCAGTCATTCTGCCATTGGGTTCAATTGCATATTACCCTTTTATTATATAGGATAGAGGCCTTGTGCATGGGTGGGGGCCAGCTGGCCTGCCCTGAAGGGAACCCCAGATTGGGGTGAGGGTCCCTGCTGGGGTCAGGGGCCCCTGATTGTAGTGGGGGTCCCCGCTGGGGGCAGGGCCAGCCTGGGTGAGGGGCTGAGGGCAGTTTGCAGGCCGGCCACACCCCCAGCTTTGTCAGGAAGGACATCTGGAAGATGTCCAGTCTAATTAGCATATTACCCTTTTATTAGTATAGATTTTTCAAACAGCAAATTTCTGAAATTTTAATGTCTGTTTTGTGGAAGAGTATTTTAAATCCCATGTAAAGCCATTAGATTTTTCTGATGAATTTTTCATGGCACTCTTAAAATTAAAAATATATATATATATATTACTGATACTTGAAACTCTCTCTCATTTCAAGGAAGTGAATTGTTAATTCATTTTAAATCATTTTAGTTAAAGTGTATCTCATGTACAATTTTAGATATGAAGCCACAAAAAGTTAAACTATTTTTAGCCCTGGCAAAGCTTGGACTCCTGAGTAATCTTTCAGTCCTAAAAAGATTCTGGCTTCCTAACTTCCAAAAAGACAATGCAGCCACCAGATTATCACTCCTCTTTGAGTAGAGTAATATGTTCCTTCCAAGCCTGTGATCATTGGGCAACATGGCCATTTCATCATCACCTTTTCCTGTCTCTTGTCCTCCTTCCAAATGGACTGACCCAGGGATGCCTAGTGGACTCTGACTGTTGCACTCCTGTTGGTTTTCATCCCCAGAGGGCTATCCCAAACCTAAAAGTAGCCCAGTGATTCCTTTTGCATTTTCCAAGAGGCCCTAGGCTAGGAAGGGTAGCATTCATCCTTCCCTGGTCAGCACTGTCAGGGCAGGACCATATTTTAAGGGTTACCCTCAGCAAGATAGGTCATTAGCATGCGTTTCTCTCTGTATGAAAAATAAAAGAGTTGAAATGCAAAATAAAATAGGATGAAATGGAGGTAATTCAGCTGAAGAAAGCTAAAACAAAACAGAACATGCCATAGTGAAATATTCAGTCAGCAGGTTTATATTATTCCTTTATAGCCTGAGTTATATTTTTTATATTATTTCTTATACCCTGAGTTTAATGTTAAATTTAACAGTTCATCAAGTTTGTGAATTTGCTATAGCATATCATTAATATGGCAGCAAAACTCATGGTATATAGATCTTCACAAAAGTCCTTAGGTAATTTACTGCTAAATATAATTTTCTAGACATAGCTTTAAAAAAATTCTCTTCACTGCTATAGATGACTCATGAATATTTAAAATACTTGCCAGCTAGTATTTAAAGTACTAGCACTAACACAAATAGTTGAAAAACATAAACAAATTTTATTTTAGCCAAGAACTCATACTTATTCTTGCACAGGAATAGTCATGATTTATTTTGACTGCATTCCATATAGTGGAATAAGTATTTTAAGAGATCCAATAGCAGGAAACTAGATGTAGAAGAAAAAATAAATAAAAGTAATATTTAACCATTTCAAATCAGCAAATCAATATAATGGGTAAAATCATACATTTGCACAGCAAAATATTATTTGCTTTTAGCCCAAATTTACTGATGGTAAAAAAGCTTCTCTGGACTTTTTGTCAAAAAAGACACATTGTATGGTATAAAAAATTCAAATCACTCCATTGTATAAATGAGTATAACTAACATGATATTGTATATCAACTATACCTAAATTAAAAATAAAAAAAGATATCTACACAGTTCTTATGGATCTAATGGAACAACAATGAAAATGATTCCAAGGAAATGAAGACCAAAGTAACTCATGCTGGTAGTCATTTCCAACTTTTATTACTATCTTTTCATACACCTTATTGGCAGTACCACAAGATGCTCAGCACAGCAGTGCTTTCTTATTTTATGATCTGATTGCATAATTTCTGACTCCAGTGTCTTTCAGCCATATCATATATGCAAATCATACTACTTTAAAGCCCAGCTAAAATATCACAACCACCCATTCTCTTCTGATTTTCTCAGCATGAAGTCATCTCTTAGTCCACTGATTATTTTAACATGCCACTCTAGATATCTTTTGATGCTTATTGCTTTGGGAACCATTGTACTGTATAGTGTTGTTTTCTTTGTGGAGGCAGAGGCTGTTATTTATGTTTCTCTGTGTATACCATCACATCATGAACAATTTCTCACTGGTATTTAGTTAAAATCAAAGTTTGTTGAAAGAAGTTTTAAAAATTTCTTAAATTATGTTTCTCCATCTTTCTAATCTCATACAAAGGAAACCACCAAAGGAGGAAGTGAAAGTATACATTTGAACACTGTTTTTTGGCTTAGACCACTAAAGCAAGCAAATATAAAGGATCATATTGTCATTGAAAATGCTGACACTCATATTGTGAACAATAAAAGCTTTTATCTCCTACAAAAAAAAAGTACTACTAAATCATGGGGGAAGTTAATCAGGTAGGAAGCTGTGTTTAAAAAAAAAAAAAGAAGCAACCATTGCAAAGCAATAAATAAATTATTGCAGTTTTTGAACTAAATGAAAATATATAACTATCAGAAAGGAGGATTTACCTACAATGACTTGAATCTACACAATCTTGAGGAAAGTTTTTTACTCTAGTTCAAATGAAACTTTTATTTCAGTAGGAGCCCCAGACATAGGGAGAAGGATAATATGCAAATCTTTATGTAAACATAAGTTTTATTTGGTGTTATTTGTTCATTTATTTTTAAACAAAGCAACTAGATAGGAAGAAAGGCAATGATAGTTAATTTATTCACTTCCTTTCAAGACCTATTGTGCCAATTAGAAATAGTTTCAATTCCCAGAAAAATAATTACAAACTTTATACATAAATGGTAAATGTACCATATGTTTTTAAAACTTTATAGACTTCTATTATTGTAAAGAAAGATTGGAATATTATCATGCCATACACAGAGAAATGTGTAACCTAAAAAGTAAAGATCAGTTCAAATGTTCATATTAATTCTGAGCTAAATGTGGATTGATTGATCAATTGATAAATTCAATAAACTTTTATAGAGTAACTATTATACTCTCCACAGTAAAGAAAAAAAAGCATATGACATAATTCATTCCCTCAAGGAGTGAAATTTGATGATAAAGACAGATATATAAATAATAGTATAAAGTCAGAATACTTTTTTTATTCTCTAGCTCTAGGAGCATAAAAAGGTAAAATAACAGAATGAGGGAACAAGAGTATAAATAGATTTTGCAGAAAGAAGTGCTATTTCAAAGATGTGTTAGCATCAGTGTGTTCTGTTTGTCTATTGCTTACAAGAATCACACAGTACTTAGCGGATTCAAATTATGACTTTATTCTATCTCACACTTCTGGAGATTGCTGGTTCCAGGTGGGCAATATTCTCTAGGAGTCTCTTAGTCCATATTTAGATGGTCCCTGGGGCTGGCGCTACACAGAATTCTCCCTTACTCATGCCAATGTTGGTTAATGCTATAGATGAATTGAAACCAGAGCTGGGTTTTTCAGAGAAAAAACAAAAATTCAAAACACAAATTGTATGATGCCGTTTCGTGTTGTACGGCTTTCCTCGTGTTATGATGGGCTGGTTCCAGGTATTGGCATCCCCAGAGGGTACAGATGTTATCTATGGCATTGGTGAGAACTGGCCTCATGAGGTGTCACTTTTCCTCCTTTCCACTATATTCCATAAACTAGGCAAGTCACAAAGCTCTGCCCAGTTTCCAGAGGAGGGTTTTGTAAGAAGAACATGTGTAATAGGATATGTTGTGTCAGATATGTTACATTTTGAATGCACTAATGAACAAAGAAGAGAGAAGCAGGGCTTTCTGTTAGCAGCGTGTGGAAAACATAGTTATGTTCCCACCATTCATCGCTCCTTTTCTCTATGAGCTGCCGTTCTAGTTCCAGGCGCAAAGTATAGTTTAGCTGAGCTGAGCCAATAAAAAAACATCGCATTCCCATAGCCCAAGTGGTTGCTTCAAAGTTGGGCACATGCTCCAATTTGTCACATGGGGAGGAAGTCAAAAAGACATTTTTCATGATTAAAAATCACACTTCTTTTTTCTCAAATATGTAGAAAGTTTGCTGTAGTCTAACATCTATTTGAGATCATCTTTAGTTCATGAATAAAACATGCATTAAAATAAATTTATTACTATCATAGGCAAATAAGTCAGATGAGGGGAAATTATGCCTTTGCTACCTTATTTAGTTGTGGGAATGAGTAAACTCTGAAGTCCACCTTACCTTCCAAGTATGTGAGTTAATAATTTAATGAACAGAGTTTTCTAGAAACATAAATAAACCACAGTAATTTATTTAGACTTCCGGCTGCAGACAAAATGATATAATTAATTAATTTGTAATAGGTATAGGAAGATTGATCTAATATTTGCTTTAGAAAAATAAGCTTAAAAGCAACATGGGACATGAATTGGAAACAGACAAAACTGCAGAGCAGTTATAGATGGCTGCAGTTGTGCAAGCAGGTGAAAATGGAGTAATTTACACCGTAGGAGGGTTGGGATGGAGCAGAAATATAATATAGAAGAGACATTAGAAGGCATATTTGACTTTTAAAATCCTAGGATTTTCTTGGCTAGATGGTGGTATAATTCAAAGAGATATGGAACAGGAAGAAATGCTTGATTCAGGGGGAAAATGTGCTTCTAGTTAAGTACTTACTATATGCAAAAAATTTTTCCCCCTCAGATCTCTGGTTATAGTTTCTTCATTTATTTAAAAGCATTTCTTTTAACATTTATTATGCTGTAGTCTTTATGACTATAGAGAAACTGACTTGATGACAGACCTATAGGAAATAATAAGACACAGACCTTGTCCTTAGAAAGTTTTTGTTTTGTTTTGTTTTTGTTTCTTTGTTTTTTAATTCTAACAATAGATGTACTGACTTTGTGTTTTAATATATTTTATAAAAATAATACTGGAATTTAGGGTAGAATGGTTTCTGTTATTTCTTCTCACACTTTTGTCTTTATCTCAGTAATTCAGTATCACTTAATATTCATTTTTATGCATTCCATGAGAACTAAGGTGGGCAAAGTAATAAACATCTTCCATGCTTCCTCTTAGAAGTAGGCAGTATTTGGTCGGTGATTCTTAACTAAAATATTTATAAATATTAATACATCTTCCAAAGGCATCCAATTGCTGAGGAGAGGCCAGGGGTCTCAGGCAATTCTTTCCTGGGGCACGCACCCAGGGAGATTATGCAGCCCTCCCAGGCGTTTAAACAATTTCCTGACTGCTAAACTGTAATCCCGGATAAAGTGTGCCAAGAGATTAGCAGCATGGGTTTGCTGTTATTGCTGTTGTTATTTTCCCTGCTGGGTAGAAACTAAGTATCATCTTCCCAGGTGACAAATAGGTCCCAGCCAGGCGATGCACACTAAGTCTTAGATGTAGCTTCCAGATTTTATGGGCACATTTGGCACAAGTTAAAATATTGTGAAAAATTTAATAACCTTATCTACCTGAATAAAATGAATTAAGAGTCACTGCTGTGATTACATTGTGGTTGCATCTCTTCTTCCTCAAGCTATTTCTGAAAGAAAAAACAAAAAAATCTCCTAAAATGTCTTCTGAGATTTAATCTAGTCCTGGAATACAGACATTACTGTTTTTTCTCAAACTAATATGAGGACACTAGAGAAAAAATAAGGTTTATACACACAAAGTTTAGATACTCTACCTTTTAGATTAATGCAAACATTATGATACAGTAGTATACTTTAAATGCAAAATAGTAGGTCTGGGAAAAAAACAACAACTTCAAATGCACTCATTTCTTCTCGAAACATCAAAAGAGAATTATAATTAAGAAACTCATACCCTGTTCCTCAAGTTTCTACGTGCTATTGTTTTGATTAATTTGATGTTAGGTACCTCCAGGAACAATACTGTGTTATTTTTATTATAGATAAACGTTAACAAACCGCTATTCTTACATTGTTTCTTTCTGTTCTTTTTTCTCCTCTTCAATCATGGCAAATCAATAAAACCAATCATCATATTTTTCAGTTATGCTCTTAAAGAGGTTTTTATTTTCCAGTGGATACTAGTTGGTATTACTGTTTGATGTGCAAGGAGATAATGTAATCCCCATGTGACTTTTTACCAAGCTAACACAGTTGCTACCTTTGTTAAGAAGTCTATAACAATAGGCCAAAGAGTATGTCTCCCAAGACACAGTTTTAACACAATACAATGCTGCAGGTTTTATAACTTTGAAAGAAAACTATACATGAAATTCTGCATCTTAGTCCCCCCAGCCCGCCCCCACCCGGAGTTTGAGGAAGCACCATTGTTGAACTGATTAAGGTAGTATTAGTAGTGGTAGAGTATAAAAAGCCAACCAAAATGCGTCCCCTAAAATTTAGTCTAGTCATTTGTACCCAGGGAGAAATCCCAACACAATTTGGATGATTGCAGTCCAAAGGTGTTTTATTTTATCTCAATCAAAGCGTGTTTTCAAAATGCTTTCTTTAGAAATCTAGGATTAAATAAGGACATTTCGCCATAGACAAGGAATAACCAAAACAGTAGTTAATTTATTAAAAACACCTTCATACAATATTGCAGCTTTCTCTGTTGAATCTTTTTGAATTAATTGATTAACTTAGGATCCAATTAAGGCCTTTGATAGAGAACATTCAGTTAATTATATTTTAAGTTCCATTGCAATAGGCAAGACTTTCTATTTTCTATATCATATCTTTATGTACCCATTTCCTACAAAATTTTTAACCACCCAAATAGTCACTTTGGGTTATTTGGTAAATATCTATTTTAAAACACAGTTAATTATATATATCATCCATGTATTTTTTTTCTTCATTCAGCACTGCTTCAAATCATATTGATGGTGTTGGGTGTGCATTGAGGTTATTGAGTTAAAGAACTGCATGGTAAAAACACACATTGCTACCTACTCTCCATTACCATAAACAACTGCCACAAATATATTTGCATATACATATCTTATGAAACTATATGAATGTTTCTTTATGATATTATTTAAGAATATGAATGTGTATATATATATATATATATATCACACAAATATTTCCAAATTACACTCCTCAATGACTATACCAGCCTGTTTCCATTCTTTGTTAAACAAATGTCAAATTAAATGTCTTTAGTGATTATCAAATTGATAAGGGCTTAAATAAAATAATAAATTATATATTATATTAAATATTTTCAATTACAAACTACTTTTGGTCTTAAAGATGTAATCACATGGCTGTATGCTAATGCTGAAACTCAAGTGATACATATTCAATATAGATTTTATATATATTTGATAGAATATACACACATTTATACTAAATGCATGTAAAGATAGAAAAATATATAAATTATTGTATAAAATTTGATGGAAACAACGACCTAGGAGAATATTTACATTCTCTATCAAATTTCAAGTGTGTATGTGTGTATGTACGTGGGGGTATGTGTCCATATATTTGTTTTGATCTTAATTTATACATTTACTAGAGTCCTGGTGCACAAATTCATGCATGGGGGGGTGTGTCCCTCAGTCCAGCCTGCACCCTTTCCAATCTGGGACCCCTCAAGGGATGTCTGACTTCCCATTTAGGCCTGATCCCGGTAGAATTGGGCCTAAACGGGCAGTTGGACATCCCTCTCACAATCCAGGACTGCTGGCTCCCAACTGCTTGCCTGCTTGCCTTCCTGATTGCCCCTAACCACTTCTGCCTGCCAGTCTGATCACCCCCTAACCACTCCCCTGCCAGCCTGATTGATGCCTAACTGCTCCTCTGCCAGCCCGATTACCCCTAACTGCCCTCCCCTGCTGGCCTGGTCACCCCTAACTGCCCTCCCCTGCTAGCCTGGTCACCCCTAACTGCCCTCCCCTGCTGGCCCGGTCACTCCTAACTGCCCTACCCTGCCAGCCTCATTGCCCCCAACTGCCATCCCCTGCAGGCCTGGTCCCTGCCAACTGCTCTCCCCTGCAGGCTTGGGTCCCCCCCAACTGCCCTTCCCTGCTGGCCTGATCACCACAACTGCCCCCCCCCCCCTGCTGACCTGCTCACCCCCACCTTCCCACCCCACTGGCCTGCTCACCCCCAACTGCCCCCCTGCTGGCGATCTTGTGGCAGCCATCTTCTGTCCACATGGGGCAGCTATCTTGTGCATTGGAGTGACAGTCAATTTGCATATTACTCTTTTATTAGATAGGATATGTATTTTTCCAAGGTAGATGGTAATCAAATTTCATTGATAAAATAAGATGTATTTTTTTCTGACCAGCAATCATTTAAAATAAATGTTTTTATGATAAAAATAAAATTGAAATAAAAACACATACATCCATGAATGGAAACATTATTAATAGTACTTGCCAGAGTAATAAGATAGTATATGCAATTATCATTAGGAAATAGTTCAATAGAAACAAAAATGAAAAATAATATGGGGTGCTTTTACTAGGAATTGCAAATATGTATTATATCCAGTTCCAATGGGAAACAGATATAAAATTAATAAAACTTTGAAAAATTAGGATATTTGATTAACAAAAATATATTTTTTCCATTAGTCCTTCTCTGAATCATTCATCTAAAAGCAAGCAAAATATCATTCTGTCATAATTCTATTTTAAACTGGCAATGGTAACGTAAAAATAGAAAACAATTTAACTTCTACATTTATTTTTTTTCCCCTTTGGTAACTTAACTTGCTGGGTTTGCAAATTATTGAGTTTGAGTACCATATATCAACTTAAGAAAACTCCCTGGTTTCTTTCTAGAGCATTCATAATGCCAGGATAGATTGATCAAATGCATAAACCAATAAAGTTATTTTAAAAGAATATCATTAATCCAGAGTCATGACATGATAAACCCACAACTTTTAAGAAGGAGAAGGAGTTACTCCATTATATGCCTTTAAAAGATGATTTATGGAATAATTCAAATAATGGAAAACCAGGAATAAATATTAAAATAAAATAGAAATAATTCCTAAACTTAATTTTCTAAGGGTTTTTTAAATATCAAAAAGTAATTATTTTTAGTATAAAAATATCAATACATGATATAATGAACCAAAACAATCAAATTTACAAACAGACCACTCATAAAATCACTACACTAACAAAATTACTGCAGGAGAGGGAATAATTAGTCCTCTCAGATTTTCCCTTCTCATAAAGTTGAAATCATAGGATATAAAATGTTGTGTACTTTGTTTTGCTTCTTAGTAATCTATATATATTTTTCTACGTTGCCACATCGTCTTTCAATTTTAATTTTCAATAATTCCACTTTTAATGGATGCAAACCTCATGCTGAGAAAGGGACAAGGGAGGTTTCTGAAGTCTCTTTTATAAAGGCACTAATCATATTCATGAGGGTTCCACCCTCATTACATTGTCACCTCCTAAAATCCTAAAGTAAGTACCCTAGTAGCCTATTTTCCTGTTGTTGGGCATTTTGATTTTTCTACATATTTCAAATTATAGATGACATAATTTATTTTTTATTAAGTGTATTGGGGTGACATTAGTTAATGGGATCACATAGGTTTCAAGTGTATACCTCTATGATAACATAATTTAAACCATTTTTACTTAAATTATGTTATTTTCATATCATGTTATATAAGTCATTATTAAACTTGAATTATTGGGAAAATGGTTCTCTCAGTCCATTTGGGCTGCTATACTAGGTTGCTTACAAGAAATCAGAAATGTTTTTCTCACAGGTCTGGAAGCTGTGAAGTCCAGGATCATGGCACTGACAGAGTCAATATCTGGCGAAGGCTCTCTCATGGACAGCACTCTTCTTGCAACCTCACGTGGAGGAAGGGACAAGGGAGCTCTCTGCAGTCTTTTTCGATAAGGGCACTAATCATATTCATGAGGAACCCATACTCACTACCATCTATACTAATAAAAGGGTAATATGCTAATTAGACCAGGAGACCTTCTGTGAGACCTTCCGGACGTCCTTCCAGACAAAGCCATGGTGGCAGGGCTGAGGCAGAGAAGGTTAGGGGCTATCAGGCCAGGAGGGGAGGGCAGTTGGGGTGATCAGGCCAGCAAGGAGGGGAAGTTGAAGGTGAGAAGGTCGGCGGAGAGGGGAGTTGGGGGCGAGCAGGCCGGCAGACAGAGTGGTTAGGAGCGATCAGGCAGGCAGGCAGATGAGCAGTTAGGAGCCAGCATTGTGAGAGGGATGTCCGACTGCTACAGGGATCGGGCCTAAACCAGCAGTCGGACATCTCCTGAGGGGTCCCAGATTGGAGAGGTTGCAGGCCGGGCTGAGGGACACCCTCTCCCCACCATGCATAAATTTAATGCACCGGGCCACTAGTATCAAATAAAATCCCCATCTTCAAATACCATCACATCGCATCAGGTTTCATGTATATATTTTGAGAGGGCACAAACATTTAGTCTAAACGGTATAAATGAATTAAGGTTTTAAGGTTAGATTGCCAACATATTTTCCAAAAGATTATTCATATTTATAACATCAAGAGAAAAGTATAAGTAAAGTATGTTTTACTACATTTTCTCAAAAATTTATGTTAAATTAAAGAGCTACAATAAGCTACAATTCAAACATTTCTACTTTACATCCTCGATATGTTTTTACCAATTGTATTAAATTTATTCAATCAACTTTTGCTCAGTAATGTTTTTAGTACTCTGTTAATATTCTTTCATTATTTTTTAATTTTATAATTAAATTACTATCATATTTTGTAATAAGTAACTAATTTTGTAAAAATAATGTAAAAATAAAAATCCTCTATTTCTTTTTCATCTGTGATTTTTTTATTATGAAAACACATTAATGCCATTAAACCATTAATGTTTCAATATTATAACCATTATGATAGTTTTGTTTATAAGAAACATTTTTACAATAATATTTAACCTACGTAAATAGAGAAGACATTATTATGCAGAATTTTCCATCTTAATATCTCCATTGCCAATATGATATCTAAATCAGGTTAATAAGAGTATATATCTGCCTTGAAGAAAAAAATTTTTCACAGGTATAAATACAGGTATAGAAATTGTATCCTTTCTTATTTTATATATATATTTATTTATCTGATTGAATAATCTAAGTAAAAATGTTTCTCTCATCAGTAAGAATATAAACAACTATGGCTTATTTTTTTGCCCTTGCTCACATCAGGTTATTTTGAAGAGTTCTGGCCAATAAAATGAGGGGAAAGAAAAGTGAGTGTCATGAGCTGCAGACAGCTTTTAAAGTACAGAAAATGCCCGAAATTTCTGATCAAAATTTGTCAGTTACTTAGACTCATAAAAGCTTTTTACATTAATTAAAACAATTCAACAAGAGTTTATTACAGAGGAGAAACCAAGATGGCGGCATAGGTTAAACACCTAACCTACAGCCTGGCACAACAATTTCAAAAATACAACTAAAAGTCAAAATGGACATCATCCAGAACCACAGGAAAGCTGGCGGACTGAAATGCCCACAACTAGAAGGAAAGAGAAAACCACAAGGATAATCAGAGGAGCCGTAAAAGCCTGAGGTATGGAGACACGGGCGGAGACACGAGCAAGCGCGCGTGCGGGGAGGACAGAGCCGGAGAGGAAGGGGCGGCTGACGGCCTGGCCGGCATTCACTAGCAGGAAGGAGATAAAAGCTCCAGATTGCGCTGAACACCAGCTCTGACTGCACTGAACCCCAGTTCCGGGCGAAACCATGGGAAGCCAGGCGCACGCTGGGGGAATGAATCTGGGCTGTGGGGCGCAGGCACAGAGGAGCGGCGGAAGGCAGAGCTCCAGAGGCGCGCACGGGAAGGTGCGCAGAGGAGGGAAGGTTGCCTGTGCCACTGAATTGCCCTGCTGGGAAGGAGACAAAAGCGCCAGACTGCGCTGAGATTCAGTTCCAACTACACTGAAACCCAGTTCCAGGCGAGAATCTGGGAATCCAGATTCATTAGGGGAGAGACTAGACTGTTTGGCAGTGGGCGAAACTCCAGGGCGCGTTTCTCTCAGAGGTGTTTGCAAGGAGTACAGAGGGACACAGACACAGGAGCCTCATAGGGCGGGGCTGACAGGAAGCCAAGGTTGTAGGCTCCACCCTGTAACTCCGCCCCATCCAAGCTGAACACAGAGGCTTTTCCCTGCTGAGTGCCTCAGGCAGTAGCTGACCTACACTCCATTGGAGACCCAGAAACGAGGGCATCTAGTGGTCGGTGTGAGATGACACCAGATTTCAACCACTCGCATAAGGGATACATTCAAGAGGCAGACTCAGTGAGCGCCAAAGCATTGCTGCACCAAGACCCGGCCCATAAACATGTCTCCTGCACAGCAACTCTTCCTATATAGACAAAGAGGGTCCTCACGGCCAATTGGCCTGGAGGACAATTCTTCCCAGTGACACCAACAACAATCAAGACTTAACTATACAAAGGAGGACCAAGATGGAGGCATAGGGCGGAAGCCTGATTGTTGCCTACCACAATTTTGAGACTACGATGGGAGAGCAGAGCAGACACCATCCAGAACCACCAGAGGGCTGGCTGAGCAGATGCTCTACAACTAGAATAAAAGAGAGGGGTACGCGGGATGATGCTGATGCCGGTGACCCAAAGTCCACACTTTAAGAACTACGGCTCAGGTGACACAATGGCGGCCTGGAACGTGCTCGGTGCAGTTCCCCCAGCGGTCTCCGGCTGAGGGGACGGCTCCACTCGCTGCCAAGCATGGACAGACGAGCCCCTGGGAGACATGGGGTGGGAGACTCCACGCTTGCTGACCTCCAAGTCCTTCAAGAATCTCAACGCCCCGGAAGCGGCCAGGTGCGCACGCTCAGCAACCGGCCACCGCTGCAGACCCAAGGGCCGACGCAGCGACACCGGACCAGCCCGCCGCCGTGCACCGGGCACACTGGAGCTTCGCCGAGCCCGCCGCCCAACGAGTTCTGCAGCAGCCGCCCTGGAGCTCTGAGAAAATGGCTGAAGGAATTGCTGAGAGGGAATTGACCAACAGGAATTGGGATCAAGAAGACGAAACCCCGCTGAGACCTGGGTCCGGGCGAGGCTGTGAGCCTCTGGGCTCGGGTGTGGTCACACGCCCTTGGGTCTAGGTGAGGCCTCACACCCCTGGGTCTGGGTGAGGCCACGCGCCCCTGGGTCCAAGTGAAGCCGGATTCCGGGTTCGGGTGAGGCCATGCGCCCCTGGGTCCGGGTGAAGCTGAATCCTGGGTCTGGGTGAGGCCGTGTGCCCCTGGATCCGGGTAAGGCTGGGTCCCAGGTCCGGGTGAGGCCACGCGACCAGGGGTCTGGGAGAGGTCACACGCCCCTGGGTCCGGGTGAGGCCACGTGCCCCTGGGTCTAGGTGAAGCTAGATCCCAGGTCCGGGTGAGGCCGTGTGCCCCTGGATCCAGGTGAGGCTGGGTCCTGGGCCCGGGTGAGGCCATGTGCCCCTGGGTCCGGGTGAGGCCACGCGCCCCTGGGTGTGGGTGAACCTGTAGCCTGGGTCCGCGTGAGGCCAAGTGTCCCTGGATCTGGGTGAGGCTGGGTCCTGGGTTCAGGTGAGGCCTCACGCACCTAGGTCTGGGTGAGGCCACGCGCCCCTGGGTCTGGGAGAGGCCATGTGTCCCTGGATCTGGGTGAGGCCTCGCGCACCTAGGTCCGGGTGAGGCCATGCGCCCTTGGGTCTGGGAGAGGCCACGCACTCCCGGGTCCGGGTGAGGCCATGTGTCCCTGGATCCGGGTGAGGCTGGGTCCCAGGTCCAGGTGAGGCCACGCGCCCCTGGGTCTGGGAGAGGCCATGTGCCCCTGGGTCTGGGTGAGGCCTCGCGCCCCTGGGTACGGGTGAGGCTGGGTCCCGGGCCCAGGTGAGGCCACGCACCCCTGGCTCTGGGTGAGGCTGGATCCCGGGTCTGGGTGAGGCCATGTGCCCCTGGATCCAGGTGAGGCTGGGTCCTGGGTTCGGGTGAGGCCGCGCGCACCTAGGTCCGGGTGAGGCCACGTGCCCCTGGGTCTGGGAGAGGCCACGCATCCCTGGGTCCGGTTGAAGCTGGGTCCCGGGCCCGGGTGAGGCCACACACCCCTGGGTCTGGGTGAGGCCGTATGCCCCTGGATCCGGGTGAGGCCACGCTCCTCTGGGTCCGGGTGAAGCCGGATCCCGGGTCCGGGAGAGGCCGTGTGCCCCTGGATCTGGGTGAGGCTGGGTCCCGGGCCCTGGTGAGGCCGTGCACCCCTGGGTCTGGGAGAGGCCACGCGCCCCTGGGTCCGGGTGAGGCCATGCGACTCTGGGTCCGGGTGAGGCCTTGTGCCCCTAGGTATGCACAGATAAAAGATAGGATAACAGCTAGGTGAGTTATTCAGGCAGAGAGAAAAGAGATGAACTCCTAATTGCAGCTTCCTCGCCTGCTAATATTGCTCCAATGCCTTGTTTCTACTTTGACTACTTTTCAGAAGAAAAATATCATTTTAAAAATAAAAATGACCATTATATTTTTTAGCAATCATTCCTTCCACCACTATTAAATCTGGTCAAACAGTATTAGACGCCTATTTTCTGACAGTATTGACTTTAAGCTATTTGAGGAATGAATCTTAATCATTCTACTGTTCCCACTACTAGCCTATAATATTCATATCCTGGGAGGTCCACAGGTATCTGTTGGATGATAGATGGCCTGAACAAATAAAAAAAAATACAAATTTAGTTTATATTAGTTTTACAATCTAATCACTATTTCATTCAATCCAACCATTGAGATCCTACTCTCTCAATGAGGCACTATGTGAGGCACTATGATATGACCTGGTAGTGTGAAGACAAACTAATCAAAAGTTATATCATTAGACTTAATGATCACTGATTGTAAAAAATTTTACCATAAAATGATTAAAACAAATAATTAACTTAGCAAAAGGAATAAAAATGGCAGTATAAATCAGATGCAATGTAAGTTTCTATAAAGAAGTATATGAAGAATTACTCAACACCACAGAAGGAAGAGTAATATATTTAACAGAAATGGGCACATTAAGGGCATACTGAGTAAGTGACTTTGAAAAAAAAATCTTAGAAAACTCGATGTTCTTTAGGTAGACTAAGATAAAAACCATTTGGACAGGGAGAGGGACATGTAAAAATAATACGAAACTCTTACAAATGAATAAAGACAAGTGAAGTGTGGGGATGCTATCAAAAGTGAGGAGGCATTAGAGTGAGATGATTCCAGAAATAAATTCTTAGTAAATATAGTTTATTTATTATTTTGGAGGTAATGGGGCTTTATTGAGGGATGACTTGGTCATATATGTAATTCTGAAAGCAAACTGAGAGAAGGATTGGAAAATAGAGAAAGTGAAGAAACTTTAAAATGTACTTTTGGCAAGGATTCTGCTATTTTTTTTCAATTTATTATTCTACTTTTAATCCTAATACTTATAAATATAATTAACAGAATCTTAGAGAATAATAGTTTAGGGGATAAAGAAAATAAGTGCCATTAACACATAAGAGATTGGATATGAGCATCCCTAGTGCTAAATCTAAACTATGTATCTTAAATAATCACTATACTGCTTCTCACAAGAATAATCATAACCATTTTAAGAATATCTGTTATTAAATTGATCCTATGCTGGATTTTTAAATATATTCTCACATTTAGTGTTCAGGATATGCTCAGATGAAAATGGCTATTATTCCCATTTTGTGGATGAGCAAACTAGGGTTGGATAATATACCCAGGTTTCTACAAATAATTAGTTACAGGATCAAAAGTCGTCTGGCTCCTAATCATATGTTTATTCTACTCTAAGACATCACAGTAAATAACAATAATTCTCATAACTAAATTTCAAGTCGGGCTCTAGAAAAAAGTTATGAATTATAAGTATGCATTTGTGCATTAAAATCAGACTGTTGCTTGAGTGAATATTAGGGAACAGATGGGAAATAACAAGAGTGGAGTCAATGATGTCAGGTGTATCTATAAAAAACAAACTCAAATCAAAGCTACTACATTTCATCAGATTAGATTTGTTGAAGTTGTTGACTTTAAAATACCAGTGTAAAACCTTAAGCAGGTTTGATACAATTTTATTTTCAAAAAGAAAAAAAACAAAAATGTTCTGCAAGTGGTAGGTCATTTCTCACTGATTTACTATTTTGCAGCCAAATAGCTACAACTACGCATTTGTGATCAATCAGTTTGTCTATTGAGACATTAGTCAGTCTGCATAACTGATTACATTTTCTGACAAAGACATGTAAAATGGATGAAAAAGAGATTTCAACTTCTGGCTGAGTGACAATTTCTATAAAATCAGTCTAAATTCGAATGTTCATATCACTGTTAGCGAGAATGGGAACTCAGTATAATATTGATGTATTTCTTATTCCCAGTATTACCGGATTGATATCTAAAATGATCCTGTAAGGATTATAACAGGGATAACATTATTGTTTAAATGCATTACTTGTATTTACCATTTTACATATTTGAAAGCTTGATTAATCATAATTAGTAGAAGTTAGTTTCATAATTATAGTGTACTATTTATAAATATCAAATTCCAAATATGAAAGTAATAAATGATAATTTTTAAAATCACATTTTGACATGAACAGTTGATACACTGAAGTTTTTATTATTATGTGGTTGAAACATTAACAAACAATATCTCTCCTTCTCTCTCTCTCTATCTCTTTCTCTCTCTCTCTCTTTCTCTCTCTCTCTCTCTCTCACCCCAGGAACAAAATACATCTGTGCATGTGATCACAGAGTGGCAATTTGAGATTAATTTGAATGTTAAAGACTACAGTATATTCCACTGTGTTCTCTTATGAATGTTGCTGCAAAATTTTTCAACAAAAACTAGCAAACTGAATCCAGGAACATCTATAATAATGAAAGCATGATATTCACATCAACTGAATGACCGAACAGCAGAACGACTGTCCGGATGACCTTCCATACTACCATGCTATGACATGCACTGGCACTGGGCCAGCCAAGGTGGGTGTGATGCGATTGGTCAGGGGGCCCTGCCATTGCCCCATGATTGCCCTGCAGAGGGAGGCCAAGGCCACTGGCTGACAGGGTGATCGATCAGGGGGCAGGGGTGTGTGGACTCTGCGATTGCCCCAAAGAAGGAGGACCAGGCCACCCTCTGCATGGCGACTGATCGCAGAGCCCCAGCTGGGTGGTCGGGGACTCCCTCTGCTGGCCGATCAATGCGGAGCCCTGTGATTGACCAGCCAGCAGAGGGAGGTCCAGGCCACTGGCTAGGGACACTGTGGCAGGTGTGTGGGGCCGGCCAGCAATTGCCCAGCAGAAGGAGGCCCAGGCCAGCCAAGTGATCGCACCCCACACCTTTCGCCCGCAGAGGGAGGCAACCGGTGGCAGGGGAGTGGGGGGCAGCGCTGCACAGATGGAAAGCAGTGGCAGCAGCGGGGGTGGGGCCAGCTGCCAGCAGACAGGGGAAGGAAAACCCCGATAAGCCCTGATTGCCAGCCAGGCCTCTAGGGACTCTACCTGAGGGGTCCCGGCTTGCAAGAGGGCACAGGCTGGGCTGAGGAACACCCTCCTCCCTATTCATAAATTTTGTGCACCGGGCCTCTAGTTTAAAAATAATTATATACCATGCCTAATTTAAACTTATCCCAGGAATGCATAAAACCTGGATTAATATCTAAAAAATAATAAATGTAAAACACCGTAATAATTGATTAAAGGACAAAATACATATGACCATCTTAATTTGAATTATCACTCAACACAATTCAACTTCTTGCATGATATAAACACATTAGGAAGAGATTGAAACTTCCTCAATCTGATAGACTACAAGTAGCATAAACCTGAATGCTTCCAGACTAAAATCGTGATAAAGACAAAGATGTCCAGTCCCATAATCTCTTCAAATTTGTACTAGACATAATAACCTGGGAAATTAGGCAAGAAATAGTAAGAAAGCACTTATCAGGTTTATGGAAATATTCTAATAAATAGAGGTGCCTCATCAGGGAACCATTTACCTTGCCATTAGAATCTCCACACTGATTTTTACATTTACACAATGGGAGGATACTCTGTAGTAAAAAGGAAGAAAAATTGACCCTTTGTGACACTATGTATGGACATGGAGAGCATTATCCTAAGGCCGTGGTCGGCAAACTGCGGCTCGCGAGCCACATGCGGCTCTTTGGCCCCTTGAGTGTGGCTCTTCCACAAAATACCACAGCCTGGGTGAGTCTATTTAGAAGAAGTGGCGTTAGAAGAAGTTTAGGTTTAAAAAAATTGGCTCTCTAAAGAAATTTCAATCGTTGTACTGTTGATATTTGGCTCTGTTGACTAATGAATTTGCCGACCACTGTCCTAAGGGAAATAAGCCAGAGAAAGACAAGTCCCATATGATTTTATTCATAAGTGGGATTTAATGAATACATTGAACTACCAAAAAAAATAGGAATAGACTCATAGATAGAGAGCAGGCAGAGAAATAGAAATAGACTCATAGATAGAGAGCAGGCAGGGTGTGGGTGTTGGGGGGAGAGGGTGAATGGATTAAGCAAAAAAGAAAAAAAAAGAGTACTCGTGGACATGGACAGCAGTGTGGTGATCTATTGTGGAGCTGGGTGCGGGAGGTCGGTGGATGGAGGTAGAAGAGGGCATAGAGGTATAAATGGTGACGGAAAAAAATAAAAATTTAAAATAAAAATTTTAAAAAGTCTCCACACTGGATTTAAGGTATTTTTGGTTTTATATTACATTATTCTCACAAATAAAATACATCTCAGCAGCAACAATTAATTTTATAGACTCCATTCCTTTTTTTAGGAAATTCCTCACTGTCTTTCCTTTGACTCTGTGTTTTTCAACATTGTACATTTTGAATGTCACCATTCAGATATCCTTTCAATTGCCCTATATTCCAAACCTCACCATGACTACTCAGCTCTATCTTCTGTGATCTAAATGTATTGAATGTGCTTTATTTACATTATTTATAAAATAAGGTTATTACAAATGTATTCTGTTTTTATCCCACATGTAGTAGGAACTGGCAATCATCACATCTGTAGTCTTGGTAAGTAGCATAAAAGAGTGGTCGGAGGAACAGGGTGATGCTATACCTATGAATGAAAACATCCAAACTCAGGTGAAATAACCACCCATCAGAAATTATAGAAAAAGTACAGCTGATTATGGATCAGATTGTGGTTTAATATATCCTAAGGAATTTCCTAAATCTAAGAATTTTGAGTTTATATATCTTTTATATATATAATTTTGAGTTTAGCATCCATTAGTTTATATATATATATTAATTTATATATATATTATTATATATACATATATATATATACATATATATATATATATATATATATATATATATGTATGTTAATTTCAGGTAGAAAGAAAAAGGGAGAGAAATAGAAACATCAGTGATGAGAATCATTGCTCGGCTGCCTTCTATATGCCCCCTACTGGGGATTGAGCCCACAACCTGGGCATGTGCCCTGACCAGGAATCAAACCGTGACCCCCTGTTTCATAGATGGAAACTCAACTACTGAGCCTCACCAGCTGGGCACACATTATTTTCTAAATACTTGCATTTTAATTTTATTCATGTGGGTTACAGAGTTATAATAATGTTAAAAACACAAATAGTGCACCTAGAATTTATTTTAATAAAATTTTATTAAAGGATAAAAGAATAACATGTATACAGAAAAATGTGCAGATTGATGAGTTTAAAGAGTGAACATTAAAAGATAACCATTACCCAAGCCACAAAAAAAAAAAAAAAGAATACTGGTAGAACTGTAGGTATTTTTCCTCTGGTTTCTTTCATGGTTTTCTCTTAGCCTTGATTTTCTGCAGTTTAAATAATTCCTTGCCTGATCATTTCAATATCACTCTCATATCTGAGTCTGGTTTGGATGCACACTTTGTTTCTTTAGGCTGTGTTTTTTGCCTTTTAGCTTCATTGTAATTTTTTTGTAGAAAGCAGAACATGATGTACTGGGTAAAAACAACTGAGGTAAATAAGCCTTTAAAAATGTGAGGTTTTATGTTTATTTGGCTAGGAGTTAGACTGCTTACTATTGCTGTTGCTGCAGGTGTCAGAGGCTAAAATTCCCTCTTGTCTTTGCTTTTTTGTTTCCCCAGTTATCTCTGAGTTTCCCTAAAGTCTTCTTAAAAAAGAGTCTGCGCCTTGTATGTGGTTCTTTCAATTCTAATCTGTTGTCCTACAGGAGCGGCCTGATGTAGCTTTGAGGCCCAGGGTTTCTAGTGGTGCAGAGAAAAATCATCTGCTAAATTGCCAGCACTGAATGTGAGAGGTTGTCTTAACTTTCTGCAGCAAAGAAGCCCCATGTGCAGTCGCACTTACCCTTGTGGTTAACTATTCATTCAAGTTACTGTGAACTAGAATCTTTCTTTAAGAACCATCTCCCTTCTTCTTCTTCTTCTTCTTCTTCTTCTTCTTCTTCTTCTTCTTCTTCTTCTTCTTCTTCTTCTTCTTCTTCTTCTTCTTCTTCTTCTCCTTTTTCTTCTCCTTCTCCTTCTCCTTCTTCTTCTCCTTCCTCTTCCTCTTCCTCTTCCTCTTCTTCTTCTTCTTCTTCTTCTTCTTCTTCTTCTTCTTCTTCAATATGTTTTTTTTATTTATTTGAAAAAAGGAAGGGAGAGGGAGAGAGAGAAACATCAATGATGAGAGAGAACCATTGATCAGCTGCCTACTGCATGTCCCCTAGGCGGGATTGAGCCCACAACCCAGGCATGTGCCCTGTCTGGGAATTGAACCATAACCTCCTGGTTCATAGGTCCACGCTCAACTACTAAGCCTCACTAGCCGGGCGCATCTCTCTTCTGAAGTGGCACAACTGTGAGGGAGTAGAGGGGGCACTAAGACTAGAAGGAGCAGGAACTTTTCCTGCTCCGCATCCCATTGGTCAGAATGCACTGCCCCTCCCACCCAGCACTTGAGGCAGGGCCAGGAACTGAGGCAGGAAGACTTAATTTTCACTCTATGCTATGTCTAAAATTTGTCCTTTCTTCGGAGTAAATGCATTTGAATGTTCAGCAACCGTACAGTTTACTTTCTTTTTAAATTTATTTTTCAATTATAATTTACATACAATCATATTTTGTATTAGTTTCAGGTGTACAGCATAGTGATTAGACAACCCATACAGCTTACTTTCTATTGTTTCTTTTTTGTGCCTATTCCTAAGTCTATTTAGTTTATAATACACTGGCTATTTACCCATCCCTCTACTAGGATGTCAGCTTCCCTGAAACTATAATTCAGGGTTTGAGAAATTAAGGCATACTATGCAATGTGACACCTGAAGTCAGTGATAGATGTACAAGTCAGTCTTTAAAGGAGTTAGAAATGAGTATTTCTTCAACTAAGCAATATGTTTAAAAAATTGGGTTTTACTTGTTACATCTTACTTGCATTACCTCAACATATATTCTTACTTCTATATTTTCTATTTTCCTAGATTAGCAATTTTCTATTTTTCTAGATTAAGTATAAAGATCTTTAAGACTACACTCACATTACTGTCTATATCACTCATGATTTTTTTTTCTTGCAGATCTTTTCTCTCCCATCTGCTGTCACCAACCTTAGTCTCTCAAGCAGCTTTTTCCCTGTTTCACTATCAGTAATAATTGTCATGCCAGTTTTTACATTTATGCTAGAGTTCTTTGTGTCCTTCATTGCACAATCATTCCTTTGTGCAATCTGCATTTCTACTTTAACCTCTGCTTTCCTTGGATGATCAAGGTTGATGTCCCGCTAATACGCACCAGTGGACACCAGTTTGCTGCACTGTGGTAACAGTACATTTTGTTCGCTGCGGTCAATGTTATAGAAATCCAGTCGCCATGGATTCATGTAACTAAAATACAACAATATTTATAATGTGGTGGTGGTTTTCCCAGATTATGTTGTTCAGCAACTTTATTTCAGTTTGCCTTTACTGAAATATTTCTGTTTTACTTTGAGTCTGGCTAGCGTTCACAAACAATAGCATCCCCCTCCCTTTATAGCTAACTCCTTGTTAGCTTGACTTAAAAACTAATATTTGCCTGGAAACTCCAAAAAGGACTGTCAACTATAATGTAGTGTCTACTTAGTAAAACCTCAAGGCTATTTCTTAACTCAGCACTTTAAACTTCACTTGAGCAATTTCCCTCAGTTCCATAAAATGAAAAACTGAAGTATCCAAGATTTTGTCCATAGTAGAAAATCCTTGAGTTGTGAGCAGACAATTTCCTTACAGCTCCAGAAGTTTAATGGCACTTTGAATCAATAAAGATACATGAGAAGGGAAGTTCCAAAAATAGCAAGCCAATAACTCTAAACCAAGATTCTTAAATCACTCCTCAAGGATAAGATTGCCTCAAAACGTGGCACCTTTTGTCACGGATGTTTTAATAACAGTGCAAGAGTTGGAATCAACTTAAAGGTTTATCAATTTGTTAAAAATAGAAAGATCATATTTTGATCTTTAATTAAATTAGCTTTTTTTAAAAAAAAAATTAGGGGATTTGAATTACTAGTCATGGAAATAGGCTTTGGAATATCTAGGAGAAAACATGGACAATGAGATTTGAGTGAAGTGATTATGTTCACTCCCTTAACGTTTGTACAGGAAGGGGGTTTAGTTCTTATTCACTATTTTTACCCAAAAGACTATGTCTCTTATTTTCTCTGCACTAATATTTAAAAGTGTATTATTGTAAAGAAGACAGCAACACTCCATATGTTTTTTTTTTTTTTTTTCCTTTGCTGCTATGCTACACTCTTAGCAGAATAAAACTAGACTGTTCAGGAGCACAGGAGACTTGGTTGGAAAGTAGTAAGGAGGACATTCTGATAAAAGGGAAGTGTGTGTAAGGCCACCTGCCCTGTTTGTCAGAATTGTGACTTAGGAGAGACTTAGAGGAACGTCAAAGGCGGTGCCCCTAATTATTCCTTGACCTTTCCAAAGAAGTCTGTGCATATGCAGACCCCTGGCTGTTTACTGGAATCCTAATGCTAAATCCCTAGATTCCCTTGCCTAGAGGACAATGTAAACACATGTGTCCTCCCAAGATTACTCACCCTACGGATTGTATCTGAAGATAAAAATTGCCAAAAGAAGCCTAATGAGGCAGGCAATCTAGGCTGTCTGGCTCCTTCAGCCAGGCCGTCCCTTAGCCTTTTCTTTCACAGTGAAACTGTGTCAGAGTAATCCGTTCATCCATCACTCAGAGACTGCTGCTCTGGCACTAGACACAGAACTTTGAATTGAAACAAAAAAGCACAAGCAATAGTTCCCTAATTATAACAAGGCATGACATGTATAAATTTCAAACTTGATCATTTCCAGTGTCTTTTTCATTACACGTGCCAGATTTTGCATACTGGATAGTTTAGTCCTTTCGGATGGAAACCCCATTAATTAATCTCTGAATGAATTTGCTAAGCCATTACATGGGTTTGAGTAATACCTTCCCATCCTTAAGTAGTATAGTAAAATAGTACAATTTGGGAATTGGATTTCAGTCTTAACTTTATCATTAATCGGCTATGTGATCTGTGGTGTACCCCTTAAACTATCTGTGCATCTGTTTACTGAACTTTAAAGCTGAGACAGAATGCCAATCTCACAGGTTACCATGGGAAGCTTATATAGAATAACATATGTTAAATTCTGCTGCAGAACTTGATCAAAAATACTAATCCTTCTCCAACTCAATGAGAGAGACAAACATACACAAGCAAGCATGCACACACACACACACACACACACACACAAATTCAGAACCTGTCTTCTAAACTATTTTATGCAATTTTGACTAGTATGTTTAAGAAATGCAATAATACTTGGTAAAAAAAAATACTAACTAGTTAAAATGTTCTTTGTTAAGTGAAGGGATGTTGGAACACCATGAAAGTGTCTTACTGATTACTAAGTAATAATTTCCTGTAGAAACATAATATTGTGGCAAAAAATTTTCGAGTAGCTTCTGGGCTTATATGTTTCCTTCTTCTGTGAATAGCTAACCTAGCCTGAGGTGGGTTTACAAAGTCATAATTATAATATCTGACTTTGAGTCAATTATATTTTCTCACATAGTAATTGAAATTTGGAACTAAATTCAAGATTAGAAGTACTTTATATTAATTTTATATATATTTATTTATATTTACTTCATTCTTCTAATGCAGATTTTTTAACTACAAGATCAATTAGTATAGATTAAAATAACTTACTGGGTTACAACCAGAATTATAAAAATGAAGAATAGAATAAAATAAACTTCATACATGTAAATAACTATTTTTCATGAGAATTTGATTTGTTATACATATTTATAATGATGAATACATAAACATAGATCCACAGATATATATTCATGGGGCTATGATGTAAAATATATTCCTTATTATGTTTGTTATTCTAAAATTTTAAAAAGCATTTCTCTTTAATAAAAGAGTCAAATGAAACATCTTTTGAGGCCCCTGAAAAAATTTTCCTTATCAACATATTCTAAGGCTTAGTTGTTAAACTTCCTGGTTAAGTGGAATTGTAGTCGCCTTCCCTCTGTCTTGATAATGATCATTTGGTCTACAAATCTTTCCCTTCATGAATCCCCTGTGCTTTGCAAAAAGCTAACCCAAATCTGTGCAATCTCATTCCACAGTCACAGTAATTGCTCCCAGAGTGGAGAAGTGACCCAGATCAGGGTCTACAATCGGGAGAAGAGTTTTTTTTTTAAAACTTTTCTAGGAGAGCTTAAATATATAACCTTTTCTTTCTCCCTTGGGGTGAATAAAGAAATATATAGCCCCTGGATTTTGTCAGTCATGTCCTGAGACTATAAAAAGAAGCCAGCCTTCTTTTTATTAAGCTTATGTTAATACAGAGGACAATAGTTTTTAACGTCTGGCAAATGACGCTTTTTCTACTCATAGATGGAACATACTTCAATCCGTCTTTTCACTACTCCAGAGAACTGTCATCAGTTCTGTTAGCTCTAATTTTCTCAAAGAGCCAATGCTTCATGATTGCAGGTAGTCTGAAATACTTCAGCCCTTGGGCTTGTCAGCTAAAAGGCAGCGATTTCCTAGACTCATGTTCTCATATGAGAAGTATTCAGATTCCTCACCATAGGCCTTAAAATCCTATAACCAATTTCTATGATCAGAGAGAAATGTTAGCTTCTGCTTCTCTTATGACTTGGATTCCATTTTTATTTATTGCTCCTAAAATTCATCTGCCTTGGTTTTTGCTTTATGGTATGCATTATTTACTCCGTAGTGACTCCTTGTACTCAATTATTCCCTTGTACTCAATGTATTCTGTGTTCATATCCATGGAATAGCTTTACTATCCAGGCAAATTATTCCAGATACCAGCAACAGAAGAAGCACTGACCCTGAACGCTGTCCTGAAATACAGGTTTATTCATCTTCACACGGTTGGGTCACAAGGGTCTTTAAATCTTGAATCTCTATTAGCACCTGCAGGTGCCCTTTAGTATCAGGAAGTCCAAGGTCTGCAGATGGTGGAATCTCTTATGTGAACTGGTTATATAAGCACTTTCCAGCTATTAACCAGCCTAATCTGTCAAAATCCTTCAGTGTATTAAGAGCAGCTTCAAATGAAATTGCAGTTACTGTTACTAAATAATGCTGACAGAGTGGTGTGGTCTGCTCAAAAACAACTCACAGACCCTTGGTTACAAAACATTACTTTTTGTTTAATATATTCCATAGCATTGGTCTGATGGTCTTGTCATACTACAAGAAACCTTAGAGATAAACATGTGGTTAATCCAGAATGGTTGAAAGTGGCTCATGCTAGATAGTCTTTGATGTAAATGTGTGTCTAAACTTATTTTTTAAATTAATTTTCTCTGCACTTTAATCTGAAATTAGAGAAATGAGTGGGGGAAAACAACCCCTTAATGTCACTTGTCTGTTCTATTACGTGGCTGTCCCTTACTTTCTCTTTCTTTATATGTGAAGAAATAAAAATTGAAATAAATTTACTTGTTCAAGATCACAAGGTAGTAATGACACCTGAGTATTCAATTATTTAAAGTTGTTGTTGAACATTACTGTGTCAGAAAGCATGGCCTAGTCTGTACAGTGAGGTGAGGATTTTTTACATAAAATACTGTACTCATTCACTCTGTGGGATTTTCATGTGGATAGTTTGAAAGAGAATACCATTTCTCCATTTCTCCGATCTAAGAGATAGATGGTATCATAATCGTCTCACCTGTGTTAGTCATACTAAAAGGAATTTTAGAGATGGGACCAGAAGTCTTAAGGAATAAACAGGGTCCATGGGAGAGGAATGCATATGTAAAGGGCAGAAATAGCTCCAAGATGCCAAAATGCTTATCTTACTTGTACAGAGGATAGAGAAATGCCACAAGATAAGGGGGTAGGAAGACATACATTCACAAAGGTTAAAGAAAAGTCACAGGATAATGGGAAGAAGGAAACATATTTTCACAGAGGATAGAGGAATGCTGCAAGATAAGAGGGAGAGGAAGTGGGGGCACCACTGTGAGCTTTGGAACTTTGAAACTGATACTATGTAGCAGAGTGACCAATGAGGAAAGCATGGGGGTCCTAAAATTAATGAAAGGTCCAATTAGAGAAGGTCAGGTTCAGACAAAGAGCTATAGCCTTTATAAACCCAGAGACAAAGAGACTCCGAAGATTTTTTGGATTTAGGCTTTTTTTCCCATTAGAGAGAGAGAGCAAGCTTTTACCATTTGGGGGCTCCTCCACAGGGGGTCCCCTTTGGGGATACCCCTGTCCAGACAGAGTTTGTATATGCTTCCAATAAACTTCCACATTTTTATTAAAGGAGCCTTTTTGTCTGCGAGTTTATTCTTCAAATTTCATTGAGCAAGGACCCATGGAAGAAAAGTCTATACCCCAAACCCCATGTCTCAAAACCATGGATATCTTTGACTAGACATATCCTACAAAAATATAATAAACTTCTAGAGAGTCGTGGTAAATCTTGTGTGCAGAGAAGAATAATGCAAATGTGATGGCAGTTATATTTTGTTTAGAAGAATTCAGATTTTTAAAGGCTAATCAGCCTACTACAAATAAGTATATAAACATTGAATGTATGACTCACTTCACCACTAAGTACTGTTAAAGTACAATATTGTATGTTTTCTACTTTATCACATGGAGTTATTGAACCAACTCACCTTAGGTGTTTAGAATCCTACTAGTATATAATAAAACCCTAATATGTAAATCAACCAAACAGCAGAACAACTGGTGGAACGACCGGTTGCTATGATGCGCACTGACCATCAGGGGGCAGGCATTCAACACAGGAGCTGCCCCCTGGTGGTCAGTGCGCTCCCACAGGGGGAGAGTGATGCTCAGCCAGAAGCCAGGCTCACAGGTGGCGAGTGGAGCGCCAGTGGTAGGAACCTCTCCAGCCTCCGCTGAAGACAGGTGGTAAGTAGCGAGGGGTCCTGGACTGTGAGAGTCCCAGACTGCGAGAGGAATGTCCACCTGCGGGGTTAAGCCAGCAGGTGGACATCCCCTGAGGGGTCCCAGACTGCGAGAGGGTGCAGGCTGGGCTGAGGGGATGAATTTTGTGCACCAGGCCTCTAGTTCTTATAATAACAGGATGAGCTTTTAAATCTGATATGTCTATCTATAATACAACCTTTCACACTAGTCTATGCTACTTAAATGTTTAACAGTGTCCTATAAAACAATAATTTGGTATGAAATGTAGAGAATCCACTTTGATAATGAAGTATAATATGCTTCAATTTTGTTGGTTATTTTACTTTCAGTCTTTAATTAACAAAGAATGAGACTATGTTAGTTAAGGCAAATTATAGAAGTAGGTTAAGTGTATTTTATATAGTTCATCCACTATTCCAATGGCCTACAATGCCCTCATCCTAACCTCTAGATTTACTACCCTTTAGTATCTCATAAAGCTTTCCTAATACCAATTCCATACCCTTTATTGTAGCGTCTTCTTTGTGATTTTTTTCTATAGTTTCAATCCTCAGACTCTGGATCAATACTAGCTCACTGATTTGACAAATTATTACCTAGTAATTTGTTAAAAGGGTGCTGTTTTTCTCTTATCCCATCAATCCCTTACACAAGAAATATTTATATTTTAAAACAAGACTTGAAGAAAATGCCATGCTCCTGAAGTGTAGCTAAAATTTCAGAGACTTCTGCATGCTCGTGAAAGGAAACAATTTTGAGCATCAGTTTTCTTGGTGTCATTTTCATCACCACAGACTGGATATTTTAATAACAACCTAACATTGACTCTATAAATGAAAATTCCTTGTTCCAATATGTCAGATCCCAATCCCTGGAATACTTTATTGCTCTGTGTCTGTTTATTGAATGTGTTCCCGCATTAGATTGGTTACCAAATCTAGTCATAGCAAATGCCAAACTATAACAACACTCGCAACACCTCAGCTGCTACTCTACTTTGGCCTAAGTGACCAACCTCTTTTGCCTGAGTCACTGTGATTGCCTCCTAAGCTGTCTGCCTGCTTTTTCACCATCACGTCCCTTCAGTCTATTTTCAGCAAAACTGTCAGACTGATCTTACTCAAAAGTATGTGTGATCATGTTCCTCCTCAGTTAACATATATTTTTCACAGTAAAAGCCAAAGTCCTTGCAAGAACCTCGAGCATCAAGGCTTTATTTCCTCTCTTTTGCAACTTGTCCTGCTCTCTCACTTGCTCACTCAGCTCTGTAACATTAGCCTTCAGGTGTCTCAAACATGTCAAGCACTCTCCTACTTCATGCCTGTTGAATTTGTTCTTCTCTTGATTTTAGTAGCCTCCAGACAAACTCATAGTTGACTATTTCATCCCTCTCAGGTACTTATTCATATGTCAGTTCTCCATAAGGCCCGCTCTGGGCACACTGTGCACTTCCATCATCTTTTCCTGTTCTGTTTTTGTCCTTCGCTACTTTGCAGTGAAAATATGACAATAATTTACAGAAACATTTCTTTATTTTTTAAAGTGAATGAAAATTATTGTAGGAATTGAAATAATGATGCTTCATGGTGCTACCAGAAAGAATTTTAGTTGTATATGTTGCATAAAAGTATATTTTTGGCTTTACAGCTGATATGAAATTTAAAAAAAATATCAGATAAGAACTTTTTTGTGAAATGCCTAATAAGAGCCAAGGCACCCTAAATATACTTAATAAAACTATTTAAGCCAGAAATAACATTTATTTTATTAAGAATAATAACAGAAAAGTAAAGTCTCCATTTAAGTTTTTTTGTTTTTTTTTTTTTTTATGTTTCCTGTGATTATATCACTTTGACTGGAACTATTATTCAATAGAGAAGTCCTTCAAATGTAATTGCAAAGTCACGGACCTACAGGGAAATGGGGATCAAAAGCTCTCATCGCTCCAGATGCTACAAAGCCTTCTCTTCCAGATGCTACCGATTTTACTCCCCAGGTATTTTTAAATTAGGAATCTGTCTTAGCTGGTACAGGAAGACAAGAGGTCAAGCTCAATCAGATGATTCACCTAAACCTATTGAAAAGGGAAAGTGTCTGAGGACTCCTGTTGCTTTTGTAAAGGATTATTTAGTGAGTCCGATTGCTGAGTTTCTAAATATCTCAGCAGTTTGACAAAACCTGATATCTTGACTTGATTAGGCCAGAGTCTGAAAATAGTGAAACCTTTATCAGAGAGTCTGAAATCACAGCAGCTGCTCAGAAATACTGATTACTGCTTACTGTGGCAAAAGCAGAAGTATAGCTGCCCTGACTAGAATGCCACCATTACATGTTAAGGACTGACTTTTCAGCAGAAACCAAGGTGACATACTTAGATTCCTGTTCCTAAACTATACTGATAATTACTTATGACGGTAACTTTAGAGCATATATATATATGTATATATTTCTGTCTGAAAAGAATAAAAAGAATGAAAATCATTATATCTATGTCTTTCCTTGGTTTGTTGTTGGTATTGAGTTTATCAAACAAAGCCATATCAAAACAATTTTATACATACAAATTTCATTGGGCTGCATTGTTTCTTTCTAACTAAGAAGGAGCTAATTACTGACAAACATCGAAGGTTGCTCTTAGATATCTGTATCCAACGAATGTGAGCAGAAACCAGGGTATATATGTTTATTGACCCTTTATTCTAGAACACTGTCAAGTATTCCATGTCATTATTAGGGCAACTCAGTAATGCTAAAATTAAACTCAGACCTAGTCATATGAGAAATAAATTCTCACAGAATGAAAGGAAGGAGTGGAGGAGAGATGATACAACAGATAAATAAATTGCAGTAAATGTTTGTTAAAATTGCTGTGGCTATTTAAGGATCCAAGTGAGTTATACTTTTCACAAATGAGTAGCATTATCTCTAGCAGAGCCTCAGTAGTGTATGGCCACAAACAAGCTGTCTTGACCTCAGTCCAAGTTACATAACCTCTTTGTTTCTTCATGTTCTCATCTTTGATATGATGAGAACTGGTATAAATCAATCAAACAATAGGAAAAAGGATATCAATTTTCAGAGCTAGATGTTATGAAAACTGCATGAAATAATATTAAATAATAAGGATAATATGAAATATGACTTTTATAGTTGTTGATATATGGGAATAAAATATCCACAAAAGGACTTATTGAAAGGTCTAAATAAGATAATACCCTTAAGATATTGAAGAGGCTCAAGACAGTTTTAAAAAATCTCTAAATTTCCATATTTTATTGCTCTGAAATTTAAATTGTTATGAGGAACTCTCAAATTATACTGAAAAGTTGATAATAGCATTGTGGATATGAAACAAAGGATATTTCACTGTATTAAATGCTATTTAGAACTTAAAATTTTTCTACAAATATCTCAACTACTTATGATTATCATAATGAAGGAAGTCATTCTAGGACTGTTAAAGTACAGATTCTGAAATTCTAGGAAAATGTGTTTTTTAAATGATTTTTTAAAAGCTGAAAAAATAAAATGCTTTAAAATAGAAATAAAAACTTTATGCATATTTTCTAGTGTATTTTAAAGTGGAGAAAAATATAAAACAAAATACAAACATGTAAATTAAAAACTATAAACAATAATATATGAAAATAAAAATTGCATTATCTATGCTTTACTCTTTTAGCTTAGAAATATACTCTAGAAACTTTATGTGAACAAAGTAATTTTTTTCTAATAAGTATTTACCTAGTATGAACAAGATTTTGCCATCTGAATGATGTCTATACATTTGAGAAGACAGAAAAGCAAGGTAGACAGGGACAGGACCACAGGGGCTGGAAGTGGAGTGTTTGCAGACACGGGCAGAATACAACTTGCTGACCGAGCCTTGTTCAGAGAAAAACCACAGAGATAGACAAAATGACCTAGAACTAGATCTTGCTGGGAGGGGAAGATTAGACCCAGCTAGGCAAAACTGCTAAAGCAACCCAGCTGGGCAGGAAAAGGGGGCACCGTGAGAACCCGAGCTTTATAATGTATGGATGTTGCTAAAACAGGCAGCTTGCAGATAACCAATCACAAGGCAGTGAGGTGTATAAACCAATCCTTAGGATGTTTCTAAGTCAGAATTATTTGAAAGGACCAATCAGGAGCTAACAAGGCATGTATATACCCCTAGATAAAAAAGCACAGCTTCCTCTCTCCCTCCCCTCTTCCTCCCCCTCTCCCTCTCCCTCCCTCTCCTCTTCTCTCTCTCTGTCTCCCTCACCCTCTCCCTCTCTCTCTCCATCTCTCCCTCTCCCTCTTCATCTCCCTCTCCCTCTCCCTGGCTAGTCCTGAGTTCCAGAGGAAACGTGCTCCCCTGTGCCCACATGGCTTACGGCCATCTGGGACCCCACACATGGACTAATAGACTTTAATTCGCTTGGATGCTGAACTACACCAGCTGCCACATGGAGCAGAAGCTCCGGACACTGGCTGCCCCTGGAACCCCAGCTGCACCTTTTCCAGGACTAGCTTCTCTCAATAAACTTTGCTTCTGCTGTTTTTGTCTGGAAATCCATTCTTTGGTTTTGTGAGCCAAGGAACTCAAACCACCACATTTTGGTTTCACATTGATCTTTATAAACGTTAGGGCCCTTAACACCTTTCAAAAATTCTGATAATATTAATAATGCATTCCTTGTGTTGGTTCTCCATTTTTTCTAACATCTAAAAATTTCAGTAAATTTCATTGAGTGGTTTATGAGTTGATTCTCTAATCAAAAGATCACAAATTAGTTGGATTAGGAGAAAAAAATATATATATATATATGAAAGGTAAAAATGTGTTATGTGATCTACAGTAAAGATTAAGTGATATTTCATAACAAGACATGATAGGCAAAATTTTAATCCTACATTCATGTTTTAAAATGCTTAGGTAATGGTGAAGTTCATATTAAGATTTAAATTTTGCCTGGCCAGTTTGGCTCAGTGGATGAGCATTGGCCTATGAACCAGGAGGTCATGGCTCAATTCCCGGTCAGGGCATATGCCCAGGTTGCGGGTTCAATCCCCTGTGTGGGGTGTGCAGGCAGCAGCCAAGCAATGATTCTCTCTCATCATTGATGTTTCTATCTCTCTCTCCCTCTCCCTTCCTCTCTGAACTCAATAAAAATATATTTTAAAAAATAAAATAAATTTTAATAGACTTTGGAATTGATATAGTGGATAATATATTTAATTTCTAAAGTCTACCTAAAATTTGAAAAGATCATTTTATTGGCCCATAGAGCACAGAAAAAAAGTTCACATTGCTAACTGGTAAGTACAATTTCTATAGTAATTTTTTTTTGTTTCATCTTGTGCAGCACTTTTTCATTTTTTATTTTCTTCTCTTTTTATTAAAATATTTAAAAATTTTTCATCATTTGGTTTCAGCAATGAAAGGCATGAAGAATAAAATGTTGTTAATTTGTCTTGAAACATTTGAGTAATTCAGATTTGTATTTATTAGAAATCAGCTCTGAACAGCTAAATGGCCACTATTTTTTCTTAAGTAGAGTCCTTGAAGTCCACAGTAAAATAGAAAATATTTTATAGATAAAGCTTCAAAAATGTAATAGAAAAAAAAAAAGATGATATTTGCCAATTTTAATAAGATAGCATTTAGGAATCTTAGAATATGCAGAGGCAGGATCCTTGCCCCACCACACCCTCACCAAAATAGTAATGTTTTGCTCTATTCCAAAGAAGCAAAAGTTAATTTGACAACTGGCTTTGCTATATTCCTCATGCATATCAGATAGCTATTATACTCTAGACAGCTTTCTGCAATATGTATATAAAGCCATCATACCTCATATTGCAAAAATTAGTTCCACCTGATTATATTTAAAAAATTTAACTTAAGTGCATAATTTTATAATGTTACAAGTCAAAATGATTTTCTACTAATATGTAGTAGTGATAAATTATTTATTTCAGAATTGTACATTTTTCAGGATCATTTTTAAATGATTCCATTATCAATTAATTAAATCAGGAAATTGTCAATAGGTTTCTGGTTGTAATAATATTAAGTCATTTGGATTAAACTTTTGATTGACTATTTCTAAAAAGGAAATATCCTTAAAGTACTGTCTTAACTTTATTGCAATTACATTTCCCTAAGAAAATTGTGTGAAATGCTTTTTCTGTCATAACTATAACATATATCTGATTTTTGAAAATGTCATAGATTTATTTTAATTGTAAGAAAGAAAAAAATTATCTTTTAAATGTCAAGAATTATTAATAGAACATTTTAACAGCTAAATGGCAAATTATTACCTTCATAAATCAATATGAAATCTACAGAAAAAAACAATTTTCTTATGAATTTTTCTTACTTAGCTTTAGGTCCTATGTTTTGAAGTTGTGGAGTTTTCAAGAGATTTTCACTTTGAATAAATTATGACATATTGTGTATGATTTTAGTTACCATTGGGATCAAATTTTTAACTTAAAAAATTGGATTCTTCAAATAAGAATAATAATCCCAACAGAGTTAAGTGTTTACTGTAACATGGTACTGCAGTTAATCCAAACATCAGTTTCTCTTCCCCTTTCTGGCACAGAGAAGAACTTAAATTGTCTGCTCTATTTAAATTAGGCCACAGCTAAATGGCTTGTTTTTGACAATGAGTATGAGCAAAAGTAATAGCTCTGTCTTCTGGGTAGGAGCATTTTATTTTTCATTCTTGATTCTCTAGATCTAGCCTATGTAAGCATGTAAGGGAATGCTTATAAGGAAGTGTCCCTGAGACCAAAGGAATATAAAATGAGAAGATAACCCTTGGAAGATTGAGAATGCTTGAGACTGAGAAACATCCTTTATCCATTTATTGTGATTTGTTATCACAATGTAGCCAATCTATCCTAATATACATGACATCAGAATAATTTCATGGTTAATACAATTACCTCAGTTAGTATATTGCAATTATATCAAGAATCAAAGTCAAATTCCCCTTAATTCATCACAGAATTTGAAAATGGCCTTGTCTCCATTTTTTCTTGTATAAAATGTGGGATAAATTAGTATTTATTATTCATAATTATTATGTAGGAATTCAATGAGATTTTCTTTTTGGAGCTTTTTAGATTATACTAAATGTGATAAAACCCTAATAACTTTTACTTAGTGAAATGACTCCATGGCAATGTCCTTCTCACCTTAGTTAAATGTAAAAGAACATTTAAAATGTAGGCAATATTAAGAATTTTAAATAAGTTTAAAATAAAGAAAAAGGTAAAGTAGAAATGTAGTGGTTCCATTTACTCAGAAGTACTGTTTAATTTTCTGTTGCTGTGAAACAAACCACACTAAGTCTCAGTGGCATACAACATGTTCTCATGATTATCAATGTAGACTGGGTTCAGCTGAGCAGCTGTTGTCCCAGTCTTGTGATGTTCACTTGTGTGGCTGCATTCAGCTGGTGCATGGGCTGTGCTCACCTGAGACTTTGGGATGGATGAGCTTTTCTCCCGCTCTATTAGTTTTCTCTACATTGTCTCTCCACAAGCCCTCACCACAGGGTAGCCAGAATAATTGCTTTGTGGCTCAGTTTCTCAAAACTCTATTTTACTCATGCATTTCAAGTGCACAAAAGCAGAAGCTGCCATGGCTTCATAAGACCTGGGTCTGATACTTGAACAGTATCACATTTGGAATATTCTATTGGTTAAAGTAAATCACAAGCCACAACCAGAACTCATATAAGAATCTATAACAGGACATGCGTATCAAGATGTGTAGTTCACTGGGGGCTAAACTAAAAATTTGTCACAGACAAATTAATTCATTGAATATTTATCAATCATTTATCCATCATTTTCCTATTTCAGATAGGAGAACATATTAATGGGGAAAAAGACAAAGATTCCTGATTTTATATATTTTACATTTTAGTGAGGACAAACAATCATTAAATACACAAATAGGTGAAAAATATAAGTTGTCAGCAGAGGTTCATCTTTACTGATGCATTACTGCAGCATCTACAATGTTCACATACAAATGCGAATCTTGTTAGCCTGACTTTTTGAATGCCAGAGAATACACATTATACCTATTTCACCAAATGCCAGGACAAGATCTAAAAATATTGACAAGGGGGGGGGGGAGTTAATGTTTTTCTATTCTTATTTATCACAGTACACAAAATTACTTTAGATCAATAATAAAAGCAAATTATATCTAAAAATAACATACACAGGATGTGAGACATAACCCTGCAACACAGCATCTATTGTTATTCAAAATATATTACATTTACAAATAAGCATTTATTTCCATTTTTCAAATGATGATTGTGCAGAAAAGAATTAACATAGCAGGTTTTAGGCTGATGTTCTTGGGAAGGACTGTGCATAAAGTTGTTTGTTAGCTGGCACTTGATGACTTGGAGTTGGGGAAGGGCTCCTGAGTGGCTCATGATACTTAGACTGTGCAAACAGTATGGTTTATACTTAACACGTACACCTTTTGAAAGTCTGAAGTTTTGGTATGTACAAAGTAGAGAGTGACTACATGACCAGCCCCAATAAAAACCCTGGGCACTGGGTCCAGTAAGCCTCCTTGTGTTAGAAATAAGGCAACCGCCCCCCCTTCCTCCCCCCCACACACACACACCAAGCCAGTGGTCCTGGTAAAACACAAAACATACTCAGGAGCCAGGCAGCAAGGCAAATATCTTTACTTCTACATAGAAGGGTGCACACACATGGTCTGGAAACATGCGCACACCAAGCAGGTGGTCTGCTCGGGATTTATAATCCCTGACATATGTGACCTGTCCCTTGCTCTTGATTGGAGCTCAGGCACACAGTCTTTCGCGATTGGCTAATTCAAAAGGAAGGGCTGGCCTTTGCCGTTTCAAGATGGCAGCACCCAGGGGAGCTGCAAGCCATGTGGCCAACATGGTGGCTGCTAAGTCAGGCAGTCCAAAATGGTGGCTGTCTAAACTGTTCTTTGACAGAAAAAGATGACTTGTTTATTCTCACACTCGGTAGACAGTATTTCACATGTGTTGTCACACCTTCATTGTTAAAACAAATAAGCATGTCCAATGTGACTAATACTAGGATAGAACTCTTGGAAGCTTGTGATTGCTTTCCTCTGAAGTTTTCCCCATGTTCCTTTTCCCTTTGCTACTTTGTTTTGTACTGTGTTGCTGCAATTAATTGTAGCCATAAATATGAATGACAAGATGCTGTGTCCTGTGTGTTCTTCTAGAAAATGTTCAAATCTGAGGTGGGACCACTGACACAAAGACACTGAGACTCTGAGAAAGTAACTTATTTTTCCTCCCCGTTGTGTCTAATTCCAGAGATTTTAATGATAAGAAAACTTACAGTCAATTGGAAAATAGTATTGAGCAGACTAGTGTTAGTATTAACATTACTTTGAAGGGGGATAACAAATACTTAAAGCAGTGTTATGGCTGTCATAAGCCTCAGTTAATCATGAACAAAATTTTATTAATTGAGTTGTATCAATAAAATGGATAACCCATATCAATATCTTATCATTTAAAAATCATAAACCACATTTCCTCTTCTTTCACTTTTCCCAGAGCATTTAAAGAATATTAAGTAAACGAAATAAACTGATGAACAAAATAGATCCAGAGACATAGAAGATGGAACAGACTGGAATCTCAGAGGAGAGGTGGGGGTGGGTGAGTGGGAAGAGATCAACCAAAGAACTTGTATGCATATATGCATAAGCCATGGACATAGACCATAGGGAGGTGAGGGCCTGGGGTGAGGGGCAAGATGCAGGCTAGAAGGGGTCAATGGGGGAGAAAAGGGGACATGTGTGATACATTCAACAACAAGGATCTTTTGTTAAATGACCTAAAAAAAACTATTTAGGAGGAATTTAAAGGGTCCTATTACTGATTTACATAAACTTTAATGTCAAAGAAAGCAGAGACATTCCTTTTCCTAGTGTTCTTTTATTTATTTATTTAATACACATTTTATTGCTTATTTTTTAATTTTTGCTCAATCCCTCCACACCGCCCCCAGCACTGCCCCTCCACTGCAGCTGTCTGCCTGCTCTCTGTCTGTCTGTCTCTATTTTGTTTGCTAGTTCATTAAATTCCCACAGAGTGAAACCATATGGTACCTGTCTTTCTCTTACTGGCTTATTTCACTTTTTAAATTTTTCTAACGTAATTCTCCCTGAACAGGAATAGGGAAGAGTACATGATGTAATCTTGGTCTTTCAGTTAATGAAGTTCTTTCACTCTACTTAAGCTCAGTTTTGTCTAAATTCTCTTTTACTCTTTTTTATCTGAAGTCATTCATCTTTCCAGGTATGGTAAGCCTGGGCAACACCTATCCTGCGACCTATAGATATCAGCTAATCCTTATACACACAGAGATCAGAAGAAGCATGATTGCATCAACAAGACCTAATGTCAGCAGACAACCCCGGGCACATAGAGTATCAGGTCTCAGTAAAGTTACTGATTACATTGTCCCTGTGCTGGCTGGTGGGAAAGGACAGGAAGTAACAATCTGTGGAACAGGAAGGTCTGTGAGAGGACGGAGAGACCAAACTAAAAGAGAAAAACAAGCATCTGCTTTAGAATGTGTCCTTGGACTAATTTTATACCCTGTGTGCTCATTCTGTCAATAATTAAAGAAGGCCTTTGATAATTAAGTAACTATGGCCTAACAATTTAAATTAAAACTTGTTGACAGTTTAATATTTACTTTCAATTATGATTTATGCATTTCTTGTTAAATAAATATTTGTAAAGTAACTACATTTTGCCAGGTATTAAGAAGACTCTATTAAGCAGACAGTATAATTCTCTTAACCATGTATTAACTTTAAAGGATTAAAATATATTCTTTGGACATAAATTATTTGACTGTTATTAAAATAGTCACACAAAAGTGTTCTGCTTTTATTCTGGTGGATGGTGGTGAGAAAAGAATTATGCTTTTCTTCATAAAAAATTAAAAATACTTTTTAGTTTGTTTTTGATATGCTACAAGTGCATTTTTTAAGAAGAACAGAAATTCCTTTTTATGATACACAGAAATAAATGTGAGTGATGCGACAGTTTATAATTAATACAACCTTGATTTAGAGTTATTAACCAAGTATTGGATTTTGTTCAGAAATTTAGACATAATACCAGGCTCTTGGATTATGAGTATTTGCCATCATGCATTATTCCATAATTGAGGTCACTGGGCTTATAAAATGTACTCTGTCAAAATTAATTCACTAATGCTATATCTAAAATCCTTTTTGCTCTTGGAAGTTGTAATTAAAATCTGTGAATTAACATCAACAAAAAACTTTGTTTACTTTCTTTTTTCTTCCCATACCACTAATGTCCCCCTAAATCTATATTTTTTTAACATATATGCTTATTTCTTGAAATTCTTGAATTGAGTATTATTTTTGTAGGTGTAAATGCAAACTATGTAAGTCATAAGGTTGAATATTAAAATTGGTTACTACATTTGAAGGGAAAATTAAAAGATTAAACTCTTCTGATTATTATTTATGTTTAACTCTTTGACTTGTAATTATAGAGAGCATTTTAGTTTACTACAATGTCATCATTTAATTTAGAAATTTGTTTTTCATTTCTAGAGAAAGTATGAAGAATTTATGTCTTTCACTTTGCACTTAATTCTATTATTCATAATGTTTTTGAAAACTCTATACTAGTGTTAAGCTAATGTTCAAATAAACCATTTGATAAAACCTTTATTATTGTTATCATTTTAATAGTTTATTAATTAGACTCTTGCTCAATCTTTTTTGATTAATATAGTCATTCAGACATAATTACAAATTTTCAATTCACCATGCTATTTAAACTTTAGTAAACTCAAAAATGTCAATTACAAACTAACATATAGGAATAATTGGGAAAATGATCATTCTCTATTTGTTGCTATGCATGCCATTTGCAATGTGACTTCAAAATCTACCATTAAGAGAAAAGTCTATTTCCTCACCCTTTGATTCTAGACTGGTGGTGTACTTTTCTTTGCCAAAGGAAATCTGAGAAGTGATGTAATGTATGTTCCAAGTTTAGGCCTCAAGAGTCTTCACACACTTTCATTCTTTATTGAAACTACCAGGAGAACAAGCCTGAGCTAGCCTGTTAAAAGATGAGATTATAGGTGGATCAGAAATTATCTAACTGGGAGCATTACAGAGCAGTCAGCCCACAACCAAAATATTAGCTCACAGCAGCCACAAGAGTGAGCTCAGATGAGATCCAAAGAATCTGCCCTTGGAATGTTCACACGCCTGGCTGATCTGCAGGCTAGTGAGACATAATAAATGTTTTTGTTTAAGTAACTAAGATTTGTAGTAATTTATTGTAGAATAATAGTTAACTGATATGGCTAGGACATAATTTTGCATATATAATAAAATAAGAACAAGTTTAGAAAATTGTTTTAGAAATAGGTTTTTTAAGTACTAGTGTGAGACCTTACTGACACATTTGTTATAGTACTAATGAAGTACAAGTATTAATAAATTGAATTAGAATAGATTTTAGAGAAGGGAAATTCTGGCAGAGACGTAAAATACATTAAAAAATTAAATGTTTACAATTAAAAACCAATAAATAAAACTAAAAAGTAAATAAATATGTTTAAAATAAACACATTTGACAAAATTGGGGAGATAATTCATGAAATGGAGAACTGGAGGAAAGAAATGTTCAGAATGAAGAAAAAAGTTAGGAGTCATTAAAGATAGAATCAAAGGAGAGACACACTTTTTGGAGAACCAGAAAGAGAGGAGGAAGAAAATAAGTACAGAACCAATATTTGAAAAGGTGTTGCTTGGTAGTTTAACTAAAGTCCATAAAAATCGTTAAACATCAAGTTATCAATTTAAAAATCACTGTAAGTCATATCAGGATAAATAATAATATTAAAAAGTGAAGGCATACTATTATAAAACTATTAAAAATAAAAACTAATTGTTTTTAACAATAATTAATTTTCAAATAAATAAACTGCTTTTTATTATATAACTTATTAAAGAAAATATTTTAAACAGAAGGACATGAATTGAAACACATTTGTTCATGACTCAAAAGTTATGTTTTCCACTGTACTCTATTTCCTTACTTCATGTATTTAGAATTGTCCCAGATGAATTGCCCCTAGACAATTTATTTAATTTTACCTAAGCTAAATAAATCACAAATTTGCCTTTAGTGTTTTCATATTTTTTTGTTGTTGCAGTTAGTTTGAAATTCTATCTTCTAATTGTAGTGATTACCACTTACCATAAAATTGTATGCAGAGAGTTATCTAATAAGTGCTGTGGGTAACTTTTATGTCATTTATACAAGGGAATCCTATATAATAAAAAGCTAATATGCTAATTAGACTCAAGAGCAGAACGACCGTCCAGAGGACCTTCCAGACGACCATCCGAATGACCTTCCGATGATGCCAGGGCTGCAAGGGCCAGCTGAGGCAGTCAGGTCTGCAAGGGCTGACTAAGGCTGCGAGGGGCTGCGAGGGCTGGCCAGAGCTGTGAGGGCAGAGCCCCTTGCATGAATTTCATGCATCAGGCCTCTAGTTTTATATAATTTGCAGTAAAAGAGTCACAAAATGCTGGGAATAATTATATAGGGTGAGAAGGTGAGATAAGGATGAATCCATGGTCTTAGACACAAGATGGCCACCACAAGATGGCCACCCATCGTTCAGTAAATCAGTAGTAACACTCAATTAGGCATATATATATATATATATATATATATATATATATATATATACATATCAGTAATTAGAATTAGTTAATATACAATGATATCAGGGTTTAGATATCATTGTATATTAACTAATTATTTTTAAGAGTTGTCCCCTGGTGGTCAGCATGCTCCCACAAGGGGTCTACTCTTAAATGTGTGAATACATAAAATCCTGATAACAAAAAGCCTTTTCAAAAGTGAAAGAAGTTTGAGTAAATATAAAAATTCTGACAATTGCATTTGTACAGGCAAATACCTTTTGGAAAATATATCCATACTAAGACAATTTGGAAAAAAAAATATTTTAAAGGTATTTTTACCTTTGTAAGACTTTAGTAATGGTTCTGTAAAAGTAGCTTACCAATATTAGGGAATATTCACCATAAACAGTCTATTGAAAAACAGGATGGGTGAGATTACTTTAATTATTTTCACACACTTCTTTAAATATATTAATGTAGTAAATGCTTTAGAATGTTTATGTTTATATCATACTAGTGGCCTGGTGCACGAAATTCATGCATGGGGGGTGGGGTGTGGGGGGTTGTTCCTCAGCCCAGCCTGCACCCTTCCCAATCTGGGACCCCTTGAGGGATGTCCGACTGCTCATTTAGGTGGGATCGGGCCTAAACAAGCTGTCGGACATCCCTCTCACAATCCAGGACTGCTGGCTCTCAACTGCTCGCCTGCCTGCCTTCCTGATTGCCCCTAACTGCTTCTGCCTGTCAGCCTGATCACCCCCTATCCACTTCCCTGCCAGCCTGATTGATGTCTAACTGCTCCCCTGCCAGCCTGTTTGCCCCCAACTTCCCTCCTCTGCCGACCTGCTCACCCCTAACTGCCCTCCCCTATAGACTTGATCACCCCCAACTGCCCTCCTTTGCAGGCCTGGTCCCTCCCAACTGCCCACCCCTGCTGGCCTGATTGCCTACAACTACCCTCCCTTGCAGGCCTGGTCCTCCCAACTGCCCTCCCTTGCTGGCCATTTTGTGGTAGCCATCTTGTGTCCACATGGGGGCAGGATCTTTGACCACATGGGGGCAGCCATCTTGTGTGTTGGAGTGATGGTCAATCTGCACATTACTCTTTTATTAGATAGGACTAGAGGCTTGGTGCATGACATTCATGCACTGGAGGGGGAGGTCCCTCAGCCCAGCCTGTGCCCTCTTGCAGTCCAGGACCCCTCAGGGGATGTCCACTTGATGGTTTAGGGGAGCAGGCCTAAGCTGGCAGGTGGACATCCCTTGAGGGGTCCTTAGCACTGCCGTGGAGGCGAGAGAGGCTCCTGCCACCGCCACTGTGCTCCCCAGCCATGAGCCCGGCTCTGGCTGAGCGTCGGTCCCCCTGTGGGAGCATGCTGACCACCAGGGGGCAACTCCTAATTTGAGTGTCTGCCCCCTGGTGGTCAGTGCACATCACAGAGACCAGTCACTCTGCCGTTCAGTCGATTTGCATGTTAGCTTGTTGTTATATAGGATAGCAAAAGGTATGTATCAAATCCATCCCATTCATACCTAGTAAACAATCATAAGACATTAACATATTTTTAAAACATTTAAAAATATAACCATTAAAGATAAATACATTAGATATACTCTAAGTAAATAGATTATATCTCCAAATAAAACAGAGTATGTAAAATTATGCTGAATTAAACACTTCACAACTCACACACAAATAAATAAATAAATAAATAAATAAATAAATAAATAAATAAATAAATAATATAGGTGAAAGACGTGTTTATTTGACATCACTTTACTATGGCATAAATGTAATATTTAATAAAAAGCAATGCTTCTTTTAGATGACAATGAATCGTCTCAAAGCTTTATTACTTAATTGAAAGGAAAGATTTTATTTCACTCAATTTTGTCTGTTGGACAAAGCAACTCCACAGGTTATTAGTTTAGTAGTCACTATTTCAAATTCTAAAAAATCACAATAGCTTTTGTACATCTGTCTTGACAAGTGTTTAAAGTCAGAGGGAATTAGTAAAGATTGTATTATAGAATGTGGAAGTCCAAAAAATTCTCAGATTTCAGCAAATTTCTCACCACTTGATATAAATAAAGCACAGCAGAGGATTCCTTTTTATCACCTCAGGGAACAGAGAAGCCACACTCAGAAGAACTGTTCTTTTGGGACTGCATCCAAGAAAGGCAGACAAATCTACACTATTAAAAAAAAAAAAAAAGAAGTTCAGAGAGCTCCTGCTCATACATTCACACTTAATGAATCCAATTTTAGCAACATCCCTATTAAAACGAGAACAAACCACCTGAAGCTTTTACTTCTCACCCTCTTCATTCTTCTGTCTCTTTATTTGAGACTTCCATTTAGAGTTTTGGATAAAGTTCAGCTTCAGCTAATTTAGTGTGCAGCGTTTGGTACATTATCGCAAAGTGTATTTGCAAACAGTCACTGTAACCCACTTGTTCTCGAACCCCTGGGAATAGGTACTACTTGCAAATTTGCTTTCCCAAGAGATACTCCTGGATAAATGTTCTCATCATTATAATGGACACTTATGTTCTTCCTTATCTATAGTCAACAACTATCCTTTAGTTTAAATAAAACTTTTGCAGTTTAAATTAACAAGAAGAATACGTGAAGACAATTACATTAAGGACAGAAAATGGCAAACTTTTATGGATTTGCTAGAGAAATACATCATGGGTACCTACTATGTATCGGGGTGTTTTATATTCTTGAAATACAACAAAACAATCATAACTCTTGCTCATCTACAGACATAGCAGACATCACAAGGAAAAAGAAATCTCTCAATAGGAACATGTAGAACATTGTCAGACGTTTCTGACTTAAATTGTTTTGGAAAGCTCTAAATGTGTTTTAAGCTGAAGCAAAACATGAAATGCTTGATGCTCATAAAGCATCGTTCTCTCTCCTCCATGGTTAGGGTGAAAGCAAAGAGAGCAGCATGGAGACTGTTATGAAGGTCCAGGTAACAGAATGTAGTCGTCTTCAGAGAGTGGATTACTAGGTTAGTAGGGTAAAATTATAAAGTGTTCAGACTCAATATAATCATGTACAGAGCAGTCTCTTAAGATGCTAAAATGAGACTTTAAAATATATTTATCGCCCTAATAGGTGTGTGAGGATTTGAGCAGTACACAAATTACCAAATAAAGTAATATTTTAAGCTAGAGATGTATATAAGTCATTGCTTAACTTAAATCTTTAAAATAATAACTTTAAGCTACATGGAAGAGCATTGTTAAAATTGCCATTATGTGATTCTTTTTTCATACAAGTATCATTAGTGTAAAACAAAAAGGATAAGTAATAATCAGTTATTTTTGAAACCATACTACCTTTGAAGTATGACTATAATCATATTTTAAAAGCCCCCAATATGAAAAAATATGAGTTAAGACTTTTATAGTCTTGTGTTTATAAAATATATCTGTGTGTACAGTTAAGTAATATTCAAAGGATGAACTCCTTAGACTTGCATAACTATTTTCAAAATACATAATTTTAGCATACAAAAAGTTCTATGTATCACACGGTTTAGAGTAATAAAGAAATAGTTGGAAATATCTATTCAATTACATAAGTACAGGAGTCTTAGATACTTTTTACCTTATAATTTAGGAAACTGGACACAATAGAATTCTTTAACAAACAAATGAATACAACATTTTAATATTCTATTTGTAAAGGACTATAGAGATTGTGAGCAATTATTTGGCATGTACTTAATAAACTGGGACAAATTTCCATTCATTAAAAATGACAGTTTATTAAAATGGTAAGAAGTTTGGACTAATACCTTTTATAATATAGCCTTTACTAATTTTCCTGACTTAAGCTTTTGTAAATTCTAATCATCCCATTCCTTGGTATTTATGTTCACATAAAAAAATTATGCATACATTTTCATAGATTTGTTTGCAATAGCCTCAAAGTGGAAACAACCCAAATATCAATCAAGAAATAAATACATAAACAAATTGAGATATATCCATAAAATGAGATACTACTCAGGAATAAAAAGGAATAAATGATTAATATACAAAAAAAAAAAACAGGCAAAATGAGTACATAATGTAAGAGTCGTCTTATATACAATTATGTAAAATGCAAACTAATATATAATGACAGAAAGAAACTCAATGGTTGTGGGGATCAGAGGTCAGCGTGGTCTGTATGAATTATATTGGTGGACATATTCATTAATTTGATTGCAATGTTCATATCAAGCATTGATGAATATATCAAAATTCATCAAATTGTACAGTTTAAATGTGTACAGATAATTGTCCATCAATTAAACATCAATAAAATATTAAAATGAGTCATTAATCAACATGTCAAGTAGTACTGAATGGAAGTAATTATAAATGAGGTAACAAGAGGAATTATGAAGAAGAATGATCATATTAATTAAAAATTACTATATAAATGGCAGCTATAGTAAATAACACAAAATATCAATTATTATCATACTATATATGCTTACTTTGCTACAAATTATACTTTTCTTGTTTTTTCCTTGCTTAATATCCAGCTAAGGGGGAATTGTTAAACTTTTTAATGCAGATTCTTAATTCTGTCAACAGTAACAAATGGGGTGTGGATAAAAGCTGTTTGGGATTTTTAAACCACATTACCTTCTCATCTGTCCTTCATTACTTAAATAAAGAAAACAATATAAATACACTACATGAACACTCATACCTTAGCTTTATTATTAGCAAAACATTTAAATCAACTTAACTATCATTGATATGGTCCTAAAAGCTGCTCATAAGATATTTAAGAAATTGTTCTAAATATAAAAACTTAAGTTCACTTGCAGTCAATAGGCAGTCTACACTGAAAAGTTTCAAATGGCATCAGAAAAGACATATTGAAAGAATAGTGAAATATGGTTATAGGTAAATAGAGTAAATTTTGCCTTTTCCTGTATGTATTATTCATTAAAGACTTCCATTTCAATTCATAGCTATATATTATTAGATATTTTGACTGAACTTGCTTGATTAAAAACACACACACAAAACTTAATGAAACATTGTAAAAGGAGACAAAAGACAGCACGTAATGAGAATTTAATTATTCTCTAATGCAATTTATTCCATGGATCCTTAGAATAGTATTTTTCTTAATGTCTTTTTTCTGATGTATTGCCGATTTTAAAAATATGCTTTCTTGAATAGCAGATTGGTTTTATATAACTACAGATACATAATGAAAATAATAATTACTACTATTGAGTCTCAAAATATGGTCCAGAAACTTACAGCAGAGAAATAATCTTGAAAGTCAGGAAATTAATTTATCAAAGCAGGCATTTTTTTGAACAATGAAAAGGCCATTAAAGTTTCAAAAAAAAAGAAAAATGAAGCCTTAATCATGGGATACAGTTTCTACGACAAACAATGACTGAGAATGAAACTAGATAAAGAGCAGGGTTAGCATAGGAAGGGAGAAGCCTAGAAGTAAAGAGAAGGTTCAGATGCCAGCAAGTGCCTGACCAGATCATAGAAACACCCTTCTACCCCAAATAAATGCAGAGATCTGAGATTATAGAGGATTGCTTTGGGCATGGGATATGAAGTTGGAATTCATCTCGCAGACTTCAAAGACAAACATCTAGTGTGTCCTGGGCCATGGCAGCCTGGTGCCTGGTGAACTATTACTGCAGGCTGAGACAGACTCTGTCTCGTGTCTAGATGGCAGGCGACAGCAGCAGATGTCTCCAGCTAAGAAAAATAGAATAACCGTCAGGTTCCCAACCTAACGAATCCCGAGAAATAACAAATTATTATTTTTAAGCCACTGTTTTATGCTATTGTTTGTCATTCAATTTATTGGTCTCCAGTTGTTGAAAGTAGGGAATCTTAGCTCAAATACTACTCAGAATTAAATAAGTATGAAATATTAGACAAGATAATTAATAGCCTCAATTACCTCATGAAAATAGGAGTAATAATGTTTGTCTTCATACATATTAAATAAAATTACATAATAGTACAATATTCAAATGGATCAAATATTATCTTTTTTAATATATATGTAAATGTCTTCAAAATATTAGTTTACCACCATAAATACCTATATGATCAAAGCTCTAAACTGATACTTATGATAAAATAAAACCGTAGTTTTCCCCCTATTTGAAAAGTAATATAAAATTTTCAGTATACCCTATATGTTGAGGAAAAAAAATCAAATGTAATTTTATTCTAATGAACTGGCTATTTATTTGAATTGGGGGATAAATGAAATAACCTTAGACTGTATTAATCTTTATTGCAAATGCACAAAGGAAAGTGTTAAAATACTGGTTAAATTTCTTCAAAATGGGTAGCTAGTTGGGATAATAATTCAAATCATACATATTCTCTTAAAAATATTTTATTAACACCTCAGTTAAAAAATCATGTTTTGTTTGAACTCACATATTCATCTTTTTTTTTTTTTTTTTTTTTGCTGAGATGTCTTCCAAGTTAGTTTGAAGCCTTGTCATATATTCAGATCATACTAAGTGGTTGTCATCCTTGTCTGTATAGTAAAATCACCTGGGAAGCTTTAAAAATTACAGATGCCCGGATCTCACCCCTAGAGATGCTGAGTTAATTGGACTGGGTTGCTTCTAGTACACCAGGGTTTTTAGAGCTCTGAAGTGATGCCAAAGGACAGCCAAGAAAGAGAACTACTGGTCTAAATTATTATTTTGTGAAAATACTAGGCATATTCAAGATATTTAAAAGCTTAAAATTACTATATTTTATCACCATAATTTCCACATAGCTGCATCAATATTTTAAAACAATTATCTAACAGCCTTTAAGTCTTTTAAGTTTTTCAGTGAGATAGATATATTTAACATACCTTCTCCCTGATCAAAGAATATAACTATCATTTAAAACAAAACAGTTGATAATGTCCCTTTGCTCACCTCAAAATGTAATTTATGTTGTACTTGTTTGCTCTTGACTAAAACACAAACAATTAACCAAGTTGAAATTGTTATGACTATACTTATATGTGCGTTAAAACCACTTCTTGTGGAATGTGGAATTCTGTAGTGTTTGGTGAGGCATTTCCCAATGGGAGGCTATCCAGTAGTTCATCACTATTAGGTGCTTCTGTTAAAGTAAAAGTAACATCCACTCATTAAGTAACACTTCCTATGAAAGAACTACAAGAGCATCCAAATTAGCGTTCTTCTAAGGTTTTGTTTTAATGATGGCAATTATCACTGGTGGTAATGTGACCGCTTCCTGGGAGCTAAAGTAAACATTCTTACTTTGAAGAACGTTAAGAGGGAGCATAATGATTCATATTAATGAAATAGCCTTATAATCTTGTCAGATGAACTGTAACACCTTGTGGGACTATTAGAAGCTGTGTTAACTTGGTTCTTTTCCGATTTACTTAATGAGTTTTAATTTATGTCATGCAAATTTCTCACACTGAGTTAGACTGAGGTCAACTCTGGATATTCTCTCATCCAATACAAGCCTCATGAGAATCAGACCTCTAAAACTGCCGTACGGAACACTCCCTAGATTCTTATACACAGATACACACACGCACTCAAAAGCACACACACTACAGAGAAAGAGAAGCAACTGTAGCAGGGATACAAAATACAAAATAATAAAATAAAATAAAATAAAGATCCCACAAAACAAACCTCATTACAAACAATAAAATCAGACAAAAATAGAAAAATCCCATACAAAAAATGGTTAACAAAGAATTATTCTTTATAAGACATAACTAAAAATAAACTCAGGCAAGCATCCAAATGGTTGCTAAGGATAATGTTTCTCATCTCTTTTAACCAGAGTAGGTGGGACAGAAATGAGAAGGAGGAGAATTTCTTCCTAATAGTCAAACCTTTTCATGGGTTTTTGATTGAGGTCTGGGTGACAAGGTTGTGTTCTTTTAGGAAAGTTTAAAGATACAGTGTCGTCTGCTTGGCCTGGTATGTTTTGATGTAATCTTTTAAAACATATCTTTCTTTCAAGTGTCAGTGAACAGCATTTTACATTTCTAGAAACAAACAAATGAGAAAACACATAGACCAAATGAAACTGGATTTCATAGAACTTTACTCAATCAAATCAATTTCAAATATCAAAATTGTAACTACTGTTTATTATTTTTGTAACATTACTTGTTCATTAGACCAGTTGTAAAATGTGTGCTCAAAATTTTCAAGCAAGGTCATTTTTGGTAGTATTAATAAAAATGAATCTCCTTTCATAGATATAAGATATATTTATTAATATACTCAAAATATGTATTGAATGACTACTCTATTCCAGGTACTTTAGTAAATTCTATGAAAACAATAATGAACAATACAGATGCATGTCCTTGTGAAATTTGTAGTCTTCTGATCTCTGAGTAGATTTATTTTCAAAATTTCTGAGGATTAAATTATTTTTAACTCCTGAAAATTTTCACACAATTGATATTACTAACAGCTATAGATACTACAACTTAAAATAAAAACTTTATCACATTTTGTTTAAATTCACAAATAAGATGGAATTACTAGTAAAATAAATCTATATATATATAAAAAGCCAGCGACCAGAAAGCTGTAATGACCAGAATGACCGGTCGCTATGACTCCCACTATGGCCAGTGAACTGGCCCGATCGTGGGGTGGGGCCAGCCTGCCAACCTCCCATGGCCCCTCCCCCCAATTGGCCCCACCTCAATCAACCCGCAGCCCCTCCCCTTGTCCAGCCCCACTCCTGATCAATCTCCCCACCCCAATAGGGGATGGGGCTGGCTGGCCAACCTCCTGCAACCCCTACCACCAGCCACCCAACCCCCAATGAGCCCCTACCACCCTGATCAGCCTGCGGCACCTCCCCCCAGCCAGCTCCACCCCCAATCCAGCCACTCCAATCAGGGACAGGGCCAGCTGGCCAACCAATGATGGCCCCTCCCCCAGGTTGCTGGTCCCCGATTGGCCCCCAGCTCCCCGTTCAGGGGCAGGGCAGGCCAGTCCACCACCCACAGCCCCTCCCCATGGCCGGCCCCACCCCCGATAAGCCCCCACCACTCTGATTGGCCCACAGCCCCTACCCCCAGCTGGCTCTGCCCCCAATCGCCTCCCCCCTACACCAATTGGGGGTGTGACTGGCCAGCAAACCTCCCACGGCCCCTCCCCTGACTGCTGACCGCCAATTGGCCCGCGCATCCTGATGGGGGCAGGGCCTGCCAGACAATCACCCATGACCCCTCCCCCGAGCTGGCCTGGCCCTGATTAGGCCCTGATTGGGGCAGGCTGGCCAGCCAACTTCCTGCCATCTCCTCCTCCCAACAGGCTTGGCCCCCATCCACCCCAATTGGGGCCAGGCCATCCAGACCCTACCCGTGCATGAATTTGTGCACTGGGCCTCTAGTTATAATATAATAATTGCATTTTACCATTTACAACCATAAGAGCTGATTAAAAAATAATCTTGATATGGTTCTCTATTTATAATAAACTTAGTAAGTTTAATATACTTCCCCATATACTATGCTACATATCATAACCACCAAAAAATCAGGATTCAACACTGCCATTTTGAAGTTAAAAAAATAAGTGTCAGTCTTCTGCTGTCAAATAAGTTGAAATTGAAGAAAATAAGATCATTACATAGTTATGCTGATTTTTTGATTTGCATGCTTTTCCTTAGTTTAAAATATAACCTTAAGACCTAATCATGCTTATATTATTACTAGTGGCCTGGTGCACAAAATTTGTACATGGGGGGGTGGAGGGGTATTTTTCAGCCCGGCCTGCACCCTCTCCAATCTGGGACCCCTCAAAAGGATGTCCTACTGCTGGTTTACAGGGATCGGGCCTAAATGGGCAGTCAGACATCACTCTCACAATCTGGAACTGCTGGCTCCAGCCGCTTACCTGCCTGCCTGCCTGCCTGATTGCCCCTAACCACTCTGCATGCTGTCCTGCTTGCCCCAAAATGCCCCCCCCCAACCAGCCTGATCACCCCCAACTGCCCCCTGTGCCAGCCTGCTCACCCCCAACTGCCCCCCCCTGCTGGCCTGCTCACTCCAAACTGCCCACCCCTGCTCTCCTGCTCACCCCCAACTGACCCCTACTGATGGCCTGCTCACCCCCAACTGGACCCCTGCTGGTCTGCTTACCCCCAACGGCCCCTGCCATCCCATCCTGACCTGATCATCCCCCGGCGACCCAAGGTCCCAGCCCCTCCTTTTTTCCTTTTCCTTTTTCTTTGTTTTCAGCACCTTCTTGAGTGGAGGCCAGGGCCGGCTGGAAGCAAGTATCTAGGATTTATTTATCTTCTATAATTGAAACTTTGTAGCCTTGAGTGGAGGCTAGGGTGGGCCAAGGTGGGCAGGAAACTTGGTTTCCTCCATCGCCGGGGCAACGCAAGCCTCCTGCTTGCTCCAGCTCCATAGCTGGCCATCATCTTTGTTGGGTTAATTTGCATGCTCACTCCTGATTGGCTGGTGGGCATGGCTGTGGGTGTAGCAGAGTGATGGTTAATTTGCATGTTTCTCTTTTATTAGTGTAGATGTACCTACCAAATAGCCTTATTATATTTTTGGTATTTAATTTTTTTTCCCTCTAAGTAATTATTAGAATTAAATGTAAATATTTGTTGGTGCCCCTGTTTTGTAGCATCAAACTGGAACTACATCTCTGAGTGAGTGAGGAAACCCTATTGAGAGCATGGGGCAAAGTACCTGTCTCCCACTGTAGGAGCACAGGTGTCAATTCTCAGTTCATATCTAAGTTGACTTAGCATATTCATTTCACACACTGTATCACTCCACTCCTTCTACAACCATTTCATTCCTCGCACTGGGGTAGCATTCTTCCTTGGCTTTGCTGCTGTGACACTGACAGCTGCTTCTCACTCTCCTTTGCTTATGCCTCCTCATTTTATGGGCCTCAAATCTCTCATATGTCTCAGGACTCAGACTTCAAACATTTTCTCTGCTCTTTCTGCACTCACTTCCCAAGTTATCTCATGCCGCCCAATGCCTATAAATGTCACCGGAACTTTTGATGGCTCTGTTATAGTCACTTTATTCCCAGTTCTGCTTCAGTGTCTGGCACATCATAAGTCTTTATTAAATACTTGTAGAGTGAAAGTAGAGATGAATGAGACGGAAAATACTGGATACTTTTATTCAAGAAGCTGTTGAGACTGTTAGTGGCAGAGCCAGTGCCAGTCATTTGCCCTCTAATCTTGTCATGAGTCCACATTAGGAAGTCATTCTTTTCATTCCACATTTATTTTTAAAATACATTCTTTTTCTCCTCAGTATGGCACTTGTCAAGTGATTGATGCCCTTAAGCCTGAATATCAGTCATGAAACATTCCTTTTGTAGTCCATATAGCATTCGGAAGTATTAAATCTCTTTTTTAATTTGGGAATGGACTGAATGACTTGCAATGTCATTCAATATTTGGCAATTTTGAGTTTATATGAAATGAAGTAAATAGAGAGACAAATAGGTGATAAATAATATAATATTCCTTGTATACATTTGTAAACACAAAGTAAAGCTTTAATCTTTATTTTAGGCTACGACATAAGTAGTATCAAGTTAGTAACTGACATAGAGTTGAGACACATATTAAAATCTCTCTAAGGCTCAATTTCCTCACTGACAAGACAGGGAGGAAAAAGCCATAGTAGCTTTCACAAGGAGTTGTGATAATTAAATATACTGTTGCAAAATAGTATAGAATGATATCTGATATGTTAAAGCTCTTAAAATATATACCACTATGACTTTTTTATAACGCCATCAGTTAACTCAAGTCGCCATTAAGTTAAAATAAATCTATCAAGTACATTTATGACATCAAAATACATTAATGCTGAAATATATACAGACTTATAACTAAATCACAGAATAGCTAGACCAGTTCTAAGGTATATGTTTCCTGATGCTGTTTCAGTTTTCATTCCTTTATTAGCAAGTATGTGGTATTTATGTTACTTTTTTTTTTCTTGAATCATAAAATCACTATTTGCCTTCAGAATATAGTATTTCTGGATTGATTCCTATTTCATAGAACTGTCTGTGTAAGGAAAGAATAATAATATACATTAAGTATAATTATTTCATCTTCTATCCAAATCGGTCAGATTTTAGACTACCTCCTTTGGCTATTACTACAACATGTTCCTGCAAATGTCAAAACATACAGTTTCCTTATTCATAAATCCATTTTCAGTTTTAACACTAAAAATGTTGGTGTATATTCAGAAGAATATTTGTCTTTGACCTTCTATTCACTTCCCTGCCATTTTTCAAGTTTATCCTGATTGATCTAATTAATTCTCTGTGAACCTTTTTTATGCCTGTAGCATTTTCTGAGTTTGTCATAACTGTTTTAAGTTAAATTAAAATGGAGGCTAAGTACATCAAATACCAAAAATCCTGAGACAATATAGGATGACCTTTAGAGAATTACTTGTGTTAGAAAATACACTTTGTTTGTTAATGCATATTTACTTAGAAAAGCTTTTGTTCATGCTCAAGAGTTGCTTGAATAGAATTTATACAGTAACAAGTCACCTTCAAAAAAATATGCCAGATGGGGAAGGAGCTGAGAGATAGGAGCACCAGTTAGGTTAATGAAAAATGAATTAATGATGCTAACACATGTGTCTGAATTCTTAGGGCAGGTAAGAAGAAAGCTTAACTTTGAAAGCATATTTTTTCTTTAGTATCCACTGAGCCAAGTATTGTGTCTCCTCCAATGTCAAGAAAGAATGTAGACTAGTGTTTCTTATAAATGTAATTTCATAAACTCCATCTTAGGTTGTAAACCATTTATTGTTTGCCTTGAAAAATTATATATCATAAGATAAAATATATAAAGAGACAGAACTAGTGAACATAGCTATAAAGTAACCAGAGGCCCAGTGCACGAATTTGTGCATGAGAGGAGTCCTGAGAGGGGCAGGGCCTGGATGCGACCAGCCTTCAGGGACGGCAGTGGGACGCCCTTGCCAGCTGGGGACCCAGATCTATCCCACTGACATTTGTGCCAGTTGTCTGGAGCCATCTGGCAGCCACGTTTATATTGTTTCTTCTTGTGGAGCATTTAGGGAGGGGAAGCAGCTGCAGTACTTGAGGCTGACATCCCGGAGGCCAGCAGCACTGTTGGGATTGTGCCGGCCGTGCTGGTCTGTCAGTGCCTGGCGTGTTCTCTGGAGATTAGATTTGCAGGACTACTGAGGGAGTGAGTAGCTGCCAGCTGGCCAGCGGGCCAGCAGGCCAGAGGGTTGATGGGTTGCCAGGATGGTCTCAGCTGAGCAGTGCTCCCACTGTGGGAGTGCACTGACCACCAGGGGGCAGATCCTGCATTGAGTGTCTGCCCCCTAGTGGTCAGTGCAAGTCATAGCAACCAGTCATTCTGGTCTTTCTGGTCATTCTGGTCATATATATATATACTAGGGACCCGTTGCAGGAATATTTCCTGCAAGACTTCTGGCGGGCTTCCCTCCCGCCCACCCAACCCAGGCCGCCTCGCCCCACACTCCCGACCCTCTGTGCCCGCTGATGCAGCTGCCTCTGATCACCTTGACCCGCCGCACATGCTGCTGCCGCCGCCTCAGCCCCGCGCGCTGCTGCTGCGCGCCCCACCCGCCCACCCGCCCCACCACGCGACACCCGCCTAGCCACGCCCCGCCTGCAGCCACCACCGCCTCCAAGGCCACAGTGGCCTCACACAAGGCCTGCCATGCCCCACCTGCCGCCTCCACTGTGCGCCCCGCCCACCACCGCCGCCGCCACCGCTGTGGCTGCGTCAGGGCCGCTCACACTGCCCGCCACCGCCTCAGAGGCCACCATGGCCACGTGCTCCACAGCTGCGCCACCGCCCACCCGCGCAGCCGCCATGCTTTCTGCTTTCTTCACTCCTCCCTTCCTCAGCATATGCAAATTAACCGCCATCTTGTTCGCTCTGATTGGCTGTGGGCATAGCGAAGGTATGGTCGATTTGCATATTACTGTTTTATTAGATAGGATTCTGGACATATATATCCTATATAATAATAGACAAATATGCAAATTGACCATACCTCCGACGCACCCACAAGCCATGCCCACAAGCCACGCCCACCATCCAATCAGAGCGAGTATGCAAATTAACCCAAACCAAGATGGCTACAGCCACAGAGAGCAAGGTTTCCTAGGTAACAGAGGAAGCCAAGCTTTCCACCTGCCCTTGCCAGGCCTAAGCCTCCACTCAAGCTACAAAGTTTCAATTATAGAAGGTAAACAAATTCAAACAAATGGCAGCAGAATGGAGCTCGAGAGAGCAGGCCAGGGTTGCCGCTGGCAACAGGGGAAGCAAAGCTTTCCGCACACCCTGGCGGGGCTCACCTGCTTAAGGCAGCAAAGTTTCAATTATAACCCCAATACAAATGGCTGCCGGCCTCAGAGGGAGCCCCAGGCTTGGCTCCGCTCCAGGCTACAAAGTTTCAATTGTAGAAGGAAAATAAATTCCAGATACCAGGGCCTCCTCTTGGGTCGCCAGGGTTCGTGGCCGGCCTGCAAACCACCACAGGCCCCTTGCTCAGGCCGCCCCACACCCCAAGGGAAACCCCACCTGATCCGGGACGCCCTTCAGGGCAAACCAGCTGGCCCCCACCCCTGTACCAGGCCTCTATCCTATCTAATAAAAGAGTACTATGCAGATTGATCATCACTGCAACACACAATATAGCTGCCCCCATGTGGTCAAAGATCCTGCCCCCATGTGGACACAAGATGGCCACCACAAGATGGCCAGCAGGAGAGGGCAGTTGGGAGGCACCCGGCCTGCAAGGGAGGGCAGTTGAGAGGGACCAAGCCTGCAAGGGAGGGCAGTTGAGAGTGACCAGACCTGCAAGGGAGGGCAGTTGAGAAGGACCAGGCCTGCAAGGGAGGGCAGTTGGAGGTGATCAACCCTGCAGGAGAGGGCAGTTAGGGGTGACCAGGCCGGCAGAGGAGGGAAGTTGGGGGCAAACAGGCTGGCAGCAGAGTGGTTAGGGGGTGATCAGGCTGGCAGGCAGAAGTGGTTAGGGGCAATCAGGAAGGGAGGCAGGCAAGCAGTTGGGAGCCAGCAGTCCTGGATTGTGAGAGGGATGTCCGACTGCCCGTTTAGGCCCGAACCCGGTGGGATTGGGCCTAAATGGGCAGTCGGACATCCCTCAAGGGGTCCCATATTGGAGAGGGTACAGGCTGGGCTGAGGGACAACCCCCCTCCGTGCATGAATTTCGTGCATCGGGCCTCTAGTATATATATATATATATATATATATATATATATATATATATATATGCTTAGGCTTATATATATATAGATGTGTTTAGATATTATCTTTATTTTTTAATATCAGGATTTTACTCTAGTTACTGAAAATTTTACTTGGTCTGTACTACAGGAAACATAATAACTTGTTTAATTAAAATATGTTTTCTATCTACTTAATTCAGTTGCTATGATACGTCTCCACAAGTAAGGAGCCATATATTAGTAGACATTTTAATTAAAATGAGAGTGGAAATTAGAAACTTAGCAAAATTGCAAACAGCTTGCATCAGCCACTCTCTTCAAAGCAAGAATAAAAAAAAAAAAAATCAACTCATCAAGCTATGTCAACAACTTTTATTCTTCTTATTTATTCTATAAGGCATTTAAAAATCCCTGAGATTTCTAAGGTATTGACCATAATGTTTGCAATGTCTACATTTTAATGAAATATTTTTTTCCTTTTCACCCAAGTGCTCCCAAAACAAACTTATCATATTTTAAGTCCAAAATACATCTTATTTTAATGACTGAAAATTCTTTTGACTTTTTAAAATATTTAGTCAATAACTCCAGGCACAATGACATATGCAAACACATTTATATATTCAAAGCTCTCAATAATTTTCCCACCTAATTTTGTGTGAAAATTCAGTTTTGAATTTTTTTTTTATATTAAAAATAGGTTTAGCCCTACCTGGTTTGGCTCAGTGGAAAGGGCATTGGCCTTCAAACTGAAGGGTCCCTGATTCAATTCTGGACAAGACCATGTACCTCAGTTGTAGGCTTGATCCCAGGTCCTGGTCCAGGAGCATGTGGGAGGCAACCAATCAGTGTGTCTCTCTCACATTGATGTTTCTCTCTGTGTATCTCTGCCCCTCCCTTCCACCCTCTCTAAAAATCAATGGGAAAATATCCTTGGGTGAAGATTAACAAAACAAAAAAATGGTTTTAGTGTGTTATGCCATAAAATTCATTTTCATGTCACCAATATATAACTAGAATTGAATGATTAAAGTAGTATTTCCTAGGCATTAAACAACTCTTTTATAACCTTCTCCACTAGTATTGATACAGTCACTGAACCAAGTATTCAATTTACTAACTTCCCATGCAGAGTGATAGTCCTAACTTCTAGAAACCATAGTCTTCTACCAAATGGGGAAATTTAGCCAGCCTGCTAAAAAAGGCAATCCCTATTATATCATAGGTATCAACAGGAAATAAAAATGACATGTCCTAACTCAAGATTTTTAATTTAATAAAAATCTGTTGAATTGGAGTAGCATGGGAGAGAGGAAGAAAGAGAGAATTAGAAAATGTAAGGAAAAACCTTGAAGAAGTGAAAAGCAGAACAGAGATGGCTCAAGGTAGGTTTATTTTTCTCTCTGTTTTCACTTATAAATTGTTAAGATCCTCTAAGTTATGTAATTAATATATCCCTCTTTTTCTTACAAAGTGAAGAATCATGATTTTATTTAATCATAATTAGTTTAAAGAAGAATTGCAAAATGAGCTTTTCCATATGAGACAATGTTATCTAGTTAATTAAAGCTTGTATTATTAATTTTTAAGTAAGCAAAGAAAGCAATGACATGAGCTATTGGGACCTATATTTTAATATATTGGTGCTTTCACAGATACGGTTTGTACTTCTACTTCTCCAATACCCAGGGAGGTGGAAATGTCATGTTTATATGGGAAATGGCAGACAATTACTTTAATAAATTGACAAATATGATAAATGAAGAATTAGAGAATCTCATTTTCAAACTCCTAATGTTTTCTGGAAGAGAGAAGCCTAAGGTAAAATGCAATGTTAGTTTTTCACCTCATTTCACTGCTGCAGTGGTAATTCACAAAATTGCTTCTATGAATTGTGAAAGTACAACCAGGTGTATGAATTGAGGGCATTCAAGCATTCAGATTTTGCTTCAAGCTGCATTTTTTTCTTCCTGTCAGAAAACCTTTGAGACATAAGTGGTTAAATGAAGAACCACCAGAAGGAAGATAAGATGGAATAAGCATAATTGAAGTACAGAGTGATGCCTCAACACTTTCTGTCAATGAATATTTATGTTCTTTACTGCTTGTGCAAACATATTTCTGTGTATATTTGGTTAGCTCTAGTACATCAAATACATTTTAAAAGCTCTAGTACATCAAATAAAGTATAAGAGATTTCCTTTCAATACCTAACTTCTCTTCTAAATATACCTTTGTTTAAATTATTTTTAAAATTTTACATATTATAACATTTTACTTTAGACCCAGACAGTTTTATAATGTTAGTTAAAATTTTTGTTCCTCTATAATGTTGAGTAACTCATCAATTTAATGAGAAATATTAAATATTAATATACTAGAAGCCCAGTGCATGAAATTCATGCATGGCGGGGGGTTGTCCCTCAGCCGAGCCTGTACCCTCTCCAATCTGGGACTCCTGGAGGGATGTCCGAATGCCCGTTTAGGCCTGATCCCGGTGGGCAGTCAGACATCCCTCTCACAATCCAGGACTGCTGGCTCCCAACTGCTTGCCTGCCTGCCTTCCTGATTGCCCCTAACCTGCTTCTGCCTGCCAGCCTGATCACCCCCTAACCACTCCCATGCCAGCCTGTTTGCCCCCAACTTCCCTCCTCTGCCAGCCTGGTCACCCCTAACTGCCCTCTCCTGCAGGGTTGATCACCTACAACTGCCTTCCCTTGCAAGCCTGGTCCTTCTCAACTGCCCTCCCTTGCAGGCCTAGTCCCTCACAACTGCCCTCCCTTGCAGGCCAGTTGCCTCCCAACTGCCCTCCCCTGCTGGCCATCTTGTGGTGGCCATCTTGTGTCCACATGGGGGCTGGATCTTTGACCACATGGGGGCAGCTATATTGTGTGTTGCAGTGATGATCAATCTGTATAGTACTCTTTTATTAGATAGGATAGAGGCCTGGTACAGGGGTGGGGGCCAGCTGGTTTGCCCTGAAGGGTGTCCCTGATCAGGGTGGGGGTTCCCTTGGGGCGTGGGGCGGCCTGAGTGAGGGGCCTGTGCTGGTTTGCAGGCCGGCCATGCCCCCTGGCAACCCAAGCAGAGGCCCTGGTATCTGGAATTTATTTTCCTTCTACAATTGAAACTTTGTAGCCTGGGGAGGAGCCAAGCCTGGGGCTCCCTCCAGGGGTGGCAGCCATTTCTGTGGCAGTTAATTCACCTTCTACAATTGAAACTATGTAGCCTTACGCGGGTGTGCCTGGCCAGGGTGTGTGGAAAGCTTTGCTTCCCCTGTTGCCACTGGCATCCCTGGCCTGCTCTCTCAAGCTCCATTCTGCTGCCATTTGTTTGAATTTGTTCCCTTCTATAATTGAAACTTTGTAGCTTGAGTGGAGGCTTAGGCCTGCAATGGCTATGGAAAGCTTGGCTTCCTCTGTTACCTAGGAAACCTTGCTCTCTGTGGCTGTAGCCATCTTGGATTGGGGTTGATTTGCATACTCACCCTGATTGGCTGGTGGGCGTGGTTTATGTAGTGGAGTGATGGTTAATTTGCATATTACCATTTTATTAGAGAGGATTGTTTTTCTAAAGTTACAAGTTTAGTTATTCCTCAGATAGGCATGAACTATTAATAAATTTATTTTTAAAAGAAAGGAAAAAAGAAAACAAAAAATTAAGACAGCATTATTTGAATTTAAATTCCATTCTGAGAGTATAAAGTGAAGTAATGGTTTTTATATTTTGTTAATGAATATAATAATCCTCAAAATTCCCTAAAAAAACCCCACACATTTTCTGCTTTCCTTCTCTGTTCTCTTTTTGCATTATTACTAATATTCTTAATTATGCAAATATAATTATTTACAAATATATGTAACATTAACATACTTTGAATTTCATTGTATATTGAAAGCATTCTCTGTGTGTATTAGTATACTTATTAGACATTTATTTTTAACTAGTGGCCTGGTGCACAAAATTTGTGCACATTAAAAGGGAATTAATTAAAAGAACTATTTTAATATTGCTATTTGCCCTTTCTCTATAATAGAAGTGTCAGAGATGAAAGAAAATTAGTAAAATGTATATAAAATTTCCCTCCTGTCAGAGTCTGGGGCATGCCGCAGGACCTAGAGTAAAGTCCCCGCCCACCACCTGCACGCACTTCAAAAACGCAGAAGACCCAGACCCGGCCGGCCCCACCCCTGTCAAGCCCCTCAGGGCAGGGGGTGCAGCCTCAGGTCCTCCGGCCTGGCACCGGGTAGGTGGGTGTGGCCTGAGGTCTCCTGTCAAGCCCTGCTGGGCGGGGGATGCAGCCTGAGGTCCCCCGGCCCGATGCCAGGGCAGGGGGCAGGGCTTGAGGTCTCCCTGCCTGGTGCCAGGGTGGGGGGTGCAGCCTGAAGTCTCCCAGCCTGGCACCGGGGCAGGTGGTGTGGTCTGAGGTCCCCCGTCAAGACCCACTGGGTGGGGGGGACACAACCTGAGGTGTCCTGGCCCGGTGCTGGGGCAGGAGATGTGGTCTGAGGTCCCCCGTCAAGACCTGCTGGGTGAGGAGTGCAGATGGAGGTCACATCAGTGCTGAATGGGAACACACACAGGCAATGTCACATCCCTGGCCGGGGATGCAGGCAGGCAGCTTCACCTCAGCCTGGGCAGGATGCAGGCAGGCTGCATGACATTAACGCTGGGGGCAGAAGTTCCCGCTCCCATCCCCGCCCACAGTCTGGTCAAGACTGGGACACCATAACAGACAAATTAGCTTATTACCTCTTTATATGTATAGATGTTTTATAATTAGATTTTCTAGTTATTTACCTGTTTACTTTTTTTTCCTAAAGTTCTTGATTAATCTCTGTTGGTTACTTTTTCTAATTCATTTTATGAGTTTTTAATTTTGTTCCTGCTATAATACAGTCATACCCCTTTCCCTAAGTAAATTTGAATGCTTATTTATTTTCTTTATAAATGAAATGATTCATTTTTATTTTTAGTGAAATCATTTTAATATTGACTCTATAAATGTGAACATATGTGTGCCCATTTTCTGATATTTCATATGCCATAGGAAAAAAAATTAAATTGGTTGTATTTTAACTTTTTCTTAGAAATTTCAAGCAGATTCTAAGGGACTGGAACAGACAAGTAAATTTCTAAGAACACAGTTTGAGATCATATTCTACTATATATTAAGACTTCCTATAAAGTGGAAGTGTTTTTATACAAAGAAAAAATATATATAACCCAAAAAATCAACATATAAAAATAAAACAAAATTTTTAAAATGATGAATAGTTTTAGAAGGCATTAACCTTTTTATAAATCCCAACATATATGATTAATAAAATTCAAGGAAATACAAGATAAGCTTAAAATATAATAATCATCCCTAGCTGGTTTGGCTCAGTGGATAGAGCATTGGCCTGTGGACTGGAATTGAACATTCCCCTGTTCAATTCCAGTCAGGGGCAAATCCCCGGGTTGCGGGCTTGATCCCCACTATGGGGGGTGCAGGAGTCAGCCAATCAATGATTCTCTCTCATCATTGATCGTTCTATCTCCCTTTCCCTTTGTCTCTGAAATCAATAAGAATATATCTCAAAAATAAATAATAATAATAATCAAGCTAAATAAAAATATATAGTAAATGAAATAAAAGTAAGCAAGTGATATTCTAGAACCAAAAAATAAATTAGCACAGTTTAAAAATTAATGGATAGGTTTAATAGAAAATTAGATAGTTGATATAAATATTAGTAAGATGAATCAAAAGAAAATACTTATCAAGAACTTTATAGAGATAAAAGAAAGGACATATAAGTGTTGTAGTAAAAAGTTCTAAAATAATGTCTGACCAGAGCCCTATAATATAAGGTCAGATTGAATCAATAGCATTAACCTGAAAAATTATGACTGAGAATGTACCAAAATCGTTAAAAGACATCAATCTCTTAATTAATATTCAACTATATGTGAAAAGCAAATTCAGCAATAAATTAGCAAATAGTGTAATATATCATAACCAATTTTGAGCATATGTTTATTGAATATCCTATATAATAAAGAGCTAATATGTTAGTTAGACTGAACAGCAGAATGACCTTCCGGATGACCATCTGGACGACTTTCTCAAAGAAGCCGGGGCTGTGAGGTCCAAGTCAGCCTGGGCTGCGAGGGCCAAGCCCCTTGCACGAATTTTGTGCATTGGGCCTCTAGTTCACAAAAAAATGCATATAATAACATCAATAAATAATATATGACATTAAATTATCGTGATGCAGAAAATAGTGTGTAATTCAACATCTATTCATTGCAAAAAATATTATTAAAACCAGGGATTGCTGATTAAGTGTATCCAAATCAAAACAAAACAAAATGTATCATTGTACCGCAAACATACTAAATAGGAATGTTTTCAAAACTTCCACCTGAAGATAGGGTAGAAGAGAGGAAGTTAATCAACATTTTCTTCTGTTTTATCCTGGTGATTCTATCCAGTACAATAAAATAAGCAAAAGGAATATATTCATTTCTCTATCTGTCTATCTATCAATATATAAACATTTTCTTCTATGTAATCGTGGAGATACTATCTAGCTAATAAAATAAATATAACATGCAAATATATCTCTATCTATATATCTATCTACCTTTTAAAGTTTTAATAAGTAGAAATAAAATCACTATTAATTGCAGGACACATAACTTAGGCACATAAAAAAATCCAAAAGTGTCTACAGATAAATGATTAAAAAAAACACAAGTGAAGCTAGCAAGGCAGTTGGATACAAAGTCAGTGCATATAAATATACATATAAATGTATAAAAAGACAAAATGAAATTTAAACAAAATGTACAAAATTAAATGTGTAAAAATTAAATCTGAGGTTTTAAAAATATATTCAGCAATACACACATAATTATTGAGCATAAATTAAGGAAGTCTCTTTAAACAAATGAATTTGCCATGTACACTGATTGGAGAAATTTGCTTTCTACCTTCTCCCCAAGTTAACCTCATAATTTATACAAATCACAAATGTAATTTTTTGATGGAAAATGAACTGGTAATTTCAAAAGCTATGTAGCCAGACCAGTGTAGCTCAGTGGTTGAGCACTGACCCATGAACCAGGAGGTAAGGGCACATGCCCAGATTGTAGGCTCCATTCCAGGTCAGGGGCATGCAGGAGGCAGCCAATTGATGCTTCTCTCTCATCATTAATATTTCTATCTCTCCCTCTCCCTTCCTCTCTGAAATCAATAAAACATAATAAATGAATGAATGAATGAATAAATAATAAATAAATAAATAAATAAATAAATATCGAAAAATTCAAAGCACCAAGAATAACTACTGGAATTTTGAAGAAAGGCAAGTTGAGAGAAAAATACCCAACCAGCTAGCCTATCTAATAAAAGAGTAATATGTAAATTGACTGTACCTCTGCTACACCCACCAGCCACACCCACCAGCCAAACAGGAGCAAGTATGCAAATTAACACAACAAAGATGGCTGCGGTCATGCAGCGAGCAGGAGGCTTGGGTTTCCAAGGCAATGGAGGAAGCCAAGCTTCCCGCACACCCTGGCTGGCCCAGGCCTGCACTCAAGGCTACAAAGTTTCAATTATAGAAGATAAATAAATCCCAAAAAAATGGTGGCAGCCATGGAGCTGGAGAGAGCAGGAGGCTTGAGTTGCCCCCAGTGATGGAGGAAGCCAAGCTCCCGCAGCCCTGGCCTTTGCTCAAGGCTACAAAGCTTAAATTCTAGAAGATAAATAAATCCCAACAAAAATGGCTTCGGCCACAGAGTGAGCAGGAGGCTTGGTTCCACTCAAGGCTACAAAGTTTCAATTGTAGAAGGTAAATTAATCCCAGATACCAAGGCCTACGCTAGGGTCGCCGGGGGACGTGGCTGGCCTGCAAACCACCACAGGCCCCTCGCTCAGGCCGACCCACACCCCAAGGGAACCCCCACCTGATCCGGGATGCCCTTCAGGGCAAACCAGCTGGCCCCCACCCCTGTACCAGGCCTCTATCCTATCTAATAAAAGAGTAATATGCAGATTGACCATCACTCCAATACACAATATGGGTGCCCACATGTGGTCAAAGATCCTGCCCCCATGTGGACACAAGATGGCCACCACAAGATGGCCAGCAGGGGAGGGCAGTTGGGGGCGACTGGGCCTGCAGAGAAGAGCAGTTGGTGAGGACCCAGGCCTGCAGGGGAGAGCAGTTGAGGGGACCAGGCTGGCAGGGGAGGGCAGTTAGAGGTGACCAGGCCTGCAGGGGAGGGCAGTTAGGTGTGACCAGGACTGCAGGGGAAGCAGTAAGGGGCAATCAGCCTGGCAGGGGAGCTGTTAGGCATCAATCAGGCTGGCAGGGGTGTGGTTAGGGGATGATTAGGCTGGCAGGCAGAAGTGGTTAGGGGCAATCAGGAAGGCAGGCAGGAGAGCAGTTGGGAGCCAGCAGTCCTGGATTGTGAGAGGGATGTCCGACTGCCCATTTAGGCCTGATCCTTCCTTGATTGGTCCTAAACGGGCAGCCGGACATCCTTCGAGGGGTCCCAGATTGGAAAGGGTGCAGGCTGTGCTGAGGGACACACACCCCGTGCACGAATTTCATGCACCGGGCCTCTAGTCCTATATAATAAAAAGCGTAATATGAAAATTGACTGAACGGAGGAATGACTGGTTGTTATGATGTGCACTGACCACCAGGGGGAAGACGCTCAATGCAGAAGTGAGGGGTCCGGGATTGCGAGAGGGCTCAGGCCAGGCTGAGGGACCCCCCACAGATTGCATGAATCTCATACACCGGGCCTCTTGTCTAGAATAATTAGGTATTATGACATGCACAGAGGGTAGACAAACAGGCTGAGGAATACAAGCTGCCAAGGCCTATATAAACACTTTATTTGACAAAGTGGGCAATGTGGTGAGAAAGGAAAGACTTCCAAGCATATGGTATAGTGTCTATACTTTAAAAAAAATTAAAAATGGAGAAGAAATATAAAATAAACAAATCCATCTCACACTGTGCAAACAAACAAAAAACAAAACACCAATGCTAGGTAGATAGTAGAATAAAACATAAAAATTAAAATAGTAAGGTTTTGAGAAAACATTAAGAAAATGTGTTTATGGTTTTAGGGTAGTAAAAGATACTTTAACCTAAAAAAATAAAAACTACTAAAAAGTAATTAATTGGATTACACTCAATGTAAAAATCTCTATTAATAAAAAGATCTCATTAGGAGTGTAAAAGGCAAACCACATTGAGGAAACTGTTTTCAATATTTACTTCTAACAAAGAGCTCATACCGATAATCTAAATTAACTCCTAAATATTGAAAATAAGAGAGAACCCAATAGTAAAACATGCATAAATTAAAACTCATGTAGAAAATGTAAAAATTGTCAGCATTAAAAAAGACCTCAAACTCATTAGATAGCAAGTAAATGCAAATTAAAACAATGAGATACCAACTGTGGCTTCAGTGGTTTCACAGACGGATACTTATTTCATGAACTCATCAAGTCATATATATTAAATAGGTACACCCTTTTATATGTATATTAAACTTTTTTTTTTTTAATTCCCATGGTCCAAGGTAAGACATTGATATGGGAATTTTGGACTGGAAACTCAGTGTTTCCCTCGGCAGCATGGTCTCCTGGGCCCTTGTCCAGTGGAGTCGAAGAATGAAACCACGGATGAAAGGTGGTGTAGCAAATGTGGAAATTTATTGAGAAACAAGCACAGACTCCCCTGTGGGGAGGGTGAAAGAGTCCCACTGCATCTCTTTTCCCTACAGTTTATAAAGGCTGCAGACCTTTGTGCCTTGATATCCCCTCTGATTGCTCACTATTCCCCTTTGATTTGGTCACTATAGCAACTTTTGAGCTCAAAGGTAGAGAACCTCACATGGGACACCTGAGGCTCTCCTCCCTCATTGTTCTCCTATTCCCTCTGGGCTTTCTTCCTCCTTCCTTTTATTCTGTAAATGTTACCTTTTGCTATTTCCAGCTCCCTTGTCTTATGAAATGTAACTTCTGCTGCTCCCTTGTCTTATGGAAATGTAACCTTTGCAACTCTGTAGCCCTGTGTTTTTTCCATGGACCCCTTAATTTTTAAAATTTCCAAACCTGCCTATTTAACCCCCCTAAATTCTGATTTTACCCAAAAACACTCCTTTCAACATTATTTTGTAGCTATGATAACAAATAATCACCAGATTTTGATTTAGTTTTTTAATTGATTGGTGACTAGCCTCCATTTAATCATTGGGTGCTTTAAACCAATACCATATCTAAAAGTCAACTTCTCAGCGATAGCTCCATACTTTTGAAAGTGAACCAATCAGTTGAAGCCTCACTACAGGAAATACACTGCCAACCAATTAAAAGTCTCATTTGAAAAACCACATCTCCACAACTGTCATTAACCAATACTCTCATCCGAAAGACCACCAATCCTGAAATTTCTTGCTTCTCCAAATCCTGTATTTTATTAGGTCCCTGCTTCGCACAGAGAGACAGCTGTCTACAAACAAGTATAACTCTTTCCTCTTTAAGTACATGACATTCAGTCTTCCTTTCCTATAGTGCCCCATTATCTTATACCTTTCCATGACACAATTGATAGTTTATGAATTATACTTTAGGTTTCTGTACTTTTTGGTATGTGTATTTTTATAAAAGTTTGTAAGACAAAGATTACCCCTTTAAACTTGTGGGAACTTGCCAGGAATACTTGAAAAACTCACTGTAGGGAACACTTAGCTCAGTTCAAAAATACCAGAATCAGTTTCATTGAACTCATAATTTGGGTGGATATACCTAACATCATATGTAGACATTGAATATCCTAAATAAATCTTTGAAGAATTATTTATTATTACTTTGTATTGGTATTATATTTTTATTATGTTGATATAAATTAAAAATACATAAAAATGGTTGGAAAATTCAAATTCTAGGCTTGCAAACACAAATTTCAGAAAGCATCTTCTGATATCAGGGTCACTCTCCAAGGCAGAGACTGTTCAGGCAGTGTTTAGAACCCTGAACAGAATTTCATTCCAATTCTATTTTATTGCTTTGATTTAGCCCATAGACCTAAATGCCTTGGAAAGTCATGACAGATAATGTGTCACATTCTGAATACACTAGGTTCCAGTTACCTGAAGAACTTCTGGCAGAAATACCACTAAGAATTTGGAGACATCTCTTCTAATTTGGAAAAGATTTAACAGCTGAAAATAGGGATGTGAGGGTTTATTTATCAGCATTTAGATAATAGCTTAATCCAGTGTATTGGTTCAGAACTCCCAGAAGAGAATCTTAAAAAATAGGTTCAGAAAGAATAAAATCTTCTGGAATACCTATATAAATAATGCAAATTAAATAAAATATTTTCTTGGTTTAAGAAATAAAATGTGATTCATAAGAAAGGTGTGTAAATATGCTGTTGTTGAAATTTTATCTCATTCATAGGACTTTTCTAGTTAAACCCATAATATAAAGAATAACAGAAAAAAATGCAATTCTACATAAACCAGGCTAACTTTATCTGGAAAAGCTAATGAAGTGAATATTGGGGTTGAATGATTTCACCGGAATACAAACAAATGAAAACATAAAATAAATAATGTTAAATAAATCTAACTTGAATTTCAGTTCCACCACTTATTAATTGTGCATATATTGGTTAACAAGATTTATTTGTTTGTTTTAAAAATTCTGACACTCTTCTTTTAACTGCAGAATGAGGTAGTAAGGCCTGCCTATCTTATATATTACTAGAGGCCCGATGCATGAAATTCATGCAAGAGCCTTGGCCCCAGCCCCCGCCTGCCGCCGCCATAGACAGGGACCTCTGCTGCCTCTGCCACGGCCCTTGCCCACTGAAGCTTTGTCCAGAAGGAAGGACGTCTGGTCTAATTAGCATATTACACTTTTGCTATTGTAGATTCTCAAGAGTAAATGAAATACTTAATGAATTTTAGTTCCATTTGCTTCAAACTTACTACAAGTTAAATTTATTCATCAACAAGAGAATACACACTTGAAAATAGATGGGCATTTATATTCTACCCTAATTCCTCCATATTGAGGTTGACAGACTTTTTCTGTATAAGATAATATTTTTGGCCTTGTGTACCATATAAGAGAGTCACAAATAATTTCTGCCATGTTACACAATAGTAGTCATAGGAAATACATATAAGAATATGTAAGACTGTGTTGCAATAAACCTTAAAAAAATAAAGGCTGAAAGCAATATTTAGTTCCCAATGATTGTGTGATTATCCTTGGTGTAGGTGATAATATTTAATACTAGAGGCCCGGTGCATGAAAATTCATGCACTGGAGGGGGTGTCTCTCAGCCCGGCCTGCCCCCTGTCACAGTCTGGGAACCCTCAGGGGTGGAAGGTGACCCGGCAATCAGGGGAAGGTGATGTCCCCATCACACCTCTGGCTGCTGCCACTGCAGGTAATGCAAGCTTCAACCAGCCCTGGTTACCTGAGCCTCGGGCGGTCCTGGAAGGCTGGGGGCTGAAGGGACTGGGGGACTCTGGAGATAGGCACACAGAGCAGCCAGGCCTGCCTGGGGGTGGGCCATCCCACCAGGGCTGAGGGGACTGGGTACTGCTATCTTGTGGCTGTGGGTGCCGCCATCTTTGAGGGCATGGCAATCAATTAGCATATTCCCCTCCTTATTGGCTGTGGGTGCCGCCATCGTTTGCGATGGTGTGAGGGTCAATTAGCATATTTCCTCTTTATTAGATAGGATTAGACACAACCTACATGATAAATACAAGAAAAACAATCAATATCACATGCACATTATTTAAAGAAATATTGAAAGTTTAACAGTAAAAACTAATAAGGGAAAAATTGCCCAATATTTTAATTGGCAAGGTAAGTGTGAATCAATATGTATATACATAGCCTTAATATTAATTTTTTAGAAAAATGTGTGGATAGAAAAGCCTTCTCAGTTTTCCTATATCTTTTTTTATATGTGACAATGAGTTCTTTATTTCTTCTGAACACATGGATCCAAACCTATCTGCTGTCCCTTTAAAATTTTTATTTTTTTTTATTACAGTTGGAAGGGTGAATAAAATTGTTTTTCTAATATCTTCCTCCATTTAATTATGATGCTTGTTATTGTGTCTGTACTTGTTGTGATAATGGTTTTTCATTTGTAGTTGAACAATAATATTCAAAATTTATTTAGTAAATTGGAATCTTTGAATTTACCATGGTAGCTGCATAGTTTGGGAATTTTACTATACATTCTTATGTACTATCTTAAGAAAAGGTCAATCTAATTTGATAAAAGAGACTTATTGAACTATAAATTAAACCAAACAAAAATGTACTTTTGCAAGATAAGCATTTTTTGCTTGTCTAAAGCCCTAAGTGTAAATATTCCCTAATACAGAAAATCTTTTCTCTCCTCTTTTCACAGTATATTTTTTGTCTTCTGTGACATTTTTTACCATGGCTTAATTCTTATGAGTCTCAACTTTGAAATTTAAGTTTGACATCCTCCCAGAGCTGTCCAGTTACATATATTCAACTTTCCATGGGTAATTTTATGTCTGTCCTTTATATCAAACTGATTGTATGAAATATTAAAAAATCCAAACTAAAAAGTAAATTCTTGTCATTTTTTTACAGCAAATAAGATTCCTCTTCCCTATTCCTACTCATTGCATTGCCACTCCCGAAGTTGTATTGACGTGAAACCATCACATCATTGTGGTATATACAGTATTGCTTGACTAATAGAACCCCAAGTTTTTTGCAGGCATTTTCAATCAACTGTAGCTGTGTATCAGAGATCTATTCATAAGGCATATACATAGTGAACATTTTAAAACAGAGAATTCTATTTTGCTTTCTTCTTTCTTCCTGTAAGGTAGATATGATAAATTGAGGGAAGAAAATATTCACTGACAATGAAGTAAAAGGACATATGAATAGCAAAAACATCAGCTCTAACATAATTAAATCTCTAAAGACTAGGCCAATGCTGGCAGCCATATATCTCCAGACCTATGTGAAAAATTTAAAAAAGGAAAAAATCCCTTGTCACTTGAAGCCACTGTATGCAGGTTTTCCATTATGTACAGTGAAAGTATTATAACTGATTTAATCTTCTTTGATTTTTCAAGACTTAAATTTGTGTCCCTGTTATATTGTTGGTTTCCAAATTCTGTTTATTCTTTTCCCAGAAAAATTTGTCAATTATTACTCCCAAACACTGAACTTTGATTCACTTATTTAAATGAACCTTTAAATTATCCTGAGCAAATACATATAGAAGAAAAAACATTCCAATCTTCTATTATTAGAGTGACCATATGTCAGTTTACACATGGTGTACTAGTGTAATTATTAATAGCACACCTTTTCAACAGTGTTCAGATTTAACAGTACATTACATGTTACCCTATTAGTTGTCCATGTAAATCAGTTTAATTACTATTCTAAGTACCAGAATATGAAAAACCAGGCAAACTGTCATTTAGTGGGTTTGAAAGGACATAATGACATTGATTGTTTGTTTCTCTCAATGTTAAGCTTTTAATCTCTAGACTGGCTATTTCAGCATTCTGTGTTATGCATATTAAGCTAGATTTAAATAATTTGGATACTACTGATTGAAAATAAAAGAAAAAGAGAGAGAAATAACTCATGGATATAGCCAACAGTGTTGGGGATTGCCTGGGAAAGGTGTGGTGGAGGGGGTCGTAGGAGGTTATAGGCATAAATGGCGATGAAAGAAGACTTGACTTGTGGTGGTGAACACACAGTAGAGTTACAGATGATGTGTTGTAGAATTATGCACCTGAAATTTCTATAACTTTGTTAACCAGTGTCACCCTTATACATTCAATAAAAAGGAAAAAAAAATAAGATGTGAATAAATGGGGTAACATTCCACATTCTTAGTTGCATTAACATAATATTTTAAAGATATCTATTCTTCCCCAAGTTAAAATATAAGTTTAATGTATGCCAATAAAAATACAGCTAAACTTCAAAAAAGGAAGTTGTTGTTTTGTTTTATGGAAAAGCAGGTCATGCAGTTACATCATATGGAAAATCAGGATTCATATCACAGTGACTCACTTTCTAAACAGACCTCAGATCTCCCACAGAATCTCCCACTCCTACCACTGGCATCAGAGACAGGTGCAGTTCTTTACTTCTACTTGCACATCAGATGTGCATGACTCAGCAGAGACTTATTTCAGTCCTAGGACCACTCATTAAAAACTGAAGTTTACTTAATGTTAGCTGCTTTATGTGACACAAAGAGCTAACATTTACATCCCTGCAGTCTAGAAAATCTTGCTGGTCAGACCAGGTATGTCCAGTAAAAAGGTGATTGTGCTATTTGTCATAGCAAATGTAATTTATGAACAAACTTGACTTTTGCTTTCCTCCCCCTCCACAATGACCCATGTGAGTTCTCATACACAGAGGTTTAAGAAACTCCCAATCCAACCAATCAATGACCATTTTTTTCTTTTAAAATATGTTCACTTCACTTCAGATTCTATTCCAAATAACTTAGTAATGTATCTTCCATGGCTAAACTAAATTTTGAATAATATCTTTCTGAATATTGTCCTACCAGCAGTCTCCTCCATATACTTGCTATCATACTAATCATAATATTGAACTTCTCTTTATATTTTGCTTCGTGAACATTGCATTACATTTTTTCTTAATATCTAGAAATATCAGATTATTTTAAATAGAATTAATTTAGATTTTATCACTTCCAAGCCTTCATAATTCTCTGCAACAAGCTCAAACACCTCAACTGGACATTTGTGGTCATGCACAATAAATCACAGCTGTTGTACCCATTTTGTCTCTCTAAGTCCTAACACAAACCCTCTTTCAGGACAGGTCTCATAGTCCATTTTTATTTCTCATTATCAACCTTTACTCAAATGTTTTCCCCAACCATAATATTTTCCTCTCTTTTTGTTTTTATTTTTTTGTTAATCCTCACTGAGGATATTTTTTCATTGATTTTTTAGAGGGAGTGGAAGGGAGGGAGAAAGACAGAGAGAGAAACATTGCTGTGAGAGAGACACAATGGTCAGGGCACAGGATGCATCCAGCAACCAAGGTACATGCCCATAACTGGAATTGAACCCAGGACCCTCCAGTCCATGGTCTGAACAATGCTCTATCCACTGAGCCAAACTGGCTAGGGCTTCCTCTCTCTTTTTAAAAAAAATCTACATTAATTTATCTCATAATGGAAAAACTCCTTGTCCAAATATGATTACCTTGATTTTTATTCTTTGTCTTGAAATAGTACTGAGTACAAATTTTTGGACTGGAACCCATGAAATATGTCTTGGCATGTCAGTATGTCCTACTTGAGTTAGTAAATATCTTTTTGACATTTCCTATATATTTTTTCCTAAATAGTTCCTGAAGACAAATCATGTATTTGCTTTGTATAACATTTTTGCCAATTATCGCAGAACAATGCATATGTGTAAAATGTTAAATGAGTAGCTTTCTGTAAAAATTTATGAACAGGTATAATGTTGGCCAAATTTAATATATGGGCTTACAGTGACTATCTTACTCTGTGTGCTAGCTTATACTAAATACCATTGAGGAAAAAAAAAACACAAAGAACTTTTTTTTTTATCCCCTCCCCCTCCACCCCCCAGTTTTTGTTTATCTCTTCCTTCAGATTATAAACCGTTTAAAATGGAGGACCCATGTTTTCTACACTATTTGTATCACAGGCACTAGCAAAGCAAAATATAGACATGAGTTCCTCATAAATATTTTATGATCTGTCTTTGATAACTTTCTTCCATATTATGTTCCCTGAGGAGTGAGAATCAGCTTCCTAATCCCGCAGTTCCTACCTGAGAGAAAGGAGAGCTCATGCTGATTTTGATAACTGCCAGATCAAAAAGTTAATATGCCTTTCTCACTGCTGGAGACATTGTCTGTGACCAAAGGTGTCCCCATTTCCTATTGGTGTGCACACAGAATTCTCATTAAAACTGTGGAAGTTTTGCATGCACTTCAACAAAGATAGACCCCTTTGTGAAGAAAGATGAACATTCCTAAAATAAACTCCTTTTACATCTAAATTGCAACTTGCAGGAGGTCTAACTCCTGAGCTGTGCACAAATAAAGACAAGGAAGACTGTCCTGTGGATAATGAGTATATGCAGAATTCTTTAGTGAAAAATCACCGACACTGGTTAGGCAAGATGCAGCTGTGCATGCATAATGATAGTCTCCAAGGCTGTGCTGTTTGGAGCATGGTTTTTTGCTGTGCACAAAAGAAATTAATGTAGAGATGAAAAGTTACTATGGCACTGGCTTAACAAACAATAAAATAAACTTAATGTAATTACATTGTGAATTCAAAAATGCAGCATAGTCACTGGATTTGGGGAAAATGATTCTTAGAAGATATAAAATACTTTAGTGATAATTTAAGAACACCTCAGGAAATACCTTTTGAGAAATTTGGTTATGCTTAAAAAGTGATATACAAACAATTAATCACATCTAAAATGAGTAGGATCTGAAAATCACCACTTTGCTCAGTAAGATCACACTTCAATGTGGATTTGCCAAATTGGGGGGCCAAAATCTGACTTGCATGAAAGAAAAGGAGAAGAGAAGCTGACTCCTTGCCTTGCATCCTGCTCTTACTCTCCTCCTTATTATCTTTCCAACTTGTTCTCTCCTTTTTGTCTCTACACTCTGATCTCCCTTAATATTTGACTTCCTCCATTCCCTCTCATCCTTTTTCACACCAATAACTCCTTTTTTTCTACATCCTTACTTGTGATATTTCAAGATTTAAAATTTTTACTTATAGATAAAAATAATATAAAAGATGAATGCCAACTTCCTTGACCTCACCACACTTATCTTCCACCATCTTCAAGGGTTATTGGTATGTAAATAAGAAATAGGTAACTAAGCACCAGAATTTTGCATAATTGACCATTGTGTGTTATGTAATCAAATGAGAAGGCTAAAAGGCTAGTTCCAATGTAACCCTGATGTTTGGGCAGGTGGGGGCTAGCAATCTGAATCTGTGCCAGTAACCTAATGTACATTCTTAATAACCTATGATGAAGTCACTGCCCCTTTCTCCACAATCTGGTCTTGCAAGACCTGTTACCTAAATGCTCACATTTTACAGAGGCCATAAACCATGAACAGTACACAACCCCCAGAGGGGGTTATCAGCGCTGGCGCCAGGCCAGGCCCTTAGATATGGTCTCAAGACCCCAACCCAACACAAGGGACTTTTTGCAAAGCTCACGAAAGGTCAGGAAGTCCCATCCATATTTGGGGGACAAAGAAACCAAAAGGGATAAAAGAAGATCTTCCACCATATTGGTTTGCTCAGACTTTGGAGGCAACTCCTCTGAGACCGTGTAACGCAATTTCTCTAGGCATCCCTTGGGTTTCTTCCATCTTCTACAATACAGTTAGGACTGGGAGAGAAACTGGAAAAAACAACAACAGCAACATCCTTATGATAAAACAGCAGAGACTCAAACAAGTCTGAGTGCAAACCTTAAATCTGAGATTTTCAGTACTAATTTATAATTTATATTATAAATAGCTGTTCAACTTAGACCTTAACACAGTCTGTGGTCTATTTCTTTCCTACTCTGTTATCCTTCATTATTAATATATTTTTTAAAAGTTTAGTTCTGTAAATAAAAACTATAACTATTGAAATAATAATTTTTAGGGGTGAAATAGACAGGTTTAGGGAATTTTTAAAATTAAGGGAGTCCATGAAAAAACACAGGGCTACAGAGTTGCAAAAGGTTACATTTCCATAAGACAGGGAAGTTGGAAGAGGCAGCAGTTACATTTCCATAAAATAAGGGAACTGGGATTAGCAAAAGGTCTATATTTACAAAATAAAGAAGGAGGAAGAAAGCCCAGAGGGAATGGGAAAACAATGAAAAAGGAAGGCCTCACACATCCCAAGTGAGGTTTGATCTTTGAACTCAGGAGTTGCTATAGTAACAAAAATTAGAAGGGGATAGTGACCAATCAGAGGGAATATCAAGGCACAAAAACTGCAGCCTTTATAAACCAAAGAAAAAGGAACTCGGTAGGACTCTTCCCCCCTCCCCACGTGGGAGTCTGTGTTGTGGGACTCTGTCCCCCTCCCCATGTGGAAGTCTGTGCTGTGAGATTCTTTTCCCCTCCCAATGTGGAGTCTGTACTTGTTCTTCAATAAATTTCCACCTTTGCTATACCATCTTCCTTCCTTGGTTTCATTCTTTGACTCTGACTGACAAAGAGCCTGGGGAAGCCATCCTGCCCAGGGGAACACTGTACGTTCCAGCCCAAAAATCCCATATCACTATGAGCCCATGGAATGTATATCTATTATATAATAAAGAGCCAGGGTTGTAACGACTGTTTGACCGAAGACTCAACCAGATCGGAAGTCAGTGCTGGGTTGCCGTGGCCGGTGCCGGTGCCCTGACCCAGCACTGACTACCTAGGGGGCTGCAGATCAGGCCCAGAGAGAGGTCTGCAGAGAGAGAGGCCACCTCCATTTCTTTCCAGGCCTCCACCAGGGCTGCTGATCAGCCCTGCCTTTCTGATCAGGCCCCGTTGATAGGCCCAGAGACACTTACTGGCATAGAAAATAACCAATCAGAACCAAATCTGGATGAAGTGCCAGGAGCCAATGGTTGCCTAGGAGGAGGAGCTTTTGATGCTGACTGGCATAGAAACTGACCAATCAGAACCAAATTGGCCGGCAAAGGAGGGCAGTTGGGGGCGAGATCAAGCCAGCAGGGGAGAGCAGTTAGGGGTGATCAGCCAGGCAGAGGCAGTTGGGGGCTCAATCAGGCTAGCAGGGGAGGGCAGTTAGGGGCGATCAGGCAGGCAGGCAGAAGGGTTGGGGCAATCAGGCAGGCAAGGCAGATGAGTGGTTAGGAGCCAGCGGTCCCAGATTGTGTGAATGGTGTCCGACCGCCGGTTTAGGCCCGATACCACAGGGATCGGGCCTAAACCGGCGATTGGACATCCCCCTACGTGTCCCCGATTGGAGTGGGTGCAGGCTGGGCTGAAAGAACCCTCCCTTCCATGTACGAATTTTGTGCACCAGGCTTCTAGTAAGAAATAGTTTATCCATGGACTTTTGTAACTCTGAAAATAGGTAATTCCAGTATGTAACATTATTTGATTAATTTGTGCCAAAAATTTAAAATTCTATTGTAATTATTTGAGTATTTATGACTCATTACCATGAGCCAGGGAGGTTGATTTCGGGAGACTGGGATGTTTTAATCTTGTCCATAGAACAAAGAAACCTTCCAGAACTTTCTATGTTCTCAAACTTAGCTGCATATTTGAATCACTTGAAGAGCCTTTAAAAAATACATGTTTTGGCCCCACTTCAAAATTGTAGAGAATGGGATCCGGACATCAGCATATTTTAAAAGCTTCCTACATAATTCTGAAAAACAAACAAAAAACATCCTTTTAAATATATGACCATATGATACAAACAATTAGGTTTAAATTATGGTTATAAGCTCAGAGTGGTCAGAGCCACACATCATCTTTTAATAGGCAGGCTGAGAGTCATAATCATTCAATTTCCAAATGAAAAACATTTGAACTCTAAATTGATATGAAATGTCAACTACAAAAGCAACATATTGTTAATCCCAGCCCCTATCACCATAATTTGAATATGAATAAATGTCCTCAGTTTCCTCCCTGTAAGTTTTTGAGCCCATATAATGTAACGGCTTTATTGTGTGTGTGAGTGTGTATGTGAGAAAGCTTCTCTCCACCACCACTTTAGATTTAATGATTCTATCTTCTGTCAGTCAAGGCCCGTGCTGGTACTGAATCATCATCCTTGCTACATGAAAAAGATGGGCATCAAAGAAAGTGAATTTTGAAATAATGCTTTTGAGTCTGTTCCCTCCATGGTTATCAGCATTGCCTTCTGGAGCTGGTACACTTATCATTAACTAGTGGCCCTGGTGCACGGATTCATGCACATTGAAAGAAAATTAATTAGAATTCCTGGGGTGGCACTGCAGCTCAAAGGGTGTCTGTGGAGTAGCAGGGGGTTGGGGTGGGGGAGAAAAAGAAATAAAACTCATGCTGGAATCTTCCAACTCGCAGCACTGGCTCTGGTGCAGGGACTAATGCAGGCGGTCCCAGGTGGTGGCTAGCGGGGCAGGACTGGGCGGCACCACGGGCATCTGTGAAGTGAGCAGTGGTTCCTCCAGCAGTTGGGGTCCCTCAGCCTGGCCTGTGGGGATCAGGCCAAAACTGGCTCTTTGACATCCCCTAAGGGGTCCTGAAGTGCTAGAGGGCACTCTGCAAAGTTGCTGTTGTACAGGGTGTGGAACGCAAATGCAAATGTGCAGTAAACCAGATTCAGGGCCCACAGTACCCCAGGAACAACATAACCCACAGCAGAAGGTGGAATAGTGGAATAGTGCAGCCCTGCAAGGAATCAGGCCCCCTCCTCTTTTGTTCCAGGGTGTGTCACTGGAGAACTGCTGCTGCCAAGTCACCAAAGCTCCGCAGCTCCTGGTTTGAGCGTCTGCCCCCTGGTGGTCAGTGCATGTCATAGGTACCAGTCGGATGGTGATTTAGCCTTTTATATATATACTAGATGCCCAGTGCATGATTGAATCATGCACATGTAGGGTCCCCTACACGCTTTCGCTTTCGATCGCGGGGGAGCTGGGTGCCTGTCCACTGGTGCACCAGGCCTTTTAGAAGCCTTTGGCGCGGCGGAGGCTTCCGAAAGGCCTGGTGCCAGAGTAGACAGGCACCCAGCTCCCCCGCTTTTGATGGTCCACAGCGGGACGTGAGCTCACTGCCCCAGAGGACCCTTCTGTTCCGCAGCACAGCCATGGCGCAGACGCTGAGCATCCGCCGGCCCAATCGGCTACCCTGGCCACCCGAGTCCCGCCCCCTGCGCCTCCTGCTGGCCCAATCGTGGGCATAGCAGAGTGATGGTAATTTACATATTACCCTTTTATTAGGTAGGATAGATTACTAAACAAGAATGTTACTATTCTCACCACCTGCATGCTACCACCACTCAAAGGCATTTTTAGTGCAATTGAATAAACAACTTCTTCTTTCTTTAATTTAAAAAAAAAATCAATTACAGTGTACTTTCAGTATTATTTTGTATTAGTTTCAGGTACAGCATAGTAGTTAAATAATCATATACTTTGTAAAGTGTTTCCCTGAAATTTCCAGTACCCACCTGCTACCATACATATTTATTACAATATTATTGACTATATTTCCTATGCTATATTTTACATCCCTGTGACTATTTGGTAACTATCAATATAAAGGCAAATCCCTCTACCTTTTCAATCTTGTTCCCAACCTCCTCTTCTCTGGCAACCATCAATCTGTTCTCTGCATCTATGAGTCTGTTTCTGTTTTTTGTTGTTGTTTGTTTGTTTATTGTTCTTTAGAGTCCACATATAAGTGAAGTCATATGGTATTTGATTTTCTCTGACTGACATTTCATTTAGCATAATACCCTCTAAGTACATCCATGCTATCACAAATGATAAGATTTTACTATTTTTTATAGCCAAGTATTATTCCATTGCATATATGTACCACCATTTTTTTTTTAAATCTACTCCTCTATTGATGGACACTTGAGTTGCTTCCATATCTTGGCTATTATAAATACTCCTGCAATAGACATAGGGGTGCATATATTCTTTCAAATAACTGTTTTTGGTTTCTTCAAATATATACCCAGAAGTAGAATTGCTGTGTCATAAGGCCGTTCCATATTTTACTTTTTGAGATAACTCCATGCTGTTTTTCGTAGAGGTTGCACCAATCTGCATTCCAACCAACAGTGCACAAGTGTTCCATTTTATCCACATCCTTGCCAACTCTTGTTGTTTGTTGATTTATTGATGAGAACCATACTGACAGGTATGAGGTGATATTTCATTGGGATTTTAAATTACATTTCTCTGATGATCAGTAACTTTGAGCATCTTCTTTTATATCTACTAGAGGCTTGGTACATGAATTCGTACATGGTGGGGTCCGGGGTCAATCGGGCCAGGCTGGCTAGGGGGAGGGGCCATGGGCATTTGGCCAGCTGGCCTTGTCCTTGATCATGGCAGGGCTGATCATGGGTGGGGCTGGCCAGTGGGAGGGGCAGTGGTGATTGGCCTGCCAGCCTTGGCCCCTGGTCGAACTCCTGGTTGAGGGAACAATTTGCATATTAGTCTTTTATTATATGTAGGAAGCGGTTATAGGGTTAAGCCTCGGACTGACCTGCTGGCAAAGTCACAAACAAGTCCCAAGCTTGGAAGGGCACAGTCCTCTAAGCATAATTAAGCTTGATCCTGTAACTGCTCCCTAGATCTTTCCTGGGTAACTAGTGGGCTGTGGGAGGGGCAGCAAGTGCTGCCAAAACAAGTGAAACTTACAAGAACATTGTCAATTGCCCTGTTTGTCCCTGATTATAAATAAAGCCTCAGCTTTGCAGTCTGGATCGGTTCTTTGGCCTCAGCCAGGAACAGAAAGATCCACCCAGGATCCCAGCTTCATGAATCTATTTCTGCGTCTGGTTTTCTTTATTTCTAATATTTCTCAATCCCTGGCCGCCTCCATTTAGAACCAGTTCGTTCATCTCTCTTTCCGCGCGGGACGCGGAAAAGGGAGATCCCTGCCATGTCTGGCCCCCGCCGCATTCAGGCCCCTGCAATTATATAGGATTGGGCATCTGTATGTCCTCTTTGCAGAAGTGGCTATTCAGGTCCTCTGCTCATTTTTTTCCAATTGGATTGTTTGTTTGTTTTAGTGTTGAGGTATATGAGTTCTTTTAAATCTTAGCTACCAACCATTCATTGGATGTATCATTTGCAAATATCTTCTCCCATTTGGTAGGTTGTCTTTTGATTGTCGGATGGTTATCTTTGCTGTACAAAAACGTTCTAGTTTGATGTAGTCCCATTTGTTTATATTTTCTTTTGTTTTCCATGCCTGAGGAGATAAATCAGAAAGAAAAATATTGCTAAGAGAAATGTCTGAGATTTTACTGCCTGTATTTTCTTCTTGAGTTTTATATTTAAGTCTTTAATCAATTTTTGTTTATTTTTGTATATGGTGTAAAATGGTGGTCTAGTTTCATTATTTTGCATGTATCTGTCCAGTTTTACCAACACAATTTATTGAATAGACTGACTTTACTCCACTGCATCTTCTTGCCTCCTTTGTCAAATATTAGTTTACCATATATAGGTATGGACTTACTTTAGGGTTCTCTACTTTGTTTCATTGACCTTTAAGTCTTTACGTCTGTTTTTATGCCAGTACTGCACTGTTTTCATTACTATGGCCTTGTAGTATAGTTTGACATCAAGTGGTGTGACTCTCCAACTTTGTTCTTCTTTCTCAAGATTGCTGCAGCTATCTGGGGCCTTTTTTGTTCCATATAAAATTTTGTAATGTTTGTTAATAGATATGTAAAATATGCCATTGGTATTTTGATAGGAATTTCATTTAATCTTTATATTGTTTTAGTTAGTATGGACATTTTAATGATGCTAATTATTTCTATCCATAAACATAGTACTTTCTTCCATTTATTTGTATCTTCTTCAATTGGTTTATTCAATGTCTTGTAATTTTCTGAGTACAGGTCTTTTACCTCCTTGGTTAAATTTACTTTTAGGTGTTTTTTTTTTTTAATGCAATTGTAAATAGGATTTTTTTTCTTAGTTTTACTTTCTGATAGTGCATTATTGGTGTATAACAATGGAACCAATTTCTGAATATTCATTTGTATCCTGCTACTTTAATGAATTCATTTATCACTTCTAATCAGCTATCTCTTTCATAAGCTTTGCTTATGTGTTTCAATCACCACATAAATATTTAATTAAACTTTAACAGGTGTCAGGTTCTTGACTAGATATTTTTCAGTAACTGTTTCTGTAGTTGATAGTATTCATAGTACAGTTCCTTTCAACTCTTAATATAAAAAAATAAATAAATAACATGACAACATCACTGCCCTTCCCAGTCTTCATTCCACCCAAGAAGAGAGAATTCCTTATTTAACTATTGTGACACATTCTATTATTTTGCTATAAAAACAATACTGCCTTGTTCTTGGAATCTTCTCACAACTTTTTGATTTGAAAATATTTTTGACTGTTATTTTTAATAGTATACTTTACCTATACTCTAGGGTGTTTAAGGAGAGGAATGTGTGCTTGAGTGTGAAATGGGAACGGGAGTTTTATTTTGAGTGGCATTCACCATGCATTGTTAAATAAGTTTTTCTTAAGATGAAGACACTACTCCTAGAAAAAATTCCTCACCATCTCTTCCCCTTTATCAGCTACTGTTTTCCAGAAAATTCCTCACTTTCTCATGCAAACATACTTTTGTGGACATCGGAGAATAATATATGGGATCATGATGTCACACATTATAATTTATATAATTTTCATTTGCATTTTATTATTCTGTGTATACTGTGTATAATTTAAAATTTTAAAATTTTACTACTGTTTATTAGTTTCTAATTTTATAGATTTATTTTTAAATAAAACTATTAAAAATTATTACATAGCACATTCCATATCACATATATCTTAGTAAATATGGATTCGTTTTTAGGGAATGGACCTTGATTTTTATTTTTTATTTTTGTATAGAATATGTTTTGGTGTTTTGTTTTTTATTGATTTTAGAAAAAGAGGAAGGGAGAGGGAAGGAGAGATAAACATAAATGAGAGAGAAACATGATTGATCAGCTGCCTCCTGCATGCCCCCCACTAGGGATCAAGCCCATAACATGTGCATATTCCCTGACTGGTGCATGGATGATGCTCAACCAACTAAGCGACACAGGTCAGTACTGGAGCTTGATTTTTTTACTGAAGTATAAGCTGTTTGCAAATGCATTGCAGAAATTACTCATAAAGTGCTCTTGTTTCTCTGTTTAGAAATGTAACAAATACGAATCAATAAAATAAACAAATTTTATCACTACATTTTATTCACTACACTAGAATGGAAATTTACAGTCTTTATATAGTCTATGTCAGTGTTATCAAACTTGGTGGTACCCTATATATACAATCTCTACATTTCTACTATTAGGACCTATATAAACAGAAAACATTACAAAGAAAGTAAAGTGTTTTATTTTGAAATCCAATAACTACAATGTATGTACAGCAAAAGGCAGTGGGAGATCATCGCCCTCTCCATTGATATAGCCCTTTTCATTTTCTCCTGAGGTCTTGCTGATCATGGAATTGTATCAGATATTTTTAACAGCATGAAATAATCAACAAACCTGAACTAGAGACAGAACAAGATCAGTAGACAGTAAAATGTTCTGATGTATTAAAAAAAATCTGTTATGAAATTTAGGATTATAAAAGCCTCTCTTTTCTTATGGTTCTATTAAAATATACATATTTATAAAAATTATTTTTAAAAGTATTATAATGTGGGTATCACTCAAAAAAAAAAATCTTACCCTGCACAAACTTTCCTTGATGTGATTTATGACATATAAGTTTCTGAAATTTCAAACAAAATAAAAATATATTTTTGGGAAGAGCATAGATTTATAGTAAGACTTTTATTTTCCTGTAGATTCAAGTATCTCAAAAATATGATTGATGAATAATACAAAATATAATAAACCATATACTTTCTTCAATTCACTTTGAATTTTCTTTCTTGAAAACACTTTGTTTTTATTCACATATCTCATATTATGTCTCAGCACTTGGTTATATAGGCACTTTCTAAGGGAATGTTCTTTGTGGTGATAAATAAAGACCTGTTTTACCTCCTGGGCATCTACAGATTATTCTTGTGAATTTTTAGTTTTCAATGAGAAATTTTTAAATCTATATTTTCATTATAATAATAGCATATTATTAAAACTGTGAATAAACTAAATAGATGATTTTAAATCTATTACATGATTTTAGTGCTGGTTAGTACCAAATGATGCTTTTCACCATTAAGAAGTAATAATAAGAAGTAGCATTGCCCTGGAGTACACTTAAAAATGTTCGTGAGTCAAATATTATCATTGATTATGTGAGATTAAATAATATTCTTGGCAGGTAAAATAGACATTCATAACAACAGTTCTGAATGTAAATGAATCACCTCTTTCTGTGTCTACAAACTTTTTCAGGATGACTGTGCTGCTTATGCACTTCTAAAAACTGAACTGGCCTGTGGGTCACACAGATTAATAGAATGTAGCAAAAATGATACTGTGTGTGTTTGAAAGCCTATGCGGATAGAAGCTAAGACATCACACGTGAAGACTCAAGTTGTAGATGAGGCCACATTGAACAATCTTACCTGATTGTACAGCTGATATACACAATTTTGAGGAAATGGTGTTTTTACGTCATTGAAGTGGTTTGGTATAAAAGATAACTCATGTAATAGTGTTTTGTTTTAAATATTAATGTATTTCCCATAATTGCATGAAAATCCTATATATATATTTTAGAATTCACTAATCCAACATTACCTGAAAATGTTTACAAAGCAACCATAACAGAAAAAATAGTTTTTTCTATGATAAAGAATAATAGATCTTTTAGCATCTTACTATGACTGATCACCCACCAATATTTTACTCTCACATATTTCTTTGGAGCCAGGGGTTAAGAGAACGCTTTGACTGTGAGCTCTGCATACTAAACTAATATTAGTTATTTCATGACTTAGGGAGGAAAACAAAATTTTCTATGGTTCTTTGCATTTCTAGAGATAGATATTTGAAGAGGTTTTTTTTGTTCATCTTAAGAATGCTATTTAGAAGTAAAGATTCTTCTCCCACTTTTATATTGGTTTTTCACTATATAGCACTTTTTGCTTATCTATACTAATAATAGAGTACTATGCAAATTGTCTGGAACTCTGTCACAGTAATGACTGAAAAGCGAGCTGCTTGGTGTGACCAGGCTGGCAGGGGTGGGTTAGTGAGGGATGACCAAATGACTGAACAGCAGCCTGCATGGGGCAACCAGGCCAGCAGGGGGACAGTGGGGGGCGACAAGGCCAGTTGAGGGGGCAGTTAGGGGCAATCAGGCCAGCAGACAGAGGCAGTTAGGGGTGATCAGGCTGGCAGGGGTACAGTTAGGGGCAATCAGGCAGGCAGGCAGGTGAGTAGTTAGGAGCCAGTGGTCCTGGATTGTGAGAGGGGTCTTGGATTGGAGAGGGATAAGGCTGGGCTGAGGAAACTTCCCCCACGCCCCATGCATGAATTTCATGCACTGGGCCTCTAGTTTGACTATAAGGTCAAACATTTTCAATGAAATATTTTAGAGTAATGAAACTAGATTGTTAAAAAATATAATAATTTAACAGTTTGAATTATTTTTCAATAGTGGTTTAAAATGGTAGATGTCATTATATTATGATATAACTAAAATTACCCCTTTTTCTATGCTCAGGACAAAATATTGATGAACCTGGAGAGATAATTGGTAGGGAGAAGGTAATCTAAATCAACCTCATTTGTGAGTAGTAATCTGGATGATATAAATCAGAAACTAATAAGGAATGTATTCCTTCAAGGAAAGAGTTTAGTTATAAACTATTTGGGACCCTGAAAATTAGTGTTTATTTCATGGTTATTTATATTGATTTTTAAAAACTGCATTATGAGATATCTCTTTTGCTTGACTCTATCTATTCTATATTAAGAACAATTGTGTTTTTACATATCCCAGATTAATTATACAAATTTACAAATAATAAATATCAGTGAATAAGTAAGTTATCATGATTGGAAAGAAATACTTTCATAATAGTTCATAACTTAAGTCCAGTTAAATTATATGTAAAACTTCTTTTAGTTCCAAGTTTATTCTGTAAAAAAATTATTGAAGGATATAGACATGATCTCTTAGACAATAACAATGTATGTAAATTTAAAATGATTATTTAGAAATATAAACAATGAATAAAAATATAAAAATTTCAAATATTAAGTTCATTTTTTATCTTGAAACTACATGAATATGTGCTAAATGATACACAATAAAATGATAGAATTCTTCCCTGTTATTGAGCTGAATTATCTCATATTATATAAAGAGTATTACTACCTTCAGTTACTATAATAAATATAGGCATTCTATATGTGACATAAAGTTAAAACATCCTATGTAATAATCGAGAGATATGCTAATTAGCCTGGATGCCTTAGCAGTCACGACCAGTCGGGCGCGTAATAGTCACAACCGGTCAGGCAGGACTGGCAGAAGTGACCACCAGTGGAGGCGTGAGCAGGTATGCCTCGCTGCCCGGCCCAGAGGCCGCCTGGCCTGGAAGTGGCCCCCAGCAGAAGTGGCCACCGGCGGAGGCCCGCTGCACTGGAGACTTTGGTTAAATTCAATAGTTAAAATCACTATGCTCTGTGAAGCTGACACTCAGGACCCTCAATCGTACAAATTAATAGGAAACAATTGCATAATGCTTTGACCTAATTGTACACACTTTAGTATCATTTAAAAATTATTCTACACCCTTCAAGTAAATTCAGCAGCTGACTGAGGAGAGCCGCATTGAGAAGCGTGTGGCCCTGGCTCTGCTATTTTGAGTTTGTGGTTACCAAGGAAACAGCCAGAAGGGATGATAAACCCTCTGCAAAAGGCTCAGCCAGCGCCTATCTAAGCAGCAGCAAGTGGAGGCTTGGTTTAAATCGAGCCTTTCCGACAGTGAATGACCCCAATCCTCCCTGGATCAGGCAGGTTCCTGTGGAGTGCAATCTCCACGCAATACAACAGGGGTCCCAGTTTCATCCCTGGCGATCTCATGCGCATTAGCTCGGGGCAGCGGGGAAGGAAGGGAAAAGGCATCACGTGGGGCAGCTCTGGCGAGCAAGCAGAAGGAAACCATGTCTGGCAGACACTCCCCTGCCACCCCCTTCAATGTGTAAGAAGAATCAAATAAACTAATACAAACAGCACTCCCTCACCCTAGAGAGATCCAGGACTGAGGGGCTTCCTGCCCTGGCATTGTGTACCTGCTTCCCACCCCCTTCATCCAAATGGACAGGTTAGGGGGTTAAGGGAGGAGGAGGAGCCTCGCAGGAGGGGGATTCCCTGGAACCACACCCCTGCCCTCCCTCTGGACCTGACCTCTCAGAGCGCAGGGCCTGACCCCGCCCCCAGCAGATTTGCATATCCCAGACCTTCGGGTACTTCCAGGCACTGGGCATTCCAGTGTCTTCCCTGCCACCCAGCCACTGACCCTCACTGTCTCCTACCCCAGAAGCACTCTGTCATCCCCAACTTTCGGTCTTTATAGCCTAAATGCATGGTGGGTGTAACTGCTTCTCCTTGGATTTTATTTGATAAGAACCCAGCAAAGGGGTCCTGGATTGGAGAGGGTGCAGGCCAGGCTGAGGGAACCCCCCTCCCACGGGCATGAATTTCATGCACCAGGCCTCTAGTTTATTTATAACTACCTTAATAAATACCATCTTTCTGACTTATCTTTTTAATGTAATGTACTGTCATTGGACAATAGAATTGACTATCGCTTTCCTGAATTTCCAAGGTACATAAATGATGAAATTATTATCTTACCCAGAAACCTTTATTCTTCTTTGGGTCAATGATAAAAGCAAAATAAAACCAAAGTTTCTAAAACTTTAATAGTTAACCATTTATAAGAAATGGCACTTTTTAAATTAGCAAGACACCAAAAAATGTGAGTGTAAGAAATGTCAGAATAAAATATAGCAAAGGCAACTTCATACTGAGAATCTTTATCAGAGTGCATAAGTCTTTTCACATGTCGCCCTTATCCTGGTGTGAGGATCATAGGGGAAATAATTGCTAAAGGGTACATCCAACTGAGTTTCTATTTTATCTTTATATTTATAAGAAAGAAGATAAAGGGCAGTACTCAATCTAGCAAGATCAATTTAAGGTTTCGGTTGGATGTTACATTTTCACTCTGGTAATACAGGTTGCATTTCCTAAAGAACTAATGAAATGTGAAGATGAACACCTTAAACCTTCTCTAATCAAAAATTATTTCCAACAGAATATGAAGACATCACAATTAATTAGTTATTTAAATTTTTCTCTTTTGATTTACTTCCAAGTTATTAGAATGTAAACATTTAGCAAATGGAAGAAAATAAGGAAATACTTCAATCTAATAAAGAATAAAAATTAATGTAATTAAAATATAATTGAATAAGAAAAGCAGAGACACAGGTTTTGAAAACACTTTTAGTAGAGTCATTGGATTCACTGGATTCAGTAACAGTATCACAAGAGTCCACTGTTTGCAGCTGCTTTTACATATGAATCGCCTGTTCCAGCTCATGTTTTAGACTTTCCTAAAATCTCTCTCACAAGCAGCAGGTGGACTCAGTGTGGCCCACACCTCTCACTAAGTGGCCCCAGGCCTGGCATTAGGAGCAGCTTGCCAAGATTCACAGTTTGGCCTCTCCTGGGCAGCTCTAAGCCCAACACAAGTAGTAGCCATCTGTAGATCTCTCTACAGCTTATGCCAGGTGACCCTAGACAGGGTACCCAATGGATAGCTGAAGATCACACCAGATTACACCTCTTCCACATCCATGAGGGACATACTAAAGGGGTGAACTCAGTAAGTACCAAAGCCCCATGGGAGTACATCCTGCTACATAGGAGTGTCTCTTGCACAGCAGCTCTTCCACTGTACTCACAGCTGGTCCTAACAGCCAGTTGGCCTGGGGCTCAATTCCTCCATGATGCCAATAGCAATCAAGGCTCAACTACAACAGGACAGTACACACAGTCCACATGGAGTGCCCGGCTCAGGTGTCTGGGGAGTCTGAGCCATTGGGCCTTACAGGACACCTACTACACAAGGTCACTCTACCAATTCCAGGAGATACAGTAGCTATACCTAATACTTAGAAACAAACACAAGGAAGCAACCAAAATGCAGAGACAAAGAAACATGTCACAAATGAAAGAACATTAGAAATCTCTAGAAAAAGAACTCAATGAAATGGAAACAAGCAAACTACTAGATACAGAGTTCAAAACAATGGTTATAAGGATGCTCAAGGAACTTAATAAGAGCTTCAGGGAATTTAGTGAGGATGTCAAGGAAATTAGTGAGCATTCCAAAGAAATTAATAAGAACATCAAAGACATGAAAAAGAAATTAAGCATATACTAACTGAAATGAAGAATAATATACAGGGATTCAACAGTAGAGTAGAGTATGCCAAGAATAAAATCAGTGATTTGGAATATGAGGAAGCAAAAAACACCCAAGCAGAAGAGCAAAAAGAAAATAGAATCCAAAAATATGAAGATAGTATAAGAAGCCTCTGTAACAACTTCAATCATACCAACGTTCACATCATGAGGGTGCTGGAAGGAGAAGCGAGGAAGCAAGAAATTGAAAAACTATTAGAAGAAATAATGACAAAAAACTTCCCCCACCTGGTGATAGAAATAGACTGACAAGTCCAAGAAGCACAGAGAACCCAAAACAAGAGGAATCCAAAGAGGACCACACCAAGACACATCATAACTAAAATGCTAAGGGCAAAAGACAAAGAGAGAATATTAAAAAGCAGCAAGAGAAAAACAGTTAGTTACCTACATGGGAGTGCCCATACAACTGTCAGCTGATTTCTCAACAGACCCCTTCCCCCATTGAGCTTCAGGTGATTGGCTGGTGGTTCCCTGAGGAGTGAAAAGTTTCAATTTCCTGCTGATGCTCCCCAAATGAGATGCCTACAATATTTGGCCTTCCCTCTGCCTCCTTTCCTATTATTATTAATTAGCTAATTACAATGGCATCAATTATACAGCATTATAGTACAGACCAATATTTTAAATTTCATATGCACTGATATGCAATATTAGAATACAATTTGGGTAATATTACTTTTGATAAATGGAGTTTAAACTAGCCCACTGTGTTAACATATAAATATACTTCATTTAAGATGCAATTATTTGGAAGTGTTACACAAACAGATTTTCATGTGGCTTTACAAAGTTAGCAGTTATTTACTATGGTGAGCTGTGATTTACATAGATATAAATTCAATATATTGTTTATATAATCTGATTGATATCTATAAATTTTCTATAATCTGTCACTAATTTTTTCTTTAGGATAAATAATATCAATGAAAGAATGTCCAGCCTATGGAAAAGTTTCATAAGAGTTTATTTGAGGCAAAATTTTGAGGACAAGCCCAGAAGCAAAGTTTCAACAGATTAAGAAAATACTCTGGAGAAGGGCAGTTTTGCAATTCCTTTTATACATTCAGAATCAAAGGAGAAAATGTAAGGAAGGTACATAAATCTATTAGTGGTAGATTAAAGACGTAGAAGAAAGCAAAGTGGGAAAATCTCTAGGACTGGATAAAAAGCAAAATGGAGAAACAAATACTTATGGTACATTGGTGGATACAAGATAGTTAATAATTAGCATTTATAATACATAGAGATGGCATTTGGACAACAAATTAACAATGAGAAATTCTGTGCTCTGGTGCTTGCAATTGCACCTTCAATGTCTTATAGACAGACAGACATGAGCAGAGAAAGGACAATGGGCCAGGTACAGAAACTCACCAGGGCTAAAAGCCCCAGATGCCTAGGAAGGGGCAAAACTGGGAAAATAAGAACCTTGCCCCCAGGGTAACCTTTCCTCCCTCAGCGTATCACTAGTCATGCAGTTTAGAACCCCCTGACCTTTAGCCCACTAAAGATAAAATCTAGGCCTCAGTTGTATTTCAGCTCCAGGCCCAGAAAAGCAGCAAAAATAAACAAGTGATGGTGTGGCTGCCTCAGGACCAGCTGCATTGACTAAAGGCCCCCTGCTCTGACACCCACCAATCAGTGGAGACCAGGACCTAGAAAGAGGACATCCAGAAAACTGATGAATATTCTATTGAGCCCCTCCCCTGAGATCTTCCCTAAGACTTCTACCTGCGAGAGAGAGAGAGAGAGAGAGAGAGAGAGAGAGAGAGAGAGAGAGAGAGAAACACTCTCAGATGAAGGACTCAGTGCGGGGTCTCCCCTGCAGCAGCACACCTACACCATTCCCTACCCCCTTCTTTCCTCTAAGGGACCCATGAGACTTACAACCAGGGGAGCAATGGGTAGCAGCAACTCGTCCCAGGCTAACCCCCTGAACCTGTCTCCAAGGCCCCCTTTTCTCTGATTCTCAGGGAGCCAAAGCCGCCCAGCCTAGATTCTCCTGTGACTTCTATGCCCTTCCTTGTTTCACTGTCCTAGGCATATTTTTGCTGAAGCCAATAAATTCTTTCTTACTTTGCTGCACTTTGTCTCTTGATTGAAATCTTTCCTTCATGAAGATAAGAACTGAGGTCTTGTCATCGAACTGGTAACAAAGGGGTCTAGAAAAGAAAATTACTCTGGCATTTTGTTGCTGGAAGAAAGGCATCTTCCACAGAGTGGTAAGGAAAGCATTTTGATGACCCACATAGGAGGGTGTGAGTAATTGTGGCTGTAAGGTTCGAGGCGCAGGAAACGGGGGTCAGGGACCAAGGCATGTTAAAGGAGGAAGTTTATTCTGCACTAATGAGCAAGATGCATTACGGAGGAGGGTAGAAAGACCAGGATTGGAGGAGAAGGAGGAGGAGAAGAAGGACCCAGCCGGACTGCCTCACAGACTTGGGAGACAGCAACATGTGCAGCGGTGAACACGCCTTTTAAGGGGAGGAACAGGAAGGGGTGGGGCCCAGGGAGGATCGGGAAGGGGTGGGGCCCAGGGCACTTGGCACGCTGATTCGTGGTTCAATGTCTGAGGGATGTCCCAGCGGCAGACTCTGGTTACGTCATACTCTGCTCACCAGTTGGGGGAAGGGAGGATATATCAGTGGTAAGGTTTATTGGAGCTACAACAAAGAACTGTCCCCAGGTACTCCATGTCTCATCCATGAACAGGTGGTTCAGCTCTATACTGCTGTGGAAGGAGTTCCGTCTCTGTGGTTGCAAGCCTACACCTGTGCCTGTGAGGCCTAGAAGGGCCAGGACCTGGAGACGCAGAACTTCTCTGTGTCTCATTTCCACTTCTGCATGTCCGCCACCGTCAAGGGTGCACTTAGGCCATGTCTGGCATTGCACTTGGGCTTGTATGGCTGCCAGGCCTGTACAGCTGCTAAGGAGAAAGAGATCATGAACTAAATGATCTCAGGCCTTTATTAAGCTTTGAATGTATTACTTCAAGATTGGGAAAGAGCAGGCTTTCTTTCAAACTGAGCAATCTCTTTCCTAGCTCTTCTTGGGCTTGAGCTGAGTCACGTGCACCATCGACTACACATGACTCAGCAGAGGAATTTCCCTTTATTTCTCCCTCCCCCGTCCCCATCTCCTCTCCCAATCTGGGGGAACAGGCTGGATGTGCCCTGGGGAGATTGGAAAGCCAGTTCTGTTTGCCTGTGGGAGAATGGAGGGCTATTAATTCCCTTGGTGGTGAAAACAGGAATTTTGGAGGAGAAATAAGACAGGTATAGAAATTTTGGAAATTAAGGGGACCATGGAGGAAGCACAGGGCTGCAGAGCAGCAGAAGGTGTATTTCCATAGAATAGGGGAGCTGAAAAGCTGCAACAGGTACATTTCCATAGAATGAGGGAGGGGGGAACAGCAAAAGGTCTATATTTACAAAATAAAGGGAAGGAAGCCCTTCATCCAGAAGGAGAAGAAGAAAGCCTAAAGGGAATAGACAAACAATAAGGAGGGGAGCCCAGGAGTTACTATAGTGACCAGTCCAAGGGAATAGTGACCAATCAGAGAGGATATCCGGGCACCAGGCTCTGTAGTCTTTTTAAGCCATAGGGAAAAGGAACTCAGTGGGACCTTTTCCCTCTCCCCACGTGGGAGTCCATTCTGTCATTCAGTGGGACTCTTCCCCCTCCCCACGTGGGAGTCTGTACTTGTTCTTCATTAAATTTCCACCTTTGCTATAACACTTTCTGTCTGTGGATTCATTCTTTGATTCCGGCAGACAAAGAATCGGGGTTCCAGTCCAAAAATTTTGTATCATTGGGACAATAAGGCTATCTATCCCCTGGAGTACCTGGAATCTATAGCTTCCTAGTTAATTAGATTTCTGGCTCCATTTGCTCCATTTCATTAATATCTAATTAGCTGCCTATCTAACGATTTTAAAGGTATGTTATACTAGATGCATAAGAAAATTGACAGGGATCACTCAAGGTAAAGTTTGACCTTTGCTAAGGAAGCTATAGACCTAGGACATGATTATCTTCCATGAATAGGCAGTTGGGAATTTTTCATCTGACTATAGTTGTGGTTACTTTTGGTCACTGACTTGACAGTCCTACCATGTGCTCATCCTGAGCTTATCAAGATATTACATAGCCCCCTTTTCCTTCACAATAATCTAAATTTTACTTGAATTTTATTGAAAAACAGAATTTATAGCAGTATGTAAACACGTCAATGACTGCAATACTCAGGGAATCTTTGTAGAGTATTAATTGCCAACTGTTTTAATTGGTGCAGCATAAAATCTTGACAAAGTTGGAGAACATGACACTATGATTATTTAGTATTGAGGTCATTCATCAATAATGTATTTCGAGTAATTTTATGTTTTAGGAGACAAGCTTAGACAGTAGAGACTATAGAAAAAAAGGAGACAAAACGTTTCTCATCTGAGCTGAACCGTTGGCCAGGTACGAAATTGGACTAATGACCTCACCTCATTAAAGCTTATTTTTTTATTTATAAAATAGGGATCAATGGGCATTTTATCTATCACTGTTAAGGAACATTTAACACATTGATTCTTACATAAAATATGCTAAATAGCAAATCAAATAATAATTTACCTATTTTCTTTTTTATTTCTTTATAAGAAAGTGGCCTTAAGTTTCTTTTGCAATTAAAATGTAAAGTATAAATTAGTAAAGCATAAACATATTTTATATTTATTAAACATTAAATATGTTTAATAAAACATATTTTATTAAAGCATATACACATAAAATAGTATAATGGTATACTATTACATTTGTAAAGTTGGTTAAAACAGAGCAGAGCTTTAAGTCAGTGTAGAGTGTGCAATAGTCATTGTGAATGTAAAGCACTAAAATTTAGAGGCCTAAACAAGAGAACTAAATAGGACTGTTAATATGCCATCAAGTTTATGTTCATAACCTTTTAAGTATGAAGTGCTAAGGACCTGAGCACTGAGAAATTAGTTTACACACACACACACACACACACACACACACACACACACACATCTATCCTCTGTCTAGTCTTTTTATGATTGTCTGTTCCCTCAATTTTAAGTTTTAAATGATAAAATATATACTTCTGACCAAACAGTGTCCAGATGTACTAGACTTAAATGTATAAAAGCAGGTAGAAGGGGCTAATGAACAGCTGAAAAATGCTAAAATCACAAATACTGTTTTGTATTTTAATCCTGTTTATATCACTTAATGCTTCTGCAACCAAATGAAACTTATCCCCTTTCTTTTCTTTCACTCATCTACAATTATTCTCCCATGAATTATTTAATTGTGAAAGTATAGCTTTGATTCCTTACACTTGAGTATCTAGTCTACAACTCCAACTTACATTTAAAATTAGAAAAACAAAACTGTTCATGTTACTCTATTTATACATGAATGGCAAAAAACAAAACAAAACACACACACAAGAAAAATGGGATATGAAGAGCATTTCTGTGTTGTATTTGAATGGTTTATTTCATATACATGCATTCTTAAGAATATATCTTTATTTAAAAACTAGAAGCCTGGTGCACAAAATTCGTGCAGGGAGGGGGGTTGTCCCTAAGCCCAGCCTGTACCCTCTCCAATCTGGGACCCCTGGAGGGATGTCCGACTGCCCGTTTAGGCCCGATCCTGGTGGGATCGGGCCTAAACGGGCAGTCGGACACCCTCTCACAATCCTGGACTGCTGGCTCCCAACTGCTTGCCTGCTTGCCTTCCTGATTGCCCATAACCGCTTCTGCCTGTCAGCCTGATCACCCCTAACCACTCCGCTGCCAGCCTGTTTGATGCTTAACTGCTCCCCTGCCAGCCTGTTTGCCCCCAACTTCCCTCCTCTGCCAGCCTGGTCACTCCTAACTGCCCTCTCCTGCAGGGTTGATCACCTCCAACTGCCCTCCCTTGCAAGCCAGGTGCCTCCCAACTGCCCTCTCCTGCTGGCCATCTTGTGGTGGCCATCTTGTGTCCACATGGGGGCAGGATCTTTGACCACATGGGGGCAGCTATATTGTGTGTTGCAGTGATGATCAATCTGCATATTACTCTTTTATTAGATAGGATAGAGGCCTGGTACAGGGGTGGGGGCCAGCTGGTTTGCCCTGAAGGGTGTCCCAGATCAGGGTGGGGTTCCCTTGGGGCGTGGGGAGGCCTGAGTGAGGGGCCTGTGGTGGTTTGCAGGCCAGCCACGCCCCCTGGCAACCCAAGTGGAGGCCCTGGTATCTGGAATTTATTTCCTTCTACAATTGAAACTTTGTAGCCTGGAGCGGAGCCAAGCCTGCTGTTCCCTCCAGGGCGGCAGCCATTTCTGTGGCAGTTAATTCACCTTCTACAATTGAAACTTTGTAGCCTTAAGCGGGTGAGCCCGGCCAGGGTGTGCGGAAAGCTTTGCTTCCCCTGTTGCCATCAGCAACCCTGGACTGCTCTCTCAAGCTCCATTCTGCTGCCTTTGTTTGAATTTCTTTACCTTCTATAATTGAAACTTTGTAGCTTGAGTGGAGGCTTAGGCCTGCAAAGGCTATGGAAAGCTTGGCTTCCTCTGTTACCTAGGAAACCTTGCTCTCTGTGGCTGTAGCCATCTTGGAATGGGGTTAATTTGCATACTCGCCCTGATTGGCTGGTGGGTGTGGCTTGGCTGGTGGGCGTGGCTTATGTGGCGTAGTGATGGTTAATTTGCATATTACCATTTTATTAGAGAGGATAAATTCAAAGTTTCATATTCATTCTCAAATCATAAAGGAACTTAAGTCTTGCTAATTCGTGCACTGGGCCTCTAGTTATAATATAAATTAGCAAGATTTATATTAGCAAGATTTATATTATTTAAATTAGCTGGGAGGTCCCTAAGCCCAGCCTGTGCCCTCACACAGTGTCCGACTGAAGGCTTAGGCCCACTCCCCAGGGCCATCCTTAGGCCCACTCCCCAGACATCCTTAGCACTGCTGCTGAGGCGGGAGAGGCTTCCAGGGGCTACTAGCATGGTTGGTGCGTGGTCGCATCACTCCAACCTCTGTTTTTGTTAACACATATCCTCCCGCCACCTTCCTTCCCTTTTAAGGATCCTTGTCATTGCATTAAATCTGGATAATCCAAAATCATCTCTCCATCTCAAGACCCTTAATTCATATTTGAAAAGTTCATTTTATGTACAGGTTCTGGGTCTTAAGACATGGACAGCTTTGGGGGTCATTATTCTGTCTAACATCATGGCTGCTTAAAAATTTAAAATAAAGAAAGGGAAATAGTGAGGAAGCGCTATAAATGCTGACATGGAGAAATTTCCAGAATATAATGTAAAGTAAAAAAGCCAGATACCCAGCAGTGTATATTTAAGCTACATTTTGTATAAGAAAGGGGGAAACTGCTTGTATGTTTGAAGGATCTCTGGAAGGATCCATGATGGTACTAATAAAAGTGGCTATTTGTAGGGATGAAATTAATAGATAGGGACAGGGATGGTGAAGGGATTTTTAATGAATATATTTTTTCTATATTGTTTCTATTTAAAAAAAATTATAAAACAGGGATCCATGTACCATTATTCTGTGAATAATCAGAACACTGAAAAAAATTTATTTTTCTGGAAGGCAGTTAAAAGGCCAAAGAGTAAAATATGTTGACTATAGTAAACTTACTTGTTTGCTTCCTGTCATAAATGCCTGCTGAATAAGAAAAATATATATATTTTACAATTTTTTTCCAGTGACTAAAGTAAGACCATGATAAAGGCTAATTCTGACATTTGCTTTCATTATATAGTATTGAACTCATTTTATCCTCTGAAAATAAATCCATTCTCTTATTCAACAAATATTTATTGAGTATTGGAGATACAACAGCTAAAAATCCCTGCCCTCATGGACCTTACAGTCTAATGGGGAGACACAGATAATAAATAAAAATTTCTCTTTAAATATGGGTTTATTTCTATCTGCCTGTACACAGCTTCATTTCTGGGACCCAGTGGTGCAGTCTTGCAGTGTCCTTGATTTCCTGAGCTGCTCTAAGAATGTCCCTTGTGTGGGTTATGTAGGCTGCTCTGTTGTGATTGGGTCTTGATTGCTGTTGGCCCATTTGTGGGTGGAATCAACCCTCAGGCTGGGTGACTATGAGGCTGAACCCCAATCACAAAGTGCAAGCTATTGTAAGATGCTGACAAAACAAAACAAACAAAAAATAAAATAAGGAATAATAAAAGGAAAAAAGATAGGATAAAAAAAGAATAAGAAATAATTAAGAAAAAAGAGTAAGAAAAGAAAAAAGTAAAAACTATCTCTCTATATATAAAAGGCTAAGTGACTGACTATTCATTCGTCCTACCATCCAACCATCCGACCAACCAACCAACTGGTACATATGACATGCACTGGCAATTTAAAAATAAATGTTGACTTGCACATGCGCGATACAAATAAAGCTCTCGCTGGGGCCAATCACACACGTATTTCGATCTGTCATTGTCTATTGTGAATTTGGTTGTTTTTGTTGACATTTCTATTGTAGAGAAAAGGTGAATAGTGATATTAAAATATTTCTTCTAATTAACCTCCTTTCAATGTGCATAAATCCATGCATTGGGCCACTATTATATAATAAGAAACCCTTTTAAATGTACTATTTGTGAAGTTGTTAGGTCCTGCTCCTATGTTGTCTGAAGCTGGCCACTTGGTATGTTGGTTCTGGGCCTCTTGGGAGGGACTCTAGTGGAATCATATGTCAGATGCTGTCTGTGCCTGGCCCTCAGCAACCTGTTTGAAGCTACAAGTGATCTACAGTTTTTGGCTGCCTCTGCTCATGGATACGGAGAACAGTTTGGTGGTTGGCAGAGTTGGAGGTGGGTTGGGGAAAATGGGTGAACTATGTTTTTTGTTTGTTTGTTTTTAATCTAATTTATTAATGTATTTACATAATGTAGTATATATAATTTTATTTTTTATATTCCACATATATATTCTGTCAGCTCATAGGAAGTGCCAAGAAGAAATGCAAAGACAAGGAAAGAAATTGAGTAAAGATTTTGGTCAGAGATGATCTAAGAAGATAGCATGTAAGCATGAGCTAAGTCTTGGGAGTACCTGTGGGAGAAACTTTTGGGGAAAATGTAAAAAAAGGGAAAAATGAAATATAAATAACATCTGGGGGAAAATAAAAAGAAGAAATTTTGCTTCACTAAAGAAAATGAAAGTAGCAAAAGAACAAACTTAATGTATTGCTGTGCTAACCCAGAGTATACCTCTGATGGACACTCAAGAATATTTCATGATATTGCCAAACAATTGCTTCTGCAAAACTTGGAATTGGCTGTGGTGATACTTTCAGCTTAATTTTGATGAAGATAATATAGATATAATGTAAGACAAAGTGTACAATTTTCCAGAATATTTGATTGCATGTTCTGTGTTCTATGTCAGACTCTAGTCCTTAGAATTACAGAAGTTAAAAAGTAGAGAAATTGAAATATCTTTTGTGCTTCATGCCTTGCCAAAAGGTGAGGGTTCATTAATTCTTTCAAAAGAGAAGAATGTCTTACTGCACTACATATATTTTCTATGTATTTACATAATAATACATACTTAAATTCCAGTTATTTGTAGTAAGTTAATTGTGTGGGTGTAGGCATATAAGCTTATATGCATATACCTACATAAATATCCTACCTAATAAAACAGTAATATGCAAATTGACCACACCTTTGCTATGCCCAAGCCACGCCCACCAGCCAAAGCCACGCCCACCAGGCAATCAGGGCGAGTATGCAAATTACCCAACAAAGATGGTGGTTAATTTGCATATGCTGATGAGGGAGGAAGGAAGACTGAAGACAACTTAGAAGGAAGAGGGAGGAAAAGCGGAAAGCAAGGTGGCTGCCAGAGGGAAAGCCTGGGGGGGGCGGGAAGGGGCGAGGCAGAGCGGGGCAGGTGGCAGCAGCGCGCGGGTGCAGGGGCGGCGCCACAATGGCAGCAGCAGTGGCAGCGTATGCGGCCACAGCGGCCGCTTGCAGTATTCTTCCTGCAAATGAGCTACTAGTATAGATATAACTAGGCATATACTAGTACATATTTAAATATATGCAATATGCACATGCACACACTCACATTCTATACAGATACACCCGAGAAAAAAAAAGAATTGAAAAAAAAGTGAAATTAAGACTTAATGAGTCTCTACTAAAGCCAAGCGACATACTAGGTATCATATACACTTTCAAATATTTTTCATAATATCTATAAGATAGGTTACCATTATTATCTCAATTGTACGATAAGAAAACCGAGTCATAGTCTTTTTAAGCATTACTGAAAGTACAGGCAATAATGTCATATCATGATATATCAGGTTGGCAAAAACCAGAAGTTTTAGGATGTGATGACAATCCAGGTACAAAACATAACTTATTAATTACTTTTTAACTTATTACTTATTAATTACTTTTAACTTATTAATTACTTTTCTATATGTGCTTATATTTCTGAGTTGAATTTCTCAATTGAAACATAATTGTGATTTTTAAGTGTTATACTACCTTTCTCAAAATATTATCGTTGGAGGGACAAAAAATAAAACTAATAACTAGTGTTATTAAAAAATAATTTCAATAAATGTTAAAAATTAAATGATACCAATTTTAATGTTTCTATGTTATTTATGTAGATCTCCTGTTTGAAACTTATTTTGTCCACAGAAAAAAATAAAAGTTAATTTGAAGATATTCTATTATACTTACTTTATGAATATACTAGAGTCCTGGTGCACAAAAATTGTGCACTCAGGGTGGGGGGTCCCTCAGCCTGGCCTGCACCCTCTCAGGGGATGTTCAACTAAGAGGAAGTGGACCTAAGCCGGCAGTCGGACATCCTTAGCACTGCCACAGAGGCAGGAGAGGCTCCTGCCACTGCCACTAAGCTCAGCAGCCACGAGCCCAGCTTGTGACCACTAGGGGACATCTCCTGTGTTGAGTCTGCCTCCTGGTGGTCATTGTGCATCATAGCAACCAGTTGTTCTGCTGTTCGGTCAATTTCCATATTATTAGCCTTTTATTATATAGGATGTGTAGTTGATCATTTCATTTTGTTTTATTCCAGATTAATTTGTTACAATGCAATATGTACGTAGTGAAGATGCTTCTTTTTGATCAAAGGAATGATACAAAAAGTAAAGAATAGAGTTTTGTGGATTAAACATAATGTGAGTTATTAATTAAAAAAAACTTTACATTAAATAAGTTCTGATGGTTTAAAACTACATGAAGACTCTTCCTTTTTTATGTTTTCAACTAAATGTTACCTTCATTTTAATTATGAAAACTTTAATTTTCAAATAATTCAATGTATCGCTCACAATCCTTGTATGAGCACACTTAACATGATGGTCAGGAAAGCAATTTTTTCAAGTGGATACAGATGCCAGCTGAGCCATCCACAATTCTAGCTATGATAATAAATTTACTTCCCATTGAGTAAAAGGATCAGAAAATTAAATGACATAAAGATTGTCTGTGGAAGTCTTCATTCGATTAAGGTAATTATAGCCTATTCCTGACAGCAGGTCAAAATAAAGCAATCTGGAATATAAAAAAAGTATTGTGTAATCTTTTATAATTTGTTGTATGGGCTTAATAGAGGTATGATGGGTGAAACCTAGTTGTATTCTGTCTCAATATAAGTAATGACTAAATCAAAGAAACAACTAAAATATTCTTATTTTCTGATGATCGGTTATAAAACATCTTATATTCAATATCTTTGATTATTTTTCTTCATTTTGAAATAAAAGTATATTTGACCAGTCCTTGCTGATTTGGCTCAGTGGATAGAGCATCAACCTGTGGACAGAGAGGTCTTGATTTAGATTTCGGTCAAGGGCATGTACTTTGGTTCCAGGCTCCTCCCCAGCCCAGGCCCTGGTTGGGGCTCATTCAGGAGGCAACCCATTTGTGTTTCTCTCACATCAATATTTCTCTCTGTATTTCCCTCTCTCTAAAAATTAATGGAAATATCCTTAGGTGAGGATTAAAAAATTTATATTGGACCAAATTATCATACATGTAGTCATGTAAAAAACCCAGTTTAATCAATCTTGGGTCCAAAGTGCAAAAAGCAGTTGAGTAGTTAATTTCAACTTCCAAAGAAGACATATAGAAAGAAAATAATTTAAATAACCTATTCTTTTACAGAACCAATAAAATTCTCATTTCATATAAAAGAAAACAGGAAAATATGTATATCTATTACTGTAATATTAATTGATACAATCAATTTGGTTCTAAATTATCTAGAAACAGCTTAAATACTCAATTAGTGAGGAAATACATGACTAAGGGAAACAAAAAATTCTAGACTAGAATATATTTGAAGAGTTATTTTGTAGATTCAACAAGATTTGAAAAATAACTGCAGATGAGCATTTGCTTGAGGTGGATTGTAGAATTGAGCACAATTTAAAGATTTCTAAAATCCATTCTAGGATGGTGATACAAATAAATCCCAATGGATATCAACTTTTAATTTTTGCTCATTATTCATTCTCATGAATTCATAATGTTCTCTTGTCTCATTTTGCGATATTGACCCAGTCTTTTTGTTTCTTACTTTTCTTTTTTCCTTCACTTCTATGCTTTGGTTCATCAAAATAGTAAATTTCAGCCATTTGTCAAACACTTTGATTTATACATGTCATAAGTATTTAGCATTAATATAGTTATTGATTGTTGAATTTCTAGAAAATTCTCAAATGTTCACTTATTTTCTCTTATTCAAAAATTGGTAGCACTTTTTAACTCTTTTTAAACAATGGATTTAAACATTTCATTATTAGAATAATTTAGAATACAGCTGAGAAATGAGAGAAAGCAATGTCAACATGAATATACGACAAAAACTAAGAATGACATTGTTTTTTCCCTTAATTTATCTTCAATGAAAATAAGCAATCACTTTCAGATTTCAATGCTAAAACCAATGTGGCTGGAGAATATATGGAGAAACAAATGACTAGAAATACATGTTTAGATTAGAAAAATATTATATCGGGTAAGGAACACTGGATTATTCTGGTAAAATTACCTCATTCTAGTTTGTGGAATGGGTGAATTATTAAGATAATAAGTGCTATTTCTTCCCCCAGTTAATCAATTACTAAAGAAAGAAAGAGTAATTCTCTCCCTTCCTTCATAGTTATTACATGCATGTTCTGACATTATGCGATCTTTGTCCCAGAATGGAATGTTAACTTTTGTGTTCTATAAAGTGTGGTGGAAACAGAAAGTGAGATATATTAAAGTGTATTATCTCACAGACTAGACAAATTGAATTGAAAGTAGATTAGAGGTTGCTTAGGACCAGGAGTGGTTGTAGGGGAGAAATAGCTAAAGTATGTGTTGTAACTTTGGTAGGATGATCATAAAGTTCTAAAATTGTGGTGATGATTGTAACTAACCATGGTTACAATAAAAGCCATTGAGTTGTACACTCCAAATGAGTTGTATACCATGTAAATGTTGTTATAATGAAATTATTTAAATAAAAGTAATTGGAAGAAAAATATAAAAGGAGATTTGTGATAATATGAGCTATCCAGAAGTAAATGAGTTAGTAGATTTCATTGTGTAGACACAGATCATATATATTTTGCTTCTGATGAAACTTTCTATTAAAATAATTTCATAAAAAACAAAGCACAATTTTAGTAACTATCAAATATACTTACTTTTATTTATGTACTAGAGGCTGGATGCATGAAATTCATTCTTAGTTAGAAGAAAAAAAATAATTCTAAGTCATGTTTTAAGAATATGTCACAGCATTAAAGAATATAGCATGTCTTAGGAAGTATGAAGCAAACTCAAAGGACTTATACCAAATTTATTTTGACAAAGAAATAAGTGTTAGATAGCCAAGCCAATATTAAGCATATATTTTCTCATGAGGGGTGTGTGTCCCTCAGCTCAGCCTGCACCCTCTCCCTCTCCAATCTGGGACCCCTTGAGGGATGTCTGACTGCCCGTTTAGGCCCGATGGGATTGGGTCTAAACAGGGAGTCGGACATCCATCTCACAATCCAGGACTGCTGGCTCCCAACTGCTCGCCTGCCTGCCTGCCTGATTGTCCCTAACTGCTTCTACCTGCCAGCCCGATTGCCCCTAACTACCCTCCCCTGCTGGCCTGGGCACCCCAAGCTTCCCTCCCCTGCTGGCCAGGTAATTCCTATCTGCCCTCCCTTGCAGGCCTGGGTCCCCCCCAACTGTCCTCCCCTGCAGGACTGGTCCCTCCCAACTGCCCTCTCCTGCTGGCCATCTTGTGTCCACATGGGGGCAGCCATCTTTGACCACATGGGGTGGCCATCTTGTGCATTGGAATGATGGTCGATTTGCATATTACTCTTTTATTAGATAAGATGCTGGAGAATTACTATAGTAATAGATAATCGGTATCCAAATCTAGTTGTACATGAGAATAACTTGTAAAACTCGGATTTCTGGCCTTATATGAAATGCTTGAGTAAGGATATCTAGGGCACTATCAGGAAGATAGCTGTATTTTTATTAATATTCTATGTGATTCTCATTCTACGGTCATGGCTAGTCAGTCAACAATCCACAGAGTTGAATTTGGTAATCACTAGGATAATTTTTTACCATGATTTACAACAAGTTAACTTAAATTTTCAGACAACTTAGTTAGAAGAAAAAAAATAATTCTAAATCATGTTTTAAGAATATGTCACAGCATTAAAGAATATAGCATGTCTTAGGAAGTATGAAGCAAACTCAAAGGACTTATACCAAATTTATTTTGACAAAGAAATAAGTGTTAGATAGCCAAGCCAATATTAAGCATATATTTTCTCTGGACTTCTGGTAACCTCACTGCATACCTGAGAGAATATTACAAAATTGGTGGAGGATCAAAATCAATTTAATAAGGACTTTCTTATGGATTTTAATAAACTAATTTATCACTATTGGAAGTCTCACAATTTATAGTTGGACAACTCCCAATAAATTTCCTACAAGAATGCAAACTTGTGTTTTAGTTCTTCTTTCCCACACGCTAATTTTTCTATGTTCAACAGAAAAAATACATAATGTAAAGTATAAGATTCTCAATAGCATATGGAGAGGGGAAATTCACATTTCATATTCCTCACCTAGTGGATATATAAATTTAATATTTTAGGAAATTGAAGGATGTAACAAATTATAACCTTGAAGAGTTAAGGGAACTATCCCAAGAATACTTGAGGCATGGTGTGTGTGTGTGTGTGTGTGTGTGTGAGTGTGAGTGTCCAAAATAAATTTAATCGATTTCAGTTCGCTTTGCTAAACACGACAGTGTTGTGGATATGTATCCTGAAGATATTAATCATTGATGCTACCAAACACATGTACACTGACTAAGTCATAAAGATTCACTTTGGCTTGCATGTCTTTCCATACTCTGTTAGAAAACCTCATGTAGATGAATGCTGACAGAGCTGTGATAAATCATTTAGCTACATTGCTGAGAGGAACAGTGATATGAATAGTCTTTACAAATACAGCAGAACATCAGGGTTTTCCTGCAATAAGTAAGATTTAAGTAGTTTTATTATCACATAAAATTTTGATTTTTCACTCAAAATCATATTTTCAGGTTTCTTCCATTAAGAGACTTCTATGCAAACAAAATAAATTAATCTTTCACTTTACTTGGAACATTTTGCCTAAGATGTTGCTCTAAGCTAGTGACTAGCTATTACAGCAGCTACATGTCAATGCTGTAACAATTTATAACAAGGGGAAAATTAGTGCAGACACTACAGACTTTATTAATAACTTCTTACAGCCTAAAAGTGAGAACTTGAACCATTTATTGTAACACAATATGAAAGTAAAATATACTTGGTGCAGAAAATTTCAGTGTTTTATTTATACCTTCATATTACATATCATAACTCTTGCTGGTAAATAATTACACTGTAGCCGGGAGCAATACACACAGTATTCAATTATTGGGAGAGAGGAAGGGGTCTGCAATTGTAGCAAAAAGAAAAAACGGCATTATTTTTCTAAACATATGAGTTATATTAATAATATTCCCCTTTGGAACACTGAAAATTGTTCCAAATTGAAAATAAAACCTGAGGTTATAGCTGAGAAATACTAGATTCCCATTGGTAAAAATTCAAGTCCTCAATAACTAAAGTTCCCATAAGGAGTTTGGAAAATATGTTTTTGATAGTTCTCAAGAAGAATAAAAGTGTTTACATGACAAAAATACGTAGAATTGTTGTATTGTACAATACAAAATATTGTTAATATGTTGAAAATCCCTCTTTGTATTGCAAACCATAGAAAAGCCATACACAAATACACACACACATATGAACACATGAGCATGGAGAATAGCCAAAGATAAAAATATTAAAAATAAAAATATTACTTTAAAATGTTACTTAAAAATGAATTACGTTATAAAGCTTCCACAGAGACTGCAGATAGGAAAGTCAAAGTACAGAGCTGGCTGTAAGGCACAGACCCTAAGTCTGGGGGCCTTGCTGCCTATGTCCGTAGCTAAGAGGACCGGGCTGTGACGGGCACTCCAGAACAGCCCTGCCCACCCACCAGGACCTCAGTCTGGAGAGAGCTGCTTGTCCACAGCGTGGAAGGGTGGCTCAGAACCATTTCACACACACAGAATAGGGAGCCTGTTCCCTAAAACAATAAAGTGAGCTTAGTAAGGAAAATCAACCCAAGGTGAGAAGCTTGTAAAATCAAGCATAAAGAGATACCGTCTACATAAGATAACTGTACAATTTAGTAGTACAAAACATTTGAAGAAAGTCAACATAATGGGAGGAAAATCAAACACTCAGAAAAAAAAAATAAAAAAATGGCATGGGATTGACTAGAGATAATAGGGCAGTATGAAAAGACTATAACATAGATAATTTTGTTACCTACAAATCAACAAGAGTGTGGATTAAAACCATGAAGCAAGTGTTTTAAAAATAAAACTAGAAGTACAAGCCAATAACTAAATTAAAATAATGACAGACTCTACCTGGTGAAAAATAAATTAAGTGAATTAACAAAAAGACTATCACAAAAACAACATTAACATAAGAGGAATGAGAAATAAGAGGACTGAACTTTAGATATGTAAAATTTAGCAGAAGATACCAGAAAAAATAAAAGAGAGGAAATAATTTGGAGGCACTAAATGAAAAACTAATTTATGAAGTACATGAGTTCCCAAATTAAAAATAAAAATTGACAAATTAAAAGTATTTATACATAACATAATAAAATTTCTAAGCATCACAAATAAAAGCAATGAAAAGAAAGGAATCAAACATAATAGAACAAATCCACGTGTGTGTGTGTGTGTGTGTGTGTGTGTGTGTGTGTGTGTTTATTTCTTAGGAGAAAATTTCCATGATTATATGTTTATGTATGTGAACAGATCAATAAAGATACATACTGTATATCTCTGTATTACTATTTTATAATGCACATTTGTAGTAGATAGGAAAATTTAAATGAAGGCAAATACTATTCTGAAAGAAAAACTCATATAAAATTGTTATATGACTTTTGCCTTTTAGAGCAATGATGGGGGTCTTTTGGGATATTGATTATAAATTGTTCATAAAGAAATGGGAGACTAAGATGAAACCTTAGAAACCTGCTTCAGGAAGGCTGTTCACCTTAGCCCAGTCTGGGTTAAGTATGGTAAACAGGAGGTCTTCAGGCAGGAGCCTGTGAGCCTCGCACCCTGTGTGCCATTGTTTCTGAGTAGCCTGGCAAGAATTTGACCGCTCTTCCTCAGCTACCTGCAAGTCACCTATTCTCACCTTGGAAATCTAAGATATCTTCCCACACCTTTTCTCCATTGTCCAAAATGTCATACATACCCAATGCTGACTCACTCTTTTTGGAATTTTCCTGCATATGTGAATTTCCCATAAGCATGAATTACATTTTTATTTTCTCATTTTTATCTGTCTCTGTTAACTTGATTATTAGACCAACTAGAAGAACTTAGAAGATGGGAGGAAAAGCATTATTTTTCTTTAGTCCATACAATATATATATTTGTCTGATGGTGATTACTGTATGACAGCCAGATTCTTTACTCATTATTTAGCAGTAGAGCAGGCAACTCCCTGAAAAACTGTCTCTGCTGAATGACTTCTGGTGTCTTCTCTTTTCACTGTAAGTCATTTGCCTTTACACTATTTTTAATTATCTGTCTTTATTGGTAATTTAAGGCAACTGAGACTCTGCTGCACACAAATATCTATATGCTTGTATATTCTATCTTTTTTTTCTATTATTTGCTTACTTCTAATTAAAACTCATCAAATGCTTGAATTTTTCTCAATGATGATTTGGGTTGATTTATTGAGCAGGTGATCTGTTTCCCCGGGTTCTTGTCCTGATGGATTCAAAGAATGAAGCCACGGACAAAAAGTGATGGGTGAAAAGTACAGGGACTTCACTGCAAGCAGACACTACCTCTCAAACCTAATTGTAAATTCTAAGCCTAAGACTCTGTCCCTCCTGGACGGACAGAGGGGCCCTGAGGAGGGTGGCCGCTGCTTCTTTGTCTTGAGGCATTAGATAGGCTGCAGTTCTTTGTCTGAACCTGACCCCTTCTTATTGGTCATTTTGCTACACAGAGTTAGTTTTCAAAGCTCAGAGCCCACGTGGTGCCCCCACCTTCTCTCTCCCTTAGCTTGTTGGTTGGAGTCACTGTTGATTTATTTTTTTCTTTTATTATTTTAATATATTTTATTGATTTTTTACAGAGAGGAAGAGAGAGGGATAGAGAGTTAGAAACATCGATGAGAGAGAAACATCGATCAGCTGCCTCTTGCACACCCCCTACTGGGGATGTGCTCGCAACCAAGGTACATGCCCCTGACCGGAATCGAACCTGGGACCTTTCAGTCCGCAGGCCGACGCTCTATCCACTGAGCCAAACTGGTTTCGGCTGATTTATCTTATAGCTCTCCCAGTGGTGCTGGCAGAGAAGGCCTTATGGCCCTCCCAGCTACTCAGGTCAGGACCACTTTGGCCTAACTTATGGTCACTTTAATTACTCAGGCTAGAGATACCCCTGTCTGTCCTTGGTTTACGGCTGTCTTAATTGCACAAGCCTGTGGCATTTCTTTATTCTCTCTACAAGTAAGATAAACACCTGGCGTCTTTAAGTCTCCGTTATGTATTCCTTCCCATGGGCCATTTTCATTCCTAAAATTTGCTAAACCTGACTAATTAAGCTAGCTAGCTAACCATTTCAATGAGACTAAAAGATATATAATCATCCTATCTAATAAAAGAGTAATATGCAAATTAACCATCACTCCGCTACAAAGATGGTGGCTGGGGCTGGATGTTGGCATCGTAGCCCCCAACGAGGCCAGCTTCCCACACCGGGCTGCGGAGGGAGGGAGGTCCTCTGGGCAGTGGGCACACACCAGGGGTGGGAGCGGCTTGGAGCACACCCCCATCCCAGCGGACAGGGCACAGCAGCGAGTGAGCAGGAGAGCTACCAGCGGTGGTGGATGTGGTGGCCGAGCTGCTGGGAGGCCGGCTTTCAGCTGCTGGGGCCTGTGCTGAGGCAACTGGTGGTTCCTGCAACTTCGGGGGGGGGAGGGGGGGAGGGGTGTTGGGAGACATCGGACTGCAGCCCAGGAGGCTAGGCACCGGAGGACCTGCGTGCCACCACCCCAGCACTGAAGCCGCCTCCTACTAGATATATCCTAGCCTAGCTGTGCAGGAAACCTCTCCCTTTGTGGCTCCCAGAGCCAGGCTGCGAGAGGGGTGGAGAGGAAAGGCCAAGTTGGTTGATCAGGAGCAGCAGACACGCCCTAGGCAGCTTCTCCTTGGGAATTTGGAGAAGACCCACTTCCAGTCCGGAGGCCGACGTGAATGTTGGGCGTCTTTTGAAGAATGATTGTTTTGCTTGGGAATATGGTTTGTCTGTAGAAGGCTGGGAAAGAACAAAATCTGTTACCAGTCCTCCTCCAAACAGACCCCCGCTGGAGCTGAAAGCCTCAAGAACAAGTGCTCTCACGCCCCCATCTCCGGGCCTACCAGCGGCGGAGGAGGATCTGGTGAGTAGGAGGCCACCCTGCCTGTCGTCAGTCCGATGGAGGCATGTCTGGGAGTAGTAAGAAGGGGCATCTTCTAAAAGAAATGTCTCTGTCATTAACCGTGACATAAATTTCTCCACTTTGGTAACAAGACATTTACTTTTTATATATTCAGAAGCAGGGTTGTTCCCACATGCTCCAATCGGGAGGATGCAGCCCCCTGCTCTGCATCAGTCACAGATGAAAAAAAAATAAAAAATAGATGTCCATTAACCACATACCCTCCCCATACAAACTTCAAAAAGTTGGGTCGGCTTCCTTTCCAGGGAGCTAGGACTGATTTGGGGGTCGCAGATACACTGGACCTGGTCACTGTGGAGCGATCTACCTGCTCAAATGACAGGGGTGAGATGAGACAGAGGATGTATTTGAGTTTAGTTCTGTTTTTCCAAAATTGCCTGTTACAAACACTTCTGCAGTAGTCCTCAATTGTACTCGAAGTTCTGCATTTCCTCCATTTGTACGCATACTCCTTTCTTCAAATTTTAACATTTTTGAAACCAGGATACATCGTAACAGAGAGGTTAAAAGGACTTGCTAGCTGCTAGGCATCTGCATGGGTATCTATTTATATACAGCGCCAGGGTCGTACCAAAGGCTCCACCAAGTGGGCAGGGACTAGCGAGAGGGCTGAACTCTGTGAGGTTCCTGGTGGCCAAGGGTGCAGAGCGGGAGTGTGGGGTGTGGGTGTATGTATGAGGGTGCAGAAAGGGAGTGAGGGCGAGTGGATATGTGCATTAGCATGGACCCGAGCGACACACACTAACAGCCCGCACCCACACAAGGCCCTCCACCGCGTCACCTGCGCTTCCCTGGACTTCACCCTCCAGCCCGGATCCTCCAGGTCCCACGCCCTGGGGAGGCTCAAGTTCAGCAAGAGTTTGTGATTTGCCCATGGCACGTTGAACAGTTTTCTCTTAACCCATTTGTGGGAGTGTAATCTGACTTAAAACCAATGGACTAAACAAACAGAAGCACTTTCTAGAAAGTCAATTTAGAAATGTGGATCAAAATTCAAGTGAATTACTTTGGCCAGGAGTTCCATGTCTGTGAATGTGTCCTAAGTAAACAGTCAAATAAGCAATTATGTTTACTGTCGTTGTTGATGCCAGGGGAAACCAGAAGCAACCTGCCCCACAATAAAGGGTTAGTGAAGTAAAGCACAGTAATGTCAAACAGTCAGGGATAACACTGTAGCCATTAAAAATTATGTCTGTATATCCAATTCGTTGACATGAAAAGAAGGCCATATTAAGTGGAGGGCAGGGGAAGCTCAGAAGAGGGCATGCATATTTATATGTATGTATATTTTATATGTCAGGGAAATAATAGTTTTAAAAACAGTGATTCTTCCTGAGCTCTGCAATTGTGTTAGCAAATTGTGTTTCAGGTGTGACAGGTGTCCTCTGGTGTCCCATACACACAGACATCCTTGCCTGTGGGACAGCCTGAACATTTGCCGCAACTGACCCTCTCTACTTTGGCAACAGCCCAATCAGACATTCCCTTTTATTAGGCTCATTTCCTTTTCTCCTTTGCACAAACCACGCCTTTCCAACAAAAGAATATTAACAAAGCAATCCTAACAGCAAGTTTTGCTGCCGACTGCAATTTATGCCCTTTTATGCAAATGTTGTTGCTTTCAAGCCTACCAGGTTGTATTTCAAAACTTTTATTTTTCTGCAACTTGACCATTTTTTATTAGCTTAAAATATTCTGGAGTATTTTAAATACATATAGAAAAGTAGAGAATAATATGACAAGTACTTGTCTATACTAATAAAAGGGTAATATGCTAGTTAGACCAGACATCTTCTGGACATCCTTCCGGACATCTGAGGACTCTGTGTGGGTGCAGGTGTGTGAGTGTGTGTCGCTCAGGTCCACGCTCATGTACACACCCACATGGAAAAAGCCACGGTGGCGGGGGCCAAGGCAGAGGCAGTTAGGAGCAACCAGGCCAGCTGGGGAGGGCAGTTAGGGCAACCAGGCTGGTAGAGGAGGGCAGTAAGGGACAACCAGGCAGGCATATAGGTGAGCGGTTAGGAGCCAGTGGTCCCAGATTATGAGAGGGATGTCCGACTGCCGGTTTAGGGATTGGGCCATCCCCTGAGGGGTCCTGGAATGAAGAGGGTGCAGGCTGGGCTGAGGGATGCCCCCCTCCAACCCCAGTGCATGAATTTTGTGCACCGGGCCTCTGGTTCCTAATATAAAATACAATTTAAGAAGTTAAAAATAGCATCCTTATTTACTCAATTATTTTACTCATACATGTCTGTCAACGTTTCAATTTCCATTTTGATCATTTCCAAGGCAAAAGTTATCTTAATGTCATATACATTTAAAAGTTCTGCTGGAAAGCCTCTGTTACTCAAAAGATCAAGGATCCTGGTTTCCTCCTTGTTCTACCTGCCATCTGGTATTATTCTTACTTATATTTTCAAAACTATCAAAGATTGCAGGCAAATCAGCATTCCAGATAACACAAAGGAAGAAGAGGGCATAAATGTTAATCAATTGACTTTTAAGCAAGTTAGGTGGGTATGAAACCCACGACTTCTGCTCAGACAGCAAATTGAGACACACATAATTAGTAATTGCAAAGATGTATGAAAAATGCATTACCTATCCACGTGGTCCATCAGCATCTGAGTCCATAGAACAATTATTAATCTTGCCACAGATGTCTATGAGATTATAAAATAAATGTTAATCTTCCCAAAGTTCAGCCACTGCTTTGACAAAGGTATTCCTTCGTCATAATGGAAACATTTAGAGGTTTGCATGATCACATTTCCAAAGATCTATTATTCTTCCTTGTAACGAAGATCAACTCCAGACAAACCTTATCATTTTATTGATATAAGGAGTAACTAATTATAAAGCCTCTAAATCTATACTTGTTTGGATTTCTTTTCCTCATGCTGTTTGAATCTAAAACAAACAAGACACCTACAGCAGATAGTCTCCAAAACTACAACTTCCACAGAAAAACAAAAACAAAAAAAACTAATCCTCTTTCTTATGTAAGCTGCTTCTCATTCTTTCTTTTCCCGGCTTTAACCATAGAAGGCTGTTGAATGATATTCTAGGATTTCTGAGTTCACCATGAGGAGTAGCAGCTTCCCCTTTCTGCCACTGAGCTACCCCTTTACGAATCCCAGGTCCTGCTAGAAAGAGAGAGGCCACAGTACAGAGCAGTAAGTGTGCAGACTTGGGAAGGGAGAAGCAATTTCAGTCTCAGTCCCAACCACAAAGTGACTGAATGTTGAATAACGATCCAGGTATGGCCCAGCCAACCTAGAGAATCAAGAAAAATAATGCATTGATCTTGTTCTAAGCAACTCAGGTTTGCTTTGTTATGTAGCAATGTGCAGCAATAGATAACCAAAAGATAAATTGGCACATTGGCATAAAAGAAAAATTAGAAGCAACTCAGTGGCTTTCAAATTCAGCTTATATCCTAAAGATATTGGATTGCTGAAATCACGATGACAGCACATTAGCACAGAGTTTGCGGTGTCTTCCTGCAGCAAATAAACCCGCTGTAATTTGCCATTTCACTGACACAGGTGTCTCATCACCGATAAAGGAAGTAATAGTCTTTCTCCACAATTCAGTTAAGATAATTGGTATATTCTTGTCAGGGTCAGCTCATTACTGGAAAGAAAAAGATTAAATAGAAGAACTTGGAGACAAGAATCACTGGCTTATAAAGTCAGAGTAGAAGAGCAAATTTCTTAAGTTGTTTTATAAAACTCCACGTACCTGAGGTGTAAGCTGAGCTTTTTAGTAGGTTGTGTATAGAAAAAAAGATAATGAATTAAAGACAACTTAGAAATGTTGCTACCCACCCCCAAAACAGTGAGAATTACAATGCTCATTGTCATGCAAAAAAAACCCAGCAAACAGGAAAATAAATCTGTATCCAAAAATAAAGGATTATTCAATAAAGACAAATTGTTATCTAACCATGCAGGAAGGTATCCAATGTGATCAATGATTATCCAGGTGACTTGGTGTCTCCCCTTAGGAAAGTTGTATCAGAGATTAAATGTACGTCTCTCTATTTTAGATAAAATAGAAACTCATAACTTTTTTATTTTTAAATTTAGACCCTTGTTGCTTCTTCCAATTGATTAACAAATCCTCTTTACAGAATGTATACTTTGTTCCACAATCAATTCAATAATTTTTACTCTGGGAGTGCTCTCATCCCATAGAAAAACTTCAGTTTTGATTCTAAGTGTTATTTAGCATTTTTTTGATATTTCTATTTATTACAAGTATTTTGAATAGTGTTTATTTTGGTAGCATGTAATTTAACTTTAAAACAAAGCTATTCTGCTATTTGTCATGATTCTCAAGAATTATTTGAAATTGTAAGTAAGCTCTAAAACCTGTTGTCATTAGCATTTAGCTTTATATGTGAAGATTTTTGCCTTAAGTAATAATTACAATGAAATATGAAAATACATTTGAAACTAAGGTTCGTTAAAAATGCAAATTTCATCTCTGATGGACAATCCATTGCTTATCATAGATTATTATTTTAATACAATATAAATATGATAATTTTGAATTTATAAAATAGGTATATAAAATAACATACATGGTGAGAGTTAATTCTCCAGGAATATCATGTATATATTTCAGATCCTCTGAGCAATGACACTTATGGCCACGTTAAGATTGTTGTGTCAGGAGACACTCCAGTGTGATGACATCACCCTCCTCAAAGACATTACTGGAAGAAAGATGAAGAACTTGCTTTTTCTTTAAGAAAGATGTGCTTACATTGATAAGCACCATAAAGATATGGAAATAAAGATGAAAAAAAAAGGAAATAATAAAGAAATGTCATTCTCTTTCTCTCTTTCCAGAGTAGGTCTGACAGGTCATCACCAGCCCTAAATAAGATCTGATTTGTGTTATTTGGGGATTCCTCACCTGTGATGCACCCACTGCATGCACAGATTCCATCTGGCCCTCAAGAAATGCCCTGGGGATATTGGTGTTCAGGAAACACAAAGTCATTCTGACACAACAATACTCTTTTTATATAAGTTGTGAGGGATTCCATGTTAAGTATTATTTTAAATATACATATTCCTCTAAGGAATACTTTAAAAGCCATAGTACAATAGTATCTTCATCTCATCTTTCACATAATCCTCTATTCTTCAAGCAAATGAGTATAGTCAAATGATAGAGATGCTCTAAAACATCTCCAGTGAAACAAATGCTTAGACTTTTTCACATATGCCTTGGTGGGTTTTGTTTTAAATATTAAGTATTTCCTTTATAAGCATGTAAAATAATTCATTATTAAATTGAAGAGCACTCCCTTGCAACCTTTTTAGATATATACAGGCTATAATCCTGCAGTGCCCGCAATCTTCCTTTAGTCTTTTTCTTTAGTCAAAGAGCATGTATTTCTCTCATGTTTCCCTTGTCTATTTAGTTCAGCTTTAAAATATATATATATATATAATTATATTATATTTTACTTTTTTTACAGAGAGGAAAGGAAAGGGAGAGAGAGTTAGAAACATCAATGAGAGAGAAACATCAATGAGCTGCCTCCTGCACACCCCCTACTGGGGATGTGCCCACAACCAAGGTATATGTCCTTGACCAGAATCAAACCTGGGACCCTTGAGTCCACAGGCCAATGCTCTATCCACTGAGTCAAACCAGTCAGGGCTAGTTCAGCTTTTAAACATGTGTCAAACATACGATAAAATCCTCACATTTAAAAGGTATATTTTTATGTCTTTGGTAATTTTATGCAGCTGTAAAATGACAACCAAAATCAAGTTATAAAACGTTTTCATCTCCCTAAAATGTACTTCAAAGGTACTGTATAGTTAATCTATTCCATTGTCTCTTGGCCCACAAAAATCAAAGATCTGCTTTCTATCACTATCATTTTGACTTTTCTAGTTATACTTTGTTTTGACATTTTTCACTTAGCATAGTGATTTGAAATTCACCCATAATATTTTTGTGTTAATATTTTATTTATTTGTTTATTTTGTTGTATTTTATTATATGTACATATAAAAATATGTTTACTCATCTATCAGCTGGTGAACTTATAGGTTGCTCCCTAATTTTAATTGTGGTGAACAATATTTCTAAGGTGGTATTCTTTGTCTTAACATATGCTTGCTCTTTTTATGATACAATATCTAGGAGTGAAATTGCTGAGTTATATGGTAACTTTAAAAAATACTGTCATATGGTTTTCTGAAATAGCTATTCCTAATTTTCTGGATATTAACATTTATTTAAACATTTTTAAAAATCTTTATGTTTAGATCAGTTTACATTTATAGAAAAATTGTAAATAAAATAAATATTAAATACTTGTACTAGAACTTTTTTTTTACTTTCTCTTTGGCATTTAGCTATATACTTTTTTGTATTTGGATTGTATGTATTTTTTCTGGGATTATAATTTAGACACTTTAATTTACAACCTATTTACTGCTCCTGTTGTACCACTTATTTTAGATGTGAAAATTAATTTTGCAATTAGGTTACTAGCACCCTCATGCTTTATGCTATAATTGCAAGCTAGTTTTGTTTGTGTATTTGTATATTTCCATATACTTGTGTGTAATAATATCTACAATACAATATTACAAATTTTACATTTAATAATTAATGCAGTGTAGAGAACACATGAAATTTTTTAAATATAGTGTTTTTTAGGGGGGCACAAATTCAGAGAGTAACCATTTTTCATGCAAAAGATTTCTTTCTTTAGTTGCAAAGTTCTATCTAGAATCACTTCCATTGAGGTTACAGGACATTTTTAAAAAAACATTTCTTATGGTGGAAGTTTTGAAGTGAAAATATTCTCTTAATTATTTTTCAATCTTAAAATATCTTAAATTTTGAAAGATATTTTTACCTGGTATTGAATCCGGGATTGATTCTCTTTAAAAATGTTATTTCATCATATTCTGGCCTGTTTACTTACCAATACATTAGTCATTGATAAAATTTTTGCCCCACTCTGTGTAATGTCTCATTTTTATCTTTTAAGATTTGTTCTTTGGATTTCAGTGCTGGTATGAGTGTTGCTTCTCTGTTTTTTTCAAATATTTTTTTCTTTGAATATGTCCTAGCTGTCACATTTTGTTTTTCATCAAATTTGGGAAACTATTTGAATATTATTTATTCAAATAGTTCTTTTTTTCTCATTCTCTCATTCTCCTTTTACTCTAAATGTATAGCTGTTGTACAGTTTCTGAGTTCATGTTCAGTTTCATTTCACTGTTTTCTGTTTATTACTCTGTATAATTTCTATTGACCCACCCAGTTATTATTTTTCTTTCATACAGTATTATACATTTTAGCTTTAAATTATTCATTTGATTCTTTCAAAAAATAATTTCTATTTTTCTACTGAAATTTTATTTTTTCCATTGAGACTATATTTTATTTTACTTTTTTTAAAGGTAGTTTTAGTAGCTGCTTTAAAATCCTTGTTTAATAATTCTGACCTCTGGATTACCTTAGGTCAGTCTTAGTTGGTACAGTCATCTCCCCCTTATCTGTGGTTTCCATAGTTTCAGTTACACACTGTCAACCAAAGTGCAAGAAATATTTAATAGAAAATGATATAAATAAACAATTTTTAAATTTCAGATTGTGTGCATTCTGAATAGGATGGTGAATCCTAACATGATCGTCCTGCTTCAACGCCTACGACATGAATCATCTCTTTGTCAAGTGTTGCCACGTTGTGTATATGCTACTTAGTAGCCGTCTTGTGGTATCACAGTGTTTGTGTTCAAGTAATCCATATTTTAATTAATAATGTCTCCAAACCACATGAGTGATGATGGTGGAAATTCAGATATGCCAAAGAGAAGACATAAAGTACCTAATTTTAATGAAAAGGTGAGTATAATACAATAAGATATTTTGAGACAGAGAGGCTGCATTCACATAATTTTTATTACTGTATATTGTTATAATTTTCTGATTTTTATTAGTTATTGTCATTAATTTATTATGTACATAATTTATAAATCAAATTTTATTATATGTGTAAGTGTATAGGGAAAAACATTGTATATACAGAATTCGGTAATATCCTCGGTTTCAGGATACATTTGGGATGTATCCCTGTGAATAAGGGAGTTCTGCTGAATTCTTTTTACTCAAGAATGTATTAAGTTTTCTTCATGGTTTGTATTAGGACAATTTAGGGTTGTATTCTAGACATATATTATTAGTTATGAAGACTCTGGATTCTGTTATTTTTGTCAAATATTGTTTGTTTTAGTAAGCAACAATCTTGATTGGAGTTCAACAGCAAACACTATGTCTTGACTAACATTTTTGGTCTCTGTTCAGGTCTGTTTTTGTTTGAGCTGCTCTGGATCTTGCCTATTTATGAATTTTTCAGGGATTAATCAGGGCTGTGCATAGTTAGAATTATATCTCCTTTCTGTCTTCTTCCCTTCTAGGATTTCACCAGTCTCTTTTCTAGTCAGTTTCCCTGGCTTCAATATTCTGGATCTCCTGACTAGAAAGTCTATGTGACTTTTCACCACGCACCCTGTGACTCAATACACTGGGGCACAAGAATAGAAACTCGGTTCATACAATTCCCCTGCCATATGTCCAAATTCCCCATGGAATCTATCTGCTTCTTTCATGCTAGTTCTTTCCAGACACTGCTTCTTGTTATATATGCGTTTATTATATAGTATTTATTTTTCTTTTATAGGACAGTCAGTCAGGTAGGAACTGATTTAATTATTACAAAAGCAGAGGTCCCTATTTCATCATATCTGTATCCTCACTGTTTCTTTTCTGGTTTACCCAAATCCATTTTAAATATGGTCACCAAAATTAGATATGGCAGCCTTTTAAAATGTTCACCCAAGGACATATTTACTGATTTTAGAAAGAGGGGGCGAGAGACAGAAGCATCAATGTGAGAGAGAAGCATCAATCAGTTGCCTCTTGTACTAGTCTGAACTGGGGATCGAACCCACATCCTAGGTATGTGAACTGACCAGGAATGGAGCCCTCAATCTTTCAGTGTACAGGAGGATGCTCTTACAAACTGAGCCACACTGGCCAAGGCCATGACAGCCTTTGAAGGATCCAATTATTTTCTAACTAGGGGTCCAGTGCATGAATTTGTGCACTTTGAAAGGAACTGTGGGTCACAAGGCTGTGGTGGGCACAGGTGGAGGTCTCAGCCCATCTTCTCTGCCCCCACTGGGTCCTTCCTGCTGGCAACCCCGCTCCTGTCACCACCACTCCCACACGCTGACAGTGCCGGCCCCGCTCACACCGACTGACAGTGCAGAGAGATTGGGGCCTGGGTGCGCAGGAGCCAAGAATTTTCAGTAACTACCAGAGGCTTGCCCTGATGACAGTGACCTATGCCCCACCTTGGTCTGGCATCCCTGCTCATCTGCTTCACCATCCCGCCACAGCCTACGCCCGCCATGTCCCTCGCTCTGCTGCCTGCTGCCAAAGCCCGCCATGTTCTGCTCATGCCCCCTGGTGGTCAGTGCACGTCATAGCGACTGGTTGTTTGGTTGTTCGGTTGTTCCACCATTCGGTCTATTTGCATATTAGGGATATATATATATATATATATATATATTAGAACAAACTTTTAGATATTTATTGATAAATTAACTTTTCATGTGTTTATGAGTGGCTACCATATCTCATGTGTAAAACTAAAGAAACTGACTAGTACATAATGGTCATTTAAAGTATAGTTTTCCTATGTTTAACTCTCTCATTGAGATTAGTTAAACTAAGAATTAAGTTTACATTCTCTAATACATATTCTCTTCAAATTATTACTTCATTTATGAGAATTATCTAAAATGATATCTTTCTTAGTGCTGATTTTCCAGAGTACAAATGAAGACAGATCTTGATAAATTACATGTGCTTTATATTAGTTCAGATCAGACAAACAACATGGGGTTCTTATAAAAACGAATGTAACATTTCACTTTCAATTGATTGTTCCAAATTGTTCTATTTCACTGTCTCAGAAAAATCCAATATTTGTGACTAGGATGGCACAAAGTTACTTTCTATCTGTAGAAATTATAGCATATCCAAATTAATTCTTCTGGTGCTATTTAAATCTCCTTAATCATCTTCATAGCTGGGATATTTTACACTGACAAGAATTACAGTGGTAATCTAAACTATGATGAAAACAAATATTAGTAAAGAAATTAATAAAAATAAGACATACAATTTTCAAACTCACCACTATCTATCCTTTCTATAGTTATTACAACACATTGCAAAAGATTGGAAGAGTATACATAACTTTATAATTAACATTTACTTTAAGGTGCCATTGATTTATTCCAACTACCAGAATCACATTATGAATAACATGTGAGTAACTTTTTAATGGTATTTACTAAATGATCAGATGTAAATGAAAAGTAAATAAATATTTTGTCATTTAGTATACATTACTAGTAACTTTAAGCTATATAATTTTTTTAGCTATGAACTATTTGAGGGCATATTTAAGCAGTAGGGTACACTGATACAGTCCAAGTTACTGCTATATCAACATTTTCTGGTGTAAATAAAACTATTAAAATGATGCGTTCTAAGCTGAGGATAGGTCTTTCTAATTTTGTTTTTATTTTATTTTTTTGACAAGTTGATGCATACAAAAATACCTTCCTACTCAAATCATAATAGGAAAAATAAGCATGCTTCGATCCTTCATGGCCTTGTCTGTGAACCACAATGTACTGCCAAACATCAAGTCTCCTTAGTGAACAAAAGTTGCTCAATAATGTGTCTTGTGGCTTTGATGATAAATCTAAAAGCTTAACCTCATCTATTTCTGTGGCAGGAATTGCCAGATGCATAAGCCACATTGATTGTCTTTTTTTAATTTTATTTTAAATTTTATTGGGGTGACATTAGTCTACATGAGCATATAGGTTACATGTGTGGATTCCTAATTTACAAAGTCTGTATATAGGACCATGTGCCCACCACCCAAAATCAAATCTTCTCCTGTCACCTCATATTAGGACCTCTTTCTTCCCCCACCCTCCTCCTTCTGGCAACAACCACACTGCTGTTTGTGTTCATAAGTTTCAGTTTTCTATTCCACAAATGAGTTAAATCATACAGTTCTTAGCGTTCTCTTTTTGACTAATTGCAGTTCGCATAGTGTTCTCAAGGTCCATCCATGTTGTTGTAAATGACACTATTCTATCTTTCAAATTTAAAGACAAATAATGATGTAATTATCAGTTCACTGAAGAAGAAAGTACAATTTGACATTGATGACAAAAAATATGTCCATTATTCAAATAGGACTGATCTCTTTCTTTTTTTCTGTCTACATCATTTGGCTCTATATGCATCATCAGTGCTTTGTCAAATGATCAGATTGCAAGAATCACAAAAGGGTGGATAATTATAAATTTTAATATCTTAAAAGATTACATTACTAATTTAGCTGTGCAAAAACAAATACTCTATCCTAAATTCAGTTTCAGTTTATAACTAATTTGCTATTTTTTCATGAAATAATATTTAAGTAATTTGAAGTGTATTCAATGTTGATGTTATTTATAAGAACTGACACTATAAATAAAAATATAAATTTGTATAGAAAAAGTTGCCACTGAATGCTGAATATATATATATATATATATATGTATATATATATATATATATATATCCCTGTGAAATATCACTTGGAAATCTCTATGTGTTGAACATAAAATAAAAGATTCAGATTCATGCTGAGACCGGTTTGGCTCAGTGGATAGAGCGTCGGCCTGCGGACTCAAGGGTCCCGGGTTCGATTCCGGTCGAGGGCACATCCCCGGTGGGGGATGTGCAGGAGGCAGCTGACAGCCAAGCCCTAGCAGACTAGTATGAAGATAAAAGACATCTTCATTTTTAGTGATGATATCTTTAATTTTCATATGTTTCTCTCTCATCGATGTTTCTGACTCTCTATCCCTCTCTCTTCCTCTCTGTAAAAAATCAATAAAATATATTAAAAAAAAAGATTCAGATTCACTAAATCTGCTGAAGTCCTAAAAATTAAAGATAATTTAAGAAAAATAAAATATTTAAAATTATAACATATGCACAAATATTCTTTTTTCATCTTCAACACAACTCTGTGACATGCATATTATCATCTTTATGTTTATTCTTGATCTCTTTTATTGAGTTATCTCCAGAATTTTTGTATGGTTATTTTTGAAAGTTTCTATCTCTTTGGTAAAGGCCTTTTTTTGTTTGTTGATTTTTGGAGCTCATTAAACTGCCTGACTGCATTTTCCTGCATCCCGCTGAGTTGTTTCAGAACTGCAATCTTAAATTTTATGTCACTTATATCACATATTTTCATGTCTTTAAGTTTGTTTTCTGGATATTTTCCATTTTGTTTCTGAGCTGCCTCACTACCTTGGTCATTCATGTTATTTGATGGGTTCCTTTTCTGTCTAGACATTTATGTATGTGTGGCATCTCTCTAGCAGACTAGTATGAAGATAAAAGACATCTTCATTTTTAGTGATGATATCTTTAATTTTCATATTAGGTGATGATGAATTTCAAGTTTTTACTTCTCTTGCACTTTTCTGGCTTTTCAGATCTCTGCAGGATGCTGTCTTCTGGTATGTCAGTGCCGCCTCTGTGATCCAGTTGCTACAGTCTTCTGGGACCAAACCAGCAGGCTGAATGTGATTGGCAATGGGGCTCAAAATCCTAGTGCTGTTTTCAGCAGCCAGACAATGTCATTAATGTAGCCTCAATGGATGAGGGTAGGGTGGGCTGGGGTACCAGCAGCCTTCTGTGCATTTTGCCCTACTTGTAATGTTAACCTTGAATCTCCATGGGGTCTCCTCTATTCCCCAATCCTAGGAACAGTCACAGGGTACACCTTTTGCTCAGGGAGAAAAGTGATTATATAATACCAGTTTTCAAGTTTTCAAATAATGTACTCAGCAACTGGACACTGAGGGCAAGGGGAGGTGAGCTCTGGGAGGTTCCGGGGAGGCCAGGATCCAGGGCTTTGTTTATCTGTCTGGAATGCTGAGCATTGGACAACCACACCTGCACCTCCATTCTGTGTCTCTGTCCAGGTCTCTAGGCTGAGCTGCAGCTCATAAATGCCTACTCCTACAGAAATACCCACCAAGTCTCTTTGTCCTCCCAGTTGAAGAAAGTGACAGCCAAGCCCTAGCCAGTTTAGTTCGGTGGATAGAGCATTGGCCCATGGACTGAAGGGTCCTGGGCTTGATTCTGGTCAAGGGTACCTAGCTCAGTTGTAGGCTCCATCTCCAGGCCCTGGTTGGAGCACATGCAGGAGGCAATCAATCAATGTGTCTCTCACATAGGTGTTTCTCTTTCTCTGTCCTCCCCCTCCCTTCTATTCTCTCTAAAATTCAATGGAAAAATATCCTCGGATTAGGATTAACAAAAAGAAAAAGAGAAAGTGACAGCTACAACGTGCTTCCTCCCTTCTCCCGGCTGAGCTCCACCATGAGCTCCTGGTTGCAGAGCCGTGTTGTGGATTGTCTCACCTCTTCTCACTTCTCACCTCTCTGTTTTCTCCCCCTTTAGAAGTTTCAATGTGCAGATCTCTCAGGTGTGTTTGTATGTTGAACAGGGAATCCTTTGTTCAGTTATAGCTGTTTAAGTTATTGAAACTTCAAGGGACAAGACCCAGGGTATCTCTCATGCTGCCATTCCTCTGATGTCTCTCCTACATTTTCTTTCCATACAGTAAGCATCATCATACAACTGTATTTGCTAATATTCTCTGTGCTCTTCCAGAAATAATCTTTTTGTCAAATTAATATGCTTTTACCTCTCCCATGTACATTCATACAGAATATTGTTACTTTTAATTTATTCATTTCCTTAAGGTGAATTTAATATATTTTAAATGCATAAAATACTTTGTAGATAAAGTCTAATATTGTATGTCCTAGTTATATGTTTTATATTTAGGAATATTCTTTATAATTGAAGGCTTTTCCCTGAGGGTTAGAATATATTTCACTGGCTAACTTCTTGTTCATGTTTATAGTTTTTATTAATCTAAAACTACTAGACCACAAAAAAATATCAGAAAAATGAAGGTACATATGAAAAGAATTCTTCTGTCAGCAGATGAATATCTATATATATAAAAGCCTAACTGACCGGATGACTGGACGGCCAGATGACCTGACAACTGGCTGGTAGCTATGACCTGCACTGACCACCACGGGGCAGATGCTCAACACAGGAACTGCCTCCTGGCGGTCAGTGTGCTCACACAGAGGGAGCACTGCTCAGCTGACAGATGGGTGCTAGATGCTGGGCTGATGGCTGGCGAGGTGCGAGCCTCACCCTTTGACACTCCCCCTGCATGCCCAAGTGGTGGTGGCAGATACAGGGGGGCCAGGATGAGCAGGAGCAGCATGGCACCCAGCCTGGGCTTGGGCTCCTCCCCAGCTGCCTGCAATTTTGCGTACTACTTCGTGCTGTGAGGGATTGATGCAGACAGCGGGCTGGAAGCCAAGGAGCTGGCGGGTAAGGCCTGCTGCGGTGGTGGCAGAGGTCCACTGATCCCCACAGGCCAGGCCGAGGGTCCCCACCCATGCACGAATCTGTGCACCGGGCCTCTAGTATTATATAACTAGAGGCCCGGTGCACAAAATTCTTGCATGGGTAGGGTCCCTAGGCCTGGCCAGTGATCAGGGCCAATCTGCGGGGTGACCAGAGGGGCGATCATGGGGCCCCCACTGGCACCTGTCTTGGCTGGGCTGGCACTGCTTGCTCACTGGCCCCCTCCCTTCGCAGGGTGACCTGCAGGGCGATCGGGGCGGGGGGGCCCACTGGCATCTGCCTTGGCTGGCTTGTGGGCTGGGGGCAGCTCCTGCATTGAGTGTCTGCCCCCTGGTGGTCAGTGAGCATCAAAACGACCAGTCGTTCCATTGGTCATTCTACTGTTCAGTTGATTTGCATATTAGGCTTTTATTATATAGGATTTTTATATCTTTAGATAAATAAAAAATGGTGTATGGTTTGGGAACATTGGTTTCTAAGTTCCTTGAATTGTATGTAGCTGTAATACTTTTCCCTCTCTAATATCACTAGTGTATCACTTTTTGCTGCCTTTTTTTTTTATAACAGGAAATTCATTTTTAGGAAAAAAAAATATATAAGGTCTTTCCTTTTGAACAATTTCTCCTTCTGAGAATTGGCTTATGATTTCAACTTATTTTCCTTTTATAGCAATATATTTTTGTCATAAATGAATAATTTTTCAAGAAGTAATAGATTTAAAAGATAAATGTTACTCTGCTTGTGAAATTTGTCTACATACTTCCTTTAAGTGGTTAACAGAATGTGTGATAAAACTGAATGTAACAGAAGTTGATCAGACTGTCAGAAAGCTGAAGGTTATGATGGAAGATCCATCTATTCTTAGCAGAAAGCAGAGAGCTAGGGAAAATGAGAGAGTGAATGAGAGAAGATGTTACTTTTCAGTGAGAAAAAGAACAAAAACCAAAGAACACAAGAAATAGTAGCATGAAAAGGAATACGTCTATCTTTATATATCAGACGATTTTTCATAAAAAATCAATAGATTGCTTTTATTACTTTAGCAACACAATGACTGTGGAGAAACTTTCTGCACACTCACAAAAGTACTAATTCTAATATCCTGGAAACTCTCACCTTATATAAATTTAATGGGAAGAGTGACTTTTTAAAAGAATTTTGTGTTTTTATTCATTTTAAGATATGTCTTTTTATTTTCCAGGAATATAAAACAATGATATTTGAATAAAAACTAAAATACTTTTTGTATAAATGTTTGCCAACTTGGAAATACATTTCTAGAGAAAAAATGTTATTCCTTTCTAGTGATTTAAAGGACTAGATTGTTTTATAGTTTTTTAATTTTATTTTTGTTTGTTTTTTAACTCCGGAGCAGTTTTAAATGGATTCAGTAATATATAGACCTTTGGCACCTATAGTTTTATGTTAGCTATATTGCATAATGGGGTAAAAATTATTTTATTGATAACTGGTTCCGGAACTTCCCTTATGAAAGAAAGTACTTTTCTTTAGGAAAGTGCCTTGATGAGTACTGTAAAAGTGGGTAAGTTCCTTTATGATAATATCAGCAATAAAAAGTACATGTTAAGGAAAGCAAGGTATGAAGGTATAGATAAGAACCCACTAAGTGAAATAAGACTAGCATATAGTGTAAAAATCTAGTCAATCTCTTTACTGGGGTGAGCAAAGGATACTTTAAGGGTGATGAGCCCTGCCATTTCATTTAAAAAAGATTACTTCAACTTAAAACATTTCTCAGTCTTTTCTAAAATGTCTATCACATTCATAGATTATGCACGTATTATATATTAACATATTTTTAGAACTAAAGAATTGCATTTACTATATCAGCTGCTTCAGTATTCAACAATATTGCTATTTAAAGTGTAGCCCACAGGCCAGCAGCATCGTGAAAGCTTGGCAGATGTGCATTTGTGAAGTGCCACTCCAATTGCTGAATCAGGATTTACCATCTAAGATTTCCAGGTGACTTTTATGCATATTTAATTTTGAGAATCCCTGCACAGAAATTTACAACTTCACACATCCAGGCAGAAGCCCAGAAGCTTCTGTGGCCATGAAGTGGTAAGCCTCCTTGGCGTTCAGGCACATCTTTGGAATTTTATGGCTCACAAATGGTTGTAGCAGAATTGCAAACCACCCAATTTTCTGAAAACTCAAAAAACAGGTGGTACAATGTTACCATTAATGACAGAGCTACAGTAATAATTCTTGAAAACTGAAGATTTAATAAATTTAACTGTTTTTGTAATGTTTCTGTGTACCTGGCACTTTGTTATGGCCTAAAGGAATAAAAATTCCTATAACCTGGTTCAGATAGCAAGGATAGAGAGGGAAAGTAGTTCTGGAAAGCAAAGCTTCATGGGAAAATCCACAGATACATCCTAGATTGCCTACACCAGTAAGTGGAAAGAATGGCACACAGTGAACTTAGGAAGGAAGATTGAGGACAGCAGAAAAAAAAAAAATATATCTTACCTAATAATAGAGAAACATGTAAATTGACCGTATCTCCGCTACGCCCACGGCCAATCAGAGTGAGTATGCAAATTAACCCAACAAAGATGGCAGTTAATTTGCATACATACCTCGGTCCGGGGAACCTCCTCAGCACCCAGGTCACTCCCAGCCAGCCACCAGAGGGGCCGAGCCTGTGATCGGAGGGGTGGGATAGCAGAGGGCGCTTCCCAAGCCTAAAGCCTGGGGCTTGGGAAGGGGCCCAGCCTGCAACCAAACACAGACCATCCGGAAGTCAGTGCTGGGTTTCCCAGCTATAGCCTGGCGACCCAACACTGACTGCCCAGGTGGCTGAGACCCAGAAAGTAAGTCAGGGTCTGATCTGCAGCCTCAGTGCAAGCTATTGATCAGTGTACTTACCTCTCTCTTTCTCTTCCTCTTTCTTTCTGATCATTGCCAGCAGCCAGGCTTTTCTTTCTCTCCCAGCCTCGACCTCTTTGATCAGGCCCAGAGACAGGCCTGGAGATGCTGTCTGGCATAGGAACCAACCAATCAAAACCAAAAGTGGGTGCTGTGGGGAACCAATGGCTGTCTAGGAGGCGGAGCTTCTGACACTGACTGGCATAGGAACTGACCAATGAGAACCAAATCTGGGTGCTGTGGGGAGCCAATGGCTGTCTAGGAGGTGGAGCTTTTGACGCTGACTGGCATAGGAACCGACCAAGCAGAACCAAATTGGCCAGCAGAGGAGGGCAGTTGGGATGACATCAGGCCTGTATGAGAGGGCAGTTAGGGGTGATGAGGCTGGCAGACAGAGGCAGTTAGGGGCAATCAGACAGGCAGGCAGGTGAGCAGTTAGGAGCCAGTGGTCCCAGATTGTGAGAGGGATGTCTGACTGCTGGTTTAGGCCTGATCCCTGGGATCAGGCCTAAAATGGCAGTTGGACATCCCGTAAGGGGTCCCCAATTGGAGAGGGTACAGGCTGAGTTGAGGAAATCCCCCTCTGTGCACCGGGCCTCTAATATATATATATATATATATATATATATATATATATATATATATATATATGTATATATATATATATATATATGTGTGTGTGTATATATATATATATGTGTATATATATATATATATATGTATATATATATATATATATATATATATGTGTGTATATATATATATATGTGTATATATATATATATATATATATATATACACTAGAGGGGCCCGGTGCACGAAATTCGTGCACGGAGGGGGGTTGTCCCTCAGCACAGCCTGTACCCTCTCCAATCTGGGAGCCCTCGAGGGATGTCCGACTGCCCGTTTAGGCCAGATCAGACATCCCTCTCACAATCCAGGACTGCTGGCTCCCAACTGCTTGCCTGCCTGCCTTCCTGATTGCCCCTAACTGCTTCTGCCTGCCAGCCTGATCACCCCCTAACCACTCTGCTGCCAGCCTGTTTGCCCCCAACTTCCCTCCTCTGCCGGCCTGGTCACCCCTAACTGCCCTCTCCTGCAGGGTTGATCACCTCCAACTGCCCTCCCTTGCAGGCTGGGTGCCTTCCAACTGCCCTCTCCTGTTGGCCATCTTGTAGTGGCCATTTTGTGTCCACATGGGGGCAGGATCTTTGACCACATGGGGGCAGCCATCTTGTGTGTTGCAGTGATGATCAATCTGTATATTACTCTTTTATTAAATAAGATAGAGGCCTGGTACAGGGGTGGGGGCCAGCTGGTTTGGCCTGAAGGGTGTCCCTGATCAGGGTGAGGTTCCCTTGGGACGTGGGGCGGCCTGAGTGAGGGGCCTGTGGTGGTTTCCAGGCCGGCCACGCCCCCTGGCAACCCAAGCAGAGGCCCTGGTACGTGGAATTTATTTTCCTTGTACAATTGAAACTTTGTAGCCTGGAGCAGAGCCAAGCCTGGGGCTCCCTCCGAGGCCCATAGCCATTTGTGTTGGGGTTATAATTGAAACTTTGTTGCCTTAAGTGGGTGGGCCCGGCCAGGGTGTGTGGAAAGCTTTGCTTCCCCTGTTGCCGGCGGCAACCCTGGCCTGCTCTCTCAAGCTTCATTCTGCCGCCATTTGTTTGAATTTGTTTACCTTCTATAATTGAAACTTTGTAGCTTGAGTGGAAGCTTAGGCCTGCAACGGCTGGCAGAAAGCTTGGCTTCCTCTGTTACCTAGGAAACCTTGCTCTCTGTGGCTGTAGCCATCTTGGTTTGGGTTAATTTGCATGCTCGCTCTGATTGGATGGTGGGCATGGCTTGTGGGCGTGGTTTGTCAGAGGTATGGTCAATTTGCATATTTGTCTATTATAAGATAGGATATATATATATATATATTTTCAAAACTATTCTGTAGAAAAAGAAAATAGGCAAGTTTCAAAAATTTTGGACAAAGATGTTGCCATTTGAAGAATATTTCCCATAAACTGTGTAGCAAATTTGCTTTCACATTTACAGAATTTATCTTCTTCCTAACTATTAAGTCAATGAAAATTGGGAATGTGGTGAATGAATGGAGACAACTATCATCTTAATATTGGGTCAGAATATTGAATATAGAAGGAAAAAAATTTTTTTTTGTTCTTTAACTCTCTTTTTTCATCATTAAAACCAGTGTTAAGAGGGGTGAAATAGAAAATCACCCAACATAATACAGTGTATTTGAAGATATTTGGCCTATTGTGCTATGACTTGAAGGTTACTGAATAAGTATTAGATGAAATGATAATGATGCTATAAGAAAACCTAAGAAGAATTTGCATTTAAGAAATTTATGAACTTTTTTGTTTGTAAATGATTATATAAATAGCTTTCCAATATGAGGTACAATTAATATTATTAAGCTTGATATTTGATTCACTAAACCCTTAAATTACAATGGTAAAGAACTGTAGAATTTTCAGTGAAGTCTCAGAGTGTTTGAGGAAATTTTCCAGTTCACATTAGATGATTGGATGTGAACCTAATATTAGCTAAAAGAGTCCACTGATAAATAAGTATATATATATATATATAATGTATAATATATTATGACCAAGTTGTACTCATGTATCAGAGGACACATATTTATCTTTAAATTCATCTAAAAAATTATTGCCATCTGGTCAAGACCTCATAATGTCAAGTAACAGAGGAAACTAAAGACAGCAAATAAGATGATATTTGCACATACAAATATTTATGTGGAATATAAAATAAACTCCTGCCCTAGCTGATTTGGCTCAGTGGATAGAGTGTTGGCCTGCGGACTGAAGGGTCCTGGGGTAATTCCTGTCAAGGGCACATGGCTGGGTTGCAGGCTTGATCCCCAGAAGGGGGTGTGCAGGAGGCAGCCAATCAATGCTTCTCTCTCATCATTGATGTTTCTATCTCTCTCTCTCTCCCTCTCCTTTCCTTTCTGAAATCAAAATATATATATTCTCCTGAAACTTTAAGTAAAATGACTGAAAATTTAATGTAAATAAAGATGGAAGGTAAGTACTTCTTAAAAGAAGAAATAAAAATGTCTACTAAAATGCTAAGAGAAATGGAAATTAAAACCACAATGAAATCGTTATATATATGCATCTCAATGTCTAATATTATAAAGACTAAATATATGGTGTTGGTGAAGATTTGAAACAACTGAATCCATCGCATTTTTCCCCCATAGGCTTGTCAGCAGCACAAATGCTTTTTTGTTGTTCTTGTTATTCCTCACCCCAGTATATTTTCACCATTGCTTTTTAGGGAGAATGGGAGAAAAGGATAGAGGGAGAGAAGAGAGGGGGAGAGAGAGTGAGAGAGAGAAACATTGATGTAAGAGAAACATCTATTGGTTGTCTCCTGAATGTGCCCCAATCTGGGCTGAATAGCGAACCAACAACCAAACTATTGCCCTCGACCAGAAATCCTTTATAAAATTTGTGTCTAGAATTTCCTATGTCTTAACATGTGCATATACTATGCTCTATCACTTTTATAATTATGTGGATTCCACTCTCAACAGAAGTGCTTACATACATGTATCAAACAACATACACAAGAATATTCATAGTGAGATTTTCCATACTAAAATAATTTGAAACAACCAAAATATCAAGCAGTAGTAGAAGTAAAAATAAGTGTTGGCCAATTAATACTGTTTAATTTATACAAAAAAAATATTGATTAATAAAAATATTTTTGAAACATTTAAATTATTCTATGGTAACAGAAATATTAATATTATTCAGCTTTGGTATATCATTTCTGGAAAAGTACACAGTGCAGTTTTTGAGGTTCTAAAAAATTTCCTAATCAGGGTAATGTTGATTTCTTTTTATAAAATTAATCAATATGTAGACCTACGGTTTGTATACCTTTCCATGTCTTTAGTATACTTCAATAAATACATGGCTTACATTTTTTGAAAGAATGAGGTATGAAGTGGTAAGAATGAGAATTGAAATTGTTCACCTAAAATTAAAGGCCAGGTCCTGACCTGGCAGCTCAGTTGGTTAGAGCATCGTCCTGATACTCCAAGGTTGCAGGTTAGATCCTAGGTCAGAGCACATACAAGAATCAAATAATGAATGCATAAGTAAGTGGAAAAACAAATTAATATTTCTCTTTCTCTCGCTCTCCCTCCCTCTTTCTCTCTCAAATCAATTAATTGAAATAAAACCCTATATAATAAACGCCTAGGTGGCATCACGCCCTCACGTGATGCCCTCATGTTGCCACAAGATGGCCACCACAAGATGGCCACCACAAGATGGCCGCCACAAGATGATCAGCAGGGGAGAGCAGTTGGGGCCGACTAGGTTGGCAGGGGATCAGTTAGGCATCAATCAGGCTGGCAGGGGAGCAGTTAGGGGGCGATCAGGCTGGCAGGCAGAAGTGGTTAGGAGCTAGCAGTCCTGGATTGTGAAAGGGATGTCAGAGATTGGAAAGGGTGCAGGCTGGGCTGAGGGACACCCCTCCAGTGCATGAATTTCATGCACCAGGCCTCTAGTAATAATAAAATAAAATAATAAAATAAAATAAAATAAAATAAAATAAAATAAAATAAAATAAAATAAAATAAAATAAAATAAAATGACAAAAGTGAGAAACAACAAGTGTTTCACATCGAAAGAATAACTATTCAGGAAGCACTGAATCACCCAGAAACCCAAATAGTGTTCTGCTTAGAAAGTGAAGGCAAGGAGTATTATTAATGAGAAAGGGAAGGGGAATGATTACATGACAGAAGAAGAGAATCTCTGTGTTAATATACCAAGGAAGGAAGTTCTACATGTGCAGATAAGCTAACATCGTGATGTTTATTCTATAGAAGGTCTTTAATTGTCAGCCCAAGAGTCATAAAAAAATAGTCTTTGGGAGTACAGTGATGTTTTAGGCACAGTCCAAAGGTTATTTTACTCAGTTTTAGGATTCCAAGGATTTGAGGAGTAAGTCCTACAAGGTAGTTCCTCTGGGATGGCTCCTTTAAGTCCATTGTAAAGTGGTTCCATTTATATTATTTTTTTTACAAAATACAAAAATTAATACATTTAATGTTTGAAGAATTTTTGATGTTGTTTTAGAGGGAAGTGTGAAAACTGAAGTGCTGCTGGAAGGAATATTGATCATTAAAAATTTTTATGGGTTTGATAGCATGTTTTAATGCGGATGGGCATGATCTAGCATAGAGGAGGAAATTAATGATGCAGCAGATTGAGCAGCCAAGTAATAGATCAGTGTTCTTACAGTTATATTCTGTTCCATCATTCTTTCCAACAGGCCCATGAACAATACATAATGCAAATTTGATCATGTGGGTTCTGGTGCTTAAATCTACTTTAATGACTCCCCACTAATTTCAGGATGCATTTTAGACTTCTTGCAATGATCTATGTGCTACATATACGTAGTTAAGCAAATAGTGATAGCCCTTGCTCTAGTGGAATTTATAATCTCATTGGAAGAAAAAGAAAAGAAAAAAAAAAAACTAAGCAAACTGGAATACTTTCAAACAGAAAATACTAAGTACTATTTGTATGCAATTGGGAACAATTTAGAAGAAAGGGTTTGTAGATTTTACTATGCAATTAAGACCTGTAGTGGTTTACCAAAAAAATCCAAGCAATTGTCCAACATCTGCTGGATGTCCTGCAATTAAACTATATTCTGACACCATCCACCTGAGATAATATCAGACCCCACAGGCCAAGGGTTCAGTCTCACAACAATTCCCACTCAGTCTACCACCACCACTTCAGACACTAATTGGAGAGAGGGGATATGTTCACATCATCTGTGAATGATGATTTTTGGTGACAGGAACAAAATTCTGTTATGACAGGAGGACACTAATTTTCTAGTACTAACCCCAATGTTCATGATTTGTGTGAATTAAGCCTTCTATCTTTACTTCACTTTTTACATGTGGCACTCTCAATCCTAATGTGTTTTCTCTGCTCTCAAAGTCCCCCTATGTAGGGGAGGGACAGAAATGGCTTGTAGTTTGAGAATCCTCACTAGTCTTTTATGACCCAACAAATCCCTTCCTTGTGTATTACAAAGAGCCAGCAAAACCAATGGTCACATTTCACCCTATAATATTTGTCACATTTTTTTTTCAATATACATGATTTAGAAACCTAATATTCAAAACTCACAAAGGAGATTTTCCCATAAGGTTCTTTTGTTTAATTTTGTTGTTTCCTCCCATGTAAATTACTGTAAATTCTACATTTCCTTGGGCTTTAAATTTATTTCTGTACTCTTCATAATCAGCCAAAAGAATGAGACTTGGATTGGAACAATTAGATCAGCATATTATCCTCTCTTTGTAGTGCATTGGGCGGCAAAGTCAAGAAGACCAAATCGCACAGAGGAAACATTTTTTTAAAAAAGGGATAGAAGTTTGTTTCACGTACCAATAAATTTTTTATCAAAATGATAATCTTTTATACAACTGTGCCCAATGTTTCTAAAACACATTTTGTTTCTTAAAGATCATGAAATGAATTCTTTATCACTCTCTCCCCATATGTATAAGGAAATTCAAGTATATGCCCTTATAAAATGCATAAGATGCTTCAAAATCTGCCAAAAATTCAACATCGATTCCTCTAACTTACTCATAGTCATATAATTATTTTCTTTGTCTATTTCAAGCCCATGGGCTTTACAAATCCTGTTTCCTCTACCTGAAATGACCTTGTTTTGCATCTTCCCAAACAACATTCAATTTTCAATAATAGGTAAATAAACCCTAACAACATTTTTGAATTTGGCTATTAGGAGGTGTAATCAGAAATATGGAGATATAAGGATGGGTACCAGATTACTGCATATTGAAAAGTGAATGGAACATTTTACCACCTTTGAGCATTTGAATATACTCATACATGTAGCATATTTAGGCTCTCTTGAGTCTTTCTGTAGATACAGTTTTCTATCTAGTATCACTTTCCTTCTGCCTGAAGAACTTGCTATGATATTTCTTATAGTGGAGATCATCTGCTAACAATGTTTGCCTGAAAAAGTCATTATTATACGTGTATTACGGATATACACTGAGTGGCCTCTAATGAGACTCCACCCATGCACAAATTCAAGCACCAGGTCTGTAATATATATATATTAGAGGGGACATGGGCAGTTGGCCAGCCTGCCTGCTGGTCGAACTCCTGGTTGAGGGGACAATTTGCATATTAGCCTTTTATTATATAATATATACATTCAGTGGCCAAATTATTATGCATTCAGAGATCATAATAATCTGGCCACTCAGTGTATATATATAGTATATGCATATATAATATACGGTATATCTATCTTTCTATCTATCTATCTATCTATCTATCTATCTATCTATCTATCTATCATCTATCTATCTATCATCTATCTATCTATCTATCTATCTATCTATCTATCTATCTATCTATCTATCATCTATCTATCTATCATCATCTATCTATCTCCATTATAATAAAACCCTGATATGCAAATCGATCAAATGGCAGACTGACCGGTGGAATGACTGGATGATATGACATGCACTGACCACCAGGGAGCATCTGCCCTCCAAGAGGAAAGCGACTGACAGCAGTGGTGGGGGGGCAGGGCCAACCAGCGGGTGGCACCAGGTCGCCAGCCAAGGCAGGTGCCAGCGAGCCCGCCCCTCCTCCCCCGCCCTCATTGCCCCTCCAGTCACTCCACAGATCAGCCCTGATCACTGGCCAGGTCTAGGGACCCTACCCTATATATTGGAAACTGTCTCTTAGACTTAAAAATTAAAACCTGGCAAGGCTACTCTAACTCTGAAAAAACAGGATGATGCAATGATGACATGCATGGACTCTGGCTTGCACATTTTGTGGTCAGCCCTGATTCTGACACTTGTAACTGTGTGACAAAGCCAATTACTTAACTTCTCTCTGCTTCAGTTTTTCCACCCATAACATGGGGAAAATGGTACTGCTGCCTCAGAAGGATCATGTTATGTACTACTTTTTATAATCAGGGCAAAATATGTAGCTGCCCCTACAAAAGCAAGATGCCTTTAACCTGTATGAAAAGTATGGTCACTGGTGCGTGCAGCATCCCAGATTGCGAGAGGATGTCCAACTGCCAGTTTAGGCCTGATCCCCACAGATAGGGCCTAAACTGGCAGTCAGACAACTCCTGAGGGGACAGGCTGGGCTAAGGGACAACTCCCCCCCATGCACGAATTTCATGCACCGGGGACAACTCCCCTCATGCACAATTTCATATATATATGAAATTGGGGTAGTATATATATATATATATATATATATATATATATATATACACACACACACACTAGAGGGCCCCCCCCCCCCCCGCCAGCCTTGTTGCCTCCTACTGCCCCCCCTGCTGGCCTGGTCATCCCTAGACTCCAGCTATCCCCCCCTGCCAGCCTGGTCATCCCCAACAGCCCCCTCTGCCAGCCTGGTTGCCCCTCACGCCCCTCCTCCCCCCCGCCGGCCTGGTCACCCCACGCAGTCTGCTGTTCAGTCTTTTGATTGTTCTTCACTAATCCCCCTGCCAGCCTGGTTGCCCCACGCAGCCTGCTTGTTCAGTCACTGGTCGTCCCTCACTAACCCTCCTGCCGGCCTGGTTGTAGGCAGCCATATTGTGAGGGCATGACAGTCAATTTGCATATTACCTCTTTATTATATAGGATTAGGTATAGTATCTAATTAAGCAGTTTTTCCCCATTTTACTCTTTAAAGGTATTTTTTTTTAATTTAATAAATCTTTATTGTTCAGATTATTACAATTGTTTCTCCTTTTTTCCCCCCATAGCTCCCCTCCACCCGGTTCCCACTCCACCCTCTGCCCTTACCTCCCCCCCACTGTCCTCATCCATAGGTGTACGATTTTTGTCCAGTCTCTTCCTGTACCCTCCACAGAGACACCCCTTTCCCCCTGAGAATTATCAATCCACTCCCATTCTATGCCCCTGATTCTATTATATTCACCAGTTTATTTTGTTCCTCAGATTTTTAATTCAGTTGACTTTTAGATTCACTTGTTGATAGATATATATTTGTTGTTCATAATTTTTATCTTTACTTTTTTCTTCTTCTCCCTCTTCTTAAAGAATACCTTTCAGCATTTCATATAATACTCGTTTGGTGGTGATGAACTCCTTTAGCTTTTTCTTATCTGTGAAACTCTTTATCTGCCCTTCAATTCTGAATGATAACTTTGCTGGGTAGAGTAATCTTGGTTGTAGGTTCTTGCTATTCATCACTTTGAATATTTCTTGCCATTCCCGTCTGGCCTGCATAGTTTCTGTTGAGAAATCAGCTGATAATCATATGGGTGCTCCCTTGTAGGTAACTAACTGTTTTTCTCTTGCTGCTTGTAAGATTCTCTCTTTATCTTTTGCCCTTGGCATTTTAATTATGATGTGTCTTGGTGTGGTCCTCTTTGGATTCCTTTTGTTTGGGGTTCTGTGTGCTTCTTGGACTTGTAAGTCTATTTCTTCCACCAGGTGGGGGAATTTTTCTGTCATTATTTCTTCAAATAGGTTTTCAGTATCTTGCTCTCTCTCTTCTTCTGGTACCCCCATAATTCTGATGATGGTACACTTGAAGTTGTCCAAGAGGCTCCTTACATGATCTTCAACTTTCTGGATTCTCTTCTCTTCTTGCTTCTCCAGAGGAGTGTCCTTTGCCTCTTTGTATTCCAAATCTTTGACTTAATTCTTGTGTTCCTCTAGTCTGCTGTTGGATATCTGTATAATATATTTTTTTTTTAATTTCAGTCAGTGTATGTTTAATTTCCAGTTGGTCCTTTTTTATATCCTCGAGGGAATCATTAAATTTATCGGCCTTTTCTAGGAAATTCTTGAAAAACCTTATAACTGTGGTTTTGAACTCTATATCCAGTCGTTTGTTCTCCTCCATTTCTTTTGTTTGTGCTCTGTTTCCTTGTCTCCTCATTTTTGCTGCCTCCCTGAGTTGGTAGGGTGGCTTTGTGTGCTTAGGTGTCCTATATGGTTCAATGGGTCAGACTCCCAGTTACCTGAGGTGGACACTCTTGGTGCACCCCTTTGTGGACTGTGCACAGCCTTGTTGTAGTTAAGTCTTGATTGTTGTTGGTGTCACTGGGAGGAATTGACCTTCAGGCCAATTGGCTGTGAGGACCCGCTGTGTCTATAATGGAATAATTGCTGTGGTGGAGACACGTTTATGGGGCAGGACTTGTTCCAGTGGGGCTTTGGTGCTCACTGAGTCTGCCTCTTGAATGTGTCCCTTATGAGAGTGGTTGAAATCTGGTGTCGTCTCACACAGACCACTAGATACACTAGTTCCTGGATCTCCAATGGGGTGCAGGTCAGCTACTGTCTGAGGCCACCCAGCAGGAGCAACAGCAAGAACTACAGTCTTCTCCTCTTTGCTTGGGATTTGGAGGTTTTGGAGTTGTCTGACCAGAGTTGCAGTTTATTTGGTTAAGCTTCGACAGGGCAGACCATTTATATGCAAAAGCCGCTGCGCAGAGCTTGGGTGTGTTTGTAGATTGTGTGGGGCGGGGTCTCAGGGCGTCACTAGGCTAGGGCGTGGCAAACAGCAAAGGATGATAGTCTGCCTTCTCTGCCTTTCCGCGTTTCCAAGTCCCTGCGTCCTGCGCTCCAGCACAGTAAACAATGATTACTGGGCGCGTCTCTGCCAGGAAGTCACCCTCACATTCCGACCCGATGGCCGACAGTCCAGCTTCTCCCCGTAGGCGTCTGGGTCCCCTGCATCTCCCCAGAAACTGGATTTCAGAGTAATCGGGAGCTTATTTCCCTTCGGGTTGAAAAAAAGCAGCACGCCCAGTCGCCCGCCACCAGCCAGAATCCCATGCCTCCGTACCTCAGCTTTTCAACGCTTGTGTTCTTTTCTCTTTCCTTCTAGTTGTAGAACTTCCACTCAGCCAGCTTTCCTGTGGTTCTGGGTGATAGACGTTTTGTCTTTTAGTTGTAGTTTTGAAATTGTTGTGCGAGGCAGCAGATTAAGAGTTTACCTTTGCTGCCATCTTGGTTTCTCTCTCTTTAAAGGTATTGATACATTATCTTCTACCTTAACTATGTCTGACCAGAAGTCTGTTGTCAGTCTTATCTTTTTTTCTACTTTATGTAATTTGCCTTTTATAATTTATTGTTTTCAAGATTTTTTCCTAAACACTGTCCTCCGCCAATTTGATTGTAATGTACCTTGAAATGGTTTTCTTTATATTTATGTTGTTCGAAATGTTTTAGTTTTTGAAATCTCTAAGTTTATAGTTTTTACAAATTTGGAAAAAGTTCAGAAGTTATTTATTTAAATACTTGTTCTGTTGCCCCACTTCTCCTTTTGGAATATACTGTATGTGAGTTTTTGTGTGTGTTTTGTGTGTCTAAATGTTAGATCATGTGATATGGCACCATGTGTTACACCCTATTTTTGTTTCTAATATATTCTTTTGAAAATATCTTTTTGCTACACTTTTAAATTCACTGATTTTCTTCCTCCTGTCGTTTTTATCTTGTTTTATAGCCCTTCGAGTTAAAATTTTTCAGATATTGTATTTTACATCTGTATTAGTTCCATTTTGGGTCTTTTTTAATATTATTCCTTTCTCGCCACATTATATTCAACCCTCAGTATATGATACATTCTTAGACTATTCTTTTAATGTCATTTTCTGTGAATTCCATCTTCTTTGCCATTTTTAGGTCACTTTCAAATGAGTGATATATCTTCTAATTCTGGGTCCCATTTGTCTGTTTAATATGTCTAGTAATATTTTATTGGAGTCTGAGTGCTGTGATTTGCACATAGAAGAGCTGACTTTTGTGCTATTCGTTTAAAAAGTGGTTGATAGTTTCTGGAAAGCAGTTATATTCCTGAGCATTAGTTTGCTCCTTTGGTGGTAGGCTTTCTTCTAGGACTAATTTAGCATCATTAGTAATGTGATTCCTTCTGAAGTGTATGCCGCATGCGTCATGTATTCAGTGAGAATTCTCCTTTAGATAGAGGAAACTCCATTAAATTCTTATACTGTGTGAGATATGGGAATTGCTCATACCTAGAAACCTTCTGGTAATTGTTCCTTATTTGAATGTTGTTCTTTCCCAATGCCATCTGTTTTCACCCTACAAATATGTAGAATGTTGTCTAGTTAAAGACTCAGTTAGATCCCTATTGCAGTGTCATCAGTTATTCTTTTGTGTAAGTTTCTACCATTATATACTCTACTTTGATATTTTCTAGCCATTTTGCCTTTCCATACTTCAATATCTGTCTGCTCAACTGAGCGATATTTCTGGACTCTGAGAGCAAGAATATTGAAATTTAGTCTAGCCAAAACCCTAGGGAATAATAAATAGTATCTCTCATCTCATATTTTTCCTTTTTCTCAGAAGCCACAGTTATTTTTTAAAAATATATTTTGTCATTTTTGTTGTTGTTTAGCACATAAGGGTAAAGGTAGAATATTTTATTCACTCCTAAACAGAAAAGGAAGCACCTTTAAAAATGTAATTGGTAAATGAATTGAAAGACAGTAAAATTTTTCAAGGGATTCAGTATTTAGAATGGATTCCCCCCCACCCCTCAAAATGGGAGGAATAATATGGAGAATTCTTTTTCTATTAAACAGCTGTTGGTAATACATTAATAAAAAGTAGGTATTATTAGAGAAGTATTACCTAGTACCCCCACGTATAGCTTCTGTTGAATTTACACATGCATTTCTTAACTTATTCTTAGCCCAAAATACCACAGAAAATAGAGTAAATTTAATTTAGCACAATACATGCTATATTCTAATGAATTGCTCTAGTATAAAAGTATACCTTGTATTTCATTGCTTAAATTGCCTATAGAAATATTTTAATATTAATAAATATCTATTAAATTATTTTCTTAAAATTTATAATTTTTGAAAATTATATTAATCTAAACTAAGACTAAATTTAAACGATAATCCTTTGTATCTATATTATTTTTAAAAATGATGTAACAAAGTATTTTTTCTCATATAGTCTTTATAAAAAAGTAGCTCATGAAATTTCATAAAGAGTTATTAATCAATCCATATATCTTCAATTTGATTTAATGGCCATTATGGTTAGTAAAATTATTTCAATTATATATAAATTATGTCCTAATATCAGGTATTTGGAGAACATAGTTGTGCAATATAATTATAATAGCATGTTGTATTTTTTAAATTACCTGAATTATTATTTTTAATTTTTTTAGCTATGTGAGCCTGATTCTCAAAACCACCCCCTGTAATTAAAAACTACATGGTTATTTTATTCTTTTACATGAGATTATTAACTGAAATGCATTGAATTTTTAGATGGAAACCTATTTAAAAAGTCCAAAGAGAAATTATGATGATAATACAATATCCTTTGTGCAAAACATAACAATAGCTGTTATGATTTAATAAGTCATTAGTCTTTTTTTTCAAAAATTATTTTATTCAATTTTAATTCATACTTCCTTTTACTGTAGGCGAAATTAATTTTCTCTATCATTACTTATAAACAATATGCTAAGAAATGAATGTACTCTAATAACCATGTTGTAGAATCTATATATTTCAAATACCTGCATTTAAAAATTCTCCTGCAATTCTATTTTCACATGAAGAGACATTTTTCAATTAAATCTATATATACTAGAGGCCCGATATACAAAATTCATGCAAGGGACTTGGCCCCTGTCTGCTGTGGCAGCTGCCTGTGCCTCAGCCCCCACCTGCCATAGCAGCTGCTAGCCTCTGCCTCGGGACCCTGCCCACTGTGAAGGAAGGACACCAGGAAGGATGTCTGGTCTAATTAGCATATTAGGCTTTTATTATTATAGGTAAGAGCCCAGTGACCTTTATGGCGGATTGACCAGAATGACCAGAATGACAGGTTGACCAGTTGCTATGATATGCACTGACCACCAGGGGGCAGATGCTCAACACAGAAGTTGCCCCCTGGTGGTCAATGCGCTCCCACAGAGGGAGTGCCACTCAGCCAGAAGCCAGGCTCATGGCTAGCATGCATGCATGCTCCCGGAGCCTCTCCTGACTCTGTGGCAGCACTACCAAGTGGCAGCAGCAGTTTAGGCCTAACTGACAGTTGGACATCCCCCAAGTGGTCCCGGATGGCTGTTTAACAGTCGTGGTTTCCTGAAGGCTTTTGAAAAACCTCTTTCTGGGGAGGCTTTTTCTTTCCCCCCCAGTGGCGTGCAATTCAAAGGTGCTAGCCGCGGAGCTGCCTGCAACTGACCTGCCCAATCTCTCCCTGCACCCAGTTGGATTGAGTCTGGCGCACAGCAAGCGGAATATCTGGAGCCACTGCCCACAGGCTGGAAGATGGCAGGGGGTGGGGCATGGACGCAGGGGACTCAGAGCTGGACCACCGGCCCCCAGTGCGCTCTCTGTCTGAGGCATCCAGGTGCAGACCTCTGACCCCACTAACTGGATCAGTGGTTGGGTGGAAAGCGACCCGGGTGGGTGAGGAAATGAAACTTGGGGAGAATACCACGGGTGCAGTCCCGGTGACCTTCCCTTCCCAGGATAATGCTGCGCTCCCTAACCTCCCAGGCGCCAAGAGATAAATGTGGATTCAAAAGGCAGCACTCTGAGGAGCTTCAGCTGGGGGGACGAGAGGCGTTACTCACTTCTGACACCTTTGCTTTAAGCTGCATTCTCCTTCCCTAATACATGTTGCTTGACGTACATAATAGTTTGTATTTAGACACGCGGTAAATGTGGGGAAAGCCAAGTTTTGTGCTTTAGAATAAAAGAGTCTGGAATCTTTGGGGTGGTCTCTCTCTCTCTCTCTTTCACACACACACACACACACACACACACACACACACACACACTCCTTCCTGTCACTCACAGGAAGGAAGTCAGGATATTTGGAAAAGGAAGGTTACTGTTGTGTAGCTAAATCTCTGAGGTAAAACCGTACCTCTGGTAATAGCTCTTTTCATTGTAAATTTAGGTGGTTGAGGGGAAAGGAAAAGCTTTCTTTGAGTCTTCTGGGTTTTAATTGCTTTGAGTTTAAACTAAATCTCATGCCAAAGTGGCATATTTTGGGGTGACAACATTTTGTTTTCTTCCTTTTGCATTCATGACACAATAGTAATAAAGTTAAAACACAAACATTTTGATTAAAGGCATATTGCTTCATGTTAATAAGTTTAATGGAGAGAGTTGACTTTTAAATTATAAAACACATCCATGAATCAGCTAAATAATAGGTCATCTGACATAGAAGTTCCGTTCCAGTTTATAAAGCAGAAACAGCTAGCAAACATGCTTTTGATGGCTAGTGAAATACGTCACAATATAGAAATAAAACATTTTCTCATTCTAAAATGTCAGAGTTTATTTACTTGAGGTCATAAGAGCCAATATCTTATATATGCATATTAATTGTAAAGTATAACAATAAATTTAACATATTTTTCCAGCAGCTCAGTATAAGTTGTTGCTCCCCTGGATATATTTGTATTTTAAGGAATGGTTGGAAATAATGCCACTTTTGTTAAAATAACTTCATATCTTGGTTTGAAATTTAAATTGCTTAAAAATCTTTATAAATGAGTTATATTTTGACCTTTCAATGGAATAGTAATAGAAGATGTTATTATTGAGCTCTATCAAGAAAACATACCTTTTATATAAAATTTAGCTTTGATTTGGCTAAATACCTTCAGGTACACTGACTAAATGAAAGTGATCAAATAAAAATGATGGCTTCTCATATATATATATATATATATATATATATATATATATATATATATATTAGAGGCCTGGAGCACGAAATTCATGTGGGGGGGCATCCCTTAGTCCAGCCTGCACCCTCTCCAATCTGGGACCCCTTGAGGGATGTCTTACTGCCCATTTTGGCAGGTAGTTGGACATCCCTCTCACAATCCAGGACTGCTGGCTCCTAACCGCTCACCTGCCTCTGCCTGATTGCCCCTAACTACTTCTGCCTGCCAGTCTGATCACCGCCTAACCACTCCCCTGCCAGCCTGATCGCCTAACTGCTCCCCAGCCGGCCCGATTGCCCCTAACTGCCCTCCCCTGCCAGCTTGGTCACCCCTAACTGCCCTCTCCTGCTGGCCTGGTCACCCATAAATGCCTCCCCTGCAGGCCTGCCCTCTCCAACTGCCTTCCCTTGCAGGCCTGGTCACCCCAACTGCCCTTCCCTGTAGGCCCGGTCCCCCTAACTGCCCTTCCCTGCAGGTCTGGGTCCCCCACCCCAACTGTCCTCCCCTGCAGGCCTGGTCCCCCCCACAACTGCCCTCCCCTGCAGGCCTGGTCCCCCTAACTGCCCTCTGCCGCAGGTCTGGGTCCCCCCCTAACTGCCCTCCCCTGCAGTCCTGGTCCCCCCCAACTGCCCTCCCCTGCAGGCCTGGTCTCCCCCAACTGCCCTCCTCTGCTGGCCTGGTCACCCCTAACTGCCCACAACTGCCCTCCCCTGCAAGCCATCTTGTGGCAGCCATCTTGTGTCCCCATGGGGAAAGCCATCTTTGACCACATGGGGGCGGCCATCTTGTGTCTTGGAGTGATGGTCAATTTGCATACTACTCTTTTATTAGATAGGATATATAATTTTATGTGCCAATTTTACAGATAGAGATTTTCACAAAAACACAAAATCTCCTGTATACACAAAAGTTTCTGTGATTTCTTCCTAGAAGTATGAAATTATTATATACTTTCATTTCCATTCCACACCATTAATTATGAATATTTTAAAAGTATGAAATATGCCCAGCCAGTGTAGCTGCATAATTTAGTGACTATGCTTCAAAAAATAGGCCTGGCTTAATAACATAAAGAATAGACAATGATCTTACTCATCTAGTTTTGCACTCTTCAAAACAGGAATTTGTTATTAGTACCTTGCCTTCAGGCTTGCTGTTCCACTTTGCTGTGAAAGCAGATGGTTAAAAATCTAACCACCCTAGCCTAATCAGTTGTCTTTATCAATGTTGCCAGACTCCATTTGAAGAAAAGCACCTAAGGCCTCAGCCAGGAGTTCACTGAAGGGAGTATTAATGAGACTAACAGAAAGCAGGCAGTTATTTCTCCAGAGGGTGAAATGTTACAAAATAGTGACCATGAAAAAGTTAAAGGAAAAGACAAATGGGACTGTTCCTTTTCTGGCTGAATGCATATCTTACGGAGAACAATTGCTTAGAAGTCAGAGTTCTACTTTGATAAATACTAGCTTAGAAGACCTCACTTTGATCTCTGCCTTATATCAAGGGTAGACATCAAAATATACTTAATGAGCTTTTGTCTCCCCTTCAGGTAAAAATGGATTTTTGGAATTAACAATTTCAAAGCTATATATTTCAATATCATTATTCTAACTTACATTGCTATATAATATTTTACAGATGGAGAACTAGAGGCAAAATTACATAACTTGCTCAAATGACAACTAAATTTAGAAGCAGAGAAAGTCTGAAATTTATTCCAAGTTGCAATCCATAGCTCTGTCTATTCTGCTTTCTCTCAGTGTGGCTCTCATATTATCTGTATCAAGTATCATGTTATATTGACAGAGATACAGACTTTTGCAACACTGATTCAATGTGGAGGGTTTCAAGCATTATCATGATATTGAGAATAATTTTAATAGATTTTATTAAACACAGGGTGAGTCAAAAATAGTTGTTCATATGGAAAATAATACAATAATTAGTAAACAACAATACAAGAATAAACACTGTGTTCTGCATACTGACTACAATAAACCTACTTTTGCCACACCCTGTGTATGCTGGAGACACTGAATACCTTCTTTAAAATTATTCTTACTTGCTCATTCTATAGATGAGTAAATTGGGAGGTAGAAATCATATCCTTCTTCTTCAGTTTAGAGTCTATGATGTTAATTGCCCACATTCAATTTGGCAAGTGAAAATAAATGCAAATATTCATCCGGGTTATATTATTAATTCTATTACCTTATTATAGTCATTTTTCTTTTCATAGTAAGTACATTGACTGACATTAATTCATATTGTCTTTTTTATATCTGAAAGTATAAATAACACTCAGAGGACTATGTTTTATGTGTATTCGAATATAAACTAAATTAAAATATTATAGAATATAATACTATTATTGATCTAAATTGAGTGAAAGAGCACATTAACTAAAAATATATTGCTGGTTTTATTTTTGTTAATCCTTACCCAAGGATATTTTTCCATTCATTTTTAGAGAGAGTAGGAGGGAAGGGGAGAGACAGAGAGAAAGAAACATCAGTGTGAGAGAGACACATTGATTGGTTGCCTCCTGCACCCAATCGGGGCCCAAATGGAATCTGCAGCAGAGGTAAATGCTCTTGCCTGGAAATGAAGCTGGGACCCTTCAGACTTTGGGCCAATACTCTATTCACTAAGCCAAACCAGCTAGCATTATGTTGTTGGTTTTAGCTGCTATAGATATATGGGACTTATTTTTTATTTGTTGTGATATATATTCATATAATAAAAAAACCACAGAGAAATAAATTATACTATAAATCTTGAAGTGTGTTTACTTTTTATATTTAAAGTAGATCATATATTAAATAACTAATTGAATTAAATATTGTTATCTTTGTTAGACTTCTTTAAAAAATGAAAACAAGTATACTGTAACATATTACATCAGAATATATTACATGTTTAAGGTAATTTTATCAATATTAATACTTAAAACTTTGTTATATTTAATTTAGAGAGATCATCTTATATTTTAAGAATAAATATTGTCTTAATAAATATAACAAAGGCAAGGGGGCTGGGTAAAAAGGTGAAGGGATTAAATAATGACAAACAACAGTATGGTCATTACCAGAGGGAAATGGGGGTGGAGATAGGCAAGAGACAATAAAAAGGGTTAAATGGTGATGGAAAGAGACATAACTTCTCTCTGAGAGGGAAGGAGGGGCTGGGTGGGTGGGCGGAAGAGATCAATCAAAGAACGTGTATGCATATATGTATAACCCATGGGCACAGATAATACTACCCAAAGCAATCTATAGATTCAATGCACTCCCCATTAAAATACCAATGGCAGCCGAAACCGGTTTGGCTCAGTGGATAGAGCGTCGGACTGGGGACTGAAAGATCCCAGGTTCGATTCCGGTCAAGGGCATGTACGTTGGTTGCGGGCACATCCCCAGTAGGGGTTGTGCAGGAGGCAGCTGATCGATGTTTCACTCTCATCGATGTTTCTAACTCTCTATCCCTCTTTCTTCCTCTCTGTAAAAAATCAATAAAATATATTTAAAAATAAATAAATAAATAAATAAATAAAATACCAATGGCATATTTCACAGACCTTGAAAGAACTCTCCAAAAATTCATCTGGAATAAAAAAAGACCCCGAATAGCCACAGCAATCCTGAGAAAGAAGAATAAAGTAGGAGGGATCTCAATACCAGATTTCAAGCTGTATTACAAAGCCACTGTTCTCAAAACAGCCTGGTACTGGCACAAGAACAGACATATAGATCAATGGAACAGAATAGAGAATCCAGATATTGACCCAAACCACTATGCTCAATTAATATTTGGCAAAGGAGGCATGAACATACAATGGAGTCAAGACAGTCTCTTCAATAAATGGTGTTGGGAAAATTGGACAGATACATGCAAAAAAATGAAGCTTGATCACCAACTTACGCCATACACAAAAATAAACTCAAAATGGATACAGGACTTAAACATAAGACGGGAAACCATAAAAATACTAGAGCAATCCACAGGCAGCAAAATCTCAGACATATGCCAAAAGAAATTCTTCACTGACACTGCCCCTAGGGCAATGGAAGCTAAAGAGAAAATTAACAAATGGGACTACATCAAAATAAAAAGCTTTTTCACAGCAAAAGAAACCATCAACAAAACAACAAGAAGGCCTATTGCATGGGAGAACATATTTGCAAATGGCATCACTGATAAAGGTTTAATCTCCAACATCTACAGGCAGCTTATTCAACTTAATAAAAGAAAGATAAATGATCCAATAAAAAAATGGGCAACAGACCTAAATAGAATCTTTTCAAAAGAAGACAGAAGGAAGGCCAAGAGACACATGAAAACATGCTCAACGTCACTAATTATCTGAGAGATGCAAATCAAAACAACAATGCGGTACCATCTCACACCTGACAGAATGGCTATCATCAACAAATCAACAAACAACAAGTGCTGGCGAGGATGCGGAGAAAAAGGAACCCTCGTGCACTGCTGGTGGGAATGCAGACTGGTGCAGCCACTGTGGAGAACAGTATGGAGTTTCCTCAAAAAACTGAAAATGGAACTCCCATTTGACCCAGTAATCCCACTCTTGGGAATATATCCGAAGAAACTAGAAACACCAATCAGAAAAGATATATGCACCCCTATGTTCATAGCAGCACAATTCACCATAGCTAAGATTTGGAAACAGCCTACGTGCCCGTCAGCAGATCACTGGATCAGAAAACTGTGGTACATCTACACAATGGAATACTATGCTGCCATAAAAAAGAAGGAATTCTCATCATTTGCAGCAACCTGGATGGAATTGGAGAACATTATGTTAAGTGAAATAAGCCAGTCAATGAAAGAAAAATATCACATGATCTCACTCATTTATGGATAATAAAGAACATTATAAACTTGAACAAAAAGATAGGTATAGAGAGAGTAAAGCATCAAACAGACTGTCAAATTACAGGGGGAAGGTTAGGGAGAGGTGGGGGAGATAAGAGATCAATCAAAGGACTTGTATGCATGCATATAAGCATAACCAATGGATGCAAAACTCTGGGGGGTGAGGGCATATATGGGAGTGGGGTGGGGGGTGGCAATGGTAAGATATGTACACATATAATACCTTAATAAAAAAATTGAAAAAAAAAACATTGGGGGATTTGTAGTCTCTGCAGAGCAGTGCCTGTGCTTTGAGGGTCTGGGAAAGGGAAAATTACTTTGTCATTCCATTGATATGTTATTATTGATGGAAAAAGACAGAGTCAGTTAAGGTAAAGATTGACCTTTGTCAGAGAATATACTGGTCTAGGACATGACAAACCGCCATAAACTGCTTTTAATTAAACAAGTTTTCATTTCAGACCATCCTTCATAGTTAGTTTAGGTCTCTGACTTTGCAAGGCAGTCATGCAGGCCTTCCCTGAGTTAGTCAGGTTAACATGTGGCCCCCTTTCATCCACAATCTTAGTAAACCAGCATATTATGAAAGGTGTCAAAGATAATGTGAAGCCACAATATAAATATGAGAAAGCTTTTTAAAATATAAGCTTGAATATTTGAAGAAAAAACTTTTTATAATTAATGTCAATTTATAAATGTAGAAGAAATGTTTGAGTTGAAAGATGACTATTTAGAAAAATTACATATGAATCATCAGTGGATATATAAAGTGAAGTGAGCAAAAGTTTGATGAGTAGTCACATATACATATTCACCAAGTATCACTCCAAAGTAGTGACATAGAGAGAAAAATTAATCTTAGAAAACTGGCATAAACTGCATTAATCACATAATCAAAGTTAACATCCAATATTGAGACAAACCATTATCAAAGGGCTTCTAATATAATACACTAGAAATAACACAACATCACTTCTGTCATGTAATGCCAAAAATGCATCACTTTAATATAATCATGAAGAAATGGCAGATATTTTATAAAATAATGGACAGAATTATTAAAAAAAAAAAAAAGCATGGTCAATACAGACAATGAAAGACTGTAGTTGCCCTGGGGTCAACCAATCAATGGAGATCACGACCCTGAAAGAGCACACAGAGAGCTGGTGAATATTCTATTGAGACCCTCCCCTAAGACATCCCCTGCAATTTCCACCTGCAAGAGAGAGATACATACACTCAGGATGAAGGACTCAGTGTGTGCTCTCCCCAGGGGAGCATGCCCATGCCATTCTCTTTCACTTTCTTCTGTCTAAGGGACCCCATGAGACTTACAAACAGGGAAGCAATAGGCAATGGCAGCTGGTCCCAGGCTAATCCACTGAACCTGTCTCCAAGGACCCCTTTTCTCAGACTTCCCAGTGAGCCAAAGCAGCCCCGCCTAGGCTCTCCTGTTGCTTCTTCTATGCCCTTCCTTGATTCACTGTCCTAAGTATATTTTTTCTGAAGCCAATGAAGTCTTACTTTGCTATACTTTGTCTCTTGATTGAAATCTTTCCCTCATGAAGTCAAGAACTGAGGTCTCATGGTCTCATAACACCATGAGGACATTATTGAGATAACTGGGAAATGTTTTAAAAAATGTCTGCAGAATAGATCATCATTTTAGGTGAATGTTAATGTGTTTATTTCAGTAATTACTATACGATAATGTAAGCAAATGTCTCTGTTCTTAAAATTACAAATGGAAATATTTAGAGGGATAAGAACCAGATGATTTCAAGTTATACTAAAGTAATTAAAACATAATGTAATTTTGGTTCCATAATTGATTGAGATTAATTTGTGGAAAATTTGGTATATAATTTGGTGTTGGTTACCCCTAAGAAATATTGTTTTTGCCTTTTCTGAAGATAATATCACTTCTGTTCTGTTTCTTTCAATTTCTATGACATAATCTGAAATAATTACTTTGAGTTTCTTTCATCTACCTCTGGCAATACTAATCATGAAATTTCCATTAAGCCCATCCTGCATTTTTCTAATGAAATTAAGCCCTTAGCACTAATTGAATTGCAGTTATCAATTTTGTTATTTTAATAGTCAATTTTGTATGTCCTGTTTAGGAACTTTTTTAAGGATATGAAGATACACTATGGTATTTCCTTACAGAATATGTTCAATATTTTATATTTAGTTATATTATACAAGAGGCCCAGTGCATGAAATCGTGCACTTGGGGCGGGGGTCCCTCAGCCTGGCCTGCGCCCTCTCACAGTCCGGGAGCCCATAGGGGATGTCCGACTGCCGACAATTGGACATCCTTAGTGCTGCCGCAGAGGCGGGAGAGGCTTCCACCACCACTGCTGCACTCGCCAGCCGTGAGCTTAGCTTCTGGCTGAGCGGCACTAACCCTGTGGGAGTGCACTGACCACTAGCAGGCAGCTCCTGCATTGAGCATCTGCCCCCTGGTGGTCAGTGCACATCATAGCGAGTGGTTGAGTTGCCTTGGCATATCGTTAGCATATTATGCTTTGATTGATTGAATGGATGACTGGACGACTGGACACTTAGCATATTAGGCTTTTATGATATAGGATATTTCAATTCAATATGTTGTACATGTTGGTCAAGAATGAAAGGGGTCTAAGTTTTTATAATACTTTCTAGTTTACAAATTAGCCTGCCACCAATTTATTGTTCCTGTAGAAGAATTAAGATTTCTGGCTCAAGGACAAAGCAAGTCTATTATTCACAGCAAAAGCAGTATCCATAGTACCAGAATTTGTGTAAATTCCACAAGTAACAATTTCTACAATGTTACATGGAGAGAGACAGATGAAACCTGAACAAAGAGATGATTTTATTACAGAAGAGAAACCTTGAGCTTAATGATCCTAACTTTTTAATAATGTTCAGTGAACATGCATGCCATTTCCTGCAGAAGAAGATGCTATCTCTCCTATTTTCCAAGGCTGTAATCAAAACTATTCTGTGTTCTGAAAAGAGTTGCTCATGATCTCCATCTTCCAAAGTTGTTTGTGATACAAACATCTTTGAGAAGATACCCTGGAGCAAAGACAATCAGTTACTCTTCTCATAAGTCAGGCAGAAACATGAAAACTTATAACAAATTTTATCCTATCAATATTCACCTCAAATTTCTTTCCTGGCTTCTGGTGAATTTTTCTGAGTGTGCCATTTTGTTGGTGCCTCTGATTAATCTGATGAACATTGACTGTCACAAAAATTCATTCAACTTGTCTCATTCAGAATTAATTTAAGTCTCTATCATTGTAATCAAAAGCAGAAGGATGAGTCTCAACAATGTCCACTAAAACACCATACCAAACCAGTGCCACAAATCCCATAAATCATCAGGGTCTACACCAGAAATCCAAGTGGATTTCTCTATAGTTGTTTCTAACTTGAGGCATTAATGTAAATATAGATGGTCCCTGACCTATACTTTTTTGAATTTACAATTGTGCAAAAGCAAATGCATTCAGTAGAAACCATACTTTGAATCTTGAAATGTGTCCTTTTCCTATGCTAACACTATGCTCTAAGACACTATCTCATGATGCTAGGCAGTAGCAGCAAGCCATAGCTCCCAGTCAGTTGCATAATCATTAGAGTAAATAACTGCTAATACACAGTATATTCATTGTGTCAGGTGATTTTGTCCAGCTTTAGGCTAATGTTAGTGTTCTAGGACACTTAAGATAGACTAGGATAGTCTTTATAAATGAATCTAGTGCCTGTGGTTTGTGTGTGTGTGTGTGTGTGTGTGTGTGTGTGTGTGTGTGTGTGCGCGCGCGCGCTCTTGCATTTTGGAGTAATTACCTAAGAACATTTAATCCAACCTCAGTTTTTTGTCCACACTATCAACAGAGTAGCAATAATCTGTTCAAATGAATTATAGAGCAATGTTTATGAAAATAGGAGTTGGGAAGACATCCTAAGATTTTTCACAGATGATTTCTAAGGGAAGTGAAAGAGCTCAAATATACTCTGCTGTTTCTGATAGACTCTCTGGTTAAGTTAAAGTTTAAGACAAATAGAACAGGTCAGAGATGTCTGGCAGTGAATCACAGAGTCAGCAAAAAGTTAAAAAAAGTAAAGTTTAAATAATGTGTACTGATGTATGCTCTCTCTCTCCTAACACAAATAAGTTTATACTACTCCAATAGTTACAATTTCACTTTGTTTCAGCCACACCATACTTGTGCCCTGAAAAAATAAGATGCAAGAAGAACAAAGGTAATTTTATAAAATTTAAAAATACAGCCCAACCTGGTGTGATTCAGTTGGTTGAGCATCGACCTATGAACTAGGAGGTCATAGTTCAATTCCCGGTCAGGGTACATGTTGGGTTGTAGGCTTGATCCCCAGTGTGGGGTATGCAGGATGCATAAATAAATGATTCATTCTCATCATTGATGTTTCTATCTATCTCTCCTTCTTCCTTCCTTTTTGAAATAAGTAAAAAAATATTTTTAAAGAAGAAAAGTGCTTTTTTAAAATGCTATGCAAAGTAGCGTCTCAAATGAGTTTATAAATCACTGTATATAACTAGTTTCCAAATGCAAAACAGTAATATTTTCTTATGTGTGAAAAAAATTTGTAAAAGAGCAATAAGTGCTAAATTTTCATCAATATAAATATACTTATTTTAAGACATAATGAAGTTATGCCTTTTATAGCTTTCAAAAAATGAAAGCACTCCTTTAAGGAAATAATGGTAATGATAGGTCATTTCATTAAATTTTCTAATGAGTATTTTTATAACTCACAAATAAACTATTTCTCTTTAATGTACACATCATGCCTCATCCCACTAAAGAATATGGATAGAAGCTTGAGGATTGCATTTGCATTTGCCAATGCTTTTAACACACTGACATTTAACAAATCTAGGCATAACATTTGAAATATTTTAGCTCAGATAGCTATTCTTTCATTAACTACTCTCTTTCTGCCTTAATTCCTCTTTAACTATATTTGTTCTACTGTCCCAGTTTGAAGATGATTCTCATTGTATCACTGGTTTTAGCTCTTCCTTAGGACAGTTCTTAAAATGTGGAACATATAGGAGTCTCATATGTACTTGTTTGATAAGAAAAAAGAAAAAAAAAAGACTAAAGTAGCTGATTTTCTTTGTCATTTACAAAAGACAAAAGTATGCTCACATATTTTCTTTGAGTGTTTCCTGACATGCTGTGCTGTCATGCTAATGTGTTTGTTCTAAGAGTCTCTTATACTTCATTAGTTAAATGATATCCGATTGTACTGTGTGACATATTAATGAAATCAGTTGAATCCAGGACAAAAACAATACTGATTCAAATGCATTGCTCTATTATCTTTAATGAGATTGGCACACTGGCCTCTTGTCATCAAACAATAATTAAATAATAATCCAAATGTTGTCCAAACTGCTATTTGACCTATTTGTATTTTCTGGTTACTTATTCTTCCTTTCTCCTTGGCCATTGTTTATCAAGATTTCATTCTGGTAGAGCCTCTTCAACCCCAGGAGTTTTAGTAATTTTCATTTTCAAAGGCATAATTAATTGAAGAAAATTTTCCGGATACCTATGAACATTTTTCCCAGGTTAAATCAATTGTTCTGACTCTCACATTGATGAAGTGTGAAGAATGAATACATTGATTACTTAATGGGCTCTCAACTTTCAAATATTTTATTCAGGCCAGCAGTTTCAGACTTTTAATTTTTCTTATGTAGGTCAATCTCTTAATATTCGTAATTCATTTATTTACAAATGGATTGTAATCCTTCCTCAAAGCATATATATTTGGGCCCCAGTTATAAAATTTTCCTTGCAAGATTTTGCTAGCAAAATTAAGCCAAACTGAATCATGGATAACATAAATGAGTATAAGATCAGCAAGGGCAGAAGCAATCTTCATAATGGACTAGAAGTTATAGCCCATGGGAGATGAGATGGCCAGAAAATGAGCTAAAAGTTGAAAGCTGATACAAAGGTACCCCATGTAAGCCCAAATGGCTTAGTGGATAATGTTCTCATTAAATATTGCTTCCAACTTTATAGTTGACTGGAAGTATAAGGAAAAGAAAAGAACATGCATTCCAATGTTTATCAAGTAGTTTCAACAGAAATTTTCACTTGATAGCAAAGTGAAATAAAATAAATTTTAATTTATTTTATCTAAGGTAAAACAACATATTGTTTGAGAAAAACTTTCTTCTATTGAAATGGTAGCATGATTTAGAAAATAAATGATTTTATTTTTTTTTTAGAAAAGTAAATATTAGAAAAAGATTTCTGGGACACTTTAAATGAATTATTAGTAATGGGCAATGATATATTTTCTTTTTTAATTACATAGCAGTGATTTAATCAATTTATTGATAGACAACTGTGATTTTGGTATCGGACTTTTTTTATTCAGTAAATGGTGCTTCTTAATCCCTTTAAATATTCAGAATTATGGAGGCACTAGTAGTTTATTTCAATAATTACAACCTATTTTTAAATATAGAAAAGTTTGAGAAGTAATTTCAAACTTTGATTCACACTTAATTCAAGTAAATGATCCATGATATCCTTTCTGATGGCCATGATAAATTACAGCCTGAGGGACAGACTCCTCGGTCAGCCTGCCAAATTCAACAATTTCTATAATAATGAGAAATAGACTTTCATATTGTTTGGCCACTAATATTTTGGGATTGTTATTATTACAGCTAAGATTAACTTTATCTTAATATGGCACTGCAATATTAAGATAAAATTGGAAATTTGATAAGCCTTCTGTCTCCAGTTTAGGCTGATCAAATCAATGGTTAACTACTCAAGGTAGTTAAAAAACTGCCCCTTAACAAAAAGAAACTGAAAGAAAAGGTGGGGAGAAACTTCATGTTTGGTACAAATCTACTACCAGTGAAAGGAGAGGGGTAAGGGAGGAGCATTGGGTGGAGTCTACAGAGCAGTTCTAAGAAAGTGTTTGGCCAAGCTGAGGGGTTTCCTGAAGTCAAAGTTGCCCATTGGAGAAGTCCCGCCTCCTACAGGAATGGGCCTGAATTAGTACCTCACCCTGCCAATGGGATCAGCTGTGGGAAGCAAGGCCTCTCACAAACACTGTGGTGAATTCAGAAGGGAAACAGCCAGAGTCATCAGTCCACTACATCCCCTCAGCAGGAAATCTGAGTTTTCATCCTGCCACAGAATGTCAGGAAGATACACATCTTATTCCCTCTGTTTCTGTGGAGGAGAGAGAAGTTGAACACCACTTCCGGCTTCACACTGCCATCTCCACTCACTCTTTCCCAGGAGAGGGGGAATGAGTTAGCTGGCTCTTGAATTTGGACGAAGGAGCTGAGTGTGCCAAACTCTATGTCATCAGGCTTTTGTCTACTTGCTGAAACAGCCAACTGCCTCTATAAGGAAGGCTGTGATTGTCCACATGTGCCATTGACTAGTTAAACATTTCTTATTTAGGAAAGAAGTACTAGTCCATTTTATTAGTAAAAAAGATGATTTTTAAAATAAAATAAAAATCTGCCCCCCAAATTTTTCCTTTTGTAAGCTTAAATTTATTGAAGTGACATTGGTTAAAAATTTTATGTAGTGTACAACTCTATGATTCATCACTTACATTTCGTATTGTGTGTTTACCACTCAAAGTCAAATGTTCTTTCGTCTTCATATATTTGACCACCTTTACACTTTGTTTCCACACCCAACCAACCCCCTTCACTCTGATAACTACCATACTGTTTTCTGTGTCTATTAGATTTTGTTTGTTTTATTTGTCTTTTTTGTTCAATTGTTGCTTTTAGCTTTGAATCCCACATATGAGTGAAATCATATGGTTCTTGACTTTTTGTGTCTAACTTATTTCACTTAACATGTTATTCTCAAATCCACCCATGTTGTTGCAAATGGCAGCGTTTTATTTTATTTATTTATTTGTTTATTTTTTTGGCTGAGCAGTATTCCATTGTGTATATGCACAACATCTTTATCCAGTCATCTATCAAAGGACACTGATTTTTTCCATGTCTTGGACATTGTGATTAAAACTTAATTTTTCTTACAACCAAATTTCTTGAAAGAATTTGTTCCTTCTGCTGCCTCCCAATCTATTCATTCCTCAACTTCTATTCTTCGAATAAAATTTTACTTCTCTCATTTATACTATGAAACTGCATTGTTAATGAACCAAATGTATACTTTTCACACCTATATATCTTGATCTCTTTATAGCATTCTATACCACTAAAAACTCCATCTTTGGTTTTTGCTTTTCAATTACTCACAGGAAAATAGGCTTTTTCCACATTCTGCTGGAAAGAGGAAGTTAGAATGCAAAAACCCTACTTTCTTTCTACATATCCTTTGTGGTTATTTAATGGAAAGAAATGTTATTTACTAGATTGGAAAGATTTATGATAATTTGGAATTCACTGGACCCCATTCAAAAATCTCAGCATTTAACATTGGCCTTAAAAGAGGGGAATGAACTTAACATTTTTTTCTATCTTCAACTGTCAGTTCACAGGTGAGGCAACAAGAGTTATTTAATGATTTATTATTTATTTTATAGCAGATATCTGGACTTTAATCATCTTGCATAACTGAAACTTTATACCCAATGAGTAGCAATTCCCCACTCCCCTTCCTCCAGTAATCTCTGCTTCAATGAGAATGCCCATTTTCTTTTTTTTTTTTAATATATATTTTATTGATTTTTTACAGAGAGGAAGAGAGAGGGATAGAGAGTTAGAAACATCGATGATAGAGAGACATCAATCAGCTGCCTCTTGCACACCCCCTACTGGGAATTTGCCCGCAACCAAGGTACATGCCCCTGACCAGAATCGAACCTGGGACCCTTCAGTCCGCAGGCCAACGCTCTATCCACTGAGCCAAACTGGTTTCGGCTGAGAATGCCCATTTTCTATTCCTCTGTGTGTGATACATGTAGTATTTGTCCTTCTGTGAGTAGCTTATTTCATTTAACATAATTTCCTCAATGTTTATTCAGATTATCACCTATAACAAGATTTCCCTTTTTTAGGGCTAAATAATATTTCGTTGTATGTATAAATAATATTTTCTTTATTCTTTCATCTGTCAACAAACATTTAGGTTGTTTCCATAACTTGGCTAGCTTATCTAATAAAAGAGCAATATGCAAATTAACCATCACTCCGCTACACTCACAAGCCACGACCACCAGCCAATCATGAGCGAGTATGCAAATTAACCACAACTAAGATGGCTGTGGCCACGGAGTGAGCAGGAGGCTTGGGTTTCCCAGGCAATGGAGGAAGCCAAGCTTTCCACACACCCTGGCGGGCCCAGGCCTCCACTCAAGGCTACAAAGTTTCAATTATAGAAGATAAATAAATCCCAACAAAAATGGTGGCAGCCACAAAGCGAGCAGAAGGCTTGGCTCCACTCAAGGCTACAAACTTTCAATTATATTAGATAAATAAATCCCAACAAAAATGGCTGCAGCCATGGAGTGAGCAGGAGGCTTGACTCCGCTCCAGGCTACAAAGTTTCAATTATAGAAGATAAATAAATCCCAGATACCAGGGCCTCTGCTTGGGTCTCAGGAGAGGGTGTGGCCAGCCTGCAAACCACCACAGGACCCTCGCCCCAGCCTCCCCCAAGGGAACCCCACCCTGATCAGGGACACCCTTCAGGGCAAACCATCTGGCCCCCACCCTTGCACCAGGCCTCTATACTATCTAATAAAAGAGTAACATGCATATTGACTATCACTCCAACAAACAAGATGGCTGCCTCTATGTGGACAAAGATGGCTTCCCCCTTGTGGACACAAGATGACCACCAGAAGATGGCCATCAGGGTAGGGCAGTTGGGAGAGACCAGGCATGAGAGGGAGGGTTGTTGGGTGCGATCAAGCCTGCAGGGGAGGGCAGTTAGGTTGACCAGGCCAGCAGAGGAGGGAAGTTGGGGGTGACCGGGCCTGCAGGGAAGGGCAGTTGGGAGGGACCCAGGCCTGCAGGGGAGAGCAGTTAGGGGTGACCAGGCCTGCAGGGGAGGGCAGTTAGGGGGAAACAGTCTGGCAGGGGAGCAGTTAGGCATCAATCCGGCTGGCAGGGGAGTGGTTAGGCATCAATCAGGCTGGCAGGCAGAAGCAGTTAGGGGCAATCAGGAAGGCAGTCAGGCGAGCAGTTGGGAGCCAGCAGTCCTGGATTGTGAGAGGGATGTCCGACTGCCAGTTTAGGCCCAGTAGGATCGGGCCTAAACGAGCAGTCGGACATCCCTCGAGTGGTCCCAGATTGAAGAGGGTGCAGGCTGGGCTGAGGAACACCCCACCCCGTGCAAGAATTTCGTGCACCGGGCCTCTAGTTGTAAATAATACTGCAGTGAACATGAAGGTTTAAATATCTCTTAAAAATACTGATTTAATTTCCTTTGGACATATACCTAAGAGTGGGATTACTGAATCACATCATAGTTATATTTGTAAGTTTTGAGGAACCTCCATTTTGCTTTTCATAGTAGTTAAACCAATTTATATTTATACCAACAGTATATACAAACCTTATCTTTCTCATAACCTTGCCAATACTTACCTTTTTTTTTCTTTTTGATTATAGACATCCTGACAAATGTGAGGTGATATCTAATTTTATTTTCATTTCCATGATTATTAATGATGTTGAACACCTGTTGGCCATTGTATATTTTCTAAGAAAACTGTATATTCAAGTCCTTTGTCCATTTTTTAATAATGTGTTGTTTTTTTCTGTTAAATTGTAAGAGTTCCTTATATATTTTAGAATGAATTTCTTATCGGACATATGGTTTACAAATATTTTCTTCCATTCAATGGCATTTTTTTTACAGAGTTAGGAAAAAAGAAAAAGCCCTGAAATTTACATAAAACCAAAAATGACCCCAGGTAGCCAAACAAACTTGACAAAGAAGAATACAACTGAAGGCATCACATTGACTGATTTCCAAATATGTCATAAATCTACAGTAATCACAACAGTATGGCACTCTCATAAACACAAACATATAAACCAATGGAATAGAAATGAGAGTTCAGAAATAAATCCACATTTATAGTCAATATCAACAAGGGTGCCAAGAATGCCCAATGAAGAAGGAATACACTCTTCAAAAAATAGTGTTGAGAAAACAGGATATCCACATGCAAAGTATAAAATTTCATCCTTAATTTGCACCACACACAAAAGTGTACAAATACACAAAATAACTTAAAGACAAACACAACATCTGAGACTGAAAAACTTTTAGGGAAATCATAGGGGGAAAGCTTCATGACACTGGTTTTGGCAATGACTTCTTATACATAATACCAAAAGCACAGGGAACAAAAGCAAAGACAATTACCTTATTATTTCACTCATGTGTGCAATCTAATAAACAGAATAAACTAACAAACTAGAAACAGACTCATAGAGAACAGACTTACAACTATCAGGGGAGAAGGTTTGTAGGGCTGGGTGTAAAAGTTAAAGGGATTAAGCAAAAAATGCAAATCAAAACAGAATTTATAGACACAGACAATGATATGGTGATTACTAGAGAAATAGGGGGATGAAGAGAAGAGAGAAAGAGAGAGAAGAAAAAAAGGTAGACAAAAAACAAACAAACAAAAAAGACACATTGGACTACATCAAATTTTTGTTTTGTTTTGTTTTTATCAATGTATAGAGCTTCCTTCTTTATTTCAGGCCTGAAGACTCATCCTTTATTGATAAAAGTCACAGCCCCATGAATGTGCTTAAGTAAATACGTATATTTGAGAACACTTTCATAGGCTTGCCTTTCCCCACAGGTAGATCATAAGAGATAGGAAGAAACAAATGATGAATGACTTTATTTGGCCTCAGGCAGCCAGGAAAGCCCTCTCTGATACAGTGAAAATTAGGAAGAAGACAGAATGCAGTTTGCAGGTGATGGTAGGATTTATTTACATACTAGTGGCCGGGTGCACAAAATTCATGCACATTAAAAGGGAATTAATTAGAAGAAATATTTTAATATTGCTACTTGCAATATTAATTAATATTGCTATTTAATATTGCTATTTCTCTATAATAGAAGTGTCCGGCTGACCCCACTCCCATTAGGAGACACCAAGACCCAACTGGCCCCAACCCCGTCAAGCCGCCTGGGCGGGGGATACAGCCTCAGGTCCTGGTGCTGGGGCAGGGGGCGAGGCCTTAGGTGCCCCGCCCCGACTCGGCGCCACACAGCCTCAGGTCCCAGCTGATGAGTCGTTACAGCGTCATGGCGAAATGACCATTTGCATATTAGCTCCTTATTATATAGGATTCCCTGGAATTATATTTAAGAATTGCAGATATCCACAGTGAGAGTGTCCTTGGTGAATTCCTGTTTTCTTGGGTTAATGTATATAGATGTAAGAAGAGGGTGAACTGATAGAGTGAAAAAAAATTAAATAAAAAAATAAACATCTATAAAATATCATAAAATGTGAAGAGTAAGATTTAGGAAGACAAAAAGAAACATGAGAATTCTTAGAATATTGTAAGTTGTCATTTCAGAGATACAACTATGAAACGCCAGCAACCAGTAGCCACAACATTGCAAGGACATATTATGCATAAAATGAAAACATTAGTAATACAGAAAAATCAGATCAAATAAAACAGTTATTTTTTATCAAAGCATTTCACTAATAATAAAAATGTCATTTATGTCATGTTTATATGAGCAAGGTAGCTTTAAAGATTTAATTCCATAAGGTAAAAATATAAATCTTAACTTGATATTTCTCAAAATGTATTTCACAGAAAAGTTGGTTCTATTAGCTACTTGAAACAAATTTATTTTATGGTCAAAGGATTAGCAAGTACTGAACACTATCTCTCTCTTAGATATTCACAAAACTTAAGAATATTGAAGAATCTGATAAATCCTCCTGTAAATAAATCTGTTTCATTTCAACACAGTCATCAAAATGACCACAGGACTCCTTGTCTGCCATAAGTTAACAACTCTTTTTTTTAAATAGATTTTATTGATTTTTTACAGAGAGGAAGGGAGAGGGATAGAGAGTTAGAAACATCGATGTGAGAAAAACATCGATCAGCTGCCTCCTGCACACCTCCTACTAGGGATGTACCTGCAACCAAGGTACATGCCCTTGACCGGAATCGAACCTGGGACCCTTCAGTCCGCAGGCCAATGCTCTATCCGCTGAGCCAAACCAGTTAGGGCAAGTTAACAACTTTTAATGTACTCTGAACTGCTGTTTCTCAGAGCATTCTTTAAAATCATTGTTTTAAGCCGAACATTATATGTGTGTATATATTTAAATCTCAGATAACTTGTTTCCAAGTCAGAAGTTTGAATTTCTTTTCCTGGAAGCCACCTCCGAATATAAAATGCCCACTCGGTGACGATGAGCTACCTCAGCAGAGAGATGGATAGTACTGTTTAATCAATTCCTGTGGGAAGGAGTGGGCTGTGGCTGCCCTGATTGCAGTTTACAGTGAGAAGTTTGCTCTCCCTTGCTGAGCCGGATGGCTGGCATCCCGGTGCTTGTGCATGGCTGGGCTGGCATGACTACCCTTGATTCATCCTAATCTATGAAATGTCAATGTTATACACAGTCGGAAATAGGTCTGGCCTGGAGGGGAGAGAAAAAGGCTTGCAATTTCAATTTGTCAGACATTGCTACAATTATAACACCAAGACTCGTATGAAAAACTAGTGGTCTCTGCCGTGCACAGAAGAGCAGAATGTGATTATCCATCCCTTCAAAAGAGTGGAGTGCTTTCCCAGAGCAGTGCAAACAGTGGCAAGGAGTACAACCTTGATCATCTTCGTCACATGGTCTGGCGTGAGAACACAGAATCCATGTCATTGCTTTTTTTATTTGGTGTGGCTCCTGCGTTTGGGAACTATTCCTTGGGAGAGAAAAAGGGCCCCTTTCTCCACACTTCTGTGCTGGGGCACAGCTCATGCAGGTGTTTCTTCTTTCCTTTGATTTCCCTTCTGCCTGTAGTTTGTCCCAGGCTTGCTACTTTTACAAAGACACTGGTACTGTTTGGCATTTGCATCAAGTGGCTCTTCTTCAAGCCTCTCTGTCCCGGTTGGAGGGATTGCTTGGAGAGCAGACACCGAGCCAGCTCCCGGCACTGTCATGACCATCCCTGCTGAACTGATTACATCCACTGGTAGAGTTACAATGACAGACCCTTTCCCACTGCTGGGTGTGTGGCGATTGGCTCCTGTCTGATCAGTCTGTGCTCCTGCCAAACTGGCTGCTGATGGTGGCCATGCCTCGCTAGAGAGTGATGCCATCTGCATTAACTGGCTGATAGGACATAGTCAGTCCTTCAGCAATCTGTGCTACTTGCTTCTCCTGGACGGAGATCTTCTGCTGTGTTTGTGTCTAGCTGGCAGTGACAACTGGCGGCTCCTGGGTCTGCTGAGTGTGATCCTGTTGGCTCTGTACCTGCAGAGTCTGTCTTTTTCCCACCCAAATCTGGACCTACCCTTAAGGGTCCGACTCTATCTGCTACAATTTCCATGTCCCAGTTACAGATATTTGCCCGTTGATTTGACCTTGTCACAAGGGTCAGTTTGGACAGTGATAGGCTGACCAGTCAATGTGATTAACAGGACAGTGATTAACACTGACTTGTACTGCTAATGGATGCCCCTGGATCTGCTAACAATATGTATCTTTCTAACAAGCTGCTGAATTGTAATATTGCTCTTTGTTGCATTCTGCCCCATGGTCCAACCCTTAGAATCCCATCCACAGACAGCTTCACCCTGGAGATCCTAGAAGACTATGAAGCACACTCCAGAATGCAAGGGAATTTGTGGCAGGAAGACTAACTCCGGGCCTGGGTCTGAAAGCATGCTGCAAAGGTCAAGAACCCCAATGTGCCTGCTCCAATGGCAGCATCCCTGCATGGGCCTGGCCCTCTGAAGTCCTGGGATTGGAGTGCCTGGAGCTCTGGGCCAGGCCCTCCAGCTGTTCTGCTCACCTGGCTAAGCACAGCTCAACTCTAACAATTTAATTTTTATTCAACATATATTCATGGATATGCACAGTGAACTATATTACTTTCTGATGGAGATACAGGGGTATTTAGGCAAGAATTATCCATAAAACATCTATAATGCAGTAGGAAAAATGAGAAAAGTACAGAAAACTATGACAAGGACAAACTAGGGAATAAAAGAGATGTAGAAGGAAAGTTTTAGGGATATTATCAAAGTAACAACCCTGTCTGACAACCAGAGAAGAGAGCACAGAAAGAGTAATATTTGAGGAAGATCTTTAATGTGAACACGATTTTCATAAGAAAAATGGGTAATTTATGATAAACAGATAGGTTAAGTGTCTTTCAAATAGTGGAAAATAGTCCAATGTGACAATAGCATAAAATACATATAAAGGAGTTGAAATCTCCTAAATGTTGTTACTGTATTCTGCCTCAAGTTTTTTTTCTTCTTTCTCTCAACCTTTCTGTATGCTGTTTTTGTTTAGTATGGGCTTCTCATTGCAGTCTTAAGTCAGCATTTTCCAGGTATCTGGCCTTGAACTTTTTACTCTGCCCACTCATTCTTAAAGCTGACATCACAGCCTTCATAAAAAACACAAAGGCTGATGACTCACATCTGAAACCAGTCTCCTAAACTCCAGGTCATTTCACGAATTGCCTCCTAGGTTTCTCCCAAAAAAAATGCCCCATAATAATTGTAAAAGCATTACGTCCATCATTTCCTCACAGACCTATGTTGCCCTAAGTGCCCCAAATTAAGCGGTAGCAATAAAATACTTGAGAAAAACAATAAGGAGGATCCCTGGGCAACAATAATAATCATATGATGTCACATCTCTAGACAATTTAGACTACCCCTCAGAAATTTTCCATGCAGAGGAAATGAGAGAGTGATAGCAATTGATCCTAAAGACAGTTAGACTGGCAAAGGAACTTCACTGAGATGTGCCTCTGAGGAGAGGTGGAAGAATCGAGTGAAATAGATTTTCAACTTTAAAGGGAGGCATGCAGGACTAGCTACATAATTTGCAGTACCTAGTGAAAAATGAAAAGTTGGGCCTCTTGTTCAAAAATTTTAAGAATTTCAAGTCAACCACAATAGAGCATTGAACCAAGTGGGAACCTTTGCAAGTGCAAACCCTGGTGACTGAACAGTCCACCCAGCCTGAAGCCATCCCTACATGCAAGCTTGACAACCTGCCAGACTTGATTGCGTTATAAAGTACTTGGGGGTTCAATATTAAAAATAGAGAAGTATTGATACAGAAGTTTTTTTTAGCTAACGAATGAATAGATTAGATACTTTTGGGGTTTTATATAGCTTGCATTATAATTTTTTGGTTCTTTGTTGTTTCTATTAATCCATGGTCTTATTTTAATAAATGTTGTAATACAAACCTAAAAAATAAGAGAGAGAGAAAAGTAAACTCTAAATGAGAAAAAAATGTGACAAAGAATTTTTCACTAACCTTTGCATCATCTATGCAGCTCTACCATGTAATTACCACAGAGATTACAGGAAATATTTTGTAAATAATCATGCCAATTAAGTACGGTGCTTTTACTTTTATTAACTCACAACTATTCAGCATCCATAACTTTTAATACCAATACACTTGACATTTATTAACGTATCCGGTGATCCAGAAGCTCTCACTGTGTCCACTGGCATTTGTCTTAACTGCATGTGTCTATTTTAAAGAAAATATTCATTTGGTTCTTATAAAGGCTTGTTTTTAATTCTGGCATTTTATCTACAACTTCATGGTAACCCCAGAAAAAAAATTATTATTTCTATTCATATTTCATGCTGCGATTATTTAATTCCTTCCATTATTCCTTAGTGGTAAAAGTCTTCTATTATTGATCATGCTATCTACCAAGAAATATTGAAAGAATCCTCTGTTGTTTTATTCACTTTCAGTGCAGCACATCTTCCTATCACCAACTGTGCTTTCTGCAGTCAATGCATTTTACTCTTTCAGTTTTACTTCATTATTTACTCTTTCTGGTATATGCAACATTTTCCCAAATTCATGCAAATTAGGCATTGAAGCAAAATATATGCCTAGTAAGACATATATAAAAGAATTCTGTGGATATCTTTTGTGCATCAATTTTGACATATATGCCCCCATCTGGTAGAGTTTTGATCCCTCATCATTGGAACCTGTCAATCATTCTAAATCGTATGTGGGTTTTATAATGTGAGGATACTTCCCAGAGTAACTAAAGTAACTGAAAGTCTTGGTTAAATTGAAAAACAAACTAATAAAGAAAAAAAGAAATTCAACAAAAGGCATATCAGAATGTACCATTCTGTATATATATTTTAAAATATATTTTATTGATTTTTTACAGAGACGAAGGGACAAGAGAGATAGAGTTAGAAACATCAATGAGAGAGAAACACCTATTCAGCTGCCTCCTGCACACTACCTATTCGGGATGTGCCCACAACCAAGGTACATGCCCTTGACCGGAATCAAACCTGGGACCCTTCAATCTGCAGGCCGACGCTCTTTCCACTGAGCCAAACCATTTAGGGTATATATAGTCTTAATATTTGAATTTTCAATGCTCTGCCATATAGAAACGGAAAAAAATTATATTATTAAAATATTTAGGGTAAAATGTTTTTTAAGTTCTTCTTGTTTTAGAAAATAAGTATCTTGAATAATATCAGGGAGAGAAAGTGATCTGGTACCATACATTTTATATTTATGCTTTTAACAAATGGTACATATAAATTTTTTGATACATAATTTTAATGACATATATAGCATATAAGTATTCCTATAATTCTAATCTCTTTTGCCTTGTCTGATATTCTGGTTATATGCTACTTTCATTCCCAAAGTTGTTATACCTTGTGTCTCGTTTCTGTTTAGTTTCTTAGTAATGAATGGGGAAATCCTAATTAGAGAAGATGTTTTTAAAATTTAAAAGAACATAAATTAGAAAATGTATCTTCATAATTTTTATTTTTCAAAAATTAATTGGTGTTATGTGCCTGGTGTTTGTTACCATATTGTACATTCCATAATGGGAGTAAAGAATCTCTAAATCATCTGCCTACTACTCTGGTCATAATTTCTAATATTTTATCAGTTCATCACATGAGTTCTAAATTCATATTTATTCTGAGGAATCTATATGTATAAAAGCTTAAGCGACCAAACGACCGAACGACCAGTCGACTGGTCACTGTGATGCTCACTGACCACCAGGGACATATGCTCAATGCAGGAGCTGCCCCTTGGTGATAAGTGCATTCCCACAGCGGGAGCACTGCTCGGCTGACCAACAGGCACCAGACTCTGGGCTTATGGCTGGCGAGAACAGATGCGGCAGTGCAAGCTGCTCCCGTCTCTGCAGCAGCACAACGGAGTGACAGTGGCGGCAGCGGCAGGCACACCAGGGCCAGGATAAGTGGGAGTGGCACAGTGCCTGTCCCAGGCTCAGGCTCCTACCTGGCCACCTGCCGTTTTGCGCACTACTATATCCCTTGGGGGATGTCGGACTGCTGGTTTCTGAAACCCACAGTCTGACATCCCCTGAGGGGTCTCCAGTTGCGAGAGGGCACAGGCCAGGCTGAAGGACACCATCAGTGCACAAATCAGTGCACCAGGCCTCTAGTATAAAAATAACACTTTATGACTAAAAAGTAGATACAAAACAGACTGGAAATATGTTGATTGATTATTCAGATAATCAAATTAAGAATAAATTATATTACTATGTATAGTTCAAAATAAAGAAACATGAAGGTTCAGCATATTTAGAATAGAAAAAGCACTGGAACATTACCTATTAGGGGATATTTATATTGTGGAGTTTTGAAAAGAAAAATAAGTTAATGAAATGTCAAAAGCCCAAAGCTGAACTTAAATAAAAACATTCCACCTAAAGTGACCAAATGATTTTGAACTAAATGTAACATTATCACGACTCTGCCTTTTACCACAATTTATTGCTGTACAACTTTGGCTTAAGAGAAAAAAATGAAAAGTTAGGGGAAGTGTTTGCAACCAGCTGGAATTTCATCAGTTTAGATTGGAAGTGCTGATTGGCATAACTCCCTAGATAGACACCTCTTATTATTATACACCAAAACCTCTTATTATGAAGCTAGAATTTTCCCCAGGTCATTGATCTCTGGGCTTCTATAAAAAAGTTTTAATCAGCATAATAAAAGGCATTATTTTCAGTGATACAGTGCTTCACTAGTGATTTAATATGTATATTTAATAAATGCATCTTATTTGGATAAAGGAATGAAGCCATTTTAGTGTGTTAAGTTTGTAAGTAGATTCAAGCATGATGACTTACACATCCTATATAATAAAAGGGTAATATGCAAATTGACCCTAATGGCAGAATGACCAGAACCACTGCTTGACCAGTCCCTATAGGGGCCCTGACCACCTCTTGGTTCTTTTCCCCGGCAGGTGGGCTCCCATCACTCGATGGTGAAAGGGGAACCAGGGGTGGGTGGCGGGGGACACAGGCACCACCAGGCCAAGGCCCCCGTCCAGCTGGTTGCCCCACACACAGAGGGCGAACCATGGCAAGGGGAGGGCCGGTGAGCATTCGGTAACAGCCAACTTCTCCGTCCCTCCCCTGGGCTTTCAGGCTCTGATGGCCCGATGGCAAATGGGGAACCAGGGGTGGGTGGTGGTAGGGGCGGGGCCAGCTGTGGGCAGCCAAGGAAGATGGCCCTGATTGAAGGCCAGGCCTAGGGACTGTACCCACGCACGAATTTTGTGCATTGGGCCTACCGTCTTCTATAAGAGTGACAAACCAGGTTCTAGAGTTTATCTGGTATACAAGAAAGTATTCTCCTTCATACAAAACAGTCATTTTTTTTTAAGTAGAACTACTCCCAACTTCAATGATAGATTCTCAGTAATAAAATCTTATGCTATATTTAATATACATACTCTTTTGTTGCTTTGGTAAATTAACATTGCTACAAATAAAGATAATACTTATTTCTCTTAGACAAACATGAAATAGTGGGTTATTTTTTCCAAGCAGTTTTCATATATTAAAATCCAGATGAGTATATTAAAGCCAAACTGACTATGGTTATAAAGTTACATATAAATTAAGTTCATAAAATTTGTAAATATTATATTTTATTCTTGTACATTTTTTATACCATATTAGTTAAGAAATCTACATCAAGTCTTACCCAGAGTCTGTGGATTTCAAAGTATTCTTTAAAATTATTTAATTACATTAACTTTCAAAGTTGCCTCTTCTAACTCTCACTTCCCTGAGAACAAATACCTATGATCTCATCTAAGTCTATCTTGGAAAATGGGATTTAAATGCAAACTAAAGAAACAAATTGCTGCTGAGAACATTGTCTTCTATTTTGAAATGCCTCTTATCCCAACTCATCCTGTGAACGCTTGGTGGTAGAAAATCTTTCAATATAAATAAGCCTTGACAAATCTTATACCTTGAGATCTAGAACAAATTCCAAAATTACTATATATATTTCAGATTTGTTTTGGGGTAGGTATGAACATGACTGAAGTGAGCCAGCAATCTCAATCTCAAATCCCAATTTTCTAATTAAACACACACACACACACACACACACACACACACACACACACACACAAACACATACACACACAAAGCAAACATACATAAAGTAGATGCAATAATTTTAGTTTCAATATTTTGACCTTTTAATTAGCATTATGGCAAAGACCACATCTTCAACCAATTCAGATAATATGCTACATATCAGCATCTTATGTTCTTTTCCTTCAACATATATTAAAAAACTTTTTTAATTAGTCAGAAGTACCTAGATTTTTCGGTTGAATGTCATACACAGGAATTACAAAGATATCAATAATTACAGAAAGACATTTATGACCTTTAGTCACTATTTTAATTGGTAATGGCACTGTGGACATCTAAGAATCATAAAAATGCTTCTTTCCCTTGTGTGTAGGAATAATACTCAAAATAATGCAACCAATAGTTTGAATCTGTCTTTTTTAAATTTTAAAAGTGATGGAGTTGTGAGGCTTCTAATTTGGCAACTAAAAAAAAGAAAGAAAGAAAGATTCATGATATAGAAAATAATTAAGCAGGTAAAATTTCATCAGAGAATAGAGATATTTATCTAAATACTTCATAGTAAATACCTAAAGAATTTTCATTTGATTTGTAAAATTACTTGAGGCAATACTTTATTTCCAATAGTACTGAAAATATTTAATTTTTGTCATAATAACAAATGAAAGGGCGGAACAAACAAAATCAATATGCAAAGAATCTACATTTTTGTCTTAATTAATTAATTAATTAATTGACTCATCTTCTAATGAAAGAAAAATATGATCGAGTGTACAAAGTATTTTCTTAACAGGATAAAAAAATCTACATTAAAAGTATTTCATATCAAGTAATAGAAGACAAAAGCACAGAGGAAGATTCACAAATTTTCAAAGATGTTAAGAATTAAATTTATGAGCTCATTTTTTAGAAAACTACAGTTCCTACCATGAGCACTATGGTAGTGTGTCTTCTAGTTTATTGGGTCATAATCTTGATGAGTTATACAAAAGATATAGAAGGAAAAATATGTTAAACCAGATAGAATATTGGGATTGGAAAAATAACTAAAAATATCCATCTTATAATGTAATTAAAAATATGTGCATATCTCCCTAGGAATTATTGGATATTTATAGTTATTTTCTGCCTAAATTTATTTCCTTTTCTAAAATAAAGAAAGAACTTAATATTGACAAACATATTGTGAAGATATGATCTCACTAGTGGCCCAGTGCATGAAATTTGTGCACGGAGGGGGGGTTCCCTCAGCCCAGCCTGTACTCTCTCCAATTGGGGACCATTGGGGGATGTCAGACTGCCAGTTTAGGTCCGTGGGATTGGGCCTAAAATGGCAATCAGACATCCCTCTCACAATGTGGGACCACTGGCTTCTAACTGCTCACATGCTGCCTGCCTGATCGTCCCTAACTGCTCTCCCCTGCAGGCCTGATCTCTCCCGCAACTGCCCTGTCCTTCTGGCCTGATCTCGCCCCCAATTGCCCTCCTCTGCTGGCCAATTTGGTTCTGATTGGTAGATTTTTATGCCAGTCAGCTTCAAAAGTTCTGCCTCCTAGGCAGCCATTGGCTCCTCACACTTCACCCAGATTTGGTTCTGATTGGTCAGTTTCTATTCCAGTCAGCGTCTAAAGCTCTGCCTCCTAGGCAGCCATTGGCTCCTCACAGTTGACCTAGATTTGGTTCTGATTGGTCAGTTTCTATGCCAGTCAGCATCTCTGGGCCTATCAACAGGGCCTGATCAGAAAGACGGGGCTGATCAGCAGCCCTGGTTGGAGGCCTGGAGAGAAATGGAGGTGTGGTTGCTGGCCAGACTGGGAGAGAAAAAGAGAGGCAACTGCTGATCAAAAGCTGCCACAGAGACAATGGATCAGTCCCTTCTTTTCTCTTCAGGCCTCTCTCTGGCCCTGATTCACAGCCCCCTCAGCAGTCAGTGCTGGGGCACCATGCCTGCAGCGGAAGCAGTCATTCCTGGGTTGCTGACTTCCGGTTGGTCGAGCCTTGGTCATTACTGGTCATTACGACCTAGGGTTTTATATATTAGAATGTATTTTGGTTAACATGATTTTTAATATACTATAATAACAGAAAAATATGGAAAATTCAGAAAATGCATTTAAAGAGAATTAATTTATTAGTATTATTTCCAATGTTCTCCCAAAGTTGAAATCAATTTCTTAATATACTATACAGACAATGAATTACTGTACTTGTTAATTAATGAAACTTCAGTTACTCTAACATTAAATTATTTATTTTTTCTTCTTAAGAAGTCTATAAAGGTAGATTTGTTTAAAACTTATCTTTTAACCAAATAAAGTTTAGTTTATTGAAATCAACTAAATATTTTGTCAATGATTAAAATACTAAATTATAAAGTCTAATTTAAATGCTAATCTTTTCTCTTATTCTATTTTTTTGGAAAATATATTTAAAGCACCTACTATCAATGGAATTTATTATTTTATTATTTTTAAATTGTATTATGCAATATGTCATTCATAGAAGATAGGTGAGATACTGTTTATCATAATGAAACATCCACATACACACCATTCAAATTAAAAATGAAACTTGCACATCCTATTATCTTGTGACCACACAGAAGAAACAACTATTCTGGATCTTATCTAGACCATTCTTTTACTTTATAAACACACTCATATAAACATACACACCATTGAATGCACATAAGTGACAACTATAGGAGTTCTTAAAATAAAAATATACTGCTTACTTTCAGTTGACTATCATGTTATGTGTACAAAGTGGCTATCATGTTATGTGTACTTTTTAAAATATATTTTATTGATTTTTTACAGAGAGGAAGAGAGAGGGATAGAGAGTTAGAAACATCGATGAGAGAGAAACATCGATCAGCTGCCTCTTGCACACCCTCTACTGGGGATGTGCCCGCAACCAAGGTACATGCCCTTGACCAGAATAGAACCTGGGACCCTTGAGTCCGCAGACCGACGCTCTATCCACTGAGCCAAACCAGTTTTGGCTATGTGTACTTTTAAGGATTTACTTCTTTGACTGAGTATTATATTTCTAGGACTGACCCAATTCTTTTGAATGCTGTTTAATCTTCAATTATAGAAGTATAGCAACCATGCAAGTAACATATCAGGTTTTGTTTTTTTGTTTTTCTTAAAAATTGTCATTTTTAGATATAATTTACATATAACAACATTCACCATTTTTAGTGTACAGTTCTACAAGTATTGAAATGCATTCACAGTTATATGCCCACTACCACAATCTATAATAATAAAAGCATAATATGCTAATTAGACTGAACAGCTGAACGACCTTCCAAATGTCCTTCCAGACTGCCTTCCAGATGAAGCCAGGGCTGCTAGGGCCAACGCAAGCCACCCCAGCTGCGAAGGCCGAGTCTCTTATACAAATTTTGTGCATCGGGCCTCTAGTCAAGATATAAAACAGTTCAGGCACTCCAAAACTCCTATGCCATGTTGCAGCCATCCTACTCCTCAACCTCCCCACCCCCCTGCCTCTGACAACACTGATGTTTCCTATTCCTATAGCTTTTCATTCTCCACAATGTGATAATCAATGGAGTTATATTATATGCTAGAGGCCCGGTGCATGAAAATTCATGCACTGAAGGCGGGGGGGTCCCTCAGCCCAGTCTGGCCCCTCTCACAATCTGCAAGCCCTCAAGTGCGGGAGGTGACCTGGTGATCAGGGGAAGGCAATGATGCCCCCATCACATCTCTGCTGCTGCCATTGCCTGCAGCGCAAGCCTCAGCTGGCCCTGGTTACCTGAGCCTTGGGCGGCCCTGGGTGGCTGGGCAGCCACCATCTGAGGCTTGCCTGTGGCTCAGGCATTGGCTGGAAAGCTTCCATCCGAGGCTTGCCTGTGCCTTGGGCTGGCCCTGGGAGGCTGGGGGGCTGAGGGTGGGTTTGACTGGGGGGCTCCAGAGGGGCTGAGGGGACTGGGCACAGCCATCTTGTGGCTATGGGCGCCACCATCTTTGTGATGGTGTGATGGTCAATTTACATATTTCCTCTTTATTAGATAGGATACACTTTAGAGTCTGGATATATTAAAATAGCATAATATATTTGTGAATTACCCATGGTTTGTATTTTTTTTTAAAAAATTATTTTATTGATTTTCTACAGAGAGGAAGGGTCAGGGATAGAGAGTTAGAAACATTGATGAGAGAGAAACATCGATCAGCTGCCTCTTGCACACCCGCTACTAGGGATCTGCCTGCAATCAAGGTACATGGCCTTGACTGGAATCGAACCTGGGACCAACTCTCTATCCACTGACCAAACTGGTTAGGGCTGTATTTTTAATAAGCTTATTTTATTTAATATACAGGGCTGGGCAAAAACAGGTTTACAGTTGTTCATATGGAAAAATATGTAGTACAAAAATAAATTGTGTTTTGTGTACTCACAACTGTAAGCCTATTTTTGTCATCCTCTGTATTTTCATTTTGTTTATTGTCTAATATATAGACATTAAATCTTATATATTGACTCACCAGTTGGATGGCATTTATATTGTTGACAGTTTTAGATGAGTACAAATAAATCCATTATGAACATTCATTGCTGGGTTTCATGTAAACATGTTTTCATTTCACGGGGTAAAATCTAAAAACCGTGAAGTGGGATTACTGGAACATTATGTAAGCATATGCTTTTCAAAATGACTATACCATTTTCCATTGCCACCATCTATATAACAGCTCCAGAGTTTTTCATCCTAGCTAATACCTGATATTGTTGGGGTTGTTTTACCTCTTAGTGTTTCTGTTGGTTTATTTTCCCATTTCAGTAAATATGTATTGACATGTCATTGTGTTTTTAATTTGCATTTATTTTTGACTAATGTAATTGAGAATCTACTGTGTGCTTTTCTATTTTCTAATTCATACCTGATGTATAACAGACACTAAAAATATTTTGAAAAAAATATTCTAACACTTTTTTAGAAATGTATTCTCAATTTCTCTCTATCATAAAAAGGTAGTTCAGTTGTTCCCATAAAAAATAATCACCTTTTATAGTTTTGTACTAAAATTACAACAAAAGAGAGCCAGTAATTTATTGTAGTGAAGGTTGTAATACCAAATCTCACCCAGTAATTAATACTCTACTAGATCTATTATTAAACAATTTCAAGTTGAAAAATTATTTATGGAAGAAACAATTAATTCATAGACCAGAGTAAAATACTCCAAATAATAAAAAAATGGAAAATAAATATATACTAGAAACTTAGCAAACTTCTTCAAAATGAAGTTTATGCCTGTTGAACTATGCTGATCTGGGGAGCATTGGTAAATATGAAATCTGTTTGTTTGAAATATCTTGCTATAGGAATGTCAGTATCTAGAATTAATCACTATTTTGAAACCATAGCTATAGCTGACAATGTCAAGTTTTTCAAGTAAAGAAAGCCTGTAGTCTAATTGCATTAGAATTATAGTTAAATGCTAAAAGTTCTGCTAGTGTGACTTTGACCTACATTTAGCCAAGCAATCTAATCAGTTAGAGAAACTTAATCAGTGAATCTAATCAGCAAAGAACTAGGACTATGATTCCAGACACTAGACTATTTTTACCAGGAAAATGAAGTAGTATTTTTTAAGTGGCAAAAGTTTTAAAAACATTTTAATCAATTTTTCATCTAGTACCTGTCCCATCCTCTAGAGAGCTCCACATTCATCATATTGGATTCTGCTTTTTTATGCATTTAAAAAGCAAACACTTTGTCTTTGCATTACTCATGTCACATATACAATATCAACATGGTATGTTTGGAGAAAAATTATAATTGTAGAAATAAAGTGGTATTTCAATTGATTTTTTCTTGAAATATGTACCTCCTCAACCACAGTGCATTGCATAAATTAATTGATGTAACTGAATCAAAAAAGTTTTGCTTCATTCCCCTCAATTTAATTCAGTTGTAGTAAAAAAACCACCTCTCTTGATAATAAATGATGAATGCTTTGAAAGTATATAGATAGATTAGTACTTAACAATGTAGAAAACTGACAGTTTTTAAATGAAAGTACACCATCATTTCACTTTCTATATTGCCAGGAAAATTATGTGTGTGTAATCATGCTTAAATAGAAAGATTAGCCATATTATCTTACATACAAGATAATTACCTCTTTTTCCATATTTATCAGAGATACTAAAATTTATATGCAACCACACTCTTGTTAACTCATAAGACAATAAATCCTAGATAGTGAATGTGCTAGTATAGAAAAGAAAAAAAAATAGATAATAGAGTGATATATGTGGCAATCCCACACCAAAACAGATTTTCTTAGAATTATATCATTTTATGTTGTCTACTGTTTAGTTAATTTTGCCTCTTTATCTTCTAAGGACACGTCCTACATTACAAAATTGAGATTTAAAAGTGGATTTTATTATCCACTGTGGTTTGAAACATGATTGATACAATAACTTGTATATTATTTATTGAAATCAGAGGTCACAACTATTGTACCCAAAATATATATAAATGGAGTGAAGCTGTTAACAGCCTATAAGCAGCAAATAGAAAGGGAAAACATGGTTTGCCTAGTTTCTATAAACTGACACTTAATAAAGTACTCTTGTGGATGTCAATATACGACAAAATCCTTCCTGCCAACTATATCTTTAAATCATAAATCTTCTGACACATTTTGTCAGAAAGATCTATTTAGTATTTAGTATGGAGCTACATCAACAAACACTAAATTCCTGGGAGAATAAAGTCACATTAAAAATGATATACAAGTTTGTGTTTTAATAGAATCTTGAGAGAAAATTATTTTTCTCATTTTGCAATTACATAATTATAGTTGTTTACCTGTTCACACATAATACTGACAAATATAAGAGGTATTTTCAGGTATATCTGATTGCAAAACTCTGTGGCTTTTGCAATGTGCTGCAATGTCATTTTAGCCCTTCTTCAATATAGTAATGGAAGAGGGACCATTTTTTGAAACTTGAAGCATGGGGTTGAATGGTATAATGATTAATATCAAAGTTATGAATCCACAGTGCCAGGGTATACTGGGTTTCCCCAAAGAAACAGAACCAATAGATAATAAATACATATGTTTATTTTTAAAAATTGGGTCACATGACTGTGAAGGCTGAGAAGTACCACCACATACCATCTACAAGTTGGAAACTCAGGGAAGCTGGAGGTGTAATTCCAATCTGAGTCCAAAAGCCTCAGAAATATTTATTCAATAAAATCTACTTCAATTTGATAGGAACAGAAAGAGTCCATGTTATTTGAACAGAGACCTGCCCACTCCTTCCTCCCCACTAAGTGAGACAGAAATACCCGAACACATTGGTGCACCCAAAAATATGTAGTTCTCTCTCTCCTCTGGCTACTCAAAGAATTATCCCCCTCCCCACCCCCCACCCTCGCCCCGCCAAGACATGTAGAATGTCAGCAATTGTCATGCTGGCAACACCTACCTGTTGCTGAGGCTATATCTGTGAATAATAAAGAATATTGTGGAAATACCTGAACTAGGTATTAGAAAAGTAGTAGATAATTTTTTTTAAAAAAATGGTTCTTTGAAAAAAAAATTTAAGAAATCAAAAGACTTTTAACTATTCAAGAAAAAAGAGATCAGATGTAAATTATTGGAAATATTAATGAAAAAAAAGGTCATTACTACTGACTTTGCAGAAATGAAAAAAGGTATAAAGCAATAGCATTAATAATTATATGTAAAAACTTAGGTAACAGATGAAATGGACACACTTCTAAAAAGATTAAAACAATTGAAATGGACTCAATTAGAAATAGCCAATCTGAATAAGCCTATAACAATTATTAAGTGATAAACCCACATAGGAAAGCCCAGTCCTACTATCATCACCATTGAATTATACCAAACATTTAAACTATAATTAATACCAGTTCTTAACCAACTCTTCAACAAATTATAATAGTAGGGGACATTTCCCAAGTCATTGTATGAGGCCAGTATCACCCTGATACAAAAACCCAATAAGCACATCACACACACAAAAACTGCACACAAATAACTCTTATGAATACGGATGCAAAAATACTCAAAAAATACTATCAAATACAATCTAGCAATATATAAATAAATATACACTATAATCAAGTAGAATTTCTTCCAGGAATACAAGTTTGGTCAACATACAAAACAAAGTAATTGAATATACCATATCAATAGAACAAAAACGAAAAAACACATGATCTCAATAGATGCAGAAAAAGCATATGACAAAATTTAATTCAACTTCAAATAAAAACATTCAGCAAATACTCTGGTTTCTCTTCAGATGGCATAAATCTTTCGCCTTTTACTAAAAACATTCAGCAAACTGGGAATAAAAGAGAATTTCCTCAACTCCATAAAGGACATCTACAAAATACACATAACTAATATCATGTTAATGGTGCAACAGTATATGCTTCCCTGCTAATATTAGGAACAAGGCAAGGATGTCTGCTCATATAGCTTCTACTCAGCATTTGCTGGAAGCTCTACCAAGGGAAAAAAATCAAGAAAAATATATATACAAAGTAGGTTGAGAAAAATTAAAAAAGGTAAAGCTGGCTTTACTTGCAGATGACATAATCTTGTATGGAAAATTTTAAACTATTAGAACTAATAAATACGTTCAGCAAGATATATTAGAACTAATATATTAGAACTATCCTATATAATAAAAGAATAATATGCATATTGACCAAATGGCTGAACAGCGGAATGACCATCCGGACGACCATCCGGGACCATGCTGACACCACTGGTGCCAGGCCAGCCAAGGCGGGTGTGATGCGATTGGTTGGGGGCCTGGCCATTGTCCCATGATCGCCCTGCAGAGGGAGGCCCAGGCTATCGGCCAGTGGGACAATCAATCAGGGGGCTTCATGATTGTCCCAAAGAGAAAGGCCCAGGCCACCAACTGGCGGGCTGCAGTGGGTGGGAGGGGCCTCCTTCTGTGAGGGAAGCCCTGGTCCCAGTGCTGGTGGCTGGAGAGAAGCCCAGGTCCCAGGTGCCAGCAGCCAGAGGGAAGCTGGTGATGGCAGCCAGGGGAAGAAACGCCTTTACTTGCACAAATTTCCTGCATCAGGCCTCTAGTATATTAGAACTAATATATAAGTTCAGTATAATGTAAATGTAAATAAATTGTATGTACAAATATTGCAATGAATGTCCTAAAAATAAAATTAAGAGAACAATTCCATTTATAATAGTATCACAGATAAAGTACTTAAGAATATAAATGTAAAACACACTGTTAACATTATAAAACACTGAACAAAATTGAAAATCTAAATTAGTGGGAAACATCATGATCATTTATCAGAAGATTTAATGTTGTTAAGATGGCTATACTTGACAAACTGAGCCACAGATTCAAACTCTATCAGCATTCCAGCTGACTTCTTTATAGAAACTTACAATTTAATATTCATATAAATTTGTAAGTAACCCAGAATTACCAAAACAGTCTTCAAAAAGAAGACCAAATTAAAACCTCCTGATTTGAGAACTTACTAAAAAACAAAAATAATTAAGGTGGTATGGTACGGTGTAAGGGTAGATATATAGATCAATAGAATAAAACTGAGAATCCAGTAATAGACAATGTGGCCATAATCTACTGGGTGCCATTGAATAGGGGTGCTATCAGGGAAAGAATAGTTAATCATTTTTTTAACAAATGATGTTTGAACAAATAAATAACCCACACACAAAAAATGAAGTTGAACTTCATTTTTTATATATAAAAATAACTCATTTTTTATATATAAAAATAACTCAAATGGATCATAGACTTCCATGTGAGATAAAATTATAAAAAATCAGAAGAAAACATGCATGACCTCAGTTTTTCAAATAGATTCTTAGATATACATCAAAAGTATGGGAAATAAAAGAAAAAAATCATTTAAAAAATTGAACTTCAAAAGTTTTAAAAATTGAATTAAAACTTCATAATTAAGGAAGTAAAATAACCCATTTAATGGAAGAATATATTTTCAAATATATATTTCATAAAGATTTTTTTACTTATACTATATGAAGAACACTTACAACTTATTGATAAAAAGACCAATAATCCAATTAAAAAATGGCCAAAGAATCTGATAAAGGTTTCTCCAGAGAAGATATACAAATAGATATTAAGCCAATGGAAAGACACTCAAAGTATTTTATCACCAAAGGAATTCAAAACAAAAGTGAAATGAATTAGTAAACACCTACTTAAATGGCTAAAATCAAAGAGCCAGATGAAAATAAGAGCTGATGAGATTGTAGAGCCACAATAACACTGGAAATGACTATAGCAGGATACAAATCAATAGTCTGGTGGGAATGTAAAATGGTACAGACACTTTGGTTAACTTTCTGACAGTTCCTGAAAAAATTGAATATTGAGTTGCCATATGACCCGACCCATCAACTCCACTTCTAGGTGTATACTCAAAAGAAATAAAACTTTCCACACAAAAGGTTGTTAATTTTTATTAACACTTTCTAACACAAGCCACCTTCTAATTAATTACCTTTCAATGTGAAAGAATCCATGCACCAGGCCTCTAGTTGTAAATAATAACCAAAATGTGGAAACAGTTCCAATGTCAATCAGTAAATGGATGTGGATGAATAAATAAAATGTTGTATTTTATTTATTCATGAAATATTATTTGATTATAAAAAGAAACGAAGTGTGGAGCATATTATAATATGATTGAATCTTAAAAACATTATACTAAGTAACAGAAACTAGTCACGAAAAACCCACATATTATATGGTTTAATTTATATAAAATATCCAGTATAGGCAAAGCTATACAGAAGAAAGTAAATTAGTAGTTTCTTAGAATGTCAGGGAATGGAAGAATAGAGATATGGTAGCTAAATGCTATGGATTTTCTTATTTGGTGATAAAAATATTCTATAATTGACTTAGTGGCAGTTGCACATATCTATGAATATGTTAAAAACCATAGTATTGCACACTTCAAATGAGTGAATTTTATGGTGTGTGAATTATATCTCAACTAGAGGCCTGGTGAATGAAATTTGTGCATGAGGAGGGGGGAATCCCTCAGTCTGGCCTTGCACCCTCTCACAATCCTGGACCACTGGCTCCTAACCGCTTGCCTGCCTGCCTGCCTGATCATCCCTAACCACCTCTGCCTGCCTGCCTGATCGCCCCTAACCACTCTACCTGCCTGCCTGATCATTTCTAACTACTCACCTGCCTGCCTGATCACCCATAACCACCTCTGCCTTGGCCCCCGCCATCATGGCTTAGCCCAAAAGGATGTCCGGAATGACGTCTGAAGATCATTCGGCTGTCTGGTCTAATTAGCATATTATGCTTTTATTATTATAGATAAAGCTGTTGAAAAAATAAAACTACTTGAATAGCACAAAGCAAATATACATTAGCTATCACTATTATGGTCTCTTTTTGAGACATAAGCTTGACATAAACCATTAAATCCTATAATCAGTTTCGTTAGAATTAAAAATATTCCAAGCATTTTTGTCATTTGATTTTAGCTATTTAGTAGAATTTAAAGAAAAATTTATTCAGCTTAAGATATAATAAGAAAACAAAATCATGGGAATTTAAGGTATGTAGATAGCAGTTTTTTAGTAAGAAAATATGTATAGACCTGGTATTTAAGTTATTTAAAATGTGTACTAAACCTTGAAAATCATGTCAGTTGAAAAACAATTTCCTAATAGTATTATCCATAAAAGCATTTATAGGCTTTATGTATGTTTGAAAAGATAAGTTTCTTTTGGGAAGCAGAGTGGACACTTCTTGAAACTACACAATGTTTTTTAAAACCATTTATTAAATTACCACTGAGTTGTAGCCAATCTATTTTGAAGCAAGTCACAGCAATTTCACCATTTACAGGGTCACTGCATACCAGCATTTTTTAACATGAATGTATTTTTGTATAAGTAGGGGAAAATAAAGAGAGAGAGAGAGAGAGAGAGAGAGAGAGAGAGAGAGAGAGAGAGAGAAGTACAAAGTAAAGTACCGTATTTTCCTGCGTATAAGACGACTGGGCGTATAGAAGATTTTCCTGGGTTAAAAAGTCATCTTATACGCTGGAAAATATGGTAGTTATTATCCCACCTTCTATGTCTAATGATCATCACTCAAGGGTTTGCTAAAATGCCTGTTATTGGGCTGACTACAATTTGTCACCATTTTTCTGGTCTTCCTTCCATTTACTCTTTCATTTTCTGGTTTATATACCCACAATTTAGATTCTTTAAGAGATACCACTTAATTCCCTTATCAACATTTTGCTTGTTTGCTGCATTCATTTACATTTTGACAATTTGCTTTTTAAAGAAGTATATACATTTGCCACTTCCTACATGTCAAGGTATCTATTCTGCTCCCATTGCCTTTCTTACCATATTTATGTTATGAAGAGCTAGACAATGACTTTGCAGTCATTACAACCCATCCATAATGAAATTCCCATAAATTATGTATATCTACCTCTAATTTTTCACTGTCACCAAAATTACAATTTTTTTTTACATGCTCAAGATTACTCTCTTCTGTTCATAATGTAACAATTTTCCTGAACTTTCCATTTTCATTGTGTCTTAATGCACCTTTTTTATTTTTATTTATTATTTTTATCTCACTTAAAATTTCTTAATCCTCTTGGTCTTTCAATATTTGCAGAATATTTTTTCATAACAACTGCATGACTATATTAAAATTTCTCTTCTTTAATACAAGTGATTTTGAGTTTTAATTAAAAAAACTCACAAAATTGAGTGAACTAAAAGGTAAATTTGACACAACTATATTGATGTTATCAATTTAAATCCAAGTAAATATGAATACCAGTTTTTATTTATTTTGTTTAAAATGTTTATGTAGGTTAGTCTCTAATTTTTTCAACTTTACATAATAAAAAAAAAATTAAATTACAGTTGAGATACAATATTATATTAGTTTCAGGTGCACAACCCAGTGATTACACATTATATAACTTATTAAGTAATCATCCCAATAAATCTTATACCCATCTGAAACCATTCCTAGTTATTAGAATATTATTGACTATATTTCTTATGCTGTACTTTATATGCCTGTTACTATTCTGTAACTACCAACTTGTACTTCTTAATCCCTTCAACTTTTTCATCTAGCCCCTTTCTGGTCTGAAATGTTTCTATTGAGAAATCAGCTGAAGTCTTATGGGAGCTCCCTTGTAGGTAACTAACTGTATTTTGCTGCTTTTAATATCAACTTTTTGCCTTTAGCCTTTGGCATTTTAATTATTATGTGTCTTTGGGTTCATCTTATTTGGGTCTTCCTGTACTTTCTGGACTTGTATGTCTATTTCCTTCACCAGTTTAGGAAGGCTTTCCATCATTCTTTTTTCAAATAGGTTTTCAATTCCTTGCTCTCTCTCTTCTCCTTTTGGCAACCCCAGGATGCAAATGTGGTATGCTGGAAGTTGTCACAGAGGCTCCTCATAAAACTCTCTTTTGGGGGATTCTTTTTGTGTGTGTATTTGTTGTTGTTCTGATTGGGTGCTTCCTGGTTCCTTATCTTTCAAACCTCTGATTTGATCCTATGCTTCATCTACTTCACTGTTGACCCTGTAGTGTATTCTTCATTTTAGTTAATGTATTTTTCATTTGTGACTGGCTTTGTAAATGTTTTCTATGTCCATTTTTAAAAAATTCATGTTTATTGTTGAAAGTATTACAGATCCCCCCCCCTTTTTTTCTCATTGATCTCCTCTACCTCACACCCGCCACCCCCTAGGCTCCATTTATATATATATATATATATTTTTTTTATCTCTTTGTTGAAGTTCTCACTAAGTTCATTTACCCTTCCCCTAAGTTCATTGAGCATTATTATAGCCAGTGCTTTGAACTCTGCATCTGATAGATTGCTTGTCTCCATTTTGTTTAGTTCTTTTTCTGGAGTTTTGTTCTAGTCTTTAATTGAGACATGTCTCTTTGTTTCCTCATTTTGGCTGCCTCCCTGTGTTTGTTTCTATGTATTAGCTAGAGATACTATGTCTCTCAGGCTTGGTAGAGTGTCCTTATGTAGCAGTTGTCTTATAAAGTTCAATGGCACAGCCTCCCAAATCAGCTGACTGGGCACTCCAGATGTGCCCACCATGTGGGCTTTGTGCACCTTTCTATTGTTGATCCTTGATTGCTGTTGACACATCAGTGGGAAAGATTTATACCCACGCTGATGGACTGCAAGATTTCCTGAAACTGCCACAGAGGACCTTCTGTGCAAGAGCTGAGCCCACAGAGCAAGACTTACTTCAGTGGGCCCCTGGTGCCTGCTGAGTCTATCCCTTGTAGATGTTGTTTATGAAGGTGGCTAGATGATGCTTTCATGTGGTCTGAGGCTGTCCACCAAATGTGCTGATTCTGGAGTCTCCAGGGATGTGTAAATCAAGGTTAGCTGCCACCTGTGTCATGCCTGGGGGCACCTAGCATGAGCTACAAAGTGATTTGCAGATGGCTTTTACTTGTGCTGGGCTTGGAAGTTGTCAGGCAAGGCCAAGCTGCAAACCAAGGCCAGCTATTGCTAATGCCAGACTTAGGCCCTTTTAGTTAGAGATACAAGGCAGGCCAAGGCCAGATGCTGCTTGTTTGAGAGATTTTAGGAAAGCCCAGAGCATTAGCCAAGACAGGCCATTTGTGTGAAAAAGTCACTGGAAATGGCTTGGGTTTGCCAGGAAATTAAATAGGACAGTATCACAGGGAATGACCCGGGCTGGGCAAACTGTTTTAGCTAGGTTGATGGAGACTCAAATATGCTGCCTGCCTACTAGCTCCATGCAGGGAGGATCCAGACAAAAAACAAAGGCCTCTGCCAGCACTTCTGTCTGAGAGAAAGCTGCTCCTCCAAGTGGCCCTGATGCTAAAATATTCAGTTCCTCCTCATATGTCCCTCGTGCCTTTTGAGCTGGTGCTCCAGTGCTCTAGTTTAGAGCAACTGAGTCAGAGTACACACATGTGTGGACCCTTTAAGAATGCCTGGGATGCCAGTAGCCTCCATCTCACTCAGCCATAATCCGCACTGGTCTTTACAGCCAGAAGTTATGGGGACTTCTCTTACAGGCACTGCAGGCTGGGGTTTCTGTGTGGGGTTAGGACCCCTCGCTACTGAAGGGGTATCTACACATCCAACCCAATTTTATCTGCCACAGGTGGGTGTGGGGCCAGCATTTTCTGTGCCTCTTCCATCACTACCAGTCTCCATGTATCTTCTTTATATCCTTAGTTGTAGGAATTCTGGTCAGCTAGATTTCAGGCAGTTTTGGAATGATGATTATTCTGTATTTTAGTTGTAATTTTGATGTGATTGTGGGACGATTCGAGTACTGCATTTACTTACACCACTAACTTGACTGGAACCTCCTTAAAAACACTTTTTAAACCAAATTATGTACACAATAAAACATCATGGCTATTATTCTATCCTTAACCACTACATTGATTAAAATGAATCAATACCTTTGTCATTTCTATAGTATTTGAATGAATTACAACTTTTGACCATATTTATATTATTGAAAAAGCATTTATTTTCTAAATCCAGCAAACAGGCTTAGCATTAAATATATAACTTTTAAAACTGTTATCTACTCCTACCTCAACAAATGAGTATAGTTTAGAATAAATAAAACTCATAAATATCTCTGAGTTATGAGAGAGTTGCTAAAAATTATTTAAGAAATTACTATTTAATAAGAACACAGTATAAGACATTACTATGTAGCCCACTTTTTCTCTCAATTAATGTAAAATATAATTAAATAAATGTAATCAGGAACTCTATTAAAAGTAGAGGTATTCAGGTTCTATGTTGAATTGATGTTCAAATGTGTAAAACTTATTTATCAAAATTTTATTTCTTTACAAAATTCTTACTGTATGATTTTTTTGAGATTTAGGGATAAAAATTAAGAACTTTTAATTACTAACCCAGTAGCAAAAAAAATCCCTAGTGTCCAAATCTAACAGGAAGGATGTTATCAAATTTGTCAATCTCTATGGTTAATGAATTAAAGGACCTACATCTGAGCATCAGTGACTGCTAATACCATAAAAAAAGAAAGACAGCCATTATATATTGCCAGATAAAAAAATAAAACACCACCAATGGTCTTATCAAATGAATCAAATCTATGACTGCTCAAGCTTCTGAATTTAGCTCCCAATTTTAATGAAAGATTGAGGCCAGAGGAACATGCAGAACTCTACAGTGAGTTTTCAATCTGAAAATTCTAGAATGTGGGATATACTACAAATGAAATGAGCTCTGTTTGCCAATATTAAATTATTTCCTGCATAGGTTAATTCTGTGACAGCCTTTGGTTCATGTTACAAAAAGACCCACTGATCTTCAAAGCCCAATAATTCCTCTTATACTGGTATACTCCACTTTGTAAGAAATATTTGAAAAATAACCTCCCAGAAGACAGCCATGGAGTTCTGCAGCCAAGTTCTTCCTGGGCCACACTGAATTCTCCCCTCAATCTCAGGATTTCTTTGATATCATAGTGCATTACTGAAAACATGTTTGTGATGGAGATTATATAAGGTGAGGGGAAGAAGTGTAATCATATATATGGCACCATATTAGTTAAAATGCCAGGGAATTCAGGATAAGAGGCTCATGGTCAAAGGATATATATCCCTGTTTCTTTTGTGTTGTTTGCTAAAGCATTAGTCTAGAGATTACGGATCAAAATAAAGGTTAACATTGTTTTGGAGACACAGAATTATTGAAAGCATCTTGCCTAGATATTATGCATTTCCGTGGGGCTTTCTTGTGTTGTGTGTTTCTTTCCCCAAAAGAAATGAGGAAAAAACATGCAATTGGAACCCTTCTGATATCTAAGGCAGGGAATGAGCACTTCACAAGCCAGAACTCTTTCATATCATGTGCATTTGATTCTGACATTAATTCAGACTCATTTATACAATTTTCTCACAAGAAAAGCCTTTTTTTTTAAGAGTTAGAGCTTTCTGTTCTCTAAATCATGCAATAATATTGTCAATCTTTAAAACTTTGTATACATTTCACACCTTTTATAATAGATCTGTTCCAATTAGATAACGCTATAATTGTACACAAAGGAAAGATTTACATGACCAATTAATCTTCAAAAGCTTTTTAAAAAGCCAGTAATAGCATTAAAAGGACTACAATTGGAAGCAAACTGTTGGAAAAGCTAAATATTTTCTTTTGGAGAGGAAAAAAGCTTTAAAAATTAGTTGTACACAAATTCACCACAAAGAAACATAGAGAACCAGTAGCCTTAATTTTTTAATTTTAGCCACTGGTCAAATAAAAACACAAACAATTTGCTGTATTTCAAACAAAATTCAACAATCAGCTGCATCAGTTTTGGTATGAATGATCAGGCAGAGATGAAAAATCTCCTTAAGGTGTTCCTTGAAGCAAGAACTGATTTCTATTCAAGTGACCTTTTCTTTTTAGTGATCCCAATTCACAGAATGTGCAAACAATACAAACCTTAAGATTTGTATCCAATAATCAGATAATCCATAATTAATGATTTAATATGTAATATGAGCAGTTTGTCATCCTTGCATTACAGGTTTGTTGTCTATTTTCAAAATCATATTATCATGATCTATTGTCAAAGAGAATGGTTAGAATTTTTTTTCCTAAAAATCAAGAGATAACTGAATCCTCAACAGGAGAAAACACAAGGGATAAATAGAAAGATACCACCAGTGTTGTCTGTCACCTGAAAACGCCCATTTGGTCAGAAAACATAAGCAAAACCAGTCTCCCAATGTTGCCACTAAAAAGAAAACAAAATTACTTTCATTTACAAAATGGAATCAGACTTGGCTGAGAAACAAAACAGTTAGAAATACTCAATAAGAATAAGTCAATAAATTAAAAAATTATCTTCACTACCTGGTTAAATTTGTTACTGGAACCAAGAAAAGTGAGTCTGGATACAAGACACAAAAGAAGTACATTTCGGAAGAAACACAATTTAGTTATTATGAGTAGATCTGCCTGTGAATCTTAATAGTACTTGTACCAATTAAGGAAAACTTCATAGAGAAACTATATTTTTACCTGCAAAGTTTTGCAGGGTAGTTACACTTCTAAAGAAATAGATCTTTAGAAGGAATGAAAAACAATGAAGCAAGTAAGCATTTAAAGTATTCTTTAAATATAAAAAAATATTTAAATGATAGTTGATAGAGGAAAATAATAACACTGCAATGTAGAATTTATAATTTTATAAATAAATTATATGATAGCATTTATTACAAAAGATGGGTAGGAGTCAAATAAGTTATACTGTGGCAAGCTTCTTACATGATATATGAAGTGATATTCTATTATGTAAAGGAAAACTGTGAGAAGTTAAGAATACATAGTATTAATACTCAGACCTACCACTACTTATGGCATGAAATTAATAGGATTCAAAATGGAATCTCAACAGTATTATAACTTATCTTAAGGCAACTGGAAAAAGAGGAACAACAATAAAGTAAAATAAAAACACGAACAGCAATATGGTGGACGACTTTTTTAAAGTTTATATCTGCATGTGAAACATTTTTTAAAAATTTGAGATATGCAATATCTTAAGCCATAGTGATTGCAGGAAAGTTCCAAATTGTGTTGTTATTGTTCTTTTTTTAATCAGAAGAATGTGTGAATAATGGAGTATCTAAAAAATTATGTATCTCTCTCTTATACCAGATTCACTTACACCAGATTTATATTTGAACTAGATATAAAATTTGAGATCCGAAATAATTTTTTGGAAATTTAAGAAGCTTAATTATCTTCTGTTTTACAATAATACAAATGTAAGTTTAATGGACATCTAATATTTGCTCTTTTGTAACCAAACCACTTTCTCTTGCTGGATGATTTTTAAGTCTTCTTTTATGTTACATATTGTGATATTTTAGAAAACATATCCCCCTTACTATGCTTTTAACCTGCTTGGCAATCTGTTGGCCTTTTCAAGTAAAATATTTATGACTATTATCTGACTAGAATTTTTTTTAATAATTTTTATTAATGTATCTCCTTCCATATTTTCTGTTCCATTCACCTGAAATTTTATTATAAAGATGTTGAAAAAGTGAATAAATTTTCTATGGCTCTTTAATTGAAATAATAAATTTTTGTGTACATTGTACTTTACATTGTTGAGGATTTCCTCAACCTTATGTGCTAAATCATTAAATTTTTGCTGGTAAGGGATTTTGATTAGAAATGCCAGGGGAAATTTTGGATATAATTTTACTATCAAAGCAATAAACCAAAGACCTGCAGGAATAGCAGCACATACTGGTGTCTTACTGTATAAAAGAAGCCACGGTAAGAGATCTCTGTTACACTCTCACTTAATTACACATTTTGATTTTGAGTAAGGCAGATGTATATTGAAAAATTATAGTGGATTGTTGTAAATTGAATTAGGCAGCAATTCCAATTGCAGTTGATGTTTCATATAAAGACTCTTTGATGGAACAAATCAACACAACCCTAATATCTGTTGAAAAAACAATAATTTTATAAATTATTTGTCTCTATGAATATAACTTGAAAAAAACAGAAGCAGTTTGCATTCCCATGGCAGGAATAGAGGAGTACCTTCATTCAAAATTATAATAACTTTGCTTGGGACTTTATCAACACTCCCCATTCTATACATAATTAATACTTGAAGATTTTCAAAATATTGACCCACATCACTAATGAAAATTTGAAGGTCTCCCCATGCTACTGAAATGTCTGTTTTGCAAGGTTAGGGGCATGTTAGTTTATTCCCTGCAAAATGAATGAAGTAATAAAAAAGTAGTATAAGATGAATCTCTTTGGACTTTGGAGACAACATACAGCTCATTTTTGAGTGTGTTGCTCTTGTCCATTTATGTACTGACCATTGACACTGCATAAAGAAGGATCCTCAGCAATAAATGGTCCTCTAGCTGTTCCCGGATGGGGTGCAAACAGATTTTTTCTTTGGCCTGCATCCAATTATGCCTGAAGTATCTATTGCAGATAGGTGTGCTCTATGTTTCCTGTGGCAGCCAATAATAAGATAAATATAAAGTAGACTGATAGTTTTGGAGCAAAGCAAAATTTTCTTAGAAAATAACTATTTCTTTAAATCAGGTGGTGATTTCTAGTAATTTAAAATTTATTCCTAGAAGTTAGGACTAGGGCTCATATCTTTAGTCTTCTTATATTTATTCCAAGTTTTCAGTTACCTAAAGTTTGGTCACTACCCTTGACTATTTAAACAGCATGGAGGCACTGGGAAGCATCATGCTAAGTGAAATAAGCCAGTCAGAGAAAGACAGGTATCACATGATTTCACTCGTATGTGGAATCTAATGAACCAAATAAACTGATGAACAAAATAGATTAAGAGACATAAAAGCATGGAAAAGACTATGGAATCCCAGAGGAAAGGCATGGGTGGGAACAGATCAACCAAAGAACTTGTATGCGTATATGCATGACCCATGGACACAGACAATAGTGTGGTGAAGGCCTAGGGCAAGGGTGCGGGGTGGGCTAGAAGAGGTCAATGGGGAAGAAAGGGGGACATATGTAATACTTTCAACATTAAACACTTTTTTTAAATCAATGGAAAAATGTCTAAGGGTGAGGACTTAAAAATAAATAAATAAATAAATAAATAAATAAATAAATAAATAAATAAAATAAGCACTACCCCCAAATTATTTTATATACTATAAAATGTGAACCAATATATTATAGATTTGTGATTAAATCAGATTCCAGCTTCTGTACCAGGCGCACTTGAAATATCTCAGCTGGAAACATCTCTTATAAGCTTTCCTATATTACTTAAATTGTTCTTCTATGTGTTAGGATCTGATTTAGATGGTGAATTCTACTCTGAATGGGATTTTGTCAATAGTGAATATAATATTTTAATTCAATATGATACTTACTATAAAAACATCTAATTTCATTTATTTGAAGTTCAATTTAAGTAATTAATGTTAACACCAGGAATTAGATGATAAATTAGTTATCAAATAAACATACGTCGTTTAGAAAGGGGGAGAAAGCAAAGTTCCAATGTTTTCCCCCAAATGCCTACCTTGTCAATAAAATTGAATATAATGAATCAAGTTTCCATGTTAACTATTATACATAATTTTTTAAAAATAGTAAATATAAAGGAACACAGTGACCACTAGACTATATATATTTTTTCCTTAAAAGGTCAATTTATTGATGCTGACATGTATTAATTGCATGATATACTTTTAAATACTAACATCCTTGGGTAAACATTTTTGTTTTCTATAACATATTTTTGCTAGTTAATATTAGAAGTAATAAAAGAGGATTTTGTGAGATAATCCTGAATTTTTGAAATAAAATTATTTGCACATTCATTCCAACTCTATTTCTCTAGTTCACCCTTAATAGTGTTCATAGGAGTGATGAGAGAGCGGGTATGACTACAGCCCCAGTGTCTTGAGTGAGGAAGATAAAATGGAACATAGAAAGACAAAAGGCTGAGATGGTTCTCAGTGTGCTCCTTCATTTGCAGTTCATTCTGTGCAGGAATCCCAGGATTGCTTTCTTTTCAGGTATCCCAGGATATCCAGTGGATTACGAATAATTATTTAATACAAGATAATCCTGATCAAAATCCACCTAGCAGAATTTTTTTCCTATTCTTGCTCCCTCTTCCACACTCTGTAAATTCTGAATTTTGAATGGGATAATCTTTTTACTATGGTCATATGGTTGCCGGAATGGGCAGTATTCGAAAAATATTTCTATTTATTTGTTTTTGTGAATAAAGTGCAAAATAAGAAAATATAACATCAAACAATTCATTTATTAACTTTAATTTGGAAGAATAATTTTCAAAAGTTCATGAAACATTGATGACATCCTCCTTTTAAATGGCTGTTTCAAATATTGGGATTCTACTGTCTTCACTTTGCAATCCTAACTTTAAGATTCACCAAACCTACTTATTTACATTAAATTTGGGAGGAAAATACTAATTCAAAATGACAAAGTAAAATTTTATATTGTGAAAATTCAAGAGTATATCTTTTGAGCTAATAGTTGATAACATTGCATGCACTATTTTTTTTTAAATTATAAGGCACTCCTGTAAATTACTACTTTGATCATTAAGATAAGCTAAACTAAAATAAGCAATGCACAGTTTATGAAAACTGATGTAGGAAAAATCTTTCTGGACTTAGTAACAGAAAAAAATCGTATTTACCAAGAGATCTCCCAATCATTATAGTGATTTCTAAGAAGCTTAAAATCTACCTCTAAAAAGTATATAAAAATTGATTGTATGCATTCTGTGGGCTAAACCTTCCTTACGTCATGTAATACTTTTGCTTACATTTAGCTTTTATTCATCTTTCACGTATTCACTATGAATCATTGATTTCATTTATCATTAAATTCTCTTATTAACCCTTCTTCATTCTTTAGAGTATGTTTAATTGATCCACATACTTACTTAGTCAACAAATAAATAGTTCTTAGAGGGTAAATGTTGACAATATAAAATTGGTCCAAAAATGTGTCATATGTCACATATGTGTGCACCTTTATTCAGATGCATCCTGTAGCTTTCATTTCACGCCCTGGCAGTTTTCTCTTGCTCCCATTTTTCTGATGCGTGCAGGAGCTAAGTCAGCCATTCTGACACATCTGTAAACCTAGAAGTGGGGAGATTCAACATCCCATGTGGTTCACCTGTTTTATTCTCTCACCTCTTTTAAGTTCTTGTAAAAATGATAACATATTCAACTTATTTTAAATTGAAACTTGTATTCTTAATTTTTAATTCATTCTTAATTTATCACATGGGATTACTAAGTTAGATAGAAATAAACTCAAGATGGCAAGAATAGTAGTCTTCTTTGTTAACTGCTGTCCCCTCATTGTACAGCAAATCTGTATATACACATATCAATGAATATACCTATATGTAACCATCAGCATCTCTATTAAGCTAAATATGAATTTATGTTAAGGTCTCCAATTTTAATCTATTACCATATGGATCATTCTAGACTCCTCTCCTAGCTTGTGTGTAACATCCCACTTCAACAGTGAAAAACTTAGCTCTCACCACCTGCTACTCATTTACTTAACTGTTCAATTCTGGTATACATGTACAGTTGTTTCAGATTTGTTAACCAAATTCCCATGGGAAACAACTTTACCCATTAGAGTAGAGTTCTTATGTACAGTTCTAATTGACTTTATTTTTACAGACAATACCCATTTCCAATGTCACAGGTTGCATCTTTTCCCCATCCCATGTAGTGAGTTTGTTTCATTTATTTTAATACAGCTAGATTGTTTTGTCATATGCTGCATCCTATTCTGCTATCCCTCAGTTTCCTAAACAATGTTTTCAGTTTGCATACAAGAAGTTTCACTCTTTATGCAGAAAAGGTCAATGTGCATAATGGCATGTATCCATCAATACGATAGCATATAGAATATTTTGACCACTTTAAAAAAACCTCTGCTCTTCACCTATTTAGCCTCTCTCATCCTAAAAACCTGTTAATCACTGATCTGATACCACTTCCATTGTCCTTATATTCTTCTTTATAAAGTAATATTTTTATATTTTGCCTATAATAATTTTAATAATATAAACATATCCAAAATTGGCAGTGCTTGTGGCTAAAATATAATTTCTGAAATATATTTGACAGATTTTCCCTTGATGACATATGATGTTTTCTCTAAATGTAAGAGAAATTTAAAATAAATCAAGAAATTTTGGAAATACAAATATCCTATTTACTAATGCATTCACAGACCTTTTAAGCTCTGAACTGTAAATCACAAGTCATCAGAAATGCATTTTAAAATTGAGAAAACAGAGGGCTGAAAAATGTCTCTAGTATATCATTGTAAAAAGTTGTAAAAAAATTAAGTTGGTTCTAAATAGAGTGTGATATTCTGAACCAGGAAGAATTGGATTACATGCAAATGTTACAGAATATGATCCAAATACAAGCCATGAAATATTCAGAATAAAGATAGATATAAATTACTATAAGCAAAGAAGAATTGATGGCACATTTTATCTGTGAGAGTCAGGAAACAATAATAATAAGCACACTCCAAGAACATTATGTCAGATCAGATAACGAGGGCTTGTAAATATAGTATAGTCTTTGTTAATGAAGGCACTCATCCCTAAACAGGACAATTTGGGGCTTTGGCAGTAAAGAAAAGATGGAAGAATTAATAGAGCTTTGCAGGTTTTTACCAGTGCTTTTATAGCATGTTAATTCTATTTTACTCTCTTCTTTCCAGGGTTTAATTGCTTTAGGAAGAAATCTCAAGATCTGTGAATTAATTGAAATTTCCATGATGGTAAAAATCCCTTGGTGAACATGAGGCGAAGAGAAGAGTTCCAATCATGCGTATACAAAATTTGTTTAGGATCAAAAAGGCACCGTAAATTTTACTAGGCACAATGAAGATTTAAAAGAGATAATTTTTCCTTTTAGGAATTCAACACCATTTGTTAGTGATAGAAAAGTAAATAAGCAACTACAAAATAATATAATAAACTAGAGGCCTGATGCATGAATTCATGCACGGGTGGAGTCCTTGACCTGGCCAGTGATTGGGGCCGATCAGGGCCGGCTGGAGGGGTGTGGGGGGAGACTGTGGGAGGTTGGCTGTGGGAGCGCACTGACCACCAGGGGGCAGCTCCTGCATTGAGCGTCTTCCCCCCGGTGGTCAGTGCGCATCATAGCAACTGCTCGACCGGTGGTTCGGTCATTCGATCTCTTAGGCTCTCTCTCTCTCTCTATATATATATATATATATAGATGCTATGCTAAAGTACTGTAAGATTATTTATCTCTGTTGGAAGCTTTTCTAGGAAGGCTGTGTTATTGGTAGAAGTTGAGTTTTTGGTGTGCTGCAGGGAAAATAATTTCTGGAAGCCCCCATGGAAAGGTGGGGTTTCGTGGATAGCTTTATTGATGATTTAAAATGAAGGGGTCCCCCCCCCAAGGTTCCATCTCTGTTCATCATGCCATGGATGAAGTCCAATCTTGTCTTCAGCAGGCCACAATCAAGGCCATTGCCCGTAGCTTCTGCTCTATGCAGCTGCTTAAGGCCACATGGATATGAAGAGAGAATAGATGAGCACACAGGGCAAGGGCAGGTCACAAAGCAAGGGACCACAAAAGGGCAGGCTTCTTTGTACACCTGGGATTCTGTATTCTCAGGTTTGGGAGGAACAAGAAGCTTATTCAAAATAACTAATTAGCTTCCAAAATTTTTGCAGGCTTACATGGGGTCCACCCCGCTAGCCAGTGATCATTTTCCCAGATTAGACCTACAGGCAAACACCTTCCCTCTATCATCACAACTTCACTGTGCATGCACACATCCCCCTTTGCTCAATCCCTTCCCCAAGTGCTCTACAGGAAATGGATGGCGGTTCCTTGGGGAGTGTGAGGCTGTAGCTTCCTGGTGAAGCTGCCCAGATGACCATGTTTATCATGTCTGACCTCCCCTTTGCTCTCTTACTATTATTAATATTAATAACTAGCTACTTATGACAATAACAGCGGGACACCTTTTTATCTGAATGTGATATCTTTTATACTAGAAGCTAACCATGTTTCAAAAATGCATGATATACTGTGTTTCCCAGGAAGCACCGGAGCTACCACAGCCAAAATTTATGTTTCCAAAATTAAGTGAGGCTATTGAGGTATTTTCTAAGTAACTATATGAAACATAGGGTGCAGGGAGCAGATGTCCCCCTTGTGGGTTCTTGCCTCATGAAGTTTGAAGAATAAAATTCAAGATCTAAAAGGTATTGTTAGTAAAAGGGTGGGCATTTTTTGGAAGCAAATACAAACTCCCACATAGGGAGGGGCACCAAGCTCCTTTATTCTAAGGTTTATAAAGGCTGTAGTTCTTTGTCTCTTCATGCTCCCTTCTAATTGGACCCCTTCCCCATTTTATGACTCTGTGCTTTTCTAATTGGTCAGTCTTTTGCAGACTATCAGCTTCAAAGCCCAAAACCCACGTGGTGCACCCCTCTATCTCTCCCCTTTTTCTTGTAACATTTCCCTATCTCCTGTGAACATGTTTCCCTTTTTCCAGCATTTGTCAACATTTCTCTGTAAAAGTATGTTTTCTTCTTCCCGATACTCTGTGACTTTTCTTTATCCTCTGTGAATGAATGTCTTCCCCTCCCCTTATCCTGTGGCACCTTTCTATTCTCTGTGAATGTATGCCTTCTGGCAGCTCCAAGACCTCACTTATACATTCATCCACCATGGACCCTCCTTATTCCTAAGATTTCCTAAAGCTGCCTATTTTATCCCTAAAATTCCTTTCATTATTATTATTGAATTAGGTGATAAGAATTGCAGATTAACCATATGAACCAAATCAAGTGGTTAAAGAGAGAATGAAAACATGTGAAATTAGCTCATAGTTATTCTGAGGGTAAAATGAAGCAATTTATCTGAAAGCAATTTTAAATACAGTAAAATAAGTTTATATTAATTTCTACAATCTAACATTTTAAGGAGTTGAAGATGAATGCTAGTAAATAATTTACTATTTTAAAGTTAATTATTGTAACTCTGGTATTCAGACTATTATCTTTTTCTGAATTCTACTTATCGCTTACAGAGGAAATAAAGTATAGTAAATTGTTCATGTATACTCCCACTACCTACAAACATTCTGGCCAAAATGAAAATGGCTTCTAAGGAACTTGCAGGGACATAAGAAATGTCTTATGATCCACACCACCTTGATTATCTCTATTCTGAATATCTGAATTCAATAATTTAACAACACTGGACTATTGGCACTCTAATGTTAGTAAGTGGCTACATTACACCATTTTTACCAAATACATTCACAAATGGGTCATGTCATATTTCCATGTATACTCTGATTTGCTCCATATTCAGTTGGGTATTCTTTCATTGGCCCTTTCCATAAGCAGACCAAAAATAATATAATACCCCTGAGTTTAATGTATATCTCTGTTCAAATATATATCAAAATATATATCTCTGTTCTCTTGTGTTAAGTGGAAGGCCAATATTTTTCCAATTTTAATAATTTCAAGAAAAATAGAGAAAAACAGCAGAGAAAATGTGTAGCAGACATTAATGATGTACTAGCAAGTAATAGCATTTTACTCATGGTAGATGGAGATACCAATCTAAGATTACCAGTAGGAAGAAATGTGACCAAAAAAAAGTTTATTTCAAAATAAAATATCCGAATTTGAAATGCTTTCAATGACATATAAGGCTGGTAGTATAATTGTAGAATCCTTGGGTTTTTTTTTTTTTTTGTTTTGTTTTGTTTTGTTTATTTGGTGTTTTCTTTTTCCCTTAGGAGTTAGGAGATTCAGTAATTGAAGAAGCCAAGGTAAGCTTTAGGAATTTTGAAGAGTTGTTGACTTAGCAAAGAACCATTTATGTAAATGTAATGCATGCAAAGTTTTAAAGATAAGAGGTAGGCATTTTTATAGTCTTACTGAAAGAGATACTTGCTAGGTGAAATGAGAGTACCCTGAAACTAGATTCTATTTATTGACTCACAGTGGATATAAAGAATACAAATAAACTTCAATTGGAAATGAAGAAAATAAATAGAAACTGAAAGTTTTTCAATAGAAACTGAAAAATATATTCAGATATACGGGAAAATATTCTGACAGGAGTAGAAAGAGGGAAAAAAGAATAAAAAAGTAGATGTGTGATTCTAGGCCCTTTGCTGTCAGGGGAAAAAGTGGTAAAGTAGTCATACAGAACTGAAACTGTGTCACTCCTTCATCTTTGAATATTGCCACTGCTAGGTCTTCTTCAATCTATTTCCTATAAAGGACATCCTCCAATTCAACAAACTTCATCTCCATCTCAACAACTGAATTTTGGATGCAACCTAGACATTATTGAACAAATATTTCTCAAATCCACCCCTTCTTAATTCTATATAATAAAAGGGTAATATGCAAATCGACCAAATGGCGGAACGACTGGTCGCCATGACATGCAATGACCACCAGGGGGCAGACGCTCAAAACAGGAGCTGCCCCTCGGTGGTCAGTGTGCTCCCACAGGGGTAGAAGCCGGGCTCATGGCTGGTGAGCACAGTGGTGGTGGCAGGAGCCTCTCCCACCTCCGCGGCAGCACTAAGGACATCCCCTGAGGGCTCCCGGACTGGGAGAGGTTGCAGGCCGGATTGAGGGACCCCTGAGTGCATGAATTTCATGCACCGGGCCTCTAGTCTTAAAATATTATTTCACAGCAGTTTTTTATCTAGGCTTTTTTGGTATTCACCTACTAGAATTGTCATCTGCTCTTTTACCTCTGCAATCATTTGTTCATAATGCTTTCAGTTGCCTGTTGACAAAGAAAAGCTTACCTGATTATCCCATATGATTAAATAGAAAACTCTTAGCCTGAGAAAAGCTTACGATATTTTGGTGAAATCTGGAAACTAGATTTCTATTCTAGTTTTCCACACATTCAAATATTTATGCACACACTTGATGTTATCAAAAATGTTCTAATTAAAATCAAGTTGCCCATTTAATTGCTTATTGATTGCATATTTATTATTATTTATTGAGTTATTTATTTACTTACTTTTTCCAGTGCATTTTTGCCTTAATTAAAGATAAAGAATCTCTACCCTTTTAAGGTTAGCCAAATATTTTCTCTTCTATGAAACATAATTTTTTCTTCCTATATTTCTTATACTTCCAATGATATTTCCCTCATATTCCCCAAAGAATTTGCTCCTGACAGTTATGTAGTACTTATCTTATTACACTTTACTTAAAATGTTAATGTCTATCACATTCACTCCAATATCTACTACTTGAGCATATGGTCAATGTCTTCTGAATATTTTATTTTTCAGTAAATATTATATTTCTTTTTATTTAATCAAATATGTAACACCATCATATTCAGTTATTGATTTTTAAACTGAGAAGCATCATAAGTTCAATCATATTCTGTTCACAATCTATAGAGCAACTAAAGTTTCTTTTAAAGTGTAATGTTTTTATTTTCTGGAAAGTTGATGCCAGGGTAGAGGAATAACCAAATCCCTTGCAGGTTAGGATACAGATTGTGAATATACAATTTTTGTGCAAATGTATTTGTCCAAAATATTTAGATATTTAAACAGCTCCAGGGTATATTTATTCAGACGGAGCAATTATTTCTAAAATCCCACTCAGAGATGTATTTACAGATTCTGAGAAAATGCAGAAAAGTGTCAATGACAGCAGTGGTATTCACTGCCAGGTACATTTTGGAAATTCCTTACGCGGGGCTAAAGATTCTGAGTACAGGAAAAAATAAATGCTCTCCTATTTGCATCTTCTTAGAGTAAGTTCTCATGGGAGAAATAGTTCAAACATAGCCAGAGAAATTTAAAAATCACTCTGGATAAGTGATAAATGGATTCTTTTATACACATATATGGAAGTTATAAATCAATATTTTTACCAAATGTTTCAGAACCTTAAAAAAAGCAGTTCATTGTTTATCATGTATTGCAAATAAGTTATAAAAATTATGCTTATATTGAATTCACAGACCATTAATTTCTGTGCATATGTTATTTAGGTTCACTTTTAAATATCTTATACCTATTAGAAGTAAGTAAACTGCAGAAATTAAAATAATATCAATTATTTACCCAAATTTATATTGCTTCAATAACATTTTTGTTCTGACATACAGTGACTAATTGGTAAGTCCATATATGCATGTCATAGTGAGTTAAACTAAGAGTCATGGCATACTACTTTACCTTTACTATGCCTGCCCTAGTGAATCTACTCTCAAACAGTTGCTACTATGACAAAATCAAGGCCAAATCTCACAATGCTCTCAGTTCCTCTCAATAATAAAAGGCGCTCTCATCATCATCAATCACAAAATCATCGCCATGCAATTAATATACACGGCAACACTGACCAATCTTCAAGCTTCCAGTGCATGCAATGACCAGTTTCCAAGCTTCAAGTTGCATCCTCTTTGCCTTATCTAGCTCCAGCCCTTTTGGAAGGAAGGTAACTGGGCCAATCTTCTCTCCTCACCTGTCAAGGTTCCCTATTTCTCTTTCCCCAGTAAGAAGACTGCTTCTTGTGACTCTAAAGTTGCATGGAGATGGCAAAGCAGGAGAAGTAAGGTGCAACAAGGTCCTCCTTTCCTGGCATCAACGTGCTTAGGTTTTCTTACTTCGGGTCTTCGTAGTCGCCAAGGTGACAGGCGCACTTTGAGCTTGACATATAATAAGAGCAAGCTGCTTTTTTGGAGCTTGTGAGTTCTTTAGAGACACCCACTGGGGATATTTGACTAGACTTTCTTGACATGTGCGATTTATTTTCTTCCTGGTAATCACTTACATTTCTTCTCTCAGCACCGAGAACTTTGGCATTTTGGCCACTTTATTTTTCAAGGGTGATGGAGAATCCCCTCTCCCTGTACCCTCATGGGAATGACTTAAAATGCTTATAGTTTCTCATTCTCATTCTCTGTTATGTGATATGTGTATGGCAACAAAACTAAAACGAATCAAACATTGAGCAAACAAACTAGCAAACGAAACAGTGAGAATATAAAGAAGAAATCGAATAAAACTCATGTTTCCTTGCCTCTTTAGTCAGTGGAAATACAAGCCAGTTAGAGTCAACCATGCTGCATCATTCCAATGTGGGACCTTTGTTACAAAAGAAGGAAAAAAGTGCTGCTGGAGGTACTGACCGTACAGAACATCACGGCCTTGGCTGGGTAGCGCAGTTAGTCAGAGTGTCTTCCCCATTTGCCAAGGTTGCAGGTTCATCCCAGTCAGGGCACATGAAAGAATCAACCAATAAATGCATAAATAAATGTAACAACATACCTATGTTTCTCTCCCACACACACTAAATCAAGTTTAAAAAAGAGAGAGAAAACATCCTTTCTTCCACAGTCTTTCTGTCTACCTGTCATGATATGTTTTTTTTTTTTTTTTTAATTGCTACTTAATGTCAAACTCCCTGAGACACAGGGATACTCAGGGCTGCATGCAGATCCTCACAAGCTCATGGGAACCTGCCTCACAACTCATCAGGCTGCCCACTGGCTGCTGGGTTCCCTCTCATGTGAGCTGCTAGTCAGATGCCAGTGCCCTAGCTGGAGATGGGCCAATTACACTTAGCCAAGGCCAACAAGCAACCAACCAGGTTTTAAAATCTCCATGCCAAGCTGCTCTCAGTGCCTATTTCAGGAATCATTAAAGCTCACCCCTTCAGTTTCCAGCTGAATGTGCTGGCCGGCTAAAGAAGGATGTCATGCATGTCCACACCTTACCAGGATTTGTTTACTTCCAATATTTCAGCTTAAATCTTATATTTATTTTTTTTAATTTATTTTATTGTTGTGAGAGTATTACAGATGTCTCCCATCCCCATCTCTCACCCCATCCCAGGCCTTCACTTGTCTATTGTCTGTGTCCATGGGCTATGAACTCTTATTTTTAAAATAAAATCTCCAATGTCCTCTCATTCTGTTCACTGATTAATGATTAAGTGAATGATTTGAAGGGTTTTGCCCTGGTGTATGTTGATAATATGGCATAAAGTAAAGATAGAGATATCCTTTTTTGGAGAAGGAATACTAAAAACATTTAATTACTTTTAAAGTTTTCTATTATTCATAAGACCCTTAAAAGCCTAAAATTTCAAGCAATGTTTAAGAATGTATTTTTTATGTGTATTTGTTTAGGAAATCTTTCTTTAGGCGTCACCCTTTCTGGCTTGGGAAAGGCATAGTGGCAGCACATTTCATACCCTGAAATAGATTAGAACTGCTAGAGCATTAAGTAAGAAGATAATGAAACAAGTCCTATGTATAGGATGGGAACTATGACAAGAGTTCTTTATACAAAGGAAATTACCATAGAAAATTTCCCAAGATATGTTGTATCGGGGAACATAGATAAAACAAACAAAGTAGATTAATGAAAAATAATAATACATTTAATTTATTAATGATAGAGAAGTTGTAAAGAATGTCTTTCTTTGTCTTTTAGTGCCTGTATAAATACATGTTTGAAGATTAAATGAATATATTCAAGGTTTTGTAAAACTCCCTATAAGGTTGAGTAAATGTTTTTATTGAGCAAATATATGCTTAACACATATTAGGTGTTCAATAAATATATGCTGATTACCTAGGTCAAAGTTTTTCCCAGATAATAAGATATTGAATGAATTAATAAAATTAAATAATAGTTTAAGGTCGTATTTAGAGACTACTTAATGCAATATGTAATTTTTATTATGCATAATTGAACTCTAAAATATAAAACAAAAATCTACATATTTGTAGATGCCTGAAAAGACCTCATGAATCAAAAAACATACATTTTTAACCCTCACATAAGGAAAGCTTGAAAGGTTTAAACAACTATTTCTAGTTACTTCTTATTGCAGAGAATTTTCCCTATTGGAAGATTTTTTTCAAATTTTATACAAATTGGTCTAGTTTTTCCTCTATATCATCAGACAGAACAAACTATGAAAACTCTTCCTTTTTTGGGACATAAACGACAAGTTTCTAAATGTAGCTCACATAGCCTCAGAGATGCAATATGAAAACTCCCAGAAAAAAAAAAAAATGGCAACCACAGCAACTGTACAGGATAAACTGAAAGGGAGCACATGTCCTCGGAGATCAATGTTCTTCAAATTAAGCAGTATCTAAAAGGAATAGTGATAGCTACGGTATGACTACAGAAATATAATTTAGCAGGAGTCTGTCCTTAATGTATAAGTATAAAAATGACATGGCTATAATTAGATTAAAAATATTGATACAAGAAAAAGTTATTTTAATGCATATTACTTAAATGTGTTTACAGTTGTTTAAAACTGTATGAGAAAAATCATAGACATATACAATTTACATGCATAAATTCAATTTTAGATGATATATAATGTAAGATGATAAAGGAAGACACATTTACATAAGATTTGAACCAAATATAGAGAAAGAAGAGAAAATAATTCAAAATGATGAATATATCATATACTATTTGTACATGTGCATGCATACTTCTATAAAGACTCTAACAGGAAAAGAGTGGCACACTCAAAATTAGATAATGTGAGAGAGCTAATTATAATTTTTATATTTACGAAGGTGTAGTTTTAGAAGAACTGCAGTGATACTACAGTAACTCAGGCTGATAGTAGCATGCTATTACCATCCCTAGGCCCTAAGGAGAAGAAACGCGAGCAAATCCTCCCAGAAGCCAGATACCATAGCCCATCAGAAATATGTCACAAAAGTCAGGACAGAACATTGCATAGGGTCAGGAGTCTTGAGATTAATTTTAATTGGGTCAAGAATTGAAGTCAGAAGCCTAAAGCAATGTCATAAGAAGGCTGCCAAAAGTTGTGTTTTTTTTTTTAATATATATTTTATTTATTTCAGAGAGGAAGGGAAAGAGAGAGAGAGATAGAAACATCAATGATGAGAGGGAATCATCGACTGGCTGCCTTTTGCACACCCCACACTGGGGATCAAGCCCATATCTGGGTATATGCCCCAACTAGGAATTGAACTGTGACCTCCTGGTTCATAGGTCAATGCTCAAGCACTGAGTTATGCAGGCTGGGCTGGGGCCAAAAGTTTTGATTATTCAATTAGGGAAGATTCTTGCAGCAGAATCACACTGTCAAAGGGAATATATATGTTTAAAGGCTTCTGGTGCTTGCTTTCCAGCTGAAAGTTTTATATCGTGCCTAGCAGTATATAAGACTCATTCTTCCACTGCAGCTTTTCCGCACTAAATATCGGTTGGTTTGTTTTTTCAAGTTTGCATATATGGAAAAAAACAATATGTTACAATGTAAATATGCATATGTCTTTTAATGCTTAAACATTTGAACATATTTTTATCATCTATTTGTGTTTCTTCCTTTAAGTTCTTTAATTACTATATTAGTGTTTTCATTTTAATCATCACCCCTTATATAATGACAATTATATATTAAGCCTATGCTAGTCATTTTATTACCTGTATATTTTTACAAATATTCTATACTGTGACACTTTACAAATTTTGCCACTAATAGAAAAGTTTTTGTCATTAGCCAAAATGTATAAAACATATATTAATATTCTTTAGAACCTCAATGATTAGCTGTGGCCTCTAGCAGTTCAGCAGTCACATATAATTCATATTCACTTGAACTCTGAATATTTTGTATGTTCTGGATCCATAGTTACCAGGGCCACTTCAGGAGATTGTGCCAGGCCCACTTAATTTCACTGCACATGGATCTACCTACTTTTTTCTTTGAAAAGCCTGAGGAAGTCAGGGTCAGGCCAATTAAAAAAATAATTTCATCATGGAACTAAGAAGAGGTTAGAAAGTTTGTTTGGTTTGTGGGGGACAAAATAGATTGTTTCTTCCTTTAATGAACACAAGTAATGGCGAGTACTTTAATGAATCCATATCCTACCAGGAAAAGCCAAGAAAGTTGCCTTCAGGAGGTCAATTATTTTTTATGTCTTTTTAGTGTTCATTTTACGGCTTTGTATGGCCGGATTAATTAGCACAAGGACTATGTAGGGAAATGGCATAAAAAAACTCTGTTTTATCTAATGTAAGTAAGCATGACATAAAATAATTAGGATAGTCATTTATTGAATGTTTTTGAATGTTATTGTTTCTATTTTGAAAGAAAATATAGCAGCAAAGTACAAGGTATCATTAACACACATTCCTGAACCTTTGTATGTCACATTTATTTTTCAAAGTTCAGAATTAAGTATATTTTGTCCTTCTGCTTCTTTCTGTGTTTCTATGAGGATCTAGTGCCCCCTTTATCTTGCATATGGATAAGATATTTAAAAGCTCCCAATTCTAGGTATGATTAGTATATATTTCTTAGATTCTAATCTAATCATTCCTAGAATTGGGAGCTTTTAAATATCTAATCCATATGTAAGATAAAGGGAGCACTAGATCCTCATATATAATATTGCTGTTACCATAGAAGAGTATATATATAGAGTATATATATATATATATATATATATATATATATACTCTTCTATGCTAACAGCAATATTCCAAAATCCATCAGGCCTATCTACACTAATAAAAGAGTAAGATGCAAATTGACCATACCTTCGCAACACCCACCAGCCAATCAGGAGTGAGTATGCAAATTAACCCAAATCAAAATGGTGGGTTAATATGCATATTAGGGTGCCAAGCGGTTGGAGGCAATGACGCAGGCATTCCGCACAGCCCCAGATGCTCCAGGCCTCTGGGCAGCGTGGGAAGGCGGAAAGGCAGCTCCAGGCCAGAGTGAAGGCACATTCTTGCACGAATCTTCTTGCATTGGGCCTCTAGTTTATATAATAAAGAGCCAGGGTTGTAACATCCACAACTACCAAAGGCTTGACCTAACGCCAGGCTAGGGAGCTGAGGGAGCGGGAGCTGATCAATCAGTGGCAGCGGTGACTGAAGAGTAGTGACTGGCAAGTGGCTGAAAGGCAGACCTCTTGGTCCCTCCTCCCGGCCCTCAGACTCCAATCAATCGGTGGCGGAGGCGGGGCAGAACTGGGGACTGGCTCCCTTAGTAGGCCTCCAGGTTCAATCTCAAGAGGACAGGCCAGGCACCCACGGACCAGCGCTGCCGGCCTCCTGGAACTTGGCCTCGGGCACTGCGGCTGCTTCCCCTCCCTAGATGCTCCACAAGGTCACTTGAGTCCGCCCGGCTCCAGGGGAAGTGTGATCACTGCACGTGGAAGAAATGTAGTAAAACAATAAAAACCGATGACCAAGGGCCCGCCTCCACGAGCTCACAGGAACCTCTGAGCACTGGGCACCCCAACTATTTTAGGGGCTTCAGGTGAGCGGGGGACGAAGAGGGGTCAGGAAAACTCCCTGGAGTCTGGCAGTAAGTCTGATCCAGATCCATCCGTCCTGCCGTCTGCCAACAGCCCTGAGAGTGAGAGAACAAAGGGAGGGGGCGATTCTGCAAACCCCAGAGGAAATCCGGGGTCCCAGGTACTCTGCCCCACCCGCTGACATGGCAGCCAACCAGCCTGATCTGCACCTCCCCCATAGCCCCCCCACCACCTGGTCGCAGACACAGGGAGCACCCCTTCTGAGGGGAGATGCCCACCAGGTACACAGAAGGTACACAGAAGGTACACAGAAGGCGCTCAGCGAGGAGTCCCCACAGGTTGTGTTTGCACCTTCATGCTGTCCCCCCCCCCCCCCCTCAATGCCGAAGGAAGCCTGATTCAGGAGCACCCCGTGCTGACCACCCACACGGAAAACAGCGTGTGATAGACATCATGTCCCCCAGAGGCCTGAATCCGCCTCAAAAGGAAGACACTACAGACCCTACAGACCCGGAGCGGGAAGAGGGGCTGAGACAGAAGGTCGGGGAAGAGCAGGGCTGCCCCACCCTGCCCCTCCATGTGTGAAGCGCCTGCATCGCCGGCCCTGGACAGAGGCCTGTGAAGGAGTGAAGAACTGCGGCTGTGCCTGTGGCTGCTCGGCCTCCTCCCTCGTGAATAAGCAGGAAACACATTTAGGGGCCAGAATCTAAAACCCTCTTTATCGGTAATAGAGCAAATCCTGCAAGACCCACACGTGTTTCCAAACAGGACTCTGTGGCTGCATGGGACCCAGATGGAAGGCCTGCTCTCTGCCCAGGAGGCTGCAAAGGCTGCTCCTCTCTCGAACTAACGCAACCTGGAGAGGTTTAAAGGGAAAAGGAGATAAAAATAAAACAAAATAGCAGCAAGCTCTGAAGCCTCTGCAGATGCCATCAAATCCTCTGCACGGTGACGTCAGAGCCGTCTCCCCGCTCCTGGGGCTCAGACGGTCAAGCCGCTGACACCTGCCAGGTCGCCTGGCACCGGATTAATTAATATTAAGTGAACATAGGGTCAATTAATATCTCTTTGAGAGGAGTTGAGAATATAAAGTACAGTGTAGAGCAATTACTTATATTATTTCACATAAAACTCTTTTCAACTAAGATATTTTCCTTTATTTAAAATGTATCTTATTGTTGAAAGTATTACAGCTGTCTCTTTGTTTTAGTTTTTTTTTTTCCCCCATTGATCCCCTCCACCCTGCACCTGCCCCTTCCAGGCCTTCGCCAGACTATTGTCTGTGTCCATGGGCTATCCCTATCTAATACATAAAAAAGATTTAGAAAAAATAAAATAAAATATATGCCAGGTAAATATTGAACAGAAGAGCAGAAGTTGCTGTATGAATACTGGATACAGGCCTGAAGCCAAAACACAACTCATGAGATAAAGTTAGTCATTGTAACATACAAAAGGTTCCTTTCACTAAAGAGATAAGATGGTTCCCAATGCTTATACACAATAGAACAGTGTGGGGGTTCAGAATGAGCCTCATCAGCATGTGTCTCAGTGGTATGCAGATTTTTGAGCTAAGGGCAATTTTAGTTTCAGGCTCAAGTGAAAATTCTGCCCCTCCCTTTAACTACCTAAAAAAAATTGAATTAGAGGCCTTGCCCATAATAACACATTATCCTATAGTCCAGTGATGGTGAACCTATGACACGCGTGTCAGCACTGACACGCGTAGCCATTTCTGATGACACGCGGCCGCTGAGGATGAAACATTTGCTGCTCCTGAGGATGAAACATTTGCGAAATAATGTTTTTTCCTCAAAGTGACACACTACCCGAGTTATGCTCAGTTTTTTGGCGAAGTTTGACACACCAAGCTCAAAAGGTTGCCCATCACTGTCCTATACAATAAAAGGCTAATATGCAAATTGACTGAAGAGTAGAATGATCGGTCGCTATGACATGCACTGACTACCAGGGGACAGATGCTCAATGCAGGAGCTGTCCCCTGGTGGTCAGTGTGCTCCCACAGAGGAAGCGCCGCTCAGCCAGAAGCCAGGCTCATGGCTGGCTATTGCAGCCGCGGTGGTGGGAGCCTCTCCCACCTCCGCTGCAGCGCTAAGTATGTCCCATTGATGGCTTAGGCCCGCTCCCCTAAGCCATCAGTTGGACATCCCCTGAGGGCTCCCAGATTGCAAGATGGTGCAGTCCACGCTGAGGGACCCCGCCTCCAAGGGCATGAATTTTGTGCACTGGGCCTCTAGTGTGATATGACAGAATCACAAGAATTACTTTAGATTGTAAAGTTAAGGTCATCTAGTGCATCCCACTCCTTTACAAGTTAAATATTTTGCTTGTCTATTGAATAAATCCTGTGAACTACTTGCTCCACTTTATAAGAAAATAGTAATTAACATTCAGTGACCACTTTCTGCAGCAGAGGATGCTCGTATTTGTAAGCATTAAAGGCAGGTATTTCTGGGTGAAGCAGAAAGGGGGTTTATTAAGAGGATAGTGGGCATTTCACAGAATCATCAGAAAAGCTGGGAACTAGGTCAGATGCTAAGCAGTAAGAAAAGTGCCCCAAACCTTATTTTAATGACCAGTACAAACATATTGCCTAACACCAGACTTTCCCATGAAAATACCCCAAAATTATTTTGGTAATGGATCTGACCTTTGTTCCAGTTCCTTCTATTAACTAACAAAACAGCACTTCTTGTTTCTGACCTTTATCTGTTCATGCTGCTGAGCCCACGTTGGCATGATGTCTCTGATTGCAGGAGCCTGGGTCACATGCTTGTGTCCTGTTTGACACAGAGACTTGAGAAGTAAACAAATAACACTGTCAACCCCTGTGTTAGAGGAGGCATTTGCTGCCAGTTAACAATCATAACAGAGAAAATGCCCAAAACAGAAAATGTAGGCTTAGTTGTTCAGGAAGCAAAAAATCAAACATCTATTAGATGTCCATGTGCCAGGTACTGTACTCAGAGCTTTGTGACTGTTTTGAAACTGGAAAAAAAAAAGGAGGAAGAGAGAAGCTAAATAATTTGTCAGATTACAAGGTTAATAAATAACACCATCAATATTCAAACCAAGATTTCCTAAAACAGGTTGTAAAATCTCTCTATAGCAATGTTTTAAAAAACAAAGACATCATTAAGTGGCATGGAATTTTTCTTAGTGGCAATATTCATTTGACAAAATTACTCAGATTTTATTGATCTTCCAATCATTTCTACATTCATTTTGATCATTTGAATATGTACACAGCGATTTTGAGGGCAATATTCATTTAATTCAAAGTGATTAAGTTCATGTTAAGATGGAATTTTTGCTTTTCTCTCAATGAGTCACATCAATAGACATGATTTCTTAAAAAATGATATATTTATTTTACTATAAGTACAAAAGCTTTATACTTGTAAAACCATGTTCTTATATTAGAAATGCTCTAAGTTAAACATGTTAAATAATTATTTTACTATTACTGTTCTCCTCTAAAAGGAAGTTCATCAAATATTCATACATATTGGCCCCTCTCCTATAATTATAATACAATCATAAAATACCTCAGAAACTATCAGAACAATATTATTATGAACCATTTTTATTTTAATAATAATATATTAGATCTGAAAATATAAAATAAGGTTAAACGATGAAATATTAACTTTTGATAAAATGCAGTGATTCTAATGCTAAACACGTCATTGGTCTGTATTATATTGGAACCATTCTTTGTAACTACCTAATCCCCTCTCCCCTTAGTGTGAGGAGCATTACAAGCGAGTAGGCAGGAGATGAAAAGTGAAAATCTATGGTAAAGGTAATGATCTTTGAAAATTGTCTCTAATGAGTAATTTGTGGCTCAGTGGATTTCAAGAGATTATTGGTTTTGGAAATGGATTCTATCAACTAAGGAGATAATGAAAATCATTAGGGCTGAATAAAATAAAACAGCAAATTTATAAAGTGTACTAGCACTCTCCACGTCTCTAGTTTGCACACAAGTTGAAAGCCTTGTTTAAAAACACAATTATGAAAGTTGTTCTATATAGGCCAATATACTTCTGTGTCATCCAGTGTGTTTCCACATATAGCAAGAATTAGTATTACTTTGGATGCAATTATTAAATATATATATTTTCAAAATATTGCAATTAGGATGTTATTATATAATACAAAAAAAAGAAGTTGTCCCCATCTATTTGATAGCAAATAATTAATTATATATAGCTTGCATTACAATAATTTGTCCCAGGGCATTTTTGTGTCATATACTCAATGACGACATAGCTCCCAGTGTCTGGAAATTTTGCTTGATATTCTAGAGTAACAATTTTTTGTTATATATTGTATATTTCTTCATACACTCTTTTCTGTTTTGTTTCTTGTAATCTCACACCTTGAGCACAAGACAAACTCATTTAAAAATTATAACTAAAGGAATAATCTATATTCACACTTAAAGATAAATCAAAGAAGCTTAAATTGCATGAGAAATAAAATGGGGAGTCCAGAAAATTCTTGAAACAGGTAAAACTGTATTTGTATCAATGTATCAGATAATGAATGCATTATACTAAAATAAGTAATATTTTTAAAAGCTTAGAGTAGTCACCTTTAATAATTATGTGGGAAGAAGTTATTAATGAATTTCTTTATCACACTTTATATAGTAGTTTTGTGAATGTAAAATATATAAAAACATTATCTATTTGTTTAATGACAACAAATGAAACACCTGAATTATATATTTCACCTAATGTCAATAATTCTTTTCTCTACTCTTTCTCATTAATGAACACTGTTTTAAAATCCTTTCAAAAGAGTTCATTCATTTGTATTTTATAACGACAAATGATTATAAATGCTAACAGTATATGATATTGACTAATATACAGGCAAGCTGTGCATTTGGAATTGTGGGTAAAATGTATTCCTTGAGTTTTAATTATTTTAGTATCAAAATTGAGCTGCTAGTATATTAAAAAATAGTAAGAACTCACTAGAAGTAATTATGATATCACTTAAAATAGTACCTTATTTATCTAAAAGAACATATAAATGTATAGACATGAGCATAGTCTTAGTTGTACTCATCTATTTATATAGTAAAATAATTCAAAAAGAACATCATTAAATTATTTAGGATGTTCTTATGCAGTGGATTATAAAAAACGAAAGAAAAACAAACATAAGTTCTAGGACCAAAGAAATGTTCCATGTCTTATTTATACAAACCTATTCTCTATTTTTATTCATATTGACCTACTCTTATTTCATGTAGACCTATACCAGCAAAGAGGCATCTAATTGTATAGCTATTTCTTTATTATACAGATATAAGTAAAAAAAAAATGTTCATTCTTCAAAAAGCAAGAAGGGAATGAAAACATTCTTCTTGCTTAACAATGCAATGTAATGAAAAACAAACCATAAGGTTCTGGGACTTCCAAAAGCTCTGCTGCCATCAATTCTCCTCTAGAAGAAATATTTTAGCTAGTTATGAAGGAGTGGGAAAGGCTGCTTGGAGAAAGTGGTATCTGGAAGTTGAGTAAGAGTTCTCAAGACAAAGTTACAAGGAACAGATGTTGGGAAATGGGGATGAATCCCAGGTTCAAGAATGTTCTGTGCAAAGTCTTGGCCAGTAAATAAAGATGGAACTGTAACTAGTTCTCTAAAGTTGGGAGCAGAGAAGGGGCTCAGTGATTGATGAGAGGTGAGGCAGCAATGCAATCATAAACATTATTAAAGTCAAGTCAGAAGTGTGGACTTTATCCTGAAGGAAAGTTTATATATAACTTTGGTCAGTTGTGTTTTGAAAAATCAAGCAACAACATTCAGACTTTATCAGAGGATAACAAGTTACCGGCAGGAAGGCCGGTTAGGAAATTCTTTACAGTGAAATGGATGAGAATTAATGGTAGCTTGAACTACGTAACTAAGGAAGCATATCTTTTTGTTCCCAAGAAAGTTACCTACTTGTATCTATGTGTGTATTTTAAAAGTTTGGTTGAAATATAATTTTTTACATAGAACATATACTAGTATATTTTTCTTTAGGTATATTTATACAACACATTTTACAATATTTGAGTAGAATATGAACAATTGTGATGTGTACTGATAATACAGCACATACCTGATATTATTACCCCAGTACTATTAAACCTCTGAGAACCAGCATTCATTTAGCTTCACTTGGGAGATTTTTAAAAATTCAAATTCCTGAGACCTACCCAAACTACTGGCTCAGAATTCCTGGAGGTGAGACCAAGATCTTCACACTACTCTGATGATCACTAGGATTTAAATTATCTCACCAAGCGCATAATATAAATAACACACACACACACAACAAAACAGAATAAATCTTTAAAGAAGTAAATAATCCATGCCCTTATGTTCCAAACCAGTAATTAGAAAGTCACAGTAGCCCTAGCCGATTTGACTCAGTGGATAGAGCATCAGCCTGCGAACTAAGGAGTCCCTATTTCCTTTCCAGTCAAGGGCACGTGCCTGGGTTGTGGGCTTGATCCCCAGTGAGGGGCATGCAGGAGGAAGCAGATCAATTATTCTCATCATTGATATTTCTATATTTTTATCCCTCTCCTTTCCTCTCTGAAATCAATTAAAAATATTTTTAAAAAGTCACAGTAAATGTCAAACATTTCAGTTTTATGTAGATTGCATGCAACTTTATTGGTGTGCTTTTTGTTTCATTGTTTAAAAATATAGTATATTTAAAACTGCGTAATATTTCTGTTAACGCATCTAAAATATGAGAATCTATTTTGTGTGGCACATTGAGTCTCTTGTACACGGTGCCCTTATTAACTTACGGGATAAAAGAGTGAGAGGCAAAACCTCCACATATATGAATTTCATCATTTAACTTTCTAGAAGAAAATGTTCTAGAAGGAGTTTTAAAACTGCTTTAGGTAATAGTGTTAATATAAAAGAAATAAAGCTTTGCCTTTTAATTATGGAATTCTTAAAAACTGAAAGTTTAATGGAACTTTTCCTGCATATTATTCTATTAATATAACTTTTGTCAGTGAGCTATACCACTGACAACTTTTGAAGATACAAAGTAGAGAAAAATAGTAAGGGTGACATATTCATCAAAATTTTACATTCACGGATATATATCCATTAACTCTCATTATTAACAGAATTTGCACATGCAAATTCCCATAAACCACTTCAAAACTGTTAAAGCCTTATAAAGTCTGCTTGCCAAATGAAAGTTAATGGGGATAAAAGTAAAAAAGAACAAAAATCACAATAATATATTATTGTGATTGTCATATAAAAGAAAATAATGCTATTAAGTCATTAGAAACAAAAACCTAGTTATTGATAATGCTTGATACTGGTACTAGTTTCAAATGTATTATCAGGTTAAATGGTAAGGATACATCTTTATACAAATATGTAATCATCATTATAGTAATTGTACAACCTTACATTAAATATATGTTAAAAATGTTTACTTAACATTTTTACTAGTTAAGAAGAATCTTTTGCCAGAAAAATAAATAAATGTTGAACCATATAAAACATCCCATTAAAAATCAGAAATTTACTTACTGAATGATAGCTATTGAATAAATTATATAATTAAATTACATAATTATAAACTCTCATGCAACTCATAAGAAGGGAAATATCTCAATGTGAAAAACTTCTATGAAGAACCTATAGCTAATATTGTACTTAATAGTGACATACTAAGTGTTTCCTTGTAAGATTTGAGAAAGGGGATATTCAATATCTCCTTTTCTTTTCAATGTTTTACAGGATGACCTAAAAATTGCAATAAAGCAAGGCAAATAGATAGAAAGCATTAAGACAAAGTTAAAAATTAAGTATTGCAAAGTGAGACAGGCAGAGATGAACAGAGTAACAAAAAATATTTTACGAAATAAAATTAAAATCCTATATAATAAAGAGGTAATATGCTAATTGACCCTCACACCCTCGCACAAGATGGCCACCCCCATGTGGTCAAAGATGGCTGCCACAAGATGGCTGGAAGGGGAGGGCAGTTGCGGGGGACCAGGCCTGAAGGGGAGGGCAGTTGTGGGGGACCAGGCCTGCAGGGGAGTGCAGTTGGGGGGATCAGGTCTGCAGGGGAGGGCAGTTGGGGGTTACTGGGATGGCAGAGGAGCAGTGAGGCATAGATTAGGCTGGCAGGGGAGTGGTTAGGGGGTGATCAGGCTGGCAAGCAGGCGAGCATTTGGGAGCCAGCAGTCCAGGATTGTGAGCGGGATGTCCAACTGCCACAGGGATTGGGCTTAAACTGCCAGTCAGACATCCCCTGAGGGGTCCCAGATTGGAGAGGGTGCAAGTTGGGCTGAGGGACAACCCCCCCCTCCAGTGCACGAATTTCATGCACCAGGCCTTTAGTATTGAAATAAACAAATTTAACTATAAAAATTATATTTCACAAATTTCTAAAAATATTATAAAAGGCTTAAATGATTTAACATATTCATTAAATAATTTATGGAATGCCCACACAATAAAGTCCCATGTATACAGTCTTAAATTTAATTGGCCATGAAAATTTTTTTTGGGGAAATGGTAAGAAAAAATCCTAGAGAAGTCTTTAATATAAATACCAAAAATCCAATAGGATTTTTAAGTAAATAGTATAAATCACTTTTAAGGATGCCCATTATTAAGAATCCTAGTCAAATGTGTTTGCATGTAAAAAAAATCATTATGAATATGTAATTATGTTGTAATTCAGAATGCAATGAGATATGCTTCTTTGGTATTGGCAATTTAAAAAATGTTCAATTTTCCTATGCCTTTCTAAGGGAAAATATTTGTAATTTCTTTCACTTTTATTTTTTATACAGGAGCTTTTTTTATTTCACATTCTCATCAATTTACTAGTGAGATGTCATGCCCTCCATGATTCTCTCCACTTCTTAAGAGAAAATAGCATTTACAAATATTACAATAACCAAGAAGCACTGAACATTTTTTAAGTGACCATAATAGTCCAGCCAGCATGGCTTGGTGGTTGAACACTGACCTATGAACCAGGAGGTCACGGTTCAATTCCTTGTCAGGGCACATGCCCGGGTTGTGGATATCATCCCCAGTGTGGGGAGTACAAGAGGCAGCCAATCAATGATTCTGTCTCATCATTGATGTTTCTCTTTTCTCCCTTCCTTTCTGAAATCAATAAAAATATATTTTTAAAAAATGAACGTAATATCCTAATTATTTCAGAAAAACAAACCACAACATTATAGTAGCTCTCCAATCAGATAATTAAATAATTGGTAGTATTCCCAGAAAGTATTCACATATTACTTTTTGTTAAAATATTCTCATTTGTATACCTTCTATGTGACATTTTTATTATCTGCAAAACTTAAGTAAAGATTTGAATTTATTCATATTCACAAAAATTTAGAATCATTCCCTGTGTAATCTTAAATATCAGTAATTTATGTTTTAGGATTTTATAGTATATACAAACTTTTACCTTTTTATCATAATTCTTTCCTATTCTCATCTCTGCCACTGTAATATGGAATTAGGTAAAGAACTTCCCTTCCTGAGCCTTCCAAAAGAAGTAGAACTTGCCACATAATGATATAAAGCATTTGTTTAATAAAAGTAAAATCTTACATTTTGAGGCTTTTTAATGCTTGCCTTTTTAACATACATTTCCCATTAGACAGAGACATTGTGCATACTTGCTTTTATTTTGGAAAACAGATGGAAGCCTCACAGTTTTGGCCATTCAGTAAATACTTTATGTCAACATGGCATAAAGTGGCTATTTTTATAACCCAAATTAGTTCAAATTAATATTGTATTAATATGTAGGTATTCACATTTTCACTTGATAAAGATATCTGTTCTCACCTTTTCCTCCTTGTGATCATAGCACTTTGCTACAAAAGATCCAAAGGCGCTCTGTGTGCAGTGACATTGACAGCTTCATAATGAAGATATGCTAATAGTAAAACGGCAAGGCTTTCAGGGGTGTATATATTATGAAAAGGTTAATTAGCAGTGCCACCCAAGAGCACTGTCAAGCTGACTTGGAAATTTTATTGGTGAAAAACTTTTGATTTTCTTTCCTGGGCAATATGTTGACTGATGATACTTATTAACTTCACAAAAGAAAGTACACATCTGTGCCTTTTTGTTAATTGAAATGATTTTTAAGCTGTGGGAATATGAGCTACCTTATTCTAACTTATATTGCTTGTTAGATATACAAGTAGTCACAGAACTGTTTCTTTCCCTATTAGGTTGTACTTCTTGCCTCTTCTTGAATATAGGCTGGATTATAATTATTAATAAAAACAATGATACGACAATAATAGTATGGGATGAGTTATTTTTGTTTATAACAGAACAGAAACAGACTCAGGCTAGTTTAAACAGAAGTTTAATGTAGTGGATGTGTGCAGGTTGGAATCATTATATTGATTGCAGGATGGAGAATCTAGGTTAAGAAAATGTGCAAAAATGAGATTCAGAGCACTTAGCAGCAGAAACATCTGGACAGAAATTTACTAGACTCTCTGTTACCACACTAAACATTGTCCCACTGCCAGCATAAGAAAATTTAAACTTCCCTTCGTTTGCATTAAAATCTCTAGATTCACAATTCCATATGTGAGAATCTGTTAGACTGAGCTTCACCACTATCAACTTTTTTTTTTTTTTTTTTTTTTTTTTTTTAAATTTCTTTATTGATTAAGGTGTCACATATTTGTCCTCATCCCCCCATTCCCATCCCACCCCTCTCCCCACGCATGCCCCAATCCCCTGTTGAACTTAACCGTTGGATAGGCTTATATGCATGCATACAGGTCCTTTGGTTGAACTCTCCCCCTCCCCCCACCCTCCCCCTACCCTCCCCTATCCTCCCTCTGAGGCCCGATAGTCCGATCGATGCCTCCTTGCTTCTGGTTCTGTTCTTGTTCCTCAGTCTATGTTGTTCATCATTTCCCCTAGATGAGCGAGATCATATGTCACTAGATATATACTAATAAGAACTGAATGTGAGACGAGCAATAATAGTTATGCTGACAGGCAAATGAATCAATCTGTAGCGAGCTTCCCCCTGGACCAACAGTTCTTTTGAGACCCAATTTCAATGTCCAGTAGTTCCTTATGTGTACATGTCAGCACTGACCCCTCAGCTCTGGATGGTGGACAAATGGTGGTAATGGAGGTCCGACTCCCTCTGGTTTGGTCTCGGCCGAACCCAGGGGCACGGCGTCACCCAGACTAAGGGGCACGTGGCCTCACCCTTACCCAAGGGGCGCGTGGTCACACCCGGGCCTGGGACCCAGCCTCACCCGGATGGATCCAGGGGCGCACGGCCTCACCCGGACCCAGGATCTGGCTTCACCCGTACCCAGGGACGCTTGGCCTCTCCCAGACCCAGGGGCACGTGGCCTCACCCGGGCCTAGGTGCACGAGGCCTCATCCGGATCCAGGGACACATGGTCGCACCCGGACCCAGGGACGCTTGGCCTCTCCCAGACCCAGGGCCACTTGGGCTCACCCGGGCCTAGGTGTACGAGGCCTCACCCGGATCCAGGGACACATGGTCTCACCCGGACCCAGGGACGCTTGGCCTCTCCCAGACCCAGGGCCACTTGGGCTTACCCGGGCCTAGGTGCACGAGGCCTCATCCGGATCCAGGGACACATGGTCGCACCCGGACCCAGGGACGCTTGGCCTCTCCCAGACTCAGGGCCACTTGGGCTCACCCGGGCCTAGGTGCACGCGGCCTCACCCGGATCCAGGGACACATGGTCTCACCCGGACCCAGGGATGCTTGGCCTCTCCCAGACCCAGGGCCACTTGGGCTCACCTGGGCCTAGGTGCACGAGGCCTCACCCGGATCCAGGGACACATGGTCTCACCCGGACCGAGGGACGCTTGGCTTCTCCCAGACCCAGGGCCACTTGGGCTCACCCGGGCCTAGGTGCACGAGGCCTCATCCGGATCCAGGGACACATGGTCGCACCCGGACCCAGGGACGCTTGGCCTCTCCCAGACCCAGGGCCACTTGGGCTCACCCGGGCCTAGGTGCACGCGGCCTCACCCGGATCCAGGGACACATGGTCTCACCCGGACCCAGGGACGCTTGGCCTCTCCCAGACCCAGGGCCACTTGGGCTCACCCGGGCCTAGGTGCACGAGGCCTCACCCGGATCCAGGGACACATGGTCGCACCCGGACCCAGGGACGCTTGGCCTCTCCCAGACCCAGGGCCACTTGGGCTCACCCGGGCCTAGGTGCACGAGGCCTCATCCGGATCCAGGGACACATGGTCGCACCCGGACCCAGGGACGCTTGGCCTCTCCCAGACCCAGGGCCACTTGGGCTCACCCGGGCCTAGGTGCACGAGGCCTCATCCGGATCCAGGGACACATGGTCGCACCCGGACCCAGGGACGCTTGGCCTCTCCCAGACCCAGGGCCACTTGGGCTCACCCGGGCCTAGGTGCACGAGGCCTCACCCAGATCCAGGGACACATGGTCTCACCCGGACCCAGGGACGCTTGGCCTCTCCCAGACCCAGGGGCACGTGGCCTCACCCGGGCCTAGGTGCACGAGGCCTCACCCGGATCCAGGGACACATGGTCTCACCCGGACCGAGGGACGCTTGGCCTCTCCCAGACCCAGGGCCACTTGGGCTCACCCGGGCCTAGGTGCACGAGGCCTCATCCGGATCCAGGGACACATGGTCGCACCCGGACCCAGGGACGCTTGGCCTCTCCCAGACCCAGGGCCACTTGGGCTCACCCGGGCCTAGGTGCACGCGGCCTCACCCGGATCCAGGGACACATGGTCTCACCCGGACCCAGGGACGCTTGGCCTCTCCCAGACCCAGGGCCACTTGGGCTCACCCGGGCCTAGGTGCACGAGGCCTCACCCGGATCCAGGGACACATGGTCGCACCCGGACCCAGGGACGCTTGGCCTCTCCCAGACCCAGGGCCACTTGGGCTCACCCGGGCCTAGGTGCACGAGGCCTCATCCGGATCCAGGGACACATGGTCGCACCCGGACCCAGGGACGCTTGGCCTCTCCCAGACCCAGGGCCACTTGGGCTCACCCGGGTCTAGGTGCACGCGGCCTCACCCGGATCCAGGGACACATGGTCTCACCCGGACCCAGGGACGCTTGGCCTCTCCCAGACCCAGGGCCACTTGGGCTCACCCGGGCCTAGGTGCACGAGGCCTCACCCGGATCCAGGGACACATGGTCGCACCCGGACCCAGGGACGCTTGGCCTCTCCCAGACCCAGGGCCACTTGGGCTCACCCGGGCCTAGGTGCACGAGGCCTCATCCGGATCCAGGGACACAAGGTCGCACCCGGACCCAGGGACGCTTGGCCTCTCCCAGACCCAGGGCCACTTGGGCTCACCCGGGCCTAGGTGCACGCGGCCTCACCCGGATCCAGGGACACATGGTCTCACCCGGACCCAGGGATGCTTGGCCTCTCCCAGACCCAGGGCCACTTGGGCTCACCCGGGCCTAGGTGTACGAGGCCTCACCCGGATCCAGGGACACATGGTCTCACCCGGACCGAGGGACGCTTGGCCTCTCCCAGACCCAGGGCCACTTGGGCTCACCCGGGCCTAGGTGCACGCGGCCTCACCCGGATCCAGGGACACATGGTCTCACCCGGACCCAGGGACGCTTGGCCTCTCAGACCCCGGGGCACGTGACCTCACCCATGCCTAGGTGCACGAGGTCCCACCCGGATCCAGGGACACACGGTCTCACCCGGACCCAGGGACGCCTGGCCTCCCCCAGACCCAGGGGCACGTGGCCTCACCCGGGCCTAGGCGCACGAGGCCTCACCCGGATCCAGGGACACACGGTCTCACCCGGACCCAGGGACACCTGGCCTCCCCCAGACCCAGGGGCACGTGGCCTCACCCGGGCCTAGGCGCACGAGGCCTCACCCGGATCCAGGGACACACAGTCTCACCCGGACCCAGGGACGCCTGGCCTCCCCCAGACCCAGGGGCACGCGGCCCCACCCGGACCTAGGTGCACGAGGCCCCACCCGGATCCAGGGACACATGGTCTCGCCCGGACCTAGGGGTGCGTGGCCTCTCTCAGACCCAGGGGCACGTGGCCTCACCTGGACCTAGGTGCACGAAGCCACCCGGACCCAGGGGCGCGTTACCTCTCTCAGACCCCTGGTCGCGTGGTCTCACCCGGATCCAGGGGCTCACGGCCTCACCCGTACTCGGGACCCAGCCTTACCCGGATCCAGGGGCCCACGGCCTCACCCGGACCCAGGGTTCAGATTCGCCCGGACCCAGGGGCACATGGCCTCACCCGAACCCGGAATCCAGCTTCACCTGGACCCAGGGGCGTGAGGCCTCACCTAGACCCAGAGGCGTGTGACCACATCTGAGCCCAGAGGCTCGCAGGCTCGCCTGGACTCGGGTCTCAGCGGGGTTTCGTCTTCTTGATCCCAATTCCTGTTGGTCAATTCCCTCTCAGCAATTCCTTCGGTCATTTTCTCAGAGCTCCAGGGCGGCTGCCGCAGAACTCGTTGGGCGGCGGGCTCGGCAAGGCTCCGGTGTGCCCGGTACCCGGCGGTGGGCTGGTCCGGTGTCGCTGCGTCGGCCCTTGGGTCTGCAACGGTGGCCAGTCGCTGAGCGTGCGCACCTGGCCACTTCGGGGCATTGAGATTCTTGAAGGACTTGGAGGTCAGCAAGCACGGAGTCTCCCACCCCATGTCTCCCAGGGGCTCGTCTGTCCGTGCTCGGCAGCAAGTGGAGCCGTCCCCTCAGCCGGAGACCGCCGGGGGAACTGCGCCGAGCACGTTCCTGGCCACCATTGTGTCGCCTGAGCCATAGTTCTTAAAGTGTGGACTTTGGGTCACCGGCATCAGCATCATCCTGCGTACCCCTCTCTTTTATTCTAGTTGTAGAGCATCTGCTCAGCCAGCCCCCCGGTCTTTCTGGCTGGTGTCTGCTCTGCTCTCCCGTCGTAGTCTCAATATTGTTGTGGTAGGCAACGATCAGGCTGCCGCCCTATGTCTCCATCTTGGTCCTCCTTTGTACAGTTAAGTCTTGATTGTTGTTGGTGTCACTGGGAGGAATTGTCCTCCAGGCCAATTGGCCGTGAGGACCCTCTTTGTCCATATAGGAAGAGTTGCTGTGCAGGAGACATGTTTGTGGGCCAGGTCTTGATGCAGCAATGCCTTGGCGCTCACTGAGTCTGCCTCTAGAATGCCTCCCTTATGCAAGTGATTGAAATCTGGTGTCATCTCCCACCAACCACTAGATGCCCTCGTTTCTGGGTCTCCAATGCAGTGTGGGTCAGCCACTACCTGAGGCACTCAGCAGGAAAAAGCTTCTGCTCAGCTTGGCTGGGGCGGAGCTACAGGGTGGAGCCTACAACCTTGGCTTCCTGTCAGCCCCGCCCTATGAGGCTCCTGTGTCTGTGTCCCTCTGTACTCCTTGCAAACACCTCTGAGAGAAACGCGCCCTGGAGTTTCGCCCACCGCCAAACAGTCCAGTCCCTCCCCTAATGAATCTGGACTCCCAGATTCTCGCCTGGAACTGGGCTTCAGTGTAGTTGGAACTGGGTCTCAGCGCAGTCCCGCGTCCCCGTCTCCCTCCCAGCAGGGCCACCCAGTGGCGCAGGCAAAAGTCCGTCCTCTGCGCACCTTCCAGTGCGCGCGTCTGGAGCCGCCGCTTCTCTGTGCCTCCGCCACCACAGCCCAAATTCATTCCCCCAGCGTGCGCCTGGCTTCCCAGGGATTCGCCCGGAACTGGGGTTCAGTGCAGTCGGAACTGGGGTTCAGCACGGTCCTGAGCTTATGTCTCCTTCCCGCTAGGGCAGTTCAGTGGCGCAGGCAACAGTCCGTCCTTTGCGCCCCTTCCCGTGCGCGCCTCTGGAGCTCTGCCTTCCCCCGCTCCTCTGTGCCTGCGCCCCACAGCCCAGATTCATTCCCCCAGCCTGCGCCTGGCTTCCCAGGGTTTCGCCCGGAACTGGCGCTCAGTGCAGTCAGAGCCGGTGCTTAGCGCACTCCGGAGCCTTTATCTCCTTCCTGCCAGTGAACGCCGGCCAGGCCGTCAGCCGCCCCTTCCTCTCCGGCTCCATCCTCCCCGCAGGCGCGCGTGCTCGTGTCTCCGCCAGTTTCTCCATACCTCAGGCTTTTACGGCTTCCCCGACTGTCCCCGTGGCCTTCTCCTTCCCCCCATCTGTGGGCATTTCAGTCCGCCAGCTCTCCTGTGGTTCTGGACGATGTCCGTTCTGACCTCTAGTTGTGCCTTTGAAATTGTTGTGCCCGGCTGCAGGTTAGGTGTTTCACCTATGCCGCCATCTTGGTTTCTCTCTCACCACTATCAACTTTTGATTCAGGAACCAAGCTATTGCCTCAAAAATGTGGGACTGGTCCCACTGAGGAAGGGGCTATTTGAAGCTGAACAGTAAAAATGACAAGTGGTCATCACTTTGGCTTTTCAAAATCTAAGATTTCTCTTCTGTTCATTTTTATGCTGTTAAGTAAAATCATAATGCACCTTTACTTTAAGAGATACCCACTCTCTTACCTAATGTGAGAGAACACCCAAATATTGTCAGTTAGTATATAGTTCACATTTAGGTTAATTATTTTTGATGTCTTCACAGGGTCATTTTACCAAACATTCAAAGAAGAACTAAAAACCTATCCTCCTCAGACTATTCCAAAAATTTCAAGAAGGCACACTTCCAAGCTCTTTCTATGAAGCCAGCATTACCCTAATTCCAAAACCAGAAAAAGACACTACAGAGAAAGAGAATTACAGGCCATTATCCTTGATGAACATAGATGCTAAAATCCTCAACAAATTTCTAGCAATTCTGATCCAGCATTATGTTAGAAAAATCATACACCATGACCAAGTAGGATTTATTACACATTCTTTTTTAAAAACTATATATTTTTATTGATTTCAGAAAGGAAGGGAGAGGGAGAGAGAGAAACATCAATGATGAGAGAGAATCATTGATCAACTACTGTTTGCATGCCCCCTACTGGGAATTGAGCCCCAAACCTGGGCATGTGCCCTGACCAGGAATCAAACCGTGACCTCCTGGCTCATAGGTCCATGCTCCACCACTGACCCACACCAGGCAGGCGGAAACAAGATATATATATTTATCTTTAAGATTCAGCATATGATCACATGACTAATGTTATTAGAAACAATTCTTGAGAAAACTATGGGACTTCTTAGGTTAGTAAAATTGCTAGCAACTAAATTTAGATTTTACCTATAAGGCTTAGAACTGAAACTAATAAAAGTTTAAAATGATCATTTTAGATTTGATAGTTGGGCAGTATGTGAGTACACTGGACAACTAAAATGTATCCCAAATGTAAGAAAGTTAAAATCATAAACAATCTCTGTTTTAACAGTGCAATTTTGAAATTCTATTCCCAGATGGCCGCAGGGAAATATGCTAAATACCTACAAAATGATGGCAAATGTCACAATCTCTAATATAAAAAAAATGGACAAATCTTCTTAAATTTCACCAAGACTAAAACAAGCGTTAGTCAATATATCTTGATGTATGCCTAATATGTTTTTTAAAACCTGAAAAAGAAACTAGAAAATAAAGAATCAGGATAACTTGCCAGCTCAGAGATATTTACACCACAGACCTCAAAAGGCAGGGCCAATAAGGGTAACAAAAATGTAAAAATAACAAGTTATTGAAAATTGTCATTGTGATAAATTATTTATAAAATGTATCTTATTTATTGTCTTCATCTGCTCAAGCTGCCTTAATAAACATACCATACATGGAGTTGCTTGAACAACAGAAATTTATTTTCTTACAGCTCTGGAGTCTGGCAATCCAAGATCAAAGTGCCAGCAGATTCTGTTCCTGGTAAGGGTTCTTTTCCTGGCTTGAGTCCTCACACGGCCTCTCCTAGGTGTATGTATGTGGAGAGACTAAGCAAGCTCTGTGGAGCTTCTTTTTATATTTATAAGCACACTAATCACATTTTGTTTCATCCTCAGGATTTCATCTAACTCCCAAAGACCCCAACTCCAAATACCATTACTTTGAGGTTTTGGAGTTTGATAATTTAATTTTGAGGGAACCTAAATATTTAGTCCATAACATATATTTATCCCATTTGTCTCTAGCCAAACTGCAATAATATTTATTACACTTATTTGCAGAATAACATTTATTTAAAAAAATAAAAATAAAAAGAGCTGTGGCCGCGTAGTTCAGTTGGTTGGAGCATTGTCCCATACACAAGAGGTTGTGGGTTCCATTCCCAGTCAGGGTTCATACCTAGGTTGAAAGTTTGATCCCTGGTTGAGTGCATACAAGCAGTAACCATTAGATATTTATCTTTCACATTGGTTTTTCTCTTTCTCTCTCTCTTTCTCCCCCTTTCCTTCTCTCTAAAATAAATAAGTATATCCTCAGATGAGGGGGGGTGAGATTGTGGTAATTGCAGACCAGTGAAGACCAAGAATATAGTTCAAGGATTTGTATAAGGTTGTGTGATCTTTGAACCCAGGTCTTAAAAATGAGAGAGAGAGAGAGAAGATAAAGCCTTGGAAGATAACTGAATTTTAAGTAAAACAAAAAATCATTTTTTTCCCCCTGCCAAGCTTCAGTTTTTCATCACTATTATTAGGACATCTAAAAAGATGAGATAGTTAGGTTTCTGATTCATAAAGTAATTCAAATAAAGTCATGAAAATAGAAAAAGGCAAACCTAGACATTTTTTTTAATTGATTTTAGAGAGAGAGAGGAAGAGGGAGAGATAGAAACTCAATGATGAGAGAATCATTGAACAGCTGCCTCCTGCACGCCCCCTACTGGGGATCAAGCCCAAAACTGGCACATGTGCCCTGATAGGCAATCAAACTGTCAACCTTTTGGTGCATGTGATGATGCTCAACCAATTGAATCACACCAGCCGGACACAAACCTAGGAATTCTTATCCAGAACAGTTTGAAATTTAAAATGTATTTTCATAACAATTTACACAGTCCACGTAACCTACCCACAATTTTACATTTATGACAGGAGTAGGACAAGCAATAAGTTAGAGAATGGTCAGCATCTAAATGATATATAAAACCATGTTGCTCAATGTGTAGTTTTTAACACAAAATATGTCAAAAAACTCATCTAAATGTATCAAGATTTAGGTGAGGAGGTGAGTGCAATCAGCAAATTGACTAAGAAGGATTATTTGTAAGGTTGGAGGAGAACCAAATCTGATGAGTCAAGTGAAGATTCAAGAAGTAGGAAATGGATCTAAAGTGTCATATAGTGCTTATAGCTACAGAAGGATTAAACCTAAGAAATGGTAGTTAGTTTCTGGTGTTATGAAAATGATTTTTCTCAACAATGCCCAGGCTCAGATACCACCAAACACCCAAATATTGGTTCATCCTAATGAAAAGCGGAAATTAACCTGGAACACGTGGTGTTCCCCTGGGCAGGATGCAAAGGTGGCCTCCCAGGTTCTTGTCCAGGTGGACTGGAAGAATGAAGCCACAGACAAAAGGTGGTATAAGAAAAGGTGGAAATTTATTGAGAAACAAGCACAGACTCCCATGTTGGGAGGGGGAGAGAGTCCCACTGAGTCCCTCTTTCTTAAGGTTTATAAAGGCTGCAGTTCTTTGTGTCCTGATATCCCCTCTGATTGGTCACTATAGTGGCTTCAGAGCTCAAACCCCACCTGTGGTTTCCCTGCTTTTCTCCCTTTTGTTCTTCTATTCCCTTTGGCCTTCTTCTTCCCTCTCTGAATGAGTGGATTCCTTTCCTTTATTCTGTGAACCTTCTGCAGCTCCCAGCTTTGCAGACCTGTGGTTCTCCCCCATGGACACTCTCATTCCTAAACCTGCCTATTATACCCCTAAAATCTCCTTTCAGTAAGAGACTAGCAATTCCTTTGGCTTTGGTACTCATTCCACTTTGAATGTTCATAAATTTGACTTGATAATCTTGGTTTGTCATTAAGTAGATTAAACATCTTAAAGTAAAACTTTCCACCTGGCTTGTGTGGCTCAGTGGTAGAGCATTGACCTATGAACCGGGAGTTCATAATTTGATTCTGATCAGGGCATAAGCCCAGGTTAGGTGTTCGATCTCCATTTGGGGGCCTGCAGGAGGCAGCCGATAGATGATTCTCATCATTGATGCTTCTATCTTCTCTCTCCCTCTCCCTTCCTCTCTCTGAAATCAATTTAAAAAATTCCCAAAGCTTTTTTAGTGCTAAATTAAATCTAAAAAGTTATTTTGATCTTTATAATGATTGGTGTTAACACCAAGTGAATAGATACAATTCAATCAGTTAGATGGGCTTATTTTACACATTTATTTTATTGTTAATGGGCATTACCTTGTAGAAGGTACTGTACTACATACTGTGTTATCATATGGCTATTGATCCTCTCTTTTTGAGTGGCCTTCTGCAAACAGTACTTGCAAGTATATGTGGGGCAAATCTCAATGCATACATTTGTGGGGTTTTTTTGTTTGTTTTTATCAACCCTACCCTCCTACTTCCCTGAAAACATTACCTTTGCTATCTTAAAAATAAACAAGAGTGGAAACAACATTTGGTTTTTAGCAGGCCTTAAGATTAAGAAGTATCTATGATACTATTTTGACTCCTCAAATACACACTCACCTCCCCTCTGTTCTGGATATTATTTTGTGTCTCATGGCGTATACAGGTCAGTCACCAATGTTGTGCCTGATTTTGAACTATCATTATATACCATAAGTTGTTACTTTTTTTAATTTCACAGTTATTTTAGTATTTTTGTGTTCATGCCAACTACCACACATTTAATTTGCTCTCCATGATACTGAAAAATCATTTCAAAGACACTTTTATTGGTGCCTTTTCTTCCCACAAAATCTGCAGAGGTCTAAAATTTTGTTTAAAGTTTTAAGTCACTTTCTCACAATCTGTACATGTTTAGCAAAGAAATGCAGTGTCCATCCTTATTGGATACTTTGTTTATGTCCTCATGAGAAACTTAACCATTAAAATTGATTTTTTTTTTAGTCATAAACTCAGAAACAATTTTCCTTGTAACTGCTGTAATTGGAAAAACCCCTTATCATTCGGAACAACTCCAATAGAACAAAATTACTTTTCTTTGCCTTTCTCATTTACCTAACTTTCCTATTGATTCATATTTTGATATCTTCCCTCTGTATTATGAATCCTCTTAGAAAATGAGCAAGCAAAGTTTGCATATTTGTCTATATTCACCACAGGACACAATGCAGTGTTTTCCACAGGTAGAACTCATTAAAAATAGGGTGTGTAAATTAAGACAATCTAACAAATTATAATTTATTTATTCATTATATAAAATATCCTATCTAATAAAAGAATAATATGCAAATTAACCACCACTCCGCTATACCCACAAACCACACCCACCAGCCAATCAGGAGTGAGTATGCAAATTAACCCCAACCAAGATGGCTGCAGCCACGGAGCAAGCAGGAGGCTTGGGTTTCCCAGGCAATGGAGGAAGCCAAGCTTTCTGCACACCCTGGCAGGCCCAGTTCTCCACTCAAGGCTGCAAAGTTTCAATTATAGAAGATAAATAAATCCCAACAAAAATGGTGGCAGCCACATAGCTGGAGAGAGTAGGAGGCTTTGGTTGCCCCCAGTGTTGGAGGAAGCCAAGCTTTCCACACATTCTAGCGGGCCCAGGCCTCCACTCAAGGCTACAAAGTTTCCATTATAGAAGATAAATAAATCCCAACAAAAATGGCTGCGGCCATGAGCGAGCAGGAGGCTTGGCTCCAGGTTACAAATTTTCAATTTTAGAAGATAAGTAAATCCCAGATACCAGGGCCTCTGCTTGGGTCGCTGGGGGGCATGGCCGGCCTGCAAACCACTACAGGCCCCTCGCCCAGGCTGCCCCATGCCCCAAGGGAACCCCCACTCTGATCCGGGACACCATTCAGGGCAAACCAGCTTGCCCCCACCTCGTGCACCAGGCCTCTATCCTTTCTAATAAAAGAGTAATATGCAACTTGACTGTCACTCCAACACACAAGATGGCTTCCCCTATGTGGTCAAAGATCCTGCCCCCATGTGGACACAAGATGGCCACCACAAGATGGCAAGCAGGGGAGAGCAGTTGGGAGGGACCAGGCCTGCAAGTGAGGGCAGTTGGGGGCGATCAAGCCTGCAGGGGAGGGCAGTTAGGGGTGACCAGGCCAGCAGAGGAGGGAAGTTGGGGGAGACCGGGCCTGAAGGAAAGGGCAGTTGTAGGGGACCAGGACTGCAGGGGAGGGCAGTTGGGGGCAATCGGGCTGGCAGGGAGCAGTTAGGCATCAATCAGGCTGGCAGGGGAGTGGTTAGGGGGTGATCAGGCTGGCAGGCAGAAGCGGTTAGGGGAAATCATGAAGGCAGGCTGGCGAGCAGTTGGGAGCCAGCAGTCCTGGATTGTGAAAGGGATGTCCGACTGCCCATTTAGGCCCGATCCTACCAGTTAGGCATCAATCAGGATCGGGCCTAAACGGGCAGTAGGACATCCCTCGAGGGCTCCCAGATTGGAGAGGGTGCAGGCTGCGCTGAGGGACCCCCCCCCCCACGTACACAAATTTCGTGCATCAAGCCTCTAGTAATTTATATATTTGTTCTTTATGTGTACTTACATGTAACTTAATATATGTGTTTCTTCTTTTCTAGGCTTTATATTAGTCAAAGAACTAGAGAGATGATGTTTTATACAACTTTAAATCTCTGGTTCTTGTTACAATGTCTAGTGCAGATTAAATACTAAGTAGCTGTTAGTTGAACTCAATTGAATTGACATACATTTGGAGTGAAATTTAAATTATTGCCATATCCTTTTGCAATCCAAATAAATTAATGGAAGAAGTAATTTTCACAAGTCTCTCATAAAAATATACAAAAAATGCTAATAAAGTTCTCAAAAGCTTCTGTTCTCTTAAGTAGAAAAAGTTAAAAGAATGGCTCATATGTCTTATAGCAACTATTATAAACATCTTGAGAAGTGTACAATAAACTCCAGGGCACGTCTGGCCCATCTCGCTAAGTCCCGATTGGCCAGACTCCTGCAGTAAGCTAACCTACTGGTTGGATCATCTGCCCCCTGGTGGTCAGTGAACATCATAGCAACTGGTTGACCGGTCAACTGTCTACCCCCTGGTGGTCAGTGCACATCATAGCTGAGTGGGTGAGCTGCCTTAGCATATCATTAGCATATTATACTTTGATTGGTTGTTCTGTTGTTCTGCCATTCAGTCTATTTGCATATTACCCTTTTATTATATAGGATTATTGACTGTGTTCTCCATACTGTCCCTCACATTCTGTGACAGTTTTTGTAATAGATAATTTGCACATCTTAAGCCCTTCTTCTTTTTCATCCGTCCCCCTGTGTTGGTGGAAATTAGGCTCTTCCACAGGATCTAAGAAAAGCATTTCACAAATCCATGCACAGGAGATTGTGATGTGCTAGGTTTATTCATGATGCAAAATCAAAGAAGTTCCCCTCCTAGTTTCCCAATTTTCCATCTTCCTTCTTCTCACCTTGGGAAAAGCCCAACCTAGTTTTCATCAAGGCCAAACAAAACAAAAGCCAGTGTCTAGAGTTTCTGCTTCATATTAAACCTTAGTTTTTTTGGAGCTCATGTGGTCTGTGGGCCAGGTTGCTAGTACACCTGCATAGTTGCATGTTCCAGGTGAGAAGCAATGCTTGATTGGGCACAGTGTGGGAAGAGAGAGAGAGAAGAGAGAGAGAGAGAGAGAGAGAGAAAGAGAGACAGAGAGAGAGAGAGAGAGAGAGAGAGAGAGAGAGAAAGAGAGACAGAGAGAGCGAGAGAGAGACAGAGAGAGAGCACTCAGGCTCTTTGATTCCCTGGGATTATATATTCTCCCCCTTGGTAGGAACCAGGATTTTTTTTCAAAATAAGCAATCATCTTCTTGAGCTTTCCCAGGCTTGCATTGGACCCACGCCCTAGCCAATGATCTTTTTCCCAGGTTAGACTGATGGGCCTCTATGGTCAAGTACCTACACTGTGCCATTTTGACTTTCATTGCCCATGTACCTACCTCCCCCTTCACTGCTCTATCCCTTCCCCCGATGATCTGCAGGGAATGGACCTGTGGTTCCCTGGGGGTTGTGGGAGGGGGGAGTATGAAGCTGCGAACAGGTTCAGTGTCCCCAGCTAATCATGATTAATAATGTCTGACTTCCCTTGCGCTCTTTCTTTATATTAATATTTAGCAAATTACTGCAACACCCTCTCATCTGAGATTTCTACTTATCTTTGACCAACAAACTTCCTCTACTCTGGAAATGGATGTTTTCTCATTATTATAGTTCATTGTCCACCTGCTTATTATTGTAATTAAAAATCCATTTTGATGGTCCATTTCTTTGAACACAGTTTCATGAAACATTGTTCTCAAATTCCAGAAAAAGGGAAGTTTTATTTTTAAACATTATATTGTGTAGATAATTTTTATCATTTAAAATATTGTTTAAAATAGTTTGAATACTCTTTAGTGCTCTATTAATTATATTGTTTATAATTAATAAAGATCCTTTTCATCTATGTTAGTATGCAGAGATGGCAAGTCAGTTCTTTGACAAGAAAACTGAAGAACATTTTAACATATTTTTTAAAAGGGGTACTTTGCTTTTTTTCCCTTTTAAAAAAATCTCTGTGTAGGAATTTTTCTATTTTAATTGAAAATATTATTTGAGAGAATTACTAATCTTTATAAATATATGTCTTTGTTTGAAGAGTACTTAGAGCTCTGTTAATTTTAAATTTTCTACAACTTAAAAAAAATCCTTTTTATCTATTCAAGTGCACAGTTGGCAAATCTATGTAAATTACAAGATTGCGAGCAATATTTAACAATGTACTGTATTGCAAACAAAAAAGCAGGTTTTTTATTCATGTAGTAATTAAGATCGAATTAGAAAATTGAAAGTCTCAGCATGTTGATAATTCAGTATGCTTGTCATTCAGGAAGATGTGGCAGGTTGATTAAAATAATCCCTCAAAAACTAAATATTCAACATAAACTTAAAGTAGCTTTACGTGACCCAGTGCTATATGTGAGTCATTTTAGTTATTATTATTTTTTTTACTACAAAGTTCCCACACTGGTACTTAATTCAAACCTTTTATCACCATCCTTACACCCACTCTAAGCTTTTCACTTTAGTTCAAGAATTTATTCCTGATTTCCTTATGGGCTCAAAACAATTGGATTTGTATTTACTAAACTTCCCTTTCCTCTGACCCATTATTTTTCAGGTTACTTACATCCACCTCATAATTTTCTAATACTTTAAATCCCCTTACCTCCTTGTCTCCTTTCTTCCCACCTTTTTTTTAAGCTAAACTGTCTACCATTGTTTTTCATAAGTTCTTCTATCATTTTACCTCAGTATATTATTTATTAAACAACTAGAGGCCCGATGCACGAAACTTGTGCAAGAGTAGGCCTTCGTAGCTGCAGCAGCTACCTTGATCCTGCAGCTACCTTGATCCCTTGGCTGCTGCCGCAACTTCATCCAGAAGGTCATCCAGAAGGATGTCTTGTCTAATTAGCATATTAACCTTTTATTATTATAGATTCTCTTTCTCATGCATTTTACTCTCTCTCCACTTACTTTTTCATTCTACACTAAAACACATTTAGGACTCTCATGTCTATAGTATCTTAATATTCCTGAATGTTCAAAGTACCATCACAACCACAACTTTTATCACTTTAAACCATTAACAGCTATTTTTTGTTCTTACCCTAGTGCTACAGTCCTGAAGTTTCTGTCTCAGAATATTAGCTCTGGCTTACATATATGAAATAAAGAAAAAGCAGGCTATATAGATGGTTAAATGGAGAATCATAGGAAATAAAGTATCTGAATGTTTATTATGTCAAAACTAGAGGCCCAGCACATGAAATCGCACGAGACCCAGACCTGCCATGCTGGTGGGACCCCAGACCCACCATGCACAAGTAGCTTGCCACGATGCTGCATGAGCCACAATCCCTGCCACACCATGCAAGCTGCGAGTCCCACCGTGCAACGTGAGCTGCAAGCCCCGCCCCACCACTGCAAGCAGCTTGTGGGCTGGGGGAGGGACCGAGACGTGCTCCATGCACCTCCTGGTGACTGGTCATTTGGTCGTTCTTGTGTTCCAGAGTTCTGGCCACTGGCCTTTTATAATATAGATGTGATAAAACATGGATTCAGAACTTGATGGCTATAATTTATAGTTGAGTCAAATTATACAAATTGTAAAATTAAAAAGTCACAGTTTCATTTTCTAAAATAAGTTAATTAATTTTAGCATTTTTTGTTGCATTGTAAATAAAATGATGTATGTAAAATCTTATACAATTGCCTGTCAAATAATAAACACAAGCTAAATATGTATGTGTGTGTTAAATATACCCAATAGAGTGTGTGGTTAAAAATATCTTGTCTTACTTAAATAAAAAATATTTTGATATTACCTAAATAAGATAAAATTACTTTAAGTTTAAATAATAACAATATTCAGTGTATATGGAATGAATAATAAGTGCATTCCTATCTATTGATACTGATATTAAATCCACATATATGTGTTATTACTCATTATTGGCAGAAAACCATAATATCTCTTTATATGACCACCTACTACACTTACATTCTACCACATATTTTAATATCCATGAATAGAAATATTGGGCATAGTTTAAAAATAGTTTAATCTTAAAACTAAATATTATGCTATTATATTTTAGCAATGCTGTGACTATCAATGAAAGAAGTTCCTGTCAGAAAAACAGAAATAAATAAATGATAATTTTCATTAAACAAATATGTAGGTGTTGGTTAATTTTCTGATTTTAAAAATATATATCACATATTTTCACTTTTTTATCATTAAGAATAATCTGCATGACTATTTACCCTCACATATGATCATACGAGAAAAGATAACTTTCTTATATAGACCAATGGACTAAAATTTATAGCCAAATATTGCTAAGGTCACAAAATGACATTTCTAACACAGAACTCAGATCATACAATCTCAATGAGTCCATTTTCACTAGTCATGTATTATATATTCCCAGTTATTATTATATGCATGTATGTGCTAACTTCCACAAATATTTCATAATTTAGGAATCTAATTTCTAATATGACAATGTAGGAGAATACATAAATCAAATTCTATAAATTAATATGAGTAAATTATGTAATCTGAGACTTCCATATAGCCTGTGATTCATGTCTTGGAACCATGCCTCTTAGCATTAATTTAAAAGAATTAACTATACTAACAGAAACAAAGAAATTAGATGGTCAGAGGCCCCTTGCTTCTTTAGTATTCTGGGGATCATTAAACTGTGTCCCTCATAAAATCTATTTATAATATTTGAATAAAATATAGGCCTTTACAAAACAAAACAATTTCTACACAAGCCCTAGACCTCCATAAGCAGAATTTGAAAGCCCCCCTCCCACCCCTGACACACACACAAACACCATATCAGACCATAGCACACCACACCAATGTGATTAGCCTTCAAGATTTCCAGGTCTAGGCACTTCCTGCCCTTATTTGTGGTTATATCAGCACAAAAACCCAAGTCCCTGTTCATGAGAATCCATCTCTAGATGCCTTTCATAATTCTTCACTATCTTTACCCTCCCAGAAATGTCTTAATCTCCTCTTCCCAATCCAGGAAACACAATATAAATAAGCCATAATTCCTGTCCTTAAGGCGGCTGTTTGTTGCTGTTTGCCTAAGACAACACACAACATTCTCAGTAACTCTTTTGGGCAGTAACAGTTTTTCAAAGCTTTTTGAAGATTGACTGCTTAATTTGTTCATTGATTGACCTCATTGGTTATACATCTGAGTGAACTCATTCTGAGAATTTTGCTTTACTGAAATGGGATGCTGTTAAGCCAAAGGTTAGTCTTTTAATTTTTTTACATTGAGGATTTCCAGTTTTCTAAGCATTTCTAAATATTCCACCCCCAGAGGTCTTGCCAGGATTACTAAAATTAGTTTTTCATTCCCATGATCCTCATTTTGATGAGCTGATGCCCCTCACTAAACAGAGAAATACAATCTCACATTTGGGGAAGATTTTATGGATGACAGTGGAGGCTCTTTTACTTCAAAAGGATGCAATATAAGGGAAGCTACATTTATTTAAATTACAAATTTGAATTTCATTTTGTATTGCAGCAGAAACCAATCAATCATCATGGGAAACAAAGAGTGTGAAGCATATATGATGGAATCAGCATTTAAATGTGATGCTGTTTTATAGAAGCACTTGTTTTAAGAGCACCAAAAGACTGATTAACTGAAAGTTCTTTAAGTTAATGCATTTTAGCTTCAGTAATTTTTATACGGATTCTAATCTATAATAAATACTTAAGAAAGCAAATTTGATAGAGGTATGAGAAAAGATATACTGTAGAATGCATATTTCTTTGCAATTAAATCCAATGTGGAATAACAGAAATTACAATTTATTTTCTAATCAAAATGTAAATTTTGAAAATTATTTCAGAATACAAAGTGCAAAAAAATAATTGATATTTCTCTCTATATATAAATACATAAACTAAATTATGATTTAACTATCTAATATATTAATTTAAGCTAAACCTAATGTTAAACCTAAGTTCTTAGGGAGAATATGTGTTATTGATTTTGGATGAATAAAGAATCATGATTTTTACATTTTTTTTTTTTTTTTTTACTTCTAGTCAAGGTTGCATAGCCAGCAATATATCTTTCTGACAAAGGTAGTAATCAAAACTTTCTTACAGAGACTTAAAGAGACTCAGCAAAGATAATGAAGCAAGAACTAATATACAGATAACCTTCTTAGAAATATATTAAAATGATAACTTGGTCACTAAAAGATAAAAATAGAAAAATACATATAATAATTGAAATGCACATTAAGGGATTTCTGCTCTATATGGTACAAATGAAATTAAATTAAGTATTGATATTTTCAAGAAGTCCAATGTCATGAAAGATAAAGAAAAGACTGTTAGAACACCACAAACCATCCTAATTGGGAAGATACATTAAGAATAACCATTTTGTCTCTGAGTGCCTATTTCAGTTGATGTTTTTTCATTTATCTGTGTTTTCTAATTTATAAATAGATTACAAACTGGTCAAAGTGATAAACAGATCCCTAGTGAGACATTCAAAAAAGTAAAAAAGTATGAATCCTGTCTAAAGGATATGTAAATCAATTTAAGCAAAGGAAAATGATAGAATGAAAGCATGTGTACAAAGCATATATATGTTACAGAATTCCGGGGCAGGATGAATAGGGAAACTGACATAAGAAAGTTAAAACAAGGCCCAACAATGTGGGCCATTTGCAGCCAGCTTGTAACTAACAAACCATTATCTTCCCTAGCCAAGGACATCACAGCAAGTGGTAAAAAAAAACAAAAACAAAACAACAAAAAACACACAAAAAAACACACAAAACCTCCCTAATGAGAGAATGCAGAAAGGGAGAGGGAAAGGGGAAAGGATAAAAAGGACCAGTTTGCTCCCCAAGCAGAGAATCCAGCTGCATCAAGACTTAGCAAGATAAAGTTGCCAGGTGCTTTTCATGAATTCAGGTAAGGCGACAACAAAGTAAAAAGGGACCTTGAGAATTAATCTGTACTGAAATAGTGAGCAGAGGCATTTTGAGTCTTTTAGTCAGGAGGGTATATAAGGCCTAAGACCCCCACTCAACCAGCTCTTCAGAGTAGCTGAGAGCCTGTCTGTGCTTCATAAGCCAGATGTACAGGTTTGCTTGCTTTGCTATTGCTTTTCTTCAATAAAGATCCATGCTTTAATTACCTTATTAAGTTGGTTTTTCACAATGCAGTCCAGGTCTCTTGTGTAAATTCATATATATGAGAAGACAAGGATCGAGGTTGGGGACAGCCCTTTCCCACTGGCTCAGGGGGCCTTCCTTTCCAGGAACACCTCTCTGGGAGTGGTAAGAGATGCCTATAACATATACATTGAGTGGCCAGATTATTATGATCTCTGAATGCATAATAATCTGGCCACTCAGTGTATATCCTATATAATAAAAGGCTAATATGCAAATTGTCCCCTCGACCAGGAGTTCGACCAGCAGGCAGGCCGGCCAACTGCCCAGGTCCCCTCCCCCTGGCCAGGCTGGCCGGAACCCACCCATTCATGAATTCATGCACCGCCCCTGAGGGCTTCCAGACTGTGAGAGGGGACAGGCTGGGCTGAGGAACCCCCCCCTCCAGTGCATGAATTTTCATGTACTGGGCCGCTAGTTATATTTATAATTATATGTAATAAAATAGCATACAAAAATTAATATAATGGGCATTAGCATTGACAATTGTTAGAAAAAACTTTTTATAAAGTGCTTCTAAGGGAAAAAAAAATTCTAATAAAACTAACTTTGAGAAATATCCCCTCGTCTAAGTCAGGTTCCTTCTCTGCAGACTTCCCAACATTTTTTGTAGTAGGAGCAGTGGAGTCACATGGTAACTGAGAGGAAAGCTGTGACCGAAGGGAAATCTCCACCAAGAAGAGGAAAGAGCAATTCCTGTGAGCTGGAGTCAGCAGATGAACGATTGAGCACCACCACACTGACTGGTGGAGCAGGTTGCAATGGCACCAGCAGCTGCAGGGGTAGGTGAACCCTTGGGCAAGAACCCAGAACAAAACCGGGTGAGGATATGCATGGAGTTGCATGGTACCCACACACTCCTCTGACTTCAGGCCCTAAGAGGTCAATGGCCCTCTGCCTCTGTATGCAGATCTTGGAAAATAAGGCAGAGGGAGAAGATACAGCCTTAGTAGAGAACTAAACTTTAATTAAACGGAAACCATTACCTCCCATTGGCAAGCTTAAGCTTTTCCTCACTATCATCAGGACTTGGGTTTACTTAAGTTTCAATTAGTTATTGAAATCAAGGAGTTTTAGTGGTTTGATCATTTCAATAATACTGTGGGTGAGAATGCATCCACCAACAGAAATAGTATAGCTGGCATATAAGATAAAAATATTTTAATTATAAAAATTTATTGGATTGAAGCAACCCATATGCCTTATTCTGAAGCCAATATTCATGCTTAATTATTGCTAGAGTTTAAAAGTCATTTTCTTACTCCAAGACATGAACTATATGCTGAATTTTAGGGATCATGTTTGCAGAAAATGAGATATAATCAGGAATCTAAAGATTGCTTCTTTATTTCTGACTACATTAATGTCTTTGGGCTAATTAACATTAATCTGAACCTCAACCTCCTCACAACTACAATGGGATAAAATAATAACAATAACAATACTATTTTTTTTTAAATTTAACAGAACATTTGTCAAACTCCTCTTCAATTTGAGAAATTCTCCTGTGAGTTTTGTAGGATGAGAGGGATGGATCTTCTCCCAAAGTCAAAGTGACCTGTTAGTTTCTCCTGTAATCTAGACCACCAATTGTCAACCATTTTCATCTCATGGCACACATAAACTATTTACTAAAATTCTGCGGCATATCACAAAGTATATTTTTTGCCGATCTGACAAAAAAATTGGCATTAGTTGGATTAATTCACACTGGATGGCAATTGTGTTGTCTGTTGTCATTTTTTAATTATTATTTTACAATCTAAGGGAAAAGAGGTCAGTGCCACTGACTAGTCAGGTATTGCATGTTATAAAAATTCTTTTTATTTTTTTTTATTTTTTATTGATTTTTTACAGAGAGGAAGGGAGAGGGATAGAGAGCTAGAAACATCGATGAGAGAGAATCATCTACCAGCTGCCTCCTGCACACCCCCTACCAGGGATGTGCCCACAGCCAATGTACATGCCCTTGACCGGAATCGAACCTGGGACCTTTCAGTCCGCAGACCGACGCTCTATCCATTGAGCCAAACCGGTTTTGGCATGTTATAAAAATTCTTGCAGCACACATGTGCCTCTTGCAACGTTCCCATTGAAATCGCTAATCTAGACTGTGCATGCACATTAGGTTTGGCCCTCCAGAAGTTTGCACTAGGACTTTGAATATTGAACAATGTCTCAAAGACAAAGGAGCAAGTGAAAGACTTCTCACAGCGGCAGGAGCAGTGACACAGGCCACAGAGGAGAAAGCTGAAGGGTGACCTTGGCAGTCCATCCATGGCAGTAGGTAGCATCCAAACCGGGTATGTATGATTTCCCATAATTAATTCCTGTATATTTTTTGTGACTGACAACACATTTTATCTGTTTATGAGTCGCCTGATAATCTTTCAAAAGCTACTTCTGCCAAAGGTATCCACGTCCACTTCTCTTTGCAACTAAGAACTGTAACTAACACTATTTGGTATTCATAGTGTAAAAGAGAAACTGAAAAACATGAAATATGTAACACTTCAGGTTAATGATTTCAGGGCCTTTTACATGTAAACACTTTGTAACTTAACATCTTACTGTGTTCAGCAGAGTCCCTCCTCTGTTAATGAGGAACAGCGTATTAGTTTTCTATCACTGCTGTAACACATCATCTCCAATTTAGTGGCTTAAAACAACGTAAACCATTGTCTTACATTTCTGAAGATCAGAAGTCCAAAGCGGGTCTCACTAGACAAAATCAAAATGTCAGCAAGGCTTCATTCCTTTCTGGAAGCTATAGGGGTAAAGCCACTTCCTTGCCCTTTTAAATTATAGAATTCCTTGTCTGTTAACCTGTTCATCCATCTTCAAACCAATTATAGCAAGTCAAGTGTTATTCTTATATCACCCTAACTTCCTCTTCTGCTTCCTTCTTCCATATTTATATTCAGCCATCCAGATAATTCAGGATAATATTTTTACTTTAAAGTCATTCCTAACAACCTTTAGTCAATCTGCCATCTTAATACCCCTTTACAATGCAAAGTAACATATTCTCTGGTTTCAGAGGTTAGGCTGTGAATATCTCTGGGGACCATTATTCTGCCCACTATAAAGAGCATTCCAATTAAAGAATTGTCTGTGTTCTTGTGTGTGAAAAACTACATGAACAGATATGGAAATAATACAGGGTTTGAGACATATTAAAATATTAAAGATATACTTAATCGATATAAAATAATTTTATCTAATTCTAAAAGATAAAGATATACTTAATCCATATAAAATAATTTTATCTAATTCTAAATAGTTTATTAATGGGGAAAATCATTTTACATATATGCTATTCCTTAAATTAACATTTTATTTTATTTTTTCCAGCTTTATTGAGATACTAAGGGCCTGGTGCACAAAATTCATGCACGGGGGTTGGGTCCCTCAGCCTGACCTGCACCCTCTCCAATCTGGGAGCCCTCAGGGGAGCCCTCTCCAATCCGGGAGTTTCTGTCTGTCTTTGCAATCATATGAGTGAATTGTCTGAGACTCCAACCCAGTTTGGTTTGGTGCTCACAGAATAATAGAGGTCTTTTTTTTTTTTTTTCTTTGCTCCCTTGGTGGAAATTTCCTAGAAGTTTTAGGATATCTTCCCTTTAATTTTTCCTTGACACTCTGACTTACTTATGTCTCTCACCTTTGCTTTCCTTCCATCCCCCACCCACAACAGTAACTTGCTCCAAGCTCACTTTGCTCTAGCATCTAGGAGATCCCACAACACATCTGCCACCAGAACTACGATTCCCAGCATTCCTGGTGCTCCCCGTGTTCTTGGTTTCCGCCTCTGGTCCAGGGGCTGCACAAACCAAAAGGACTGTGAACTCCAGCCACCGCAGGGATGGGCTGACAGGACCAGACACTCCAGTGGCGTCCTACCCACCCCCGGCCGCTCAGCGCCTGTGCATGTGTACGCTGCCCACAGGCCCGCCATCTTTGTCAGGTTAATTTGCATACTCACTCCTGATTGGCTGTGGGTGTCACAGAGGTATGGTCAATTTACATATTTGTCTATTATTAGTATAGATATTGACATATAATGCACAAGTTTAAGGTATAAGACACGTTGACTTGATACATTTATATATTGAAAAATGATTACCACATAGCATTAGCTAACTTCTCCATCAAGCTGCCCTGTCTCTGCTCTTCCAGGTTTTCCACCCCATAGTCTGCCAGTAAATGTATTTGTTTCTCATGTTATACAGAGTTGAATGATTCTCAACAGTGAGGTAGAAATCTCCATGGGGAGAGGGCTGACTTGTGTTTTAAAACTGATTTTTGATTTTGAGGATTTGTAAAGGATTTCTTAAAGTAGTTGAAAAGGCAACTAGTCCCTTTATAGCTATTGTGACCAAGGTAAACAAAATAGGTGTTACAGAAAAGATTCAATCTTAAGAATTATGTGCCTATCGATAATTCTTCCTTTACTTTCATAACAATGACAATAGAAACAGAGAAATCCAGAAATATATGAAGGCTTTTTTTTTTTTTTTTTTTTTAACAAACTGACAAACAATGAAAAGCTGGTTGAGAGTCAAAGAAGTTGACATCCACTGAAATAAATGTACAGGGTGTCCCCCAAATATATACACACTTTGAATAATTGTTAATTCCAATGGGTTAAATCTGAAAAGAAAGAACATCAATTGAGCTATCAGCTGTTAAGTGTACATACATTGTTTTGGGATACCCTACATATATATGGTTAAGAAAGATTATAACTATAAGATCTGTTTTCCATTACAAGTAGGAAGCATGTTACGAAATATAGATGAAAACACAAATTGAAACTAAAGTAGGTTTTGGGAAAAAAGATAAAATAAATAAAGTAGGTTTTGGGCTATCAAATGAAAGACTGAATATAAGTGTTCGGGGGGAAAACTACTGTATAATATAGGATCACTGAATTACATATAACTTAGTAATTTTTTTTAACAATTCATTTTAATTATTTCTAAATCACATTGCATGTATTTTCTTCTGTTTTTAAAGTCTTGCTTAGGTTTTATAAGAAATATTCCTGGGCCTTTATTTTATTTTATTTTTGCTTTTCTGGCATGAATTGTATTTTAGAGTTATCAAATACAATTGATATGGGAAAGTTATTGTTTCTTTTTTTTTAAATCCAGTTAATAAATGCAGAGAAATGGAGAGTCAAATAATGTATATGATTCACAGGATTGACAGTGGTAGATTAACATCTGAAACCACTGACAATCTAACATCTCTAAATCAGGGGCAATCTTCATTTTTACTACTATTTCTGAGCCAGTTTTGGATAGTGTTTAAAAGCTATACCATTATTGAAGAGAAGGAAAAGAAAGTGAGTTTGAAGCAAAAGTAAGCCTACTAATAATTGATAGTGAGAAGACAGAAAGAAGCTAAGTAGATAGGGAAAGGACCATGGGGGGGCGGAGATAGTAGAATTGGGGAATCCAACTGGGTCAAGAAGGAAGTATGAACACGGAAGACATGAGCTTTAAAATGAATGTTGCTAAGACAGGCAGCTTGCAGATAACCAAGCCCTAGAATGTTATTAAGACAGAATTCTTTGAAAATAAAAATTAGGAGCTAACAAGGCTGTCTTCACCCCCTAAGTTAAAAAGTGCACAATTCCTCTCCCTCCCCCTTCTCCCAGACATGCAAAGGGTTCCTGATGTTCATTCCTGTGGTGGGGAGCACATGCCCTGTGCCCACCCGGCTTATGGCCATGGACTCACAGACTTTAGTTCCCTTGGATAATAAACTACTCCCAGCTGTAACATGGAGAGGAAGCTCCGGACACTGGCCTGCTCCTGGAACCCAGATGCACCTTTTCCAGGACTGGCTTCTCTCAATAAACTTCAGTTCTGATAATTATTTTTGTCTAGGACTTCATTCTTCAATTTCGTGAGACAACAAACTTGGACTCAAACCCTGCATTGTGGTTTCAATAGTATCAACTCCTTTCATATACTCAGTAGTATATGATACAGAAAGAAAGACAGATAGTCTTCATAATTTCTTAAACAACCTCCATCTCCCTGCTTTTAAAATGCTTTCAAGAAAACATACCACTTTTTTTTGTTTTATGCTTGAAATCTTCACATATATCATCCTATCTAATAAGAGGTAATATGCAAATTGACCATCACTCCAACACACAAGATGGTCACCCCCAGGTGGTCAAAGATGGCCAGCCGGGGAGGGCAGTTGGGGGCAGCCAGGCCTGCAGGGGAGGGCAGTTGGGAGGGACCAGGCCTGCTAGGGAGGGCAGTTAGGGGGCAACCAGGCCTTCAAGGGAGGGTAGTTGGGGGCGACCAGGCCTGCAGGGAATGGAGGTTGTTTAAGAAATTATGAAGACTATCTGTCTTTCTTTCTGTATCATATACTACTGAGTATATGAAAGGAGTTGATACTATTGAAACCACAATGCGGGGGGGGACCGGGCCAGCAGGGGAGAGCAGTTAGGGGTGACTGGACCAGCAGGGGAGGGCATTTAAGGGCAACCAGGCTGGCAGGGGCGGGCAGTTAGGGGTGACTGAGCCAGCAGGGGAGGGCAGTTAGGGGTGACCGGGCCTGCAGGAGAGGGCAGTTGGGGGGGACCAGGCCTGCAGGGGAGGGCAGTTGCGGGGGACCAGGCTGGCAGGGGAGTGGTTAGGGGGTGATCAGGCTGGCAGGCAGAAGCGTTTAGAGGCAATCAGGCAGGCAGGCAGGCGAGTGGTTGGGAGCCAGCAGCCAGCGAGTGGAAGGATCCCAGAATGGAGAGGGTGCAGGCTGGGCTGAGGGACACCCCCACACCCCATGCATGAATTTTGTGCACCGGGCCTCTAGTAGTCTAATATTATCATCAGTTATTAATGTATTAGGACTACATTAGGATCCAAAGAACACATGTTATTGGTTTAGGAAGCTCACATTCTAACATCTTAAAATAGCCCTTCTTAACTGTTTTCTTGGGAAATTTTCTGTACATTGAAAGAGCAGCTATAATATTAACCACTGAAAAAGACTAAATCATTACTTAGGTATGATTATAATTACTATGGGGGTTTTTGGACCATTCCTATTTTAAACATCTTAACATTTATCTTATAATAATTTAGAAAATTTTCACAAAGGTAATTTTTCTTTATGTTTGAAAACAAAATCCTGCAGCAGCAAATAGTGCAAAAATACATAAAGATAAAAATTACAGTTCAAATGAGATTAATCTCTTGGAAATTACAATGCAATGGAAGTGATGAGATAAAATTATGTGGATTGCAGACTCAAGTTTATGAATTTGTATACAAGTGTTCACTGGAGGGTTTTTTCTCTCCCAGAACTCTAGAGTCTACACACCAGGTTAAATGAACTGACCTCCTCATCATAGTTCCCTCTAGGCTATTTCATTTTCTGTACTGTTCTCTTTAACCCCTAATGTATTTTTCAGGAACTCTTTAACCTTCTCCAATAAATGCACAAGCCTTTAGGGCAGTATGGAGTTTGTTATTATTTGTTGATAATTGATTGGGATTTTCTTGAAAACAAAATAAATTTTTAGGAGGGTTCTTTATACATTCAGTGCATTGAATGGCCAGTTAATTTTATAGTGTTCTATACTAACCAAATTGTTTTAAAGTAAACTACTAATGAAATTTGTTTATAGATTTTAAGTGTAATAATAATAAACAATAAAGATGAAGAGGAATGTAGATTATTTATTTGCAATTTTAAATAGAGGAGACAGGATGCATAAGATGAGAGCATATGCAAGTAGTTTGATAAATGGGAGAAATAAATTATTAGTTTGTCTTTGAAGTATAAATATCACAACTCCTACTACCACCACCAATCTTCCCTTCTACTGTAGAGAAGAAAATATTCATACTGTTCAACTTCTTTTGAAGGAGTTATCATAATCTATGACATGGACTGAATTCACTTTAAAGAAACCTAATGTTTAGGTCTAAGGCATAAATATATTTATATGTTTACTAGAGGCCTGGTGCATGAAATTCATGCACTCTGGGGGAGGGGTGTCCCTCAGCCTGGATTGCAAGAGGGCGCAGGTCAGGCCAAGGGACCCCACTGATGCACGATCAAGGCTGGGGAGGGATGTGGGAGGTTAGCCAGCCAGGGAGGGACTGAAGGAGGGCTCCAGGGCATGTCTGGCCCATCTTGCTCAGTCCTGATTGGCCAGACCCCAGCAGCAAGTTAATCTACCAGTTGGAGCATCTACCCCCTGGTAGTCAGTGCATGTCATAGCAGTTGAGTGGCCTTAGCATTCATTAACATATTACTCTTTGATTGGTTGAATGGATGACTATATGACCAGATACTTAGCATATTAGGCTTTTATTATATAGGATATTTATATTTTAGTACTCTTTAAAGAAAAAGAGAGCAGAACACCATCTGTTGATTGTTACTAAGTAGCAAATGAGTAATGGAATGCATTCCAAAAAGTAAATTTTATGAAGAGGAATCTACATTAATAAGTAAATAATCAAAATAAAATGAACATCACCTGCTTGTATTTATTATACAATCCACATAAATATTGCAATTCTTAACAAAATTTAACTTTGAAGGACTGTGATCAACATCAGCTCCTCAATCAAAGGAGCTGTGTCTTGGTGATTGGGGTGATGGACATAGTAGGCTAAATAAATGTTTGCTAAACCACTTCATTTCATAACTATTATTGTCATAGCAGTGAAAAAGAATAGCTTAAAATAAGAGCATAATCTTCAGTGTGTTTTTTTTTTTTGCTATAGTGTTTGCAAGAAGATAAAATATTTGTAAAAAGTCAAGCCCATTAAAAGATTACCATTTATGGAACTGTAACTAAAATCCATGTATTGCAACATAATATATATTGTTTAAAAATTTTTCTTGAAATATATACAAATATAATATATATATGACTGTAATTTCCAAGATAGATATATATACAATACATTTGTATACATATATGCATATGCATATATATATATATATATATATACACACACATATAAATGTTTTTCAAGTGAGATAAATCTCTTGAGATTTACATATCTATATATAATCTGTATCTAAATATTACATACTTAAAAATAGTATTTTCCAAAAGGTAACATATTTTTCAATATTATAATTTATGTCAATAAAATAATTCTTCAATTATGTATTAACTAGAAAATAGGTAATAAGTATTTGGTCCTGACTCAAATATCATAATGCACTAAAAGTATGTTTGGCAGTTAAAGTTGGCATACATAAACATAAAATAAAGAATATGTTCTGTAAGTCAAGAGAATTATAAAAAAAAAAAATAAAAAATTCTAAAATAGAAGGCCTAGACAATTGTTCCAAACTTCTATAATATATATTTTAGGCAGAATAGTATGGCGGATTGCTATCATTCTCTCTCAGACCTAATATGTTATTTAAAATGTACATGATATAGAGGAGACAGAAGGAATCTAGGTAGACAGGAAGGGGACTATGGGTGGGGGAGGAAGTAGAATCAGGGACCTATCTAGGTGGAGTTCCTAAGACTACTCAGCTGGGCTGAGCAGGAAAAGAAGGACATGTGTCAGGACTTAGCCTTCAAAAATGTATGGATATTACTAAGACAGGCAGCTTACAGATAACCAATCACAAGGCAGTGAGGCGTACCAGGTATAACCAATTCCAAGACCGGTACTAAGACAAAATTCTTTGAAAGATCCAATCAGAAGCTAGCAAGGCATGCATCTACCCCTAGATAAAAAAGCATGCACTTCCTCTCTCTCCCTCTCTCTCTCTGGTAAACAATGGGTTCCTGACTCTCCTGTGGGGGTGATGCACTCCCCTTGTGCCCACTGGCATATGGCCGTTTGGGACTCCACACTTGGACTAATGTACTTTAATTACCTTGGATGTGAACTACATCCAGTTGCAACATGGAGCAGAAGCTCTGGATGTTGGGCTGCATTTGTAATCCAAGCTACACCTTTTCCAGGACTGGCTTCTCTCAATAAACTTTGCTTCTGCTCCATTTTTGTCTGCAAATCCGTTCTTCGGTTTTACAAAGACAATGAACTGGGACTCAACCACCGCATTTTGGTTTCAATATTGCAAGTTTTTATTTTTTTAATCAATGTATAATTCCCATTAACTCTCGTGCTCTGACAAACAGTGTATAATGTGACATAATCTCATTACTAATTCAAATTTGCTATGCATGTAATAATATGAATTAAGCTATGACCTATATTTAGAACTGTAACAGAAATGTTTTTATGTTAGAAATCCTTGTGGAGGTGGAAGAAATGATGACTGATGGTGGTATGGGGTATCTCCAATGGGGACAATATTCTACTTCTCGTTCTAGGTGGTGGCTGCATGGTTATATAATCTTTGTAAAAATTAATCAAAATGTACACTTAGAAATATAAGAAAATATACTTAGAAACATAAGAAATATACTCTAATCAGCCAACAAAAACCAGGATCCTGTATAAAATAGGATCACTCAGACATTCAATTAGGAATGGAATAAGAACACAGACATGCAATTAGGAATGGAAAACTCTGTAGGAAGTTTGAAGATCAAGGTGAGGACATCTCCCCAAAGGCAACAAAATACAGATAGGTGAAAACGGGAAAGAAGATAAGAAAATTAATGGAAATTAGTGGAACAGGCTGGGAGTTCCTTGAATTGCATAACAAGAGTTCTATAAAGAGAAAAACAATAAAAATAATGTTGAAGGACTCAATTAACAAATAATGCAAAACAATTTTACATTATTCAGAAATGATATAAGCCTTTCATCCTTGGCTTTTATTAATCTCCTGAATGAAGTTTATTTTCAATCTAGGAATTAATTGCATTATATGTTATGCTACCTATACTGTAGAGGTCCACTTTACATAAAATTTTCTCACTGATAAACAAATAGGCTTTTGTAATTTTGTCCTTGGGAAAGATTTCTGGCTATAACCCTGTTAGCTAGGGGAATGTTTGCATTTCAAACATAGAACCATATTCTATTTCTTTCCTAAAAACCATGACACTCAATTATCAGAACCTGCTGATGAGAAAAGAGTTTGTTACTGTTACATATATTTGTGAAGCTAATAATAAGTGAAGTCCCTTTTCTTGAGAGTCACAAATATTAATACATTAACCAATTATAGCTCATAACAAATAGAACATTACACTCCTGGACCTTGAGACCAGATTTCTTTATTAGTGCTATGGTTCATTCAGGATGAGCTAAAATAGGTTTCCCCTAATGAATTCTACAGGCTAATTTCCCCACCAATTAAAGCTTTTCGGGGCACTCTATTTCTTCTCATATAAAAGCTCAATTCTCAGTAGGATCGCAGACCAGTATGATACTGAACCCAGGTTCATCTCCTGCTGCTCAAAAGCCAATAATCAAGAAGTAGAAGCTGGTGGAAGAAAAACGTGGTTTATTCAAGAGTGGGCTAGTTTGAGCAGACGGCGGAGTCTTGTCACAAAAACCATCTTAACAGTTGGACATGGGGAGGAGTTTTTGGTAAGGTGGGAGGAGAAGGAAAGAAAAAGAAAAAGGAAAAAACAGAACAAAGGAGTGGAAAGGAGGGGGTTGAGAGTTCTCCATTGAAGGTACCACATGCAAGGCAACACAGTCTGTTCAGATAACTGGTGGAAGTAGAATTTGTTCTACTTGAATCTATTTTGATTTAAGTAAAGAAATCTGCTAACCCATCTTTTCAAAAATAAATATTAGGTAAGTAATTCACAGGGGAATATTACAGATCCTATTTTTTAGATAGAAGCTTTACTTAGTCACTGGACAAAGCCACCAGAGATCTTTATGTACGTTGTGCTTCTCTCTATATATCAGCTTCATTCACTTTTCTTTCTATTTATGTATATTCTGAGCAAAAATTCACAAGGCAGAATAGAGATAGTTCAAATTTTATAGTTCTCTTATGTTAAAGTTATAAAGTTCCAAACACACCAAACAAAAACAAAATTAAAATAAAACACCTAAATTTAATTCTGAGGATCTCCTCACAATTCCAGGAGGTAAATTGTAATTGGCTTTAAACAAGTCAACTCTCTACCATTACCAAGTCAACTATAGTTGTAGGATAAGGTTATATGATGAAATGTGAGTCTTAGGGGTTCTTTCTATTAGTAAAAATCATTTCCAGAAAAAAAAAATGGTACATTATAAGTGAGGTCTACATTCTAGTAGATTTATAGTATTATATTGTTTTCCAAGATTTTGATGTTTTACAATTGTAAATTATATCATTTATTACAATTTATTACAGTGTATAAATTTAGAACAACATATATTTAATAGTTCTATATTACATTTGCCATTTGCAAAAAATTTGAGTAGAGATGGGAAATAATCTACATCTATTTGGTAAATTTTTCTGGAGGTGAAAAGATAACCAGGCCACATGTATGTTTTATGAGTGTTGGGATACACATAGAGATTGTATATGCATTTAGAAGGAAGTGCAAAAGGTCTATGCTTCTTCTTATCCCAAATTCTAATCAGAGCTATATTTAGTAAAATATACCCAGGGTGTAAACTAACAGCACAGATATTACATACAAAGTTTTATATTTGAATGACAGGTTCTGACCTGCCTGGTAAAATTATTTGGACATGTATAACTGAAAAAAATTGTATGCGTTTGTACATACCAAAGACTAAGTGTCTGGATAAGTTATACTTACAGGCTTTATAAAATTTATAGTTTTTAATACTCGCCTGAGGATATTTTTCCATTGACTTTTAGGGAGAGTGGGAGAGAGAGAGTGGGAGAGAGAGGGAAAGACAGAGAAAAACGTCAATGTGAGAGAAACGCATGGATTGGTTGCCTCCTGCACAAGCCCCGACCAGGGCCCAGGTCAGGGAGGAGCCTGCCACCAAAGTATGTGCCCTTGACCAGAATCAAACCCAGGACCCTTTAATCCACTTACTGATGCCTTATCTACTGAGCCAAACTGGCTAGGCTAAAATTCATTTTTTTCATATTGCATAATTTTGTCCATTTTGTTTGGATTTTATATACTTTTGATTAAAAGCATAATCTTAATTACTAGATTATTATACCATTTTGGATAGACTACAGTATAACTTAATCTGAGGCCCACAGTAATAAAATGTGCACCAGTTTAGTTTCTTTATCCTAGACACACAGAAAGATTATCTTCCTCAGTCTTTCTTATAATTATGTTAGGGACATATAAGTAAATTCTATCCGAATGTAATGTGGTCAGAAACAATGTGTGTGAATCCAAGTCTTGTTGTAAAACAATTTGCAGGATATTCTGAATCTCTGTCTGCACACTGACTGGAAGAATACAGAGGATCTAGAAGACAACTTGTAGGAGCTACTAGGAGAGAACAATTCTTTCCTAATAGTGAGCTGGTACTCTCCCTCAATTGCCAATGAGGAGATCTGCCCAGTGGAGTTATCCAACTATCATCCAATTGTGACTTGAGTAAATAATAAAGATTTATTGAATTAAGTTTCTAAGATTTTAAAGAGTATACAAACCAGCTATTACTTATGGTCCTGGTTCATATGGTAGTATAATTGTCATCTTTATTTATCCTAAGAAAGCAACCATATGTTCTAATTCTCTAATATTTTAAAAGGTCATTGTTCACTCTTATGCTTGTAATTTTAAGTTTGTTAGTGAGTCACCTCATGAAAGGAAATTAAAAAAAAACACAAATTGTCCCTTCAAGTTTTAAGGCATCCTTTTAAAACAACTTTGAACTGACATGCTTTTACCATTGTAGAATAAACATTATGTGAAGGGAAAGAAGTTTACTGTCATGAGAATAGAACTTTTAGGAGATATGCTTTCATTTATATAGTTCTATCATTTACTAGCTGGAGGGCCTAAGGCAAGTAATTTTAAGTATCTGCATTTCAATTTCCTAATATGTAACATGAAAGAGCTAGAACAGACCCCTAAGGTCCCATCCAATTCCAAGATTTAATGATCTAAGAATAGCCATGACTTGGCTAGGATAGGGTAGGAGTTGTAGAAGTAATGGAAATAAAAAGGATATAAGGGTTATAGGTTGAAGAATATAAGTGTTGAAATAGAGGTGTGGCAGAGAGTATAGAGAGAAAACAAAACTGTAGAATGACAGTATGTACTCTAGTAGAAATTCCATGTGCAGAATCTTGATTTGTTGAGAGCCATGTTTAAGAGTTTAGGCTGTGAAGTCAAACAAAACTGATTTTAAAACCTAGATCTATAATATGTGCTTGGAAATGTATCTAAATTCTCTCTGCACTTGAATTCCACACTCTGTAAATGAAGATAACAATAACTTTTCTTAAGTGAAAATTAATGTGAGAATTGAGTGAGTACATGTATAACACATAGAATGACATGAAATGCATGAGATGTATCCCAAAAATAGGATGTACTTATTTAAATATTTATTATTTGAATTCTTTATTTCCCAAGTCAAATTACTTTCACATTTCTATATGAGTTATCAATTTTTCTTTAACTTACTGTGCAAACTTGTCAAATCACTTTCTGTCTGTGTCAATTTTCTAATCTGTTAAAAAGAGAGTCAAACTAAAATATCTTGAATTTTATTCAAACACTAAAATAGTATTATACCAATTTCCTCTATACTGGTAAAAAGCATCTAGAATTAACAAAATATGCAAATTAGAGAAACACTAAAATGTTACTACTATGTTTTTCCTTTATTGATATTGCAAGCACCTGAGAAGAAGCATATATTAATCTTACAAGGAGTAAAACTTGTATTAATTTTCTAAATATTTTAAGTTATTTAAAATGCTAAATTTAAAAACTAGATAAACAGTAATTGTCTTGACTAGTAAGTAAAATCAAATATATTGTGAGTATTAAATATTAATTGACATTTTACAAATTTGCTATCCTTTATACTATTAAAAAGTAGCACTAAGCTATAAAAACAACACATTCAAATATCTCTAAGTAAAACTCATAATCTTAAAATTTAATTCACTTTACGTATTAGCTATTTAGATAGCTAATTTGATTTTCATTCCCATAAAAAGAAAATGAATGAAATTACTCCTAAGTAATAGTATGGTTAATACAGCTAATTAAAAGAAAATGATGTGAGCTTCTTTTTTTTTTCTTCTCTCTCTCTCTCTCTCTCTCTCTCTCTCTCTCTCTCTCTCTTTATTTATTTATTGTTTTGTGCTCACTCTTTAACAGCTGTTTTAATTGAATCACTATTTCTCTCATCTTTTAAATATAAGTCATGGAATTTTTAAAATTCTGTTCTATCTTCTGTTTATTCTTGAGCAATATCAAAAGAGGGAGAATATATAAGAATTAAAATGGCTAAGGTCACAAAACTCAACTTAGATATGCTTATCCAAAAGTAGTCTATTAATTTATTTCCTCCATATTTGTGGAGACTTTCATTTGCAGAAAAACTTTCAGGTAGTGAAACTTGATTGCTTTGTATATCAGATGTCAAAGGCTGGATAAGATGTTGAATCAATAAGCAATAATTAGAGGCCACTAATTCTAACCACAAAACTGGTATGAAAATTAAAGTGAATAATGTCAAGTAGCATAAATGTGCATCATCCAAGAAATTAAAAACTAAGATGAAACTTCCCATTTTGCACATTTGTATTATATGTCTATAGATGTGATAGCTCCTGTTTATTTTGATTTCTTTTTTTAGAAAATCATCAGCCAAGGGGCATATAAGAATATGAAGTGACACTGTAATTTTCAATAAGGAAAAATTATCTAACAAATTTTAAATTATCTAAGTAAATGGGAAAAGGATGAATATTTATCATGATGAACAATTGCAGTGAAACCCATTTTAACTCATTTTAACTAGTGATTTAGTATTTGTACCAAAAAATATATATGTTACATACCTTCTTCTTATCTCTACTAGAGTCTCAGTGCACAGATTTGTGCACTGGTGGGGTCCCTTAGCCTGGCCTGTGCTCTCTCACAATCCAGGATTCCTTGGGGGATGTCAGATAGCCAGTTTTCGACCTGATCTCTGCAGGCCCAATCCAAACAGGAGGGAGCCCGATCCCCGCAGGCCTGATCCAGGCAGGAGGGAGCCCTATCCAGTGCATTGAGCGTCTGTCCCGTGGTGGTCAGTGCACATCATAGAGACCGGTCGACCGGTTGTTTGGTTGTTCAGTCACTTAGGATATACATATATATATATGTATATAGATTACTCACTAGTGTCTTATGCTACTTTCATAATATTGTCAAAAGAAGATGAGCTAAAAAAATTGTAATGCCCTCTCTAATTGAAGTAGGGATGTATTCTAGTATACTAGTATACCTTAGTTCAAATATCACTATATAGGATATGAAGTCCTATGAAGAAGTAGTATGTTTTTAACAATTATCAGTTTTCTACTATTTTCAATATTCACCTTTTCAAATATATTTTGACATGAAAGTTTTTTCTTATGTCTGCATTTGAGTCATCTGCCCCACAATGTGTTCCTAACTACAATTACTCACTTTACCATGGGGTTCTACCCTCTACCTAGCTCTAATTTCCTGGTGGGTGGTCTCATTGGGCAGGAGCTGAATCCTTCTGCATTATTTGAGGTGCAGATATTCCTTCAGTACCTCACTATTGTATTTCCAAAGGCTCTGTGCTATCAGATAGAAGAACTGGAGTTACCAAAAGGAATTCCAATGTAGGAGACATTGAAACTGCTTCTCACATTACAATACCAATAATTCAAAGAAAAGCTATCCTCACTATTTCATCATGGTTCCTAACTTCTCTGTTTTCAAACCTGGGAATTTCCTAGACCAGATCATTTGCAAACTGCCACATTGAAAATGTGTACCTGACTGCCCAGCTGGCGTGGCTCAGTGGTTGAGCATATACCTATGTGCCAGGAGGTCATGCCTGTTTCTCTCTCACCCCAAATTATGCAAGCTCCTTAAAGGTATGTATGGTTCTTCTGCACATCCCCCAAGAAGTTGGGGCACATGCCCAGGTTGAGGGGTCCATCCTCATTGTGGGATGTGCAGGAGGCTGGCAATTGATGATTCTCTCTCCTCATTGATGTTTCTATCTCTCTCTCTTCCTCTCTGAAATATCTATATCTATATCTATATCTATATCTATATCTATATCTATATCTATATCTATCTATATCTATATCTATATCTATATATACACACACACATACAAACTTTAATTAAAAAATGCATACCTGCCTGTGGGCAATCCCAACATATAACCAGAGAGAATGACCAGGTTTTAGAGCTTTAGAATGTATTACCCTCCCCTTCTCACAAGCACTTCCTCACAAGCAGAGAAACCTTGTCCTCTCCCACAGTAAAATTCACATAGTCTCAGTCACCAAGTTAAAATATCAAAGGTGGGAGAGTTAAGAACGGTAATGTTTTTACAGAATAATCTGGGATCAGCCTTGGATTAGTTGTTACAGGGCCATAGCGCCATTCCAGAATGGACTTGACGACAACAAGTTTGGCATCCTTTGAAGTTTCCTGGCCGTGAGGTGAAGCAGATATATGTTTCCCTCTTTTCAGTAGTTGAACTTTTAATCATTCACACTGAGATTAATTCATTCAACACATATTTACTATGTTTCCAATTGAATTTCATATTTGAGTGTTTTCTTTATATTTTAGAATCTAAAGAACTGAATCTAACACGGAAGAAAACTGGTAAGAAGCATACATACCTTTATGGAGCTTGCATAATTTGGGCTGAGCAAGAAACAAACAAATACGATAAATTAAATATATATATATATATAAAAACTTGTAGCATGACAGAAGGTAATATATATTAAGCACTAATCAATAAAAGAGGGCAGGAAGATAGGGAGTGTTGAGAATGGGCTGCACTTTTAAACAGTGGCCTGCCTGGCAAACCTCATTGACAACGTGACATTGAGAACAGAAGGCAAAAGTTAAGAGAGTCAATGACTTACATAGGAGCTAATTTACGACCAAGAACTAAGGCCCATAGCATTCTTATCATGTTTGCGGCAAACAGAGGAAGCCAGTGTGGCTACAGCAGAATATGAAAACATGGTACTTTACTTCCGAACAGTGGCAGACTCTGCAGGGCATGCTACATCCTTTGGCTTTTATTACCTATGAAATGGAAGGCACTGGAGAATTTTCAACAAAGCAGTAATGTGGTCTGACCTAAGGTTTAACAGGATCATGCTGACTGTAATGTACAAGAGAGATTAAAGAGGAGCAATGCTTGGGGGGGAAAAAAAAGAGAGAGCAGTTAGGAGGCTACTATAATAATGAGAAACTTCTGCAATAACAAGGAGGCTACTACTTTGACACATTAATGAGGAGCTACTGCAATAATGTGGAAAGCTGAAATAATTAGGGACCACTGCAGTAATCAGAAGACCACTGAAATAATCATGGGCTACTCCAACCAGCAAGAAGCTACTGCAGTAATGAGAAGCTGTTGCAATAATTAGGGGCTACTGCAATAATAAGGAGGGTTCTGCAATATTCCAGACTATTGGAGTAATCAGGGCTAGTGCACTGATTAGGAGGCTACTTCGATAATCAAGCTCGCTGGAGATGATAGTGTCTAGACAGGCTGTCACACTGCAGAAGCTGAGCAATGATCACATTCAGGCTTCATTTGAAAATAGGTTCTAGGACACACACAAGCGATGGGAAAGAGAAAGAAAAAAGAACAATACCAAGCAATTTGTTTGTTTTCTTTTTCTAAGAAATTAGAAGATGGAGTTGAAGATGACTGTGGATAAAGCAGGTTTGGGGAAGTTGGGTCAGAATTTTAATACTGGACGTGGACTATGTTTGAAGAACTTTCATCCAAAGTATATTCTGAAAGTTTCTAGTTACATGTAACTCTTCAGAAAAAGTTATAATTTTTATTTCATAGGAAGCTATTTCTTTTTTAAATGTATCTTTATTGTTGAAAGTATTACAGATGTCCCCCTTTCCCACCCTCTGACATTGACCCCCCCTCCCCACTCCCATCCCCTCCCCAGGTCTCCACCCCACTATTGTCTGTGTCCATGGATTATGCATATATGCATATAAGTTCTTTGATTAATCTCTTCCATCCCCCCAATTTCACTCCATCACTTAAAATAAAGGGACCAGCCAGTGTGGCTCACTGGATGAGTGTCTACCCATGAACAAGGAGGTCATAGTTTGATTCCCAGTCAGGGCACATTTCTGGGTTGTGGAGTGTGCAGGAGGAAGCAGATCAATTATTCCTTCTCATCATTGATGAATCTCTCTCCCTCTCTCCCTCTCCCTTACTCTAGTTACATTACTCTTTGAAATCAATAAAAATATATTTTTAAAAAGTTAAAAAATACATAAAGGCTTTTTAAATCCTACTGTCAACAAATATTTCATCTTTACTTCAACCTCTCTCAATTTTTTTGGAAGATATAAATGGCTATGCATTTTTGTTGGTTTTTTTATGCTGTTGTTATTATTTTGAGATCCACAATTAGTATGAGTATCCCATACAAATAGAATTCTGTGAAACAAAAAAGTAGTTTATGTATACAATGAAATAGTATTAGAAAAATCTTTATTGAGTAACTCTTAAAGGCTAGAAAATTATACCGAAGTTTCTCATAAATACCTTTTCCCCCCCATCCTTAAAAAACATGGCAAAAGATAATTACCATGCCCAAATTTCAGATTATGATAATTTGTTTGCATAAAGTAATTACCAGTGTTTCTTCATCACTCTTCCCTGTTTAGAGAGGAAGATAGTATGCATTTTTGATTACGTGTTCTACTCACCACAAGAATCCAAATACCTCATATTGAGGACTTTTTCATTAAACTGACCAAAATAGTTGAATTTTTAGGTCATGAATGCTCTGTTTAATTCTGTGTATCTAATGACATTTCTTAAATATTAAGGGGATTTCCAGTAGCAAAAACCACATCTATGCACAAGTACTAACGTAAGAATTTCTCTAAGTCATGGTTATTAGAGGTGGACATACAATAAATAATTCCTGGCAACCTTTGGAAAGAAAGCAATTTTAAAAATTGAGAGCTAGTTTATTAATATTAACACATATTTTAATAGAATTTACATTGCAACTAAACTACATTAAGCTTTGCTGAGAAAAATGCCATATAAATTATCAAAATTTTGTGATATGAATATCTTATGCAGACTGTAGTAAGATTTTTAAAGGTCAACCCAAATTTTTAAAGGCCAACCATAATTTTCACATACAATGCAAATAATTTATAGAAATATTGATATTTTATATTTTCAGTATAAAAATCATCACATAATTATTTAAATTGAAAATTTTAATTTTAAGATATTTATTTTTTATTTGATATTGATTTATTCCAATATTGATTGATTTTAAGGTCAATAACTTATGTATTAAAAGAAGAGTTGTTTGCTTTCAAGAGTTCCTGGGTGGTTGATTAAGTACAGCACATATTTTATTAATATTTTCAGAAATATAGTACAAAATGTTGAAAAAAGTGTGCTTTCAACCATTCTATCACTTTTTTTATGACAAAAAAAGAGTTCCCACTAAAGCAAATTCTATTTTAGTGAGTGCTACTGAAGTTCATTCCATGGGTATGCTGCTTTTGTTGGTAATATAAAACAAATTTTGTGCTTACAAGAACATTGATGATAAATGCAAGTTAAGATAAATTTCATGCATTTTTATTCTCAAAGGCATTAATAAATTATCAAATGTGGTTTTAAAATAGATATGCTCAATTTTTCTTTCCCCTAGTTTAGTACTTCTCTTTATAAAGTTGCATAAGTTTTTATTTTGCCTCTTAACATGTTTATGTGTAACATAAACAGTTAAAGTGGATACTAGAGGTCCAGTGCACAAAATCGTGCAAGGGGCTTGGCCCTCGCAGCCATGGTGGCTTGCCTCTGGCCGAGCCCCAGCTTTGTCTGGAAGATCATCTGGAAGGACATTCAGAAGATTTTTTGGCTGGCTGGCCTAATTAGCATATTA